>NC_057350.1:158634355-159242313 GCF_016509475.1 Prionailurus bengalensis | reverse complement strand
TTTTGTTGATTCTGTTGGGGGTTTTCTGTGTCTCCTGGATCTGGATATCTGTTTCTTTCCCCAAAATAGGGCAATTTTCAGCTATTATTTCTTCAAATAAATTTTCTGCCCTCTTTTCTCTCTCTTCTTCTTTAGGATCTCTATAATATGAATGTTATTATGTTAGATGAAATCATAAGTCTATTCTCATTTTGCATAATTCTTTTCTCTCTTTTTTTTGTTCAGCTTGAATACTTTCCATTACTCAGTTGTCCAGTCAATAATTTGTTTCTCTGTTTCTTCCACCCTGCTGCTCATTCCATCAAGTGTGTTTCTCACTTTGTTTACTGTGCCCTTTATCTCTGCAATGTTATTCCTTATCTGTGTGTTAAGAGTCTCACTCATGTCTTCCACTTTTTTCTCAAGCCCAGTGAGTATCCTTTTGATCATTGCTTTAAATTCTTTATCAGGCATGTTTCTTATGTTTGTTTTGCTTAGATCTCTGGTTGTGGCCTTGTCCTGTTCTTTCATCTGGGATAAATTTCTGTCTCCTCATTTAGTCTGCCTTGCTGTGTCCGTTTCTGTGTGTTAAGAAAGTCAGCTGTGTCTTCAGCTCTTGAAAGTAGTTACTTTATGAAGAAGAGCTCCTGAAGCACCCTGCATTGCAGTGTCCCCTGTTCACCAGAACTTGGCACACCAGGAGAGTATTCTACGTGTGTTGTTTACACCCTGCTGTTGTGTCTGAGTCACTTTTCCTTTCAGTGCAGTCATCTGCACTCTGCTGTTGTGGGCTGTGCTTCCTGTCTCTGCTGTTAGTGGGACCCAGGCAGGCCAGGTCTGAGGGGGCATGCCCACTGGGGAATTGGGAGTAAGGCTGTGGTATTTGTAAAGTTTGTGTTGGGCCACAAGTCCTATGTGATATTCCTCTAAGCACTGGAGCTGTGCTTAGAGAGCAGAGAAGCAGAGAGCAGAGAGCAGAGAGCAGACTGCTTATGGCAGAGAAGTAGGGGAACCTCTAAGCAGCTGGAGCTGTGTGACAGGGTTGCTGGAGAGTGAGTCTGGGCAGGGCTGGACCTAGTGTGCAATGATGCCTGGGAGGTGTGCAGCTGGGTGTGGTATGGTGGCTGGGTCCTGAACTGCAGCTGGGCCTGGTACGGTGGTTCTGCATAGTGCAACTTGTAGGGCCCGTGTCCTGCTTTAACAAAATTTGCCTTCAGCCTAGGGCTGAGAAGACTAGTCTTTAGAAGAACTCATGGGTGTGGTGCATTGCTAGTGGGTTAGATAGCAAATGCCTGTGCAGTCCCACATATCACAGGTGCTCTGTGTTTATGCTGGGTGATGGGGGAGGAAAATGGCACCTGCCATGTACCTTGTTTTCAGAGAAGTATCCCAATAAGCTCCAAATCAGTATAAACAGTTTTCTCTCCCATTTGCCTCTGCCATTGTATAAATTGCCATTTTTGTGATGCCTTTCCACGTAGGCTGCTGTCTCTCTAAAGATACTGGGCAGAACATTTACTCATCCTCCCTGTTCACCTGGTGCTGAGTAAGCAGACTTTTAAAGGTCCGAGGGGCGCCTGGGTGGCACAGTCGGTTGAGCGTCCGACTTCAGCCAGGTCACAATCTCGCGCTCCGGGAGTTCGAGCCCCGCGTCAGGCTCTGGGCTGATGGCTCAGAGCCTGGAGCCAGTTTCTGATTCTGTGTCTCCCTCTCTCTCTGCCCCTCCCCCGTTCATGCTCTGTCTCTCTCTGTCCCAAAAATAAATAAACGTTGAAAAAAAAATTTAAAAAAAAATAAAGGTCCAGACTCCAAGTGCCACTGGTTATATGAACTCAGGGAATGCAGCCCCTCTGGTTTCTAAAGCCAAATGTTATGTGGATTAGTCCTCCCTGGGGGGAGCTACCTGGCACAAGAGCCCATTTCTCTGCCCTCTCTGGGTGTACAGCTCCCTCCCTTCTGTAGGCAGTCTTCCTCTGCCTTTATAACTTCCCTAACTTTTCAGATGCAGCTTCTTCTCTACATTTAGTTGTGGAGTTTATTCTGTCAGTCTTCAGATTTCTCTCTAGTTTGTTGACTTGGATGTGGACATCTAGTTGAAAAAGTGGGATTGGGTGGACTCAGGGTCCTCCTACTCCACCATCTTCCTAAAGTCCTCTAAATTTCCCTCTTAAAAATTGCTCTTGTTGCATCCCAAGGATTTTGAACTGTTGTGTTTCCACTTTCATTTGTCTCTAGGGAACTTTTGATTTCCTCTTTGATTTCTTCATTGACCCATTGGTAGTTTAATAGCATTGTTTAACCCCATGTTTATATTTTTTCCAGGTTTTTTTTTTCTTGTAATTAAGTGCTAATTTCATACCATTGTGGTAAAAAAAAGACTATATATGATTTCAGTTTTCTTAAGTTTATTAACACTTGTTTTGTGACCCAACATGTGATCTATCCTGGAGAATGTTCTATGTGCACTTGAAAAGAATGTGTATTCTGTTGTTTTTTGGATAGAATGTTCTACATATATCTGTTAAGTCCATTTGGTCTAAGGTGCTTTTCAAAGCCATGGTTTCCTTATTGATTTTCTGTCTGGGTGATTTATCCATTAAAGTAAGTGAGGTGTTAAATTGCCTTACTATTATATTACTGTCAATTTCTTACTTTAGTTCTATTACTATTTGCTTTATGATTTAGATGCTTCGGTGTTGGGTGCATGGATATTTACAATTGTTATATCCTCTTAATAGATTGGTTCTTTGATCATTATGTAATGGCCTTATTTGTCTCTTGTTACAGTCTTTGTTTTACAGTCTATTTTATCTAATATATGTATTGTTATCCCAGCCTTTTGTTGTTGTTTCCATTTAAATAGAATATCTTTTTCCATCCTTTCACTTTCTATTTGTATGTGTCTTCAGGTATGAAGTGAGCTGCTTGTTGGCAGCATATGGATAGATCTTGTGTTTATCCATTCTATTATCCTATGTCTCTTGATTAGAGCATTCAGTCCATTTACATTTAAAGTAGCTATTGAGAGAGGAGTCAATATGGCAGAGAAGTAGGGGAACCTGAAGTTCTCTCATCCCTCAAACACAGTTGAGGCAAGAAGGCCTGAAATTCTAGGAATCTGGACTACAGAGTGATAAAAACATCTCCAGGGGCCTATGGGACAACTTGGTGGGCCATAGATGTGTGTGAATTAGGAGAGATAAAATGGGAGGGATCCCTTCTGTGGAGAGAAAAAAGTAAGAAAAGAGAACAAATTTCTAACACCATCCAGGGTTGCAGGACTTTCTCCTGACTGCAGCCTGTCACCCTGTACATGCGCGTGGGGTGGAGGGGGAAGGAGAGCCATCCTGGGCTCAGGAGTGAGCTCAGAGGTGCAGTCAGAGAGACCAGTCCCCTCCCTTGAGTGCTGTGAGAAGAAGGTATATAGCCACTCTAAGGACAAAAGACTCTTCTTCTGTGGCTTCTTCCTCCACCTCCTCCCCTTTTTAAGTTTTTTTTCCAGGGTTACTTCAATGAACAAATCAAAGCATACCTGGTGGAAGGTCCAAACAACCATTACAAGTAGGGAAATAAAGCAACCTGAGTCACAAAAACAGAGACCACACAACACACTCCAAAAACATCTCCTGAAAACTGGACTCTGGACAGTGTTTGACCCCTTTATAGTAGTGCTTGCAGGGGCAGAACACATAACAAACTATTAAAAAATGTGAAAGACAGAAAAGTAGACAAAATGGCAAAATGGAAGGATTATCCTCTAAGAAACTCTGGGAAGAAATGACAGCCAGATAATTGGTCAAACCAGATATAAACAATGTATCTGAACAATAACTTAGAATACTAGTCATAACATTAATAGCTGGGCTTGAAAAAAGCATAGAAGACAGCAGAGAATCTATTGCTGCAGAGATCAAGGAAATGAATAGTCAAGACAAATTTAAAAATGCTATAAATGAGGTGCAAAACAAAGTAGATGCAGTGACAGCAAGTGTGGAGGAAGCAAAGGAGAAAATAAGTGAAATTGAGGTTAAAATTATGGAAAATGATGAAGCCGAGAAAAAGAGATAAAATACTAGACCATGAGGGGAGAATTAGAAAACTAAGTGATTCAATGCAACGTAATAAGAGTCATAAGAGTTCCAGAAGGAGAGAGAGAGAGAAAGGGGCAAAGGTTTATTTGAACAAATTTTAGCTGAGAACTTCCCTAATCTGGGGAAGGAAACAGACATCCAAGTCCAGGAGGCACAGAGAACTCCCTTCAGACATAACAAGACTAGGTCTTCTCCACATATCATAGTGAAATTGGCAAACTACAAAGATAAAGGGAGAATTCTGAAAGCAGCTCAGCATAAACGGGCCTTAATCTACAAGGGTAGACACATAAGAGTAGCAGCAGACCTGTCCACTGAAACTTGGCAGGCCAGAAGGGAGTAGCAGGAAATATTCAATGTACTGAATAGGAAAAATATGCAAACAAGAATCCGTTTGCTAGCAAGGCTGTCATTCGGAATAGAAGGAGAGATAAAGGCCTTCCCAGACAAAAACTGAGGGAGTTCATGACCTCTAAACCAGCCCGGTAGGAGATCCTAAGGGGGACTCTGAGTGGAATGCTGCAAAGACTACAAAGGACCAGAGAAATCACCACAAGCATGAAACCTACAGATAACACAATGATACTAAATCCCTATCTTTCAATAATAACACTGAATGTAAATGGACTAAATGGTCCAATGAAAAGATATAGGGTATCAGAATCGTTAAAAATCAAGATCTATCTATATATGCTATCTACAAAAGACTCATTTTAGACCCGAGGACACCTTCAGATTGAAGTTGAGGGGATGGAGAACCATCTATCATGCTACTGGAAGTCAAAAGAAAGCTAGAGTAGCCATACTTATTTCAGGCAAACTAGATTTTATTTTTATTCATTTTCTGTGTGTGTGTGTTTGTATTTTTTTTCAATATATGAATTTTATTGTCAAATTGGTTTCCATACAGCGCCCAGTGCTCATCCCAAAAGGTGCCCTCCTCAATACCCATCCCCAACCCTCCCCTCCCTCTCACCCCCCATCAACCCTCACTTTGTTCTCAGTTTTTAAGAGTCTCTTATGCTTTGGTTCTCTCACACTCTAACCTCTTCTTTTTTTTTTCCTTCCCCTCCCCCATGGGTTTCTGTTAAGTTTCTCAGGATCCACATAAGAGTGAAACCATATGGTATCTGTCTTTCTCTGTATGGCTTATTTCACTTAGCATCACACTCTCCAGTTCCATCCACGTTGCTACAAAGGGCCATATTTCATTCTTTCTCATTGCCATGTAGTACTCCATTGTGTATATAAACCACAATTTCTTTATCCATTCATCATTTGATGGACATTTAGGCTCTTTCCATAATTTGGCTATTGTTGACAGTGCTGCTATAAACATTGGGGTACAAGTGCCCCTATGCATCAGTACTCCTGTATCCCTTGGGTAAATACAGTGCTATTGCAGTGCTAGCACTGAAGTGCTATTGCTGGGTCATAGGATAGGTCTATTTTTAATTTTCTGAGGAACCTCCACACTGTTTTCCAGAGTGGCTGCACCAGTTTGCATTCCCACCAACAGTGCAAGAAGGTTCCCGTTTCTCCACATCCTCGCCAGCATCTATAGTCTGATTTGTTCATTTTGGCCACTCTGACTGGCGTGAGGTGATATCTGAGTGTGGTTTTGATTTGTATTTCCCTGATAAGGAGCGACATTGAGCATCTTTTCATGTGCCTGTTGGCCATCCGGATGTCTTCTTTAGAGAAGTGTCTATTCATGTTTTCTGCCCATTTCTTCACTGGGTTATTTGTTTTTCGGGTGTGGAGTTTGGTGAACTCTTTATAGATTTTGGATACTAGCCCTTTGTCTGATATGTCATTTGCAAATATCTTTTCCCATTCTGTTAGTTGCCTTTTAGTTTTGTTGGTTGTTTCCTTTGCTGTGCAGAAGCTTTTAATCTTCATAAGGTCCCAGTAATTCATTTTTGCTTTTAATTCCCTTGCCTTTGGGGATGTGTCGAGTAAGAGATTGCTACGGCTGAGGTCAGAGAGGTCTTTTCCTGCTTTCTCCTCTAGGGTTTTGATGGTTTCCTGTCTCACATTCCTTTATCCATTTTGAGTTTATTTTTGTGAATGGTGTGAGAAAGTGGTCTAGTTTCATCCTTCTGCATGTTGCTGTCCAGTTCTCCCAGCACCATTGTTAAAGAGACTGTCTTTTTTCCATTGGATGTTCTTTCCTGCTTTGTCAAAGATGAGTTGGCCATACGTTTGTGGGTCTAGTTCTGGGGTTTCTATTCTATTCCATTGGTCTACGTGTCTGTTTTTGTGCCAATACCATGCTGTCTTGATGATTACAGCTTTGTAGTAGAGGCTAAAGTCTGGGATTGTGATGCCTCCTGCTTTGGTCTTCTTCTTCAAAATTACTTTGGCTATTTGGGGCCTTTTGTGGTTCCATATGAATTTTAGAATTGCTTGTTCTAGTTTCGAGAAGAATGCTGGTGCAATTTTGATCGGGATTGCATTGAATGTGTAGATAGCTTTGGGTAGTACTGACATTTTGACAATATTTATTCTTCCAATCCATGAGCAGGGAATGTCTTTCCATTTCTTTAAATCTTCTTCAATTACCTTCATAAGCTTTCTATAGTTTTCACCATACAGATCTTTTACATCTTTAGTTAGATTTATTCCTAGGTATTTTATGCTTCTTGGTGCAATTGTGAGTGGGATCAGTTTCTTTATTTGTCTTTCTGTTGCTTCATTGTTAGTGTATAAGAATGCAACTGATTTCTGTACATTGATTTTGTATCCTGCAACATTGCTGAATTCCTGTATCAGTTCTAGCAGACTTTTGGTGGAGTCTATCGGATTTTCCATGTATAGTATCATGTCATCTGCAAAAAGCGAAAGCTTGACTTCATCTTTGCCAATTTTGATGTCTTTGATTTCCTTTTGTTGTCTGATTGCTGATGCTAGAACTTCCAACACTATGTTAAACAACAGCGGTGAGAGTGGGCATCCCTGTTGTGTTCCTGATCTCAGGGATAAAGCTCTTAGTTTTTCCCCATTGAGGATGATGTTAGCTGTGGGCTTTTCATAAATGGCTTTTATGATGTTTAAGTATGTTCCTTCTATCCCGACTTTCTGAAGGGTTTTTATTAAGAAAGGTGCTGGATTTTGTCAAAGGCCTTTTCTGCATCGATTGAGAGGATCATATGGTTCTTATCTTTTCTTTTATTAATGTGATGTATCACGTTGATTGATTTGTGAATGTTGAACCAGCCCTGCATCCCAGGAATGAATCCCACTTGATAATGGTGAATAATTCTTTTTATATGCTGTTGAATTCGATTTGCTAGTATCTTATTGAGAATTTTTGCATCCATATTCATCAGGGATATTGGCCTGTAGTTCTCTTTTTTTACTGGGTCTCTGTCTGGTTTAGGAATCAAAGTAATACTGGCTTCATAGAATGAGTCTGGAAGTTTTCCTTCCCTTTCTATTTCTTGGAATAGCTTGAGAAGGATAGATATTATCTCTGCTTTAAACGTCTGGTAGAACTCCTCTGGGAAGCCATCTGCTCCTGGACTCTTATTTGTTGGGAGATTTTTGATAACCGATTCAATTTCTTCGCTGGTTATGGGTCTGTTCAAGCTTTCTATTTCCTCCTGATTGAGTTTTGGAAGAGTGTGGGTGTTCAGGAATTTGTCCATTTCTTCCAGGTTGTCCAATTTGTTGGCATATAATTTTTCATAGTATTCCCTGATAATTGTTTGTATATCTGAGGGATTGGTTGTAATAATTCCATTTTCATTCATGATTTTATCTATTTGGGTCATCTCCCTTTTCTTTTTGAGAAGCCTGGCTAGAGGTTTGTCAATTTTGTTTATTTTTTCAAAAAACCAACTCTTGGTTTCGTTGATCTGCTCTACAGTTTTTTTAGATTCTATATTGTTTATTTCTGCTCTGATCTTTATTATTTCTCTTCTTCTGCTGGGTTTAGGCTGCCTTTGCTGTTCTGCTTCTATTTCCTTTAGGTGTGCTGTTAGATTTTGTACTTGGGATTTTTCTTGTTTCTTGAGATAGGCCTGGATTGCAATGTATTTTCCTCTCAGGACTGCCTTCGCTGCATCCCAAAGCGTTTGGATTGTTGTATTTTCATTTTCGTTTGTTTCCATATATTTTTTAATTTCTTCTCTAATTGCCTGGTTGACCCACTCATTATTTAGTAGAGTGTTCTTTAACCTCCATGCTTTTGGAGGTTTTCCAGACTTTTTCCTGTGGTTGATTTCAAGCTTCATAGCATTGTGGTCTGAAAGTATGCATGGTATAATTTCAATTCTTGTATACTTATGAAGGGCTGTTTTGTGACCCAGTATATGATCTATCTTGGAGAATGTTCCATGTGCACTCGAGAAGAAAGTATATTCTGTTGCTTTGGGATGCAGAGTTCTAAATATATCTGTCAAGTCCATCTGATCCAATGTGTCATTCAGGGCCCTTGTTTCTTTATTGACCGTGTGTCTAGATGATCTATCCATTTCTGTAAGTGGAGTGTTAAAGTCCCCTGCAATTACCACATTCTTATCAATAAGGTTGCTTATGTTTATGAGTAGTTGTTTTATATATTTGGGGGCTCCAGTATTCGGCACATAGACATTTATAATTGTTAGCTCTTCCTGATGGATAGACCCTGTAATTATTATATAATGCCCTTCTTCATCTCGTTACAGCCTTTAATTTAAAGTCTAGTTTGTCTGATATAAGTATGGCTACTCCAGCTTTCTTTTGGCTTCCAGTAGCATGATAAATAGTTCTCCATCCCCTCACTCTCAATCTAAAGGTGTCCTCAGATCTAAAATGAGACTCTTGTAGACAGCAAATAGATGGGTCTTGTTTTTTTATCCATTCTGATACCCTATGTCTTTTGGTTGGCGCATTTAATCCATTTACTTTCAGTGTCATTATAGAAAGATACGGGTTTAGAGTCATTGTGATGTCTGTATGTTTTATGCTTGTAGCGATGTCTCTGGTACTTTGTCTCACAGGATCCCCCTTAGGATCTCTTGTAGGGCTGGTTTAGTGGTGACAAATTCCTTCAGTTTTTCTTTATTTGGGAAGACCTTTATCTCTCCTTCTATTCTCTCCTTAAATGACAGATTTGCTGGATAAAGGATTCTCGGCTGCATATTTTTCCTGTTCAGCACATTGTAGATCTCGTGCCAATCCTTTCTGGCCTGCCAAGTTTCAAAAGAGAGATCAGTCGCGAGTCTTATAGGTCTCCCTTTATATGTTCGGGCATGTTTATCCCTTGCTGCTTTCAGAATTTTCTCTTTATCCTTGTATTTTGCCAGTTTAACTATGATATGTCGTGCAGAAGATCGATTCAAGTTCCATCTGAAGGGAGTTCTCTGTGCCTCTTGGATTTCATTGCCTTTTTCCTTCCCCAGTTCAGGGAAGTTCTCAGCTATTATTTCTTCAAGTACCCCTTCAGCACCTTTCCCTCTCTCTTCCTCCTCTGGAATACCAATTATGCGTATATTGTTTCTTTTTAGTGTATCACTTAGTTCTCTAATTTTCCCCTCATACTCCTGGATTTTTTTATCTCTCTTTTTCTCAGCTTCCTCTTTTTCCATGACTTTATCTTCTAGTTCACCTATTCTCTCCTCTGCCTCTTCAATCTGAGCCGTGGTTGTTTCCATTTTATTTTGCAGCTCGTTTATAGCATTTTTTAGCTCCTCCTGACTGTTCCTTAGTCCCTTGATCTCTGTAGCAATAGATTTTCTGCTGTCCTCTATACTGTTTTCAAGTTCAGCGATTAATTTTATGACTACTATTCTAAATTCACTTTCTGTTATATTATTTAAATCCTTTTTGATCAGTTCATTAGCTGTTGTTATTTCCTGGAGATTCTTTTGAGGGGAATTCTTCTGTTTGGTCATTTTGGATAGTCCCTGGAGTGGTGCGGACCTGTAGGGCACTTCCCCTGTGCTCTGGTGTATAACTGGAGTTGGTGGGTGGGCCGCAGTCAGACCTTATGTCAGCCCCCAGCCCACCGCTGTGGCCACAGTCAGACTGGTGTGTGCCTTCTCTTCCCCTCTCCTAGGGGCGGGATTCACTGTGGGGTGGCGTGGCCCGTCTACTTGCACACTGCCAGGCTTGTGGTGCTGGGGATCTGGTGTATTAGCTGGGGTGGGTAGGCAAGGTGCACGGGGGCAGGAGGGGCAGGCTTAGCTCGCTTCTCCTTAGGTGATCCACTTCAGGAGGGGCCCTGTGGCAGCGGGAGGGAGTCAGATCTGCTGCCGGAGGTTTGGCTCCGCAGAAGCACAGTGTTGGGTGTTTGCACGGAGCGAGCAAGTTCCCTGGCAGGAACCGGTTCCCTTTGGGATTTTGGCTGGGGGATGGGCGAGGGAGATGGCCATGGTGAGCGCCTTTGTTCCCCAACAAACTGAGCTCTGTCCTCCCGGGACTCAGCAACTCTCCCTCCCTTTGTCCTCCAGTCCTCCCACTTTCCGAGCAGAGCTGTTCACTTATGACCTCCCAGATGCTAAGTCCCGCTTGCTGTTGGAACACACTCTGTCCAGCCCCTCCACTTTTGCCAGCCAGACTCGGGGGCTCTGCTTGGCCGGTGGGCTGCCCCTCCACCCCGGCTCCCTTCCGCCAGTCTGTGCAGCGTGCACTGCCTCTCCGCCCTTCCTACTCTCTTCCGTGGGCCTCTAGTCTGCCCAGGCAAACTAGATTTTAAACTAAAGCCTGTAACAAGAGATGAAGGACATTATATCATAATTAAGGGATCTATCCATCAAGAAGAGCTAACAATTGTAAATGTTTATGCCCTCAACTTGGTGGAACCCAAATATATAAATCAATTAATCACAAACATAAGCAATCTTATGAATAAGAATATGTTAATAGCAAAGGACTTTGATACTCCACTTACAACAATGGACAGATCATCTAGGGAGAAAATCAATAAAGAAACGATGATTCTGAATGACACAGGGGCCAGATGGACTTGACCGATATATTCAGAAGTATTCATCAAAAGCAGCAGAATACACATTCTTCCCAAGTGTACATGGAACATTCTCCAGAATAGATCACATATTGGGTCACAGAACAGCCCTCAATAAAAATAAAAGAATTGACATCATACCATGCACATTTTCGGATCACAATGCTATGAAACTTGAAATCAACCACAAGAAAAAGTTCAAAAAACCTCCAAATGCATGGATGTTAAAGAACATCCTACTAAAGAATGAATGGGTCAACCAGGCAATTAAAGAAAAAATTTAAAATATACTGAAGCAAATGAAAATGAAAACATGACAGTCCAAACCCTTTGGGATGCAGCAAAGGCAGTCCTAAGAGGAAAACACATTGTAATCCAGGCCTATCTCAAGAAAAAGAAAAATTCCAAACACAAAACCTAACCTCACACCTAAAGGAACTAGAAGCAGAACATCAAAGAAACCCCAAAGCCAGCAGGAGAAGAGAAATAAAACAGAACCAAACACTATAGTTTCCAAAAAAACCAGTAGAACAGATCAATGAATCTAAGAGATGGTTTTTCAAAAGAATAAACAAAATTGATAACCCCCCCCAGCCAGACTTCTCAAAAAGAAAAGAGAGAGAATCCAAATAGATAAAATCAATAATGAAAGAGGAGAGGTCACAACCAACACCACAGTAATACAAACAATTAGAGAATACTATGAAAAATTATATGCCAACAAATTGGACAACCTGGAAGAAATGGACAAATTCCTAGATACCCACACACTACCAAAACTCAAACAGGAAGAAATAGAAAATTTGAACAGACCCATAACCAGAAAATATATGGAATAAGTTGTCAAAAATCTCCCAACAGATAAAAGTCCTGGGCCAGATGGTTTCCCAGGGGAATTCTACCAGATATTTAAAGCAGAGTTAATACCTATGTTCTCAAGCGTTCCAAAAAATAGAAATGGAAGGAAAGCTTCTGGACTCATTCTATGAAGGCGGCATTACCTTGATTCCCAAACCAGAGACCCCACAAAAAAAGGAGATTTTCAGGCCAATATCCCTGAAGAACATGAATGAAAAAGTTCTCAACAAGATACTAGCAAATTAAATTCAAGAACATATTGAAAGAATTATTCACCATGATCAATTGGGATTCATCCCTGAGCTGCAGGCCTGGTTCAATATTTGTAAATCAATCAATGTGATACATCACATTAATAGAAGAAAGGAACCATATGATCCTGTCAATAGATGCAGGGAAAGTATTTGACAAAATACAGCATGCTTTCTTAATAAAAACCCTCCAGAAAGTTGAGATAGAAGGAACATATGTTAACATCATAAAAGCCATATATGAAAAGCCCACAGCTAATATCACCCTCAATAGGGAAAAACATAGAGCTTTCCCCTTGAGACAGAAACATGTTAGGGATGCCCACTCCCACTACTATGTTGCTTAACATAGTGTTGGAGTCCTAGCCTCAGTAATCACACAACAAAATGAAATAAAAGGCATCCAAATTGGCAAAGAAGTCAAACTTTCACTTTTGGCAGACAACATGATACTTTACATGGAAAACCCAAAAGACTCCACCAAAAAGCTGCTAGAACTGATACATGAATTCAGCAACGTTGCAGGATACAAAATCAATGTACAGAAATCGGTTGCATTTCTATACACCAATAATTAAGCAACAGAAAGAGAAATCAAGAAATTGGTCCCATTTACAACTGCACCAAGAACCATAAAATACCTAGGAATAAACCTAACCAAAGATGTAAAATATCTGTGTGCTGAAAACTATAGAAGAAGAAATTGAAGAAGACACAAAGAAATGTTGATTGGAAGAACAAATATTTTTTAAATGTCAATACTACTCAAAGCAATCTACACATTCAATGCAATCTCAATCAAAATTGTACTGGCATTCTTCTCAAAGCTAGAACAAACAATCCTAAAATTTGTATGGAACCACAAAAGACCCAGAATAGCCAAAGTAATGTTGAAAAAGAAAACCAAAGTAGGAGGCATCACAATCCCAGCCTTCAACCTATGCTACAAAGGTGTAATCTTCAAGACAGTATCGTATTGGCACAAAAACAGACATACAGGCCAATGGACTAGAATAGAGAACCCAGAATTGGACCCACAAACGTATGGCCAACTAACCTTTGAGAAAGCAGGAAAGAGTATTCAATGGAAAAAAGACATGTTTTTTTGTTTTTGTTTTTGTTTTTTTGCAAATGGTGCTGGGAGAACTGGACAGCAATATGCAGAAGAATGAACCTGGACCACATTCTTACACCATACACAAAAATGAACTCAAAATGATGAAAGACCTAAATGTGAGACAGTAAAACATCAAAATCCTAGAGGAAAAAACAGGCAACAACCTCTTTGACCTCAGCCACAGCAGTTTCTTGTCCACACATCTCCAAAAGCTATGGAAATGAAAGCAAAAATGAACTATTGGGACCTTATGAAGATAAAAAGCTTCTGGGCTGCAAAGAAAACAATCAACAAAACCAAAAGGCAACCAACAGAATGGGAAAGGATATTCGCTAGTGACATATTGGATAAAGGGTCAGTATCCAAAATCTATTAAAGAACTTACCAAACTCAACACCCCAAAAAACAAATAGTCCAGTGAAGAAATGGGCAGAAGACATGAATAGACACTTTTCCAAAGAAGACATGCAGATGGCCAACAGACACATGAAAAGATGTTCAACATCACTCATCATCAGGGAAATACAAATCAAAACCACACCGCAATACCACCTCACACCAGTCAGAGTGGCTAAAATGAACAACTCAGGAAACAATAGATGCTGGCAAGGATGGGAGTGGGAACCATCTTGGACTGTTGGTGGGAATGCAAACTGGTGCAGCTGCTCTGGAAAACGGTGTGGGGGTTCCTCAAAAAATTAAAAATAGAACTACCCTATAGTCCATCAACAGCCCTTGTAGGAATTTATCCAAAGAATACAGAAGTGCTGATTCATAGGGGCACATGTATTCCAATGTTTATAGCAGCGCTTTCAACAATAGCCAAATTATGGAAAGAGCCTAAATGTTCATAAACAGATTAGTGGATAAAGAAGACCTGGTTTATATATACAATGGAATACTACTTGGCAATGAGAAAGAATGAAATCCTGCCATTTGCAGCAACGTGGATGGAACTGGAGGGTATTAGGCTAAGTGAAATAATAAGTCAATCAGAGAAAGACAGATATCATATGTTTTCATTCATATGTGGAACTCAAGAAATTTAACAGAAGACCATGGGGAAAGGGAAAGGGAAAAAATAGTTTCAAACAGAGAGAGAGGGAGGCGAACCATAAGGGACTCTTAAATACAGAGAACAAACTGAGAGTTGATGGGGGGGCAGAATTGGGAAGAGGGGAAAATGGGTGATGGGCATTGAGGAGGGCACTTGTTGGGATGAGCGTTGTATGTTGTGATGAATCATGGGAATCTAACTCCAAAACCAAGAGCACACTGTTTATATACACTGTATGTTAGCCAACTTGACAATAAATTATATTAAAAAATAAATAAAAATTTTAAAAATACATGTATTAAAACAAAACAAAACAACAACAACAAAAAATTTGAGATTTTCGTATGTAATTAAAGGAGGGGCAAAAGTTGCTCTGGAGTCCTTAGGGTCTTGATTGTCTTTAGCTCAAAATAATCTTCTTGCCAAAGTGGCCCATGTTAAGGTGACCTGCCTTCAGCTACTATACCTCTGTTTGTACTGGCATGTGAGAGGTGTGCCTTCTCCTGGGATTGGGGCCCTAAGGAACCCCGGGGCTTCTGCCTACAGCCAAGAAACTATAAAGAGATGGTGGGTAGGAATATTGGCCACTCCCTCAAACGTTTCCCTCCCTCACTTTCTTTCTCAAGTTTGATTGAGGTGTAATTGAGATAAATAAACCACACAAAGTGCAAAAAAAAAAAAAATCTTAGACCATGCTAACAGCTCTTTCCAGCGACAGGACCTTGTTTTTCCTGTCCTTTTTGCGTACATCCTTTACATGTTTTTCTCCCTTTTTAATGGATTTCAACTTAAATATCTCCTCAGAAAGGCCTTCCATGACCATTGTATTTCTTATGGCACTATGATGTTAATTTTATTCATTGTGCTTATTGCCATTTGGATAATTTATCTTTTCATTGACTTTTTATCTTCTTTCCAATTAGACTGCAAGTTCCTCAGGAACTGGAAACTTTCTTGTCTTGTTCTCTGTTGTATTCTGGTATATGGCACTCTGCCCAGCACATAGTTCCAGCTAAATGAATGAGTAAATCTATGAATTAATGGCAAAGTTGGAATGAACACAATGGCCTGCTATCTCTCACTGCAACACACCTTCTACAGCCCTTTCTGCCTTACTCCTTACCAGGTAAAAGTATTGGCAGCAACATGCAGTTCCCCAAAATTTAGTGACTTGAAACAAACTTATTCGTCCTACAGTTGTGGAGGTCAGTAGTCCAAAATGAATGCTACTGTACTAAAATCTATGTGTCAGCAGGACTGTGTTCCTTTCTCAGGGCTCTAGGGAAGAATGCTTTTTATTGCCTTTTCCAGATTCTAAAGGAAGCCTACATTCCTTGCTCATGGACTTTCCCATCTTCAAAGTCAGTAATGGCTGGTCAAGTCGTTCACATCAATCACTGACACTTTGTCTTCTGTCTCCATCTTCTATGTTTAGGGACCCTTGTGATTACATTGGTTCAGGATCATTGACCTATTTTAAGGTCAGCCTTAATTCCACCTGCTACCTTTATTCTTCTTTGCCACATAACATAACGTAAGAACATATTCGCAGGTTCTGTGGTTTAGAATGTAGACACATTGGGAGGCCACTATTCTGCCTGTCATACCATTATACCCTAACTTCCATAAAGAAAGTGATTCCTCTGTTCATAGCTGGATCCTCAGAGTCTGACATCTAGTATCACTGAATAAATTGTTAAAACAAACTTAACATAACCCATGGACAGTATCAGTGTCTAGCATATGGCGGATACACTTACCTTTGCCCACTAAAGGTCTTTCTTCCCAACCCAGCTCCACCCAACAAAGTCAGTATGTTCAAGGCTTTGCTTAAAGCTACTTCTTACATAAACTAAAAGTCTTCTTCCTTATTTCTAAGGGCACAATTATTTTTTTCAACATATGTTTCATTAGCCTGTTTTCTTTACTAGGTTCTGGACAGCCTGGATAGTGATGGTCTCATTCATTTTGAGTTCTTCACAGTTGCTAGCATGTGGTGAGCTCTTATGTAGTTAAGAGAAAGGGGAGTAACACGAGGGAAAGATCAGAGCAAGACAGCAATTGGAGAGTATGGGGGGAAAACACCCCTCTCTCAGTCTTTCATTTCCTCCAATTAAAAAGAATCTCCATTGCAAAGTGGCTAGGGTGCTGGCATTGGTGAACATATTTGTGGTAAGATGCTAGAATCAGATTCTTCCTCCCTCATTCCTCTGTTAGAACATTCAGTTCTCACGAATGCCTTCAGTCCCAGAACCTGCAGCTCATCTGACATATATCTCTTTGCTGAGAGTGAAAGCAGCCTTTTTTAGTTTTGATTCCATGATAGCTCTGTTTCCTGATCTGGCTACTTATTTTGTGATCTCTCCAGTGTTTGGGGGCATCTATCACTCTCCTCTGCTGCCCTGTTGCCTCCACCATCTTCTTGGTTTATAGAGTGCTGCCCCTTGCCTTTTGAAGGTCATTCCTGAAAGCCTACATCTTGGCTGAATAGCTTTTCCTCTCCAGAAAGTGCAGAAGGTGACTTCCATGCACTTTAAAAAAGTGGGTGTGCTTTTATTTTTCTTTTTTCTTCAAAGATACTTTAAACTCTTTTGGTCAACATTTTTCATCATTTTCCTTTCAGATACCCAAGGTCAAGTGCTATTTTTAGCCATTGTTCTCCCCAATGGGGTTCTCCTCAGAGCATCCCAGCTACTGGGGCTGTACTTTTATAAGCTTCTTCAAGGGATAGTACACAGGTAGCCACATCTCATTTCTCCCCCTTTTAAGTAGGTTAAATCTTCCACAGATTGTTTGCTTATTGAATATCTAGTTATTCTTAAATAATAACTTGAGTAAGAATAACTGATTGGAAATATAAGAAGAAAAACACATAACTGTGATGGCTTTGAGATAGAATATTCTTTACCAAGTATTCTCTTGAGTAGAGCACTGGATATGTTTGAAAGGAGTACTTTGTTAAGCCATTGGGAAGCAGTTGAAACCCTGAGGGGATAGGGTGAGAATAAAATGGTTAGTGAAAGAAAAGAGAAGATATTTGTGCGTCGAGAGAAAGGGGAAGTTGAAGTGAATGACAGAGGGAGAAGGGAAGGAGAGGGAGAAGAAGAGAAGGAGGGAGAAAATAACCAGCAAGGTCATCGAAGGCCATGTATTTCAAGATGGGACCCTGACACACGATCCCTCAAGTCCTTGGTGAAGTATAGCAAAAACACAAAATATTTGACATGAGTAAATTCATATAAGAACTGGTGAGGTCAGGTTGATGCAATGCAAACTTAGGACAAATTAATGCTGCCAGATTGAAAGCTGTGAGACATATGAAAATGTAAACCACAGGAATTCACAGAAACCGTAGAAAGGACAAAATTAAAACCAGAAGCAGAACTTCCCTGGTTGGCTTTAAGTCCGTAAGTGAGAAATATTTAAGGATGGTTTGTTACTCTTCAAAGTGCAACAATAGATGAATAGATGATATCCTCCTTCTGATATCATACTTCAAGACCCAGCCCTACCCCAGTCTACAAAAAGCCTTGTTTCCTACAACTCACGTTCTCAGTGGTGTCCCTGTCCTCTAAAATTCTACCTTTATCATTTTTGGTATGTAGTTTAGTGCTTAAAGTTAATATCTTGTGTTAGTAAAAAGAAATTAAGAATTACAAAACCTACAGTGGCCTTCTGGGAGTGTTATAGAAAAGAGACACTATGAATGGGTCAGAGGGATGCAAAAGAGTGAGAACAACAGATAATTGTCCTTGCTGATGCAATGGCATCTGGGGATAGTGATGGCTATGGTATGATTAGTGGTGATCAGAGCCCAGTGTAATTCTCAGTATCAAGCTGGACAATGGTGCTGTGAGACAGTCACTAGTGGCTTGAATGTGGACATTTTTCCAGGCTATATAACTTCCTAGGCTAGTTTGTCATCCTAAGGAGGGCAGTAGTTGATTTTGATACCAAGATGGTGAGGCCAGCCCCCAGTTGATTTTTTAATCTCTATCTTCCCACCATTTGGCTTGAATGCAGACCCATCCATGGAAGTGTGTGGTTGAGTAGGGTAACTACAGTCCAAAGTTTCTGGCCACAGGAGAGATCTAAGAAATCAGAAAGTACCAGGGAGACTTCAGAGAAGGAGATCAGAGAAGCAACTGTTAATGAACACACCTGTTATAAATAGTTGTTTATGAGCTCCAGGGGTCTCTTCTGAGGCGTGCGGTGTGCATGATATCATAAATAGCAAATTAAAGATTTTGAGAGCTAAAGTAATGGATAGATTACCTGGATGGAGTACACTGAGAACCCTGGGTTACAGAGTGAGTGATGCACATCCATGACAGACATGAAAAGCATTGCAAAGATTTTGACAGATAAACTGATATTGGAAACATAGCTTCCAGGTTGAAATTTCAGTCTAAACCCAATCAGTTCCTTTGCCTGCTAAAACAAAAACATCAACACTCTCCATAGGATTTAAACAAGATTCAGAGTATCAAAACATAATATTTAAAATGTCAGGATACAGGTGGGGGCCAAGATGGCGGAACAGAATGGAAGTTTTTTTTGAATCTCTCATCCCTGAAATGTAGCCAGATCAACATCAAGCCATCTTGCACACCTAGAAAACTGATTTGAGGATCAACACAACAATCTGTGCAACTTGAACCACAGAACTTGGCAGGTACGCAGTGTGGAGAAGTGAATGGGGGAAAGAGAAGCTGTGGAGGGCAGGGAGCTGTTTTTGCTTGTAGAGAGAGGACAGAGACGGGGGGGGGGGAGGAGTATGGGAAAAGCACCCCCTCCCCCCACCGAAAGCAGCTAGAGAGAAAGAGGAAGAGTGGAAACAGCCACAAGGGACTGAACAAAAAAGGGAGAATGGAGAAAGGAGAGAGTTTAAATACCATTAAGACTCTATAAACAGGGGGAGCACAGAGTCTGAAACTCTGTAGCTTGATACCTGGCAGAGCTCTGGTGGGAAGGGCGAATCCCCAGGAGCAGAGAGCAGGTCCAAGAGGTCCTCGGGCCACACGGGGAGAGGTGGTTTCCTTGCTGGGAGGACATTTGGTAGAGGCTGTATAGCCTCCCCACAGGCAAAGGTCCCAGTGGACCCTGGAGAACAGCCAAGTCCATGGGTGTTGGAACAAGAACATTAAGGGTGAAGTCTGGTGCCAGATGTGTGTTGTGATTTACCATAATCCTTGAAACGCGGCTGCTATATGATCACGTGAACTTTTTCTGGAGTGGGTTGGCACCCAGCCACAGTCTCTGGGTATTGGGAGCAGCACGGCCATATGAGCATTCCTGGGGGTGGGCTGGCACCTGGCCATTGCTATGCAAGACCCTTCCCCAGAGGGTCTGAGTGGGTCAAAGCTGCAGTCCCTCAGAAGTGAGGAGTTGGGAAACACAGCCCATCTGAGATAATGCTCAGGAGGGAGGTGCCGCCTGGAAGCCTGACAGTTTGGTCACGGAAAAAAAAAAACTTGCTAGAACTGACCCATGAATACAGTAAAGTCACAGGATATAAAATCAATGCACAGAAATTGGTTGCATTCTTATATACCAATAATGAAGCAACAGAAAGAGAAATCAAGGAATCAATCCCATTTACAATTGCACCAAAACCCATAAAATACCTAGGAAAAAAATTAACCAAAGAGGTGAAAAATCTATATACTGAAAACTATAGAAAGCTTATGAAAGAAATTGAAGAAGACACAAAGAAATGGAAAAATATTCCATGCTCCTGGATTGGAAGAATAAATATTGTTAAAATGTTGAATACCACCCAAAGCAATCTACATATTCAATGCAATCCCTATCAAAATAACATCAACATCCTTCATAGAGGTAGAACAAACAATCCTAAAATTAGTATGGAACCAGAAAAGACCCCAAATAACCAAAGCAATCCTAAAAAAAGAAAACCAAAGCTGGAGGCATCACAATCCTGGACTTTAAGATGTCTTACAAAGCTATAATCATCAAGACAGTACGGTACTGGCACAAAAACACTCAGATCAATGGAACAGAATAGAGAATCCAGAAATGGACCCAGAAACATATGGCCAACTAACCTTTGACAAAGCAGGAAAGAATATCCAATGGAACAAAGACAGTCTCTTGAGCAAATGATGCTGGGAAAACTGGACAGTGACGTGCAGAAGAATTAACCTAGACCACTTTCTTACACCATATCCAAAAATAAATTCAAAATGGATGAAAGACTTCAATGTAAGAGAAGATGCCATCAAAATCCTCGAGGAGAAAACAGGCAAAAACCTCTGTGACCTTGGGTGCAGCAACTTCTTACTCAACACGTCTCAGAAGGCAAGGGAAACAAAAGGAAAAATGAATTATTGGGACCTCATCAAAATAAAAAATTCTGCACAATGAAGGAAACAATCAGCAAAACTAAAAGGAAACCAAAGGAATGGGAGAAGATACTTGCAAATGACATATCAGATAAAGGGTTAGTATCCAAAATCTATAAAGAACTTATCAAAACTCAACACCCCAAAAACAAATAACTTCTCCAAAGAAGACATCAGATGGCGAACAGACACATGAAAAAATGCTCAACATCACTCATCATCAGGGAAATACAAATTAAAACCACAATGAGATACCACCTCATACCAGTCAGATAGCTAAATTAACAACTCAGGCAACAACAGATGTTGGTGAGGATGTGGAAAAAGAGGAACCCTTTTATACTGCTGGTGGGAATGCAAATTGGTGCAGCCACTCTGGAAAACAGTTTGGAGGTTCCTCAAAAAGTTGAAAATAGAAGTACCTTATGACCCAGCAATTGCAGTACTAGGTATTTATTCAAGGGATACAGGTGTGTTGTTTGAAAGTCACATGCACCCCGATGTTTATAGCAGCACTATTGATAATAGCCAAAGTATGGAAACAGCCCAAATGTCCATTGACGGATGAATGGATAAAGAAGATGTGGTATGTATATATACAATGGAGTATTACTCAGCAATCAAAAAGAATGAAATCTTACCATTTGCAGCAACATGGATGGAACTAGAGTGTGTTATTTTAAGCGAAATAAATCAGAGAAAGACAAATATCTTATGACTTCACTCCTATGAGGAATTTAAGATACAAAACAGATGAACATAAGAGAAGGGAAGCAAAAATAATATAAAAACAGGGAGGAAGACAAAACAAAAGAGAATCTTAAATATAGAGAACAAACAGAGGGTTGCTGGAGGGGTTGTGGGATGGGGGATGGGCTAAATGGATAAGGGGTATTAAAGAAGACACTTGTTGGGGTGACCACTGGGTGCTATGCATAGGGATGGATCACTGGAAACTTCTCCTAAAATCATTGTTGCACTATATGCTAACTAACTTGGATGTAAATTACAAAAATAAGTAAATTAATTAATTTTTTAAAATGTCAGGATACAGTCCAAAATTAATTAGCATATGAAAGACCAGAAAAACTTCACCTTGCGTGGGAAAGGACAATCAACAGATGCCAATGCATAGAAACAAAAATGACCTGGGGCGTCTGGGTGGCTCAGTCGGTTAAGTGTCAGACTTCCGCTCAGGTCATGATCTCCCAGTTCATGGGTTCGAGCCCTGTGGCAGGCTCTGTGCTGACAGCTCAGAGCTTGGAGCCTCCTTCAGATTCTGTGTCTCCCTTGCTCTCTGCCCCTTCCCCGCTCTCTCTCTCTCTCTCTCAAGAATAAACAAATATTTAAAAAATTAGAAAATAATTAGAAAAAAATCAGAAAAATTAGAAAAAATTAGAAAAAAATTAGAAAATAAAAGAAAACAAAAATGACAGAATTATCTGACAAAGACTTTAAGTCAGCCATTATAAAAATACTCAAACAAGCAATTGTGAACATGCTTTGAAACACATGCTAAAAATAGACTCAGGGAAGAAATAGAGTACATAGGGAAGAATTAAATGTAAATTTTATAATAGAAAATTACAACAACCAAACTAAAAAACTCTCTGGATGGACTCAATAGTAGATAGGGAAAGGGTCAATGAACTTTGCCTAAATTCTGTTGATCTATGTCCATCTGAAAAACAGAAAAAATATTGGGAAAAAAAGTGAGCAAAACCTCAAGAATCTGTGAAATAATAACAAAAGGTCTAACAGAAAGATTAGAAATTAATGAAATTAGAAAAGAAAATCAATAGATAAATCTGTGAAATCAAAGGCTGGTATTTCAAAAAAATTAATTAGCATTTAGCAGGACCAAGAAAGCAAAGAAGAAAAAAGACACAAATTAACAGCATTAGGAATGAATGAAAAAGTGGCTATCACTACAGACGTCACAGGCTTTGCAAAGAATACTATCTCAGGAGTTTTTACCACAATACCCGGATTCCTTGTTTTGCTTCTTCAAAGAATGAAGAGGTGGACACAAAATGAGCAGCAGGCAAAAGTTTATTAGAGTATAAGATTAGAAAGTTAGGAATAGTAGGAAAACTCTCTTTACAGAGAGGGGGCATTTGAAAGTGAATGGCCACTGACAATAGACAAGGGTCCTTGTTTTATAAGGTTCTGGTCACCCCCCCCCCCATTGGCTAGTTTCCATTGTATGAGGACTGGTCTATGGCCATAACATTCCCTGTGGGTCATAGGTTTTATGGTCTACTACTTATTTTTAGTTAGGTCTTTAGTCAAATTCCTGAGGGAAACTGAGGGGGGAGTGGGTGGTGTCTGTTACATTCTTAAGAGGAACTTTTACACCTGCCGGGGGTGGGGGTGGTTGCTGTGACCAGACACTCCCAGCATTCTTCCAAAATATGTGTTTTTCTCTACCCAGGGACCTCAGGTCCTAATCTTTCCCTTTCTGCTTTTTTTATCCAATTTTTTTCCTATCATAATACTACCAACTGCTCTAAACAGTTGGAGGGAGAACTTAGATTAAGTGGACCAATTCCTCAAAATCCACAAACTATCAAACCTCACCTTAGATAAAATAGAGAACATGTACCATCCTGTAGCTATTAAAGAAATTGAACTTGTAGTTAAAATCCTTCCAAAAAATAAATCTTCAAACCCACATGATTTCATGGGCAAATTCAACGAAATACCAATTCTGAACAGTCTTTCAGAAAATAAAAGACAAGGAAATATTTCCCAACTCATTTTATCCCAACTCATTTTGAGTCCAGCATTACCCTGATACCAAAACCAGACAAAGGTAGTACAAAAAAGTACATATCAACATTGCTCATGAAAGTAGATGTAAAAATGCTCAAGAAAATATTAGCAAATTATAAAAGGTAATATATAAAAAGGTTAATGCACTGTGATCAAATGAGGTTTAGTTTGGAATCCAAGCTGATTCGACATTCAGAAATTGATCCATGTAATTTACCACATTAATAGTCTAAAGAAAAAACACCCCATATGATAAAATCAATAGATACAGAAAAGATATTTGACAAATTCCAACATCCATTCTAATGAGAACAAAGGCAAGAGAAATGTAGATAAAATTAAATTTCCTTACAACTTGCAGCCCACTGATAAGTATCTGAGACATGCAGAGTGTGGCATTCCTTAAGGTACTCAAGGCTGCCTTAATATTGATGTTTTGGGAGAGACTAAAAGCAACCTTAACTTGACAATAGCCAGACCTCCAGGATCCTGTAAGTGTTCTTTAACATATGGAAATCCCTTTAGAGACTTCCATTATCTCTACCCTTCCCCAACTTAAAAAGTATATAATCAATTGCTCCTCACAATCACAGGGCAGCTCTTTCTGCCCATGAGTCCTATCCTTGTGCCATAATAAAAGCACTTTTTGCACCAAAAGGTCTCAAAAATTCTGTCTTGACCGTTTGCTCTGCAGCCCCATATCACATTCTTTATAAACATTTTCAACAAACTACGAATAGAAGGTATGGTCTGTGACTGATGTCTCAAGTGGGAAGGGGAACAGTCTTGTGGGGCTGAGTCTGTGGGACCTGATTCTATCTCCAGATAGTGTCAGAATTGCGTTGAAATGTAGGATACCCAGCTGGTGTCAGAGAGTTGCTTGATGGCATAGGAAAAACACACATTGGGTGGAGAATTGTAGAAGAGAATTTCCTCAACCTGATAAAGGGCACTTAAAAAAAAAATCTACATGGGGCGCCTGGGTGGCTCAGTCGGTTGAGCGTCCGACTTCGCTCAGGTCACGATCTCACGGTCTGTGAGTTCGAGCCCCGCATCAGGCTCTGTGCTGACAGCTCAGAGCCTGGAGCCTGCTTCAGATTCTGTGTGTCTCCCTCTCTCTCTGGCCCTCCCCCCGTTCATGCTCTGTCTCTCTCTGTCTCAAAAATAAATAAATGTTAAAAAAAAAATTAAAAAAAAAATCTACAGCTAACATACCTGCTAGTAAAAGGCAGAATAATTGCCTTCTAGTATTAGAAACAAGGCAAGGATGTCCATTCACCACCACCATTCAATATGACACTGGAACTCTTAGCTAATGCAATCAAGAAAAAAGAATCAAATAAACAACAAAAACAAACAAAACTAAAAAAAACCATATAGATTGCAAAGGAAGAAATAAAATGATCTCCTTTCACAGACAACACGATTTTCTGTGTAGAAAATCTCAGGGAGTCATCAAAAAAAACTCCTAGAACTAATAAGTGAGGCAAGCAAGTTTGCAGGTCAATATACAAAAACTAGTCATATTTCTATACACTGACAGTATACAGTGGAGATTTAATATGAAAATCACAGCAGGGGATTTTAGCAAATGTAGACAAAACTATTCTAATATTTATGGAAAACAAATAATTTGGAATAACTAAAACAATTTTGAAAAAGAAGAATATAGTTGGAAAAATTGCATTACTCAATTTTAAGACTTACAGTAATCAAGAGAGTATGATATTGATGAAGAGATAGATATATCAATCAAAGAAACATAGATTAGAGACTACAGAAATAGATTCATACAAATATGCCCAACCAATATTTTACAAGGACCCCAAGTAATTCAATGGGAAAAAGAATAGTTGTTGCTTTTTCCAGCAAATAGTGTTAGAATCAAACAAACCTTGACCTAAACCTCATACTATATATAAAAGTTAACTGAAAATAATAAAAATCTAAGTGTAAAACACTAAACTATAAAACTTTTAGAATTAAGGCACTTGGGTGGCTCAGTTGGTTGAGCGTCTGACTCTTGATTTCAACTTAGGTCATGATCTTACAGTTCATGAGTTTGAGCCCCACAATGGGCTCTGTACTGATAGCATGGAGCCTGCTTGGGATTCTTTCTCTCTCTCTCTCTCCCCTGCTGGCTCTCTTTCTCTCTGTCTCTTTCTGAAAACAAATAAACTTAAAAAAAACCTTTTTAGAATAAAACATAGGACAAAGTCTTTGTGACTTAAACTTAGGTGAAGAGTTCTTAGACATGAAACTACAGTATGATGCATAAAGGAAAATATTGATAAATTGGGCTTCACTAAAATTTAAAATTTTGGTCTGCAAACAACTGCTGAAAGAATAAAATAGAAGCTGAGACTGGTAGAAAATAGTTACAAATCATATACCTGACAAAGGAATGATACCCAAATATATAAAGAACTCTCAAACTCAACAATAAAAAATTAAAAAATGAGCAAAAGACATGAACAGACATTTCATTGGCGATACCATACAGATAGCAAATAAGCACATGAAATGATATTAGACACCATGAGTCATTATTAGATAAATGTACTTTAAACTATGGTGAGATATCACCACATCTACCAGAAGGTGAAAATGAGTAATACAATTCTGAGTGTTATGAGAATGTGGAGCAATTGAAACTCTTTACATTGCTGGTGGGAACATAAGTTTTGAAAATAGTTTGGCTGTTTGTAATAATACAGTTTCTTAAATAGTTAACCATATACCTATAGTATGACTCAGCAATCCCACTACTGGTTATCTAAAGAATTGAAGGGATGCCTGTGTGACTCAGTCAGTTGAGCGTCCAACTTTGGCTCAGGTCACGATCTCACTGCTCCTGGGTTCAAGCCCCATGTCGGGCTCTGGGCTGGCAGCTTGGAGCCTGGAGCCTGCTTCGGATTCTGTCTCCATCTCTGCACCTCCCCTCCTCGCTCTCTGTCTCTGTCTCTCAAATATAAAATAAAACATAAATTAAAAAAAAAAATTGAAGACCTATGTTCACATAAAACCTGTGCACAAATGTTTATAGCAGCTTTGTTCATAATTACCAAAAACTGTAAATAACCCAAATATAATTTAATTAGTAAATAGATAAACTACAGTACATGTATACTATACAATGGAATGCTCTGCCAGCAATAAAAAGAAACAAATTATTGATAAATGCAACAACTTAGATGAGCCTATAAAACACATTGTGTTGAGTTAAAGAAGATTACATACTGTGATTCCACTTATAGGACACTCTTGAAAAGATAAACTATAGGGACTGAAAAATAACTCTATGGTTTCCAGAAATTGTGGGGGGACAGGGTAACTATAAAGGAAGAGCATAAGAGATTTTTTAATGTATACTTATTGTATTGGTGGTTACCGGAATCTACATAGGTATTAAAATTCATTAAACTATACACCCCCAAATTTTCTAAACAGAGATTTTTTTTGAGGATCAAAGTACATGCATATATTTAGTCTTTTGAAACATATTTGGCTTTCAGAAGTGTTGCAATAATTTGCACCCCACTCAGCAGCACCTAAGAGCCTATGTTCCTGCACCCTCACTCACCATCACCAGTATTTATTGCTCTTTATCATCTTTTCCATTTTAATAGGTATAAATGATGTTAGGAGGGTTCTTTAAGAGAGAGAAAGAGAGAGGGGGGGGGGGAGAGGAAGTGTGTGTGTGTGTGTGTGTGTGTGTGTGTGTAGCAATCAATCATTTGACACTAGTGTGTTTTGAATTTCATGTATCCATCTCAGGCCATATTGTCAAGTGCTTTTTTACATTATGTAGGAACTACATAGTCTTTTCAGGCCCAGATCGGGGTCTTTCTTTCAGACCCCTCTTGCTTACTTGGAAGGAGTAAATTGGGATGGATTCTTGAAAACCAGGGACCTGTGGGTTATAAGGAATGGATGATCTCATTCTCCACCCTCAAGGTAGAAGCAAATGTCATGACATTGGCGCTCCCAACCCAGGCATATCCCACCAAACGAAGCGGGTGGTTGATGCAGCTTAAGTGATTCTCCCATGTGGCCATTTCTAGGTACATCTTTTTAAATTGGTTGTGCTTAAATTAGCAGCGCTTTACTGTTAATATTCCTCTCTCGAAGCAGCCAGCATAGTTTCAATCAGGAGCCTGATTAATATGCAAAAAATGATTTGTTTTGATTTCAGTCTGGTGTTTTTTTTTTTTCTTTGACAGGCAACTTCTTTATCAAATTCCTCTGCTTTCAAGGGCTAGAAGAAACGTATTTTCTTAAAGTCAGAGGGCACAGTTTCCTTGAATTTGGAGATGGAAGGCCTCTCTGGGACCTGGTGTGAAATCTCAACAGTGTAACTTTGCCAGCAGCAAAACCTCTCTTCATAATTTTCAGTATACCTTCAGGTGGCATCAGCTCCCTGACACTGTCATGCAAAGTCTCGTTCATTGGAAGTCACAACTGACATAGTCATCCTATCAAAGTTTATAATATTTTGCTGCTTATTGTGTGACTTTGGGCAAGTTACTTAACATCTCTAAATCTGTTTTACTATCCTTAAAATAAAAGATAACATCTACTCCTTGGGGTTTCATGCAATTGTAAGTCTGTAATCCCTTATCCAAAAACCTTGATATATTTCTGAATTCAGAATTCTGGGGATCTTTTACAAAGGTAATTCAGCACATATATTATTTAACACCCCCAGTGGAGCCTGGGAAAACACCCTGTAATCAAACACATTAATATTTCTGCAGCCAGAACTATGAATATTCATACTGAGTAGCATAAGACTAAAAATAGTCTTTCATCAGTCCAGGGTAAGTTTGTAACTAAGTTACAAATAAATCTTTCTGTTTTCAGGGCTCTTTGGATTTAGGGATTGGGAACCAGAGGCTGTTGTCCTCTGATCAGATGATCTCTGTGTCCATCCATCCATTTTCCCACTGGTTCCAGAAAGGACTGAAGACAGTATAGTGATACATGTGGAAAGGCTGGTTCCTTGATGGTTCTGTTTTCCTCCTTGTTTGCGATGTGAGTGGGCTCTTGTGAACTTTCTTTGACTTTTTAAAAAACGTTTATTTATTTATTTTGAGAGAGAGAGAGAGAGGCAGAGAGACAGAGAGAGAACAAGTGGGGGAAGAGCAGAGAGAGAAGAGAGAATCCCAAGCAGGCTCTGCACTGCCAGTGCAGAGCCTGATGTTGGACTTGAACTCACAAACTATGAGATCATGATCTGAGCGGAAGTCAGGAGTCAGATGCTTAACCAACAGAGAGAGGGAATCTTAAGCAGGCTACCTGCTCAGTGAGGATCTGACATGGGTCTCAATCGCATAACCAGGGGATCATGATCTGAGCCCAAGTCAAGAGTTGGACACTTAACTGACTGAGCCACCCAAGTGCCCCTCTTCTCTGACATTTTTAATCCTGATTTGCCTCTCCTAGCAGTCTGATTTCAGGCACGATTCTACTCTTTTGACACAAATAGACAAGGACATGGTTTAAACATTTTTTTCTAGGGAGGGAAAAACAATAATATAAACACTTAATTGGTAGCCTCATGAAGCAATAAATGTCTAAAAATTGGTAAGGAGTGCTAAGAATCTCTTCACGTGGCAAGTGTCAGGACGTTCAAAACTACATATATAGCAAGTCTGTCAATAAGTGCACAGGGCTGAAAGTCTTAGCAAACCCTCAAAACTACCATGATACCATGTCTACTCCCCACACCCTCAGCAATCCCTGCCTAACATTGCTATGATAATATTTAATTTTTATTTACTATGTCAAAATAGACCATATTATTACTTAGGATACTAAACCTAACAAGACTAATCTTCTACAAAATTTATTTTCACTTTATATGCTCCTGGGATTTTCTTGTGAACATTTGTTGGGGTAAAAATTTTGCCAAAGGGATATTCAGTCAGTGGTCTTGATCACTTCTGGGGGTGTTTTCTTCTTTTACTGCATTTTTATTTATCTTAGTAGAAAATAATAATGGTTTGCATTTTTTGAGGGGGGAGCGGAAGGAGGAGGGACAGAGGCAGAGGGAGAGAGAGAATTTTAAGGAGGCTTCATGCCCAGCACACAGCCCAATGCATGAGGCTGGATTTCATGACTCTGAGATCATGACCTGAGCCGAAATCAGGAGTCTGACACAACCGACTGAGCCACCCAGGCACCCCCAAAACAGTTTGCATTTGAATGGCCACTAGTACCTACATTTATAGCCCACAATTCTTTATCCAAGTACCTCAGTATCCAAATACCTTTTGGGTTTTAGAAAGGTGATATGTGACAGATGCTGATTATACTGTTACACCCCGAGGGGTGTATCACACACAGAGATATTTCTGTAGGAAAATGAAAATTCCCACTAATTGGGAAGTAAGTTTTGCCGCTAAATGATTTATGAGAGATTTCCAGTTTTCAGAGTATTGGGGATTTTGGAATTGCATTGGGATGCAATTGGGATGGTTGACTTGTAGTGACTCATTTAATCTTCACAATAAGCCCATAAAATAAAAACTGTTATTATCCCCCTGTGTATTGAAGAATGAACCTGACCCAAAGTCTGGCTCTTGGAAGTTGATCTTTAGACTCCTGGAATGTCTTGCCTGATAGGAGTGCCTTTGTTTGCCTGTGGACATTGGCCCTTCCTTCCTTCCTTCCTTCCTTCCTTCTCTCTCTCTCTTTTTCTTTCTTTCTTTTTTTTTTAAACTTTTTTTTATGTTTATTTATTTCTGAGACAGAGAGAGACAGAGCATGAGTAGGGGAGGGGTAGAGAGAGAGGGAGATGCAGAATCAGAAGCAGGCTCCAAGCTCTGAGCTGTCAGCACAGAGCCGGATGCGGGGCTTGAACTCACGAGCTGTGAGATCATGACCTGAGCCGAAGTTGGACGCTCAACTGATTGAGCCACCCAGATGCCCCTCTCTTTTTCTTTCATACCCATTTCACTGATTCCCACCTCTAACAATCACCAATCTGTTCTCTGCATCTATAAGCTCATTTTGTTTGTTTAGATTGTGCACGTAAGTGGGATCATACAGTATTTGTCTTCCTCTGTCTGACTTATTTTACTTAGCATAATACCCTAAAGTTCCATCCATGTTATCACATATGGCAAGATTTCCTTCTTTTATTATGACTGAATAATATTTCATTGTGTATATATATATATATATATATATATACCACATTTTCTTTATCCACTCATTTATCAACGGACACTTAGGTTGCTTTCATATCTATTGTAAATAATGTCATAATGAACATGGGGTGCATAGATCCTTTTAAGTTAGTGTGTTGGTGTGTTTGTTTCCTTCAGATAAATACCCAGAAATTGAATCACTGGGTATTTCTATTCTGGTATTTCTCTTCTGAATTTTTTAAGGAAACTCCTTACTGTTTTCCATTTTGGCTGTACCAATTTACATTCCTACCTACAGGGCCTGAGGATTTCCTTTTTTCCATGTCCTCACCAACATTTGTTATTTTTCTTTTTTTGATAACAGGCATTCTAACAAGTGTGAGGAGATACCTCATTGTAGTTTTTATTTGCAATTTCCTGATGATTACTAATGTTGAGCATCTTTTCATGTGTCTGTTGGCCATCTGTATGGCTTCTTTAAAAATATGTCCATTTAAAATAAAATTATTCACAAAGATAAAAAAAATGTCCATTTAGATCTTCCTCCAATTTTTTAATTGGATTGTTTGTGTGTGTGTGTGTGTGTGTGTGTGTGTTGCTTTTGTATTCCATGAGTTCTTAATTGACCTCTTATTAGGTATATGATTTGCAAATATTTTATCCCATTTGGTAGGTTGCTTTTCATTTTGTTCATGGTTTCCTTTGCTGTATAAAAGCTTTTTAGATTGATGTAGTCCTACTTGTTTATTTTTGCTTGTGTTGACTTTGTTTTTACTGTCAAATAAAAAAAAATCATTGACAAGATATTATCAAGGACCTTACTGCTTATGTTTTCTCTAGGAGTTTTATGGTTTCAGGTCTTACATTCAAGTCTTTAATCCATTTGAGTTAATTTTTGGGTATGGTATAATATTTTAGTTCAATTTCATTCAGTTGTATATGGCTGTCCAGTTTTCCAAATACCATTTATTGAAGAGACTGTCCTTTCTCCATTTTATATTCTTAGCTTCTATGTTGTAAGTTAATTGACCCTATATATGTGGGTTTTTTTCTGGGCTCTCTATTCTTTTCCATTGATTTATGGGCCTGTTTTTTTTTTTTCCCAATAGCATACTGTTTTGATTACTATAGCCTTGTAGTATAGTTTGAAATCAGTAAGCATGATATTTCCAGCTTTGTTACTCTTTCCTAAGATTATTTGTTTGGGGTCTCATGTGGTTCCATACAAATTTTAGGATTGTTTGTTCTATTTCTGTGAAAAATGCCATTGGGATTTTGATATGGGTTGTACTGAATCTGTAGATTGCTTTGAGTAGTGCAGATATTTTCACAATATTGATTCTTCCAATCCATGAGCATGGAATATATTTTCTATTGATAAATGTCTTCTTCGGTTTCTTTTGTCAATGTCTTATAGTTTTTAGTGCATAGGTCTTTTACCTCCTTTGTTAAATTTATTTTTAGTTATTGTATTATTTTTGATGCATTTGGAAATGGGTTTGTTTTCTTAATATCTTTTTCTGATAGTTCATTATTAGTATATAGAAAAACAACAAATTTTTGTCTATTGATTTTGTATCCTGCAACTTTACTGAATTTGTTGATTAGTTTTAACAGGTTTTTGGTGGAGTCTTGAGGGTTTTCTATGTATAACGTCATCTGAAAATCGTGACAATTTTACTTCTTCCATTCTTATTTGGATGTCTAAATGCTCTGGCTGAAACTTCTAATACTATGTTGAATAAAAGTGCCAAAAATGGGCATCTTTGTCTTGTTCCTGATCTTAGAAACCAAGCTTTTTGCTTTTTACCATTGAATGTGTTGTTAGCTGTGGATTTGTCATAACGACTGTTATTATGCTGAAGTACATTCTCTCTATACGCACTTTGTTCGGTTTTTATCATAAATGGATGTTGAATTTTGTCAAATGCTTCTTTTGCATTTGTTAAGATGATCACATGATTTTATCTTTCATTTTGTTAATGTGTATCACATTGACTGATTTATAGGTTGAACCATCCTCGCATCTTTGCATGGAATAATTATCACATGATCATGGTTTACGATCCTTTTAATGTACTGTTGAATTCGTTTTTCTAATATTTTGTTGAGGGTATTTGCATCTATGTTCATTAAGAACATTGGCTTGTAGTTAGTCTTCTTGTGGAGTTCTTGTTTACTTTTGGTATCAAGGTAATGCTGGACTAATGAGTTTGAAAGTGTTCCTCCTTCTATTTTTTGGAAGAGTTTGAAAATGTTTGGTAGGAATTCTTTAAATGTTTGGTAGAATTCTCTAGTGAAGCTGTCTGGTCCTAAATTTTTATTTCTTTAGAGGTTTTGATTATTGATTCAATCTCCTTACTAGTAATCCATCTGTTCATATTTGCTATTTCTTCATTATTCAGTCTGGGAAGATTGTGTTTTTTAGGAATTCATCTACTTTTTCAAGATTGTCAACTTTTGGCATATAATTTTCCATAGTAGTCTCTCCTGATCCTTTGTTATTTCTTTTTTTTTTTAATGTTTATTTATTTATTTTGAGAGAGAGCAAGCAAGTGGGGGAGGGGCAGAGAGAGGGAGAGAGAGAATCCTAAGCAGGCTCTGCATTGTCAGTGCAGAACCCACTGTGGGCTTGATCTCATGAATTGTGACACCATTACCTGAGCAGATATCAAGAGTCAGACACGTAACCAACTGAGCCACCCAGGTGCCCCTGATCCTTTGTATTTCTGTGGTATCAGTTGTGATGTCTCCTATTTCATTGTTGATTTTGTTTTTTGAGTCTTCTCTATTTTTTTTGGTCAGTCTGTCTAAAGTTTTTTCCATTTTGTTATCTTTTCAAAGAATAGGTCTTAGTTTCATTGATCTTTCCTATTTCCTTTTAATCTCTATTTCATTTATTTTCACTCTGATGCTTTTTTTCCTGCCTTCTACTAACATTGGGCTTTGTTTGTTCTTCCTTTTCTAGTTCTTTGAGGTGTAAAGCTAGGTTGTTTACTTGAATTTTTACTTGTTTCTTGAGGTATTTATCATTATGACCTTCCCTCTTAGAACTTCTTTTGCTGTGTACCATGAGTTTTGTTATATTGTGTTTCCATTTTCATTTGTCTCAAGATATTTTTTAAATCTCTCTTTTGATTTCTTTGACCTATTGGTTGTTCAGAAGCATGTTGTTTTATCTCCACATATTTGTGAGTTTTTCAGTTTTCTTCTTTTAATTGATTTCTAGTGTCATACGACATGGTTGAAAAGATGTTTGATAGGATTTCAATCTCCTCAAACTTATTTAGAGTTGTTTTGTGGTCTAACATGCAGTCTATTATAGAGAATGTTTTATGTGTACTTGAGAAGAATATGTGTTCTATTGCTTTTTGAATGGAATGTTCTGTGTATATCTGTTAAGTCCATCTTGTCTAATGTGTCATTTAAGGCCAATGTTTCCCTATTGATTTCTCTCTGAATGATCTATCCACTGATATAAATTGGGTATTAAAATCCTCTGCCATTATTGTAATGCTGTCTCTTTCTCCCTTTAGTTCTGTTAATATTTGCTCTATATATTTAGATGTTCTACTTTGGGAGCATAAATATTTACAAATTTTATATCCTGTTGTTGGATTGATCCGTTTACCATTGTGTAATGTCCTTCTTTGTCTCTTATTACAGTCTTTGTTTTAAATTCTTAAATAAGTATAGCCACCCCAGACTTCTTTTTGTTTCAATTTTCATGGAATATTTTTTCTCATCCCTTAACTTTCAGTCTGTATATGTCCTTACATCTGAAATGAATCTCTCCTAGGCAGAATATAGATGGGTCTTATTTTTTCATCCAGAGAATAGTAGCTCTTTATGCCTGTGTCATGATTTTTAAAACATTATGGCATTTATCATTTTATTTTTCCTCATAGAATTCTAAAACAGAAGGTAGTACAGAAAACAGAGATGTTGGAGCCTGATGGAAATTGAGCTATTTCCTTGCTGCATAATGGGATTTGTTACCCAAGCTCTTTGGGCCTCAGCTTCCTCAACAATAAAATGATACTGATGGTAACTCTCTTAGGGGGATGGGTGTGGCATTGGCATGTGTGAATATCACCTGACAGTATCTATTTAGTATTGATGTCATTATTTTGCAGATGAGAAGAGTGATTCAGAGATGTTAGGTAGCTCCCAAAGTTTACATACTTCTATGAGGCAGGAACCAGATTTTGTTCTAGTCCCATAGACTTTCAAAAGATAAGGATAGAAAAGGCCTTAAAAATAATCTTGGATATAAGTTTTTCAAATTTTTTATTTTAAGTTTCAGAGAAAATCTTGGAAAACATTAGAATGAGAATCAGATAAAGGTGGGGTTACTCTAGTTCAGGTGGTCCTGGCCTCCTCTCCCCTTTCACACTTCTCAGTAACCTCTAAAAGGTCTGTGCACCCTAGGGTTCCTTGGAATACTGTTTGAGAACCTCTGACCCAGCCTTGCCTCTGCTAACTAGGTTGCTGAGACTCATATTACTTGCCCAGGTCACACATCTGGTCTCCAGCAGGGGTTGACAGAATCCAAGCTTAGTATTCTCACCTTTCTACCTCACCACCTCTGTGGGGCAAAGACACCTGACCCCACATGAGACTGTGCCACCTGATGACGTTAAAAGGTTGCCCTCCATCCCAGGAGTCGTCTGTGGGCCTTCAGCCTCATTCATATACCTCAGTAACTCTTCTTTCCAGTCTGCACTTTGAAGGCTGGAAATATGGAGCTGCATTTCCAGTTAATCTTGCCAATTGGGTTCCTGTTAGGCTTTGCTGATGTAAGATATTTGTAGGAAGGTGGCAATCAGAAGGGTAGAAGCCACCTGACTTCTGGTTTTGGAACTTTGAACAAGTGAGAGTGACTTTGCAGATTTCAGCAGCATTCATGTTTCTAGGAACAGCACCCATGGAAACTACTCTATGTGGTCTTGTGGCAATCTCCTCATTTTATACCTCATGGCATTTAAATAAGTCTTTTGAAAGTACCAGATACTTCCTCTGGCTAAGGATAACCAAGGGAATATGTTGCACTATTTAATGGTTTCACAACTAGGGAGAGAGAACACAGATATATTTTGTTCCTGTATCTCCTTGGCCTACTTCTGATTTCAGCACCACAGCCCTGGACAGCTCCACACCAACTAATAGGGTTTTGAAAGCTTTGGTTCACTTCAGGTACTCTTAGAGGCTGATGTCAGAGCAGGGTGAGATGAACAAAAGGTTTATAAAGGGAAACTTCTGTTAAGGATAAAGGGGAGGAAGCAAAAGTAGGCAGGGAGTTCCTCAGACCACAGTGTAGTTCTGAGAGAATCTTGGCAAGGGCAATGGAGAGTCCATGTGCAGAGATTGCCCTTTAGACAAGTCCTGCACTGGGTAGGAGCGACCTGATTCCAGTGCCCCTGTTGTACTCTTGTTAGATGGAAGCAACCAGGGAAAGTATGGCTTTGGGGTGAGTGTCGTGGCAGATCAGAGGGTGCAGCAGCAGGAGATGCATTGCAGCAGGTTCATTGAAGGATATCTGAGCAATGAACCTCCAGGGATGCCATGAGTGGACCCCACAATTTCTTTGTGCTTTTCTGCTTTTGAGCTTTCTCCAAACCTGAGAGGCCTGTAGGAATTTCACTTCCAGTCAGTCCAGAAGTGCAAAAGAGCTCATGACTCTGGGGGACCGGGACCTAGGAACAATTGTGCAGCTTTTCATCCAAAGGGATTCCATATGGTTCCCCAGAAGGTCCCCAGCAGGACTGAGACCAGTTACCCACACTAACAACCTGCTCATTAATGCACCCTTTGTTGTCATTTTCTGTTTCCTACTACCTCATTAATGCTTCATATAACTCTACAAATAAACTACCCTTAAACAGACCTTATCTCAGAATCTGCTTTTGGGGGAGCTCAGAATACATCTGAGAAGCTGAGTGTTTGGGGGGGGTCAGTACCTCTTGGGGGTCAGACTAAGAGCACCCTAAGAGGGGATGACACGCAAGGGTCCAGGTTGAAGTTCCTTCCAGAGTAAAACCCAGTGTCAGATTAGTTTTCATAAAGGATCCTGGGTTGCCCAACACACTCTACATTAGGGTGTCTTCTTCTTTTTTTTTTTTAAATCACAAGGTGGCTCTCATCCGCTCCCCCAGATCCTTGGCCACATAGTGTTTAACTTCTTGACCTTACTTACACTGGCAGTGTTTTCCAACCTTTTAAAACCTATGCTGCTAATTAGTAACCACCAAACTTCTCAGGATCTTCCACCTGTCCCAAGAGTCTATTACTTAAGGTTTATCAACTTGGAGGTCACTTCTGTGTATAGGAAACAGATTTTCCTGAACTTTTCTTTTTTTCTTTAATTTTTAAAATGTTTATTTATTTTTAAGAAAGAGAGAGAGAGGAGGGGAGGGGCAGAGAGAGAGGGAGACACAGAATCTGAAGTAGGCTCCAGGCTCTGAGCTGTCAGCACAGAGCCCGGCGTGGAGCCCAAACTCACACACTGTGAGATCATGACCTGAGCCAAAAGTTGGACGCTTAACCAACTGAGCCACCCAGGCACTCCGCTATACTCATATTCTAAAAAAGCAGTACATTCTAGCTCCATGTGAAGTTATGTCACAATGTTTTCATACCAGTTGCCTTGCTACACTAGAAATATGGTGACAAGAGTGGATTTTCTCTCCCTCCTTCCTTTGCTTCCTTCCCTTCATCTTACTGTCCATAGGAAGCAGTCTTTGATACAGAAAAGAGGCAAATAATTCTCTTAGACTGAGAATCTGTAGCTCTCCCTGCTGATATCCACATCCCCTTGCTCTTACCAGCCAGCCATCAAACTTCCAGCTGCCTGAGTCTACATTTTGGTACCTGAGGACTCAGTCTGGTGGTAGAAGACATTTTTCCCACCTATGGTCTGCCTGAGTCTACCAGGAATTAACGGCCCCTGGGAGTAGGCTTCAAGTAACAAATACTCCAGTTCTTTCAAGTGTTTGTCCTATACCAGCTCCCAGAGTGGCCTTGGGGATGGCATTAAGCTCCATTGGCCCCCAGGGGTAAACTAGCTTGATAAGGAACCCTTCTGCGTCCCACTTTTCTGTTCCCCTAGTCAGTGGAAATAGTGATGCAGTGCTCCCGGACACCCATCTGATGGGAACTGATGGATACGTGGTGGAAAAGTTAAAGTAATGTGCTCAAATCTTCTAATTATAAGAATGATTCCTTCCTAGAAGTGGGCTGGAACTATGTCTCCTTTGGGACTGAGCAGGCTTAAAGAGAGGTTATCTCCATGTTTGTGTGTGGATCTATGGCTCCCTCCATAATTGTGACAGAATTGGTTGGTAAAGACAGAAATGTATTGAAGATCTCTTTCTAACTGGAATTTCAGGGCTCCCTGACTCCCTTCCCTTCCTATAGTTAAATCTGCAACATAGTCTACAACAAGCATAGACTCTTGTCCCCTGAAGTCTCCCTCGAGATCCAGTGTGAAGGAGCAAGCTTTTGCTTAGATGCTTATAAGGAACTAATAGATTAACCTCTCTGGATGGTGTCGCTAGACTGGTTCATGATGAAAGGTGATCACCGCATCACTATGTGTGTGTCTGAAATTTTTGAAAAAATTCTTTCATTATTAGTTATTTTGATGCTATTTCGTTTCCCGAGTCTTGATCCAAATGGTGACATTGTGTGTCAAACAAGAAGCCTGGGGAATGTGCAGGTGGAATATTTCTGAGCAGAATTAACCAAGAATATTGGATGGAGGTGGAGATGTTCCCCTTCTGATGTCAGAAAACTTCCAAGGACTTCTCTCTGCAGGATCTATATCTGCCATGTCCATGCCAAACACCTCCAAGGGGCAGTCCGTGTGTTCTTTCTGTTACTATTTGAGGTAATAAATTTCATCTTGAGGGAATGTGCATGATAGGTAGCTCATAGTCCTAGGATATCTATAAATAATCATGGATTGAAAAAATCATATTCATGGAGAATAGAATAGAAATGAACAAACTGGTTCATTTGTGGGCTTTTAATCCTTGAGGTACATGATTCCTTGTGAAGCATCAGATTTTCAAGCTGTTTATTTGCCTTTGACAGGCAAAGAACCAGCATTCTCTGATCTGCTGAACATCTCTGGGAGCTTAGGGCAGAGGTGGACAGAGGGGTGTTCTAGGGACACCTCTCTTTGAGAAACTATGATTTAAAGGAACAAAGTGAAAGTCCAAATATGACCTTTATTGGAATGACCAGCGTCCTGGCTTAAAAAAGAATCTCAAAGCCTAAAATCAGCCTCCTGGAGTGGGACTAAGGAGCTGCATTTGAAAAGCTCCTCCCTTCCCCGTGGCTCTCATCTAAACGAAAGTTTGAGGCTCTCTGCTCTAAATAGGAGAGGGTGCTGTGGGTGGACGAGAAAACCTCTTTTTAATTTTCTGATTCAAATATCCTGTCACATGTGTTCTGATTTCTTTTTTTTTTCTTTTCTGAAAACACAAAGCAGCCTGTGGAATTAGAGGACACAAAAGCCAACAGCTTAAATAAAACCAAGAGGTCAGGAAATGTGACTCCTATTCATCATGTTGGCAGGGGTGTGGCCTCAATTCTATTTTTCTAAGATATGGATACATTATGGAGTAGAATTAAAAAGGCATATGAAAGTTGCAGCTGAAAGCAGGATATTCAAAAGAAACGTGAAGCCTGGTGGAAGTGTGAGGGAAAGGAATGACCTGCTTCCAGCTGTCCCCTGGGCAGCCGGGCGCACGCATGCTCCCTCTGCTCCCTCTGAGGGGCTGACCGCGACGGAGAATATCAGTTCAAGCTTGTTCACGGCGTAGCTTTATTTCAGGTAAAGTGAGATCGAGGAAGCACGGGGGCTCTCCTGTGTCAGGGGCAGGTTTCTCTTTGGGCAGCAATAAGGCGCCATGAGCCTGCAGGGTGACAGAAGAGATCAATTACAGTTTTGTCTGAGGCCTTATCGACTCTATGCAACCTGTCCTTTGGGCTATAAGGAAATTTTACTAGAAAAACTGATATAGAAGGTAGTCTTTCCCAGTGATCCATGCGAGGAGGATCAAGAATTTGGTGGATGGTCACCGCAGCCAAACTGAATCCCAGATTAGGGATTTCTAGTTTAAGGAATGTACAGCCCAAAATGTACAAAGCAAATTCACAGCCAAATGCCACTCTATTCCCCAAGTACATATTATATATAACAAGAGATATTAGATGCCATTAAAGTGTTCCTTGTGCTCAGAGCTTGGCATGCATTCTCAATCTTCCCTGAACCACAGGAGGTCGTGTCTTACATTGGGTTCTCTGCAAAGCAGATCCTGAGACAAGGACTCAGGTGCTTTATTTGGGAGTTGATCCCGGGAAACACGGTGACGGTATGGGGAAGTGAGACAGAGAAGGGAGGAAAATGGATATGTGGGGCATGAAGGTGCAGGTTACACAGTGGACACCCAGGGCTCTAGCCCAATAGGGAGCCTTTGAAAGAACCTTTACCAGCCCCATCCTCACTGGTTGAGGCTGCCTCTAGAGCGTTAACTCTTGGACACGTGTGGCCTGCCCCACGTGTTCAGTTAGGCCCACCGCTGTGGCTGGAGGACACTGTCAGGTAGGAAGGAGTGGACTTGGGGAAATCATCTCTAGGCAGCCTGCTGAGGAAGCCGAGTGGCTATGAGAGGGACACCGGCAGCATCGGCTATAGGTGCACATCACTTCCATTTGAAAGATGAGGAAACGGAGACTTTCTCTGCTTCCGTGCACACCTCTCTCTGCTCCTCTGCCGCCATCGTCCCGGTCAAGGCAGTCTCAGTCGGTTACTTTCACAGCGTGACGTGGAGAAAAAAGCACTTATTGAGGAATCAGATCCGCGTTCAGGTCGAGGCTCTATTGCATAGCAGCTGCTTGAGCAGGTTACTTAAGCTCAGTGATGGGGAACTGGAGGTTGTCATCTGCAGACTGTGTGTTACAGTGGTCCCTTGAAGGTCACTGTGAGGGTCAAACGAGCCAGCTACTCTCATACATTAAGTGTTCAATCAGTGTGAGCTGTTGTTATTATTGTAATCACTATTGAATCGCCTGGGGGAGGGGAAAGGTATGGTGTCCTTTGTCCAGTTGGGGGTCCTCAAGGGTGGCCCACATCCACCCCACCCATAGTAATGTTAACAATTATGAATTATGCAAATTACTACACTGACCCACCACAGCTGCGTGGCCTCTGGCCAGTCCCTGGCAGGTCTTTTGGGGACCCCTGGGTCCTCTGTGTCTCTGAGGGCCTCAGATGTTAACATTGCCAGCCTGGGATTATGCTACTGGGGAGGTAAAAACCCACTAAAGGTGTGCAGAGGCCGAAGTGCCGCCCGGGTCAGGGAGGTACGCAGGTGGAGGCTGCTGTAGGATGAGCTCTCCTTCTGGTTCTTAAGAGCCAGCACTTTTCCCATGGTTTCCTTTTCTCCTTGCAGGTGCTCTACACGTGGCGCAGCAGGCCTTGCCTTCCCAACCCCCATTCTTCTGCCGCAGGGCCTATGCACGGCCCTGTAAACTCCCTACAGCCCGAGCAGGCAGTGGAACACTGAGCAGGGCTGGGCGCGGGTCCCCCTGCCAGCATCCCCACCCTGTGCCCAGGGCCCATTCTTAGCACCCGTCTTGACTGGTGAAATAGGTCACTCCAGACGAAACTTCTGACCTTCCAGGAGGAGCTACGGCAGGTGGGCAGGTGCTAGCACTCCTCACATGCCTTTTTACACCTCTTCCCTGATGGCGGAGTGAGAGTCCTGGAGAACTCGGCCGGGTGCAGGAGCATGAGCTCAGACACAGGAGCTGGGGTGGCCTCCTCTTGCCCAGGAGCTGCCGCTTTGCTGTTTGAATCCCAGAGCTGCACTGCATTCTCATGGGGCTTCTCTCTCTCCCTTCCCAAGGGTATTTTCTGTGTGACTTAGAATAAGTATTGGGTCATGTGGATGTTACCATGGCAACCGGTGTTTTAAATAAAAATAGTCCTACACCCCCGGTAGTCTGTCAGTGTGAAATACGCCTATAGGCAGTGAAGGGCTGTTGGCATCTGCACCCCTTCTATTCCCAGAAGCAGCCTCCTGGCTCCCCCCAGGCCTGGAGGGCACAACCTGCATCTGTGCACGGAGGCGGGGCTCCTGGCTGGTGCAGGGGAGAAGGCGGTAGCTTGCGCGTCCGGATTTCCCCAGCTGGTGCGGGGCTCTGCCTAGCGCCTGCTTCCCGCACCTCCGCCAGCAGCGCAGGGGTGCTGCTGTTCTCCAAGTCTTTCTGAGAGAAACTTTAACTGTTTCAAAGATGGCTTTGTCTTGAGGTCTACCTCTAGGGGAACACACACTGAGACCAAGATTTATGTGCAAGTAATTTGGGGGGAGGCGATCCAAGGAGTCACCAGTAGAATGGGGAATGAGGCAGGGAAGGGGAAGCTGGTAAAGGTGAGTTGTCAGAAATGACTGCTCCCGGTAAGGAGAGCTCAGGGCAGGGGGTTGTCCCCCGAGGAACTTTGGGAGACCGAGTCACCCTCCTAAGGGGCAAGGAGGCTGGTGGGTTTGTCTAGCAAATCCCCCTCTATCTTTGGGTGAGGGCTGCTCCCAGGGGTGTAACTCTCTACCTGCAGCTTGACCTGTGAGCAGTCAGAACGGAAACAAAACCCCACAAAAGTCCTTAGGCAGAGAATCGCAGGTGTTGGCAGGCAGCAGACTTCAGCATTTGAACGTGAGTCCCTGCCTAGAGGATGTGGGCAGGGCACCACATCACCTGCTGCCGGGCCTCCTGGCCCAGCTGGCAGCCTTCTGCATGGTAATGAATTTCCTCAACTCTCAAACATGCTTTAGGGTTGGGATAAGGAGCTTAATCTGAAAAGTTAGAGGAATGTGAAATAGCCTTTAAAGATGTTGTTACTAGGGGCACCTGGGTGGCTCAGTTGATTGAGGGTCCGACTTCGGCTCAGGTCATGATCTCACGGTTCATGGGTGTGAGCCCCGCATCGGGCTCTGTGCTGACAGCTCAGAGCCTGGAGCCTGCTTCGCATTCTGTGTCTCCCTCTCTCTCTCTACCCCTCTCCTGCTTGCACTCTGTGTCCCTCCCTCTCAAAAATAAATATACATTAAAGATATTACTAAATCCCAGACCTTTCAAAGGTGGCAGAATTCCAGAGGGCCTGAGGATTCAGTTGGTGCTATCAAGAATGTCTTTCAGGGACACCTGGGTGGCTCAGTCAGTTAAGCACATTGGACTCTTCATTTCAGCTCAAGTTCTCCTGGTTCCTGAGATCAAGCCCCATGTCTGGCTCTGGGCTGATGGTGCAGAGCCTGCTTGGGATTCTCTCTCTCTCCCTCTCTGTCTCTCTGTCCCTCCCCAGCTCAAATGCATGCTCTCTCTCAAAATAAATAAATAAGCATTAAAAACACATCTTTCTTCAGGGTGGAGAGTGGAGGGAGGGGTTGCAAGGGGAAGTGGTGGTTTTCTTTCAGAGGAAAGGGAGGCAGTTTACTGTATGCCAGGCAAGAATTTTTGAAATAGTTTGGGTAGGCCCTTCTTGACTGCATCTCTGACACTTCGTGGGGATGAAAACGTTAAAATTAGGTGCAATGATATTGAACCCAAGAAACTCGAAAACACTGAGGGAAGGAATGGATGGTGGTTGGGCAGGAGCAAACAGGTGGAGATATATTGGCAATGCATTGCTCTTGGGCTCCTGGCATGATTTGGGGCAGGGTGGGTATTGCTTCTTCTCCCATTCAGTTATATCAAAGCTAACAGCCACATGGCAGACCCATTCACCTCCTAATGACACCTTGGTCTTGCTTTGGATTCAGAGTCAGTGGTTCTGTCCATCAGTAAGAGAAGAGTTGCTTCTCAAGGCGCTCCACCACCTTTTGGGCCGATTAGACACCTTCTCCCCAGCATTTGAACCCTAAGTAGGGTGTTACAAAGACTAAAATTTGACTAGAACTTCTTTATGTCAACAGTGGTGTCCTGTTAAAAAAAAAAAAGAGCTCATAATTCTAGGAGATGGTGAGCTGTTGGGCCCTTGTCCTTTTGGAGCCTGGTTCTTTATAGCTTTTCCTTAAATAACTCTGAGTATTCCATAGCATTCCAATAAACTCTTGTTCGTTTTCCTATTACATTAACTAGGGTCTATCACTTGCAATGAAAGAGTCCTGAGTGATCCTAATTTTTTGGAACCAAAAGACTAGAGACCTTCACATGGAACCCTATGAAAGCCTCTCTTTGTTGCTATTTCCTGTAATAGGTCTATTCAGAAATAAGAGAGGAAGGGAAAGATGCCTTACCATCATCCCTTGAGAGGACCCACCTGGGAGGGAGTAGGAGTGAGAGAGGTTTTGGGGGGTAATGGCTGGGGGAGGGAAGGGGGTGGATAACTGTGAAGGGTAAAAAGGGGAGGCAGCAGGATTGGGCAGGAGAACTTCTGACTGTCATGCAGGTCTGATGGAGCTTCAGCTGGTCTAATGAAGAGCTCCTGAGCAAAGATTTCTCCTCAGAGAAATTCTATACCACAAGGAAAGGGCTGGCCTCAGGACTCTGCTGTGCTCAGTCATGGGCTGGGGGGCTGCCTGGAAAGGGCAGGGCCTCTGCTCAGAGACTGAGGCGCAGCCGAAGGCACTACAGCTGGTTGCCGTCAGCTTGCTGTACTCCTAGCAACAGAGCAGTGAGTTCTTTCTGGAAGCCAGACCTGAGCGGTACAACTTCATAGCTGCCTCAGAAAGAGAGGGTGGCTTCCTTCTGCCGAATGCACACTGTGGGCCAGGCTCTTTTCCCACATTATCTTCCTCAGGCCTCTCATCAGTTCTGTGAGGCTGGTGTTATTTCCACTCCCACAGTTGATGATGTGGAGACCTACATTGGTGTTTGCCCTGAGACGGCCCTGCTAGTGAGAGGCAGACAGAGCTGGGATTTGAAGACTCCTGGTTCAATGTTCTGTGGTGGTCGCCACTGCTTCAGCGGCCATCATCCCTGTGATAAGAACTTGGGCTCTGCAGCTGCAGTGCTGTTCGTTGTCCCCAAAGTATATGTTTATCTCGATAGTGTGTATGCATATGCACCTAAGAGGTCTGAGAGGCGATCTCCGGAAGGAGGAATTACAGAGAGGAAGAGTATGAGCCAATAAAGGGCCAATAAATAAAGTATGAGCCAATAAAGAAACATCAGTGAGCCAGTCAACATGTGCTTGAACCTGCTGGGGACTGTCTGAGGAACTGTGCAGAATATTGGGACCATTTTGACTTCTATTCCTCATTCGTGGAAGACAGCCCCACGGGCACTGGCTCCCTGCCACCTCCTGGCAGATGTGGCCCGCATAGAGGCTGAGCAGGCTCCAGGGGCACCACAAAGAGCTTCAGGTACAGAGCTTGAGAGGGGATGTAGTCACCATGCAGGGAACTGCCCATGATGGCCACGGGAACCAGAGTCCATCTGGATAATGCATGGGCGTCCGCAGCATCTGTCACACCAAGTATTCAAGGCTTGGAAAGACTCTCCCTCCAGTTTCAGGGTATCTGATACTTGTGGCTCAGAATGAAGGAGAAGCAGCATCAATCCCGACGCCTGTGGGGGCACCATCTTAGTCGGCTTGGGCTGCCCTAACAAAATAGCACAGACGATGGGCCTTAAACCACAGGAATCTATTTCTTGCAGTTCTGGAGCCTGGACGTCCAAGATCAAAGCTATGGCAGGTTTGGTTTCTTCTGAGGCCTCTTGGTTGATAGCCAACTTCTTGCCGTGTCCTCGCGTGGCCTTTATTCTGTGCCTAGTCAGGAAGAGAGATCTGGTGTCTCTACCTCTTCTTATAAGGATACCAGTCCTATCAGATCAAGGCCCACCCTTACGACCTCATTTAACTGTAATTATCCCCCTAAATGTCCTATCTCCAAATACAGTCCCATTCTAAGGCACTGGAGGTTAGGGCTCCAACATATGAACTTTAAAGGAGACAATTCAGTTCATAATAGGCATGAATGGCTGGCAAGAGGACCCGGATATGAGCCCTATTTCTCCATTTTACTGGTCCCAGAGACAAGGAAGTGAGCAGCTTAGGGTCCCACAGCTCGAGTGGCACTGCAGTGCTGAGTCAGAAACAAATCTATCTGCCCAGGGTGACTCCCAGACCCAGGACTGCCCACACCCATGACCTATGGGGCACTGTGCCCCCAAGGCCTCCTGGGCTTGGCCCGCCCTTCTTGACAATGCTTGTCACACTTCCTGCCTCCTGAGACCCCGCAGACTCTCCTGCATCCCAGTGCTTCTCTCTACCCCATGGGTGCTCTAGGAGGGGGCACAATGCAGTGCCAAGGCCCGGGTTCCAGGGCTGGCTGAGCCGTAGTGCAAGTGCTTCCTCTGTAACTTCCTCTGGGAAAAGAGGGAGCTGTGTCCGGCTACTGCCCCTGTTCCCCCAGTCTATCTTGTCAGTGTTGGTGAAAAGTGTGGAGAGAAATGGGTGTTGGATCTGCTGGAAGGGGGGTACATTGGAACAACCCATCCAGGGAGGCCACTTGGCAGGGGCCCTCAAAGCTCTCAGGACTGTGCATGTCCAAGACTATTCTCTCCTGACCCCTTCTGAGAAGGGGGGCTGCTGAGCAGAGATTTAGCTATAAGTGTTGGTTTGTCACATCGCACCCTTACAAACCCCAAAAGGCGCCACATGAAGGGGCCAAAGAAGCAAATCACGGCACCTAATTCAATGGAACACACAGACATAGGATATGATTCTGCAAAGCATGTTTAATGATTTGGAAGGACTTTTCACTGTATCAAGTGAAAAGGCTAATTACAGAGCAACCCATAGTGTGGTTTTGTCCATGTTGAAAGATACAAAGAACTGGAAGAATAATAAGCCAGGCATAAGCAGTGGTTACTTCTGTGTGATGGGACTGTAGACATTTTTAAATCTTTTCTGAAGTAACAATGTGTATTCATTGCTTTTGCAATAAGAAAGCCCACAGAAACGGTGATATTAAAAAATAACTTTGTAGTCTTGGCAGATGCTGCTGGCTAATTCTACAGCTATTATACCTATTTTCCCTCATTGCTTCAGCTTGTCCACTCCCAGTGGTTGAATCTTTACCTCCTCTAGGCGCTCTGCCAGTGCGGCCACGTCATGCAGTTCCAGCCAATGAGATGTAAGTGGAAGTCAGCTCTGCGGAGGATTCTGGGAGAGCTGTCTCCTGATAAATGGAGGCGTATTTCCGGTCCTTACGCTTCCCCTTTCTTCCTCCCGGAATGTGGCAGTGATGCCTCGTGAGCATCAGGTGATGGACCAGAAAGGTATGGCCTGGGTTTTTGAAACACTGCATCAACCCTGGACTCCCCACCTCCAGGCTTGTGATGGGTGATAATTCTGTAACAGTTCTGGTTAGACAAGTTATGAATGCTTTTGGCTGCTACTAACAGAATTTAGGTCTCTTCCCTAAGTCCTAGGTCACTCCTACCACTCCACAGAGAGAAACAGGGACGTCTTCACAAAGACACTTTCTTTCCCAGCTGATGATGTCATCTATTTGGCGGTAGTGTCTGAATTTGTTTGGTGGCTCTGGGAGGAGGGACACTGGATGTCTTTTACGGGATGGAGAAGGTGTTAAGGCACTACATGAGACAGCGAGTCAGCTGTCCCTCAAAACGCCTACTACGTGCTGGGCATTGTGCCAGGTCCTGGGGAGGCCAAGAACAAATTCGACCCTGACCCTAGGCTCCTGAAGCTTACTGCTTGGTAGAGAGAGAGGATATTGCAAAATCATAGTTGATTCTTTGCTAAATTACGAGTATAAAGGGTTTTGAAGTAGGAGGTACCATGTGAGTAATGGGGTAACCTGATCTGGTCAGCTCAAGGAAGGCAGCCCGGAAGCGATTTTCTGTGTCCCTAAGCTTGGCAAGATGCATCCAAAATTCCTGGGCTTGTCCACGTCAGCCTCTGGCCACAATGCCCACGGAAGGCATTCTTCCCCTTGGCAAGTGCCCTGGCCTGTGGGCCTCATCACCCTTACCGGTAAGATGAGAGCACCGGACTTGATGAACCTTGAGCTTCCCAGCGCTTAAAGGCCATTTGGATTCAGCTGGGAGGAAGCCACTCATGTGAGCAGCACAGGGGGGCTGGGGTGCAGGAGCTGGAGGCCAGTAGAGGGGCCCTTTACTCCTCAGCCTTGGCAAAGGTGGCGCCCACATTTGCTCATCCAACGCGTACTGAATACCTAGTGTGTGCCAGGACCTGTTCTGGGTGCTGGGGATCTATCAAGAAGCAAAGCAGACAGTGATCACTGCCCTCAGGGGGTTATAGTGGGAGATCAGATCACAGGTAAATTATGTCAGAATCTGAAGGTGATATGGCTTTGGGGACAAGGCTGAACAGGGTAGGAAGACAGGAGGGAAGGAGTGTGCTGTGGCCAGTGGCACATATTCTGTGGGAAATTCAGGGGAGGGAGGGAGTCAAGCTGTCACCTGGGGAAAGAGAATACTCTGTGGGGAAGGGAGCCTAAGGAAGCCCTACGGGCAGGCAGCAAGCAGCATGGTAGGGGAGGGGCGGGCTGGGGAGAGGAGGCAGATTCCAGGTGGCCCTGGGCACTGAAGGTCAGAACCCAGTGATTGATTTGTTTCAAAAGGATTGCAGGTCAGCCCTCGCCGATTCCATTTACTCTGAGAAATCAAGGGGCTCAATGGTGGGGAGACCTGGTGACCCATGAGGTAAGCTGTATGCATCAATGTGGTCTCAGACCTGTGCCTGTCAAGAAAGTCTGAGCAATGAAGCATGTATTTTTTTAATGCTTACTTTTGAGAGAGAAACAGAGCACAAGTGGGGGGGGGGGGGCAGGGAGTGGGGGGGAGGAGAGAGAGAGAGAGAGAGAGAGAGAGAGAGAATTCGAAGCAGACTCCAGGCTCTGAGCTGTGAGCACAGAGCCCAGCAAGGGGTTTGAACCCATGACTGTGAGATCACGACCTGAGCTGAAGTCAGAGCCTTAACTGACTGAGCCACCCAGGTGCCCCAGCATGTATTTACTTTTAATTCATTCTGATGTACTGATAAATGTGTAGGACTTTTGTAATAACTAAAAAAATAAAAAAAATCATTAAAAAAATGGTTATCTCTGGGGATAAGAGGAGAAGGGACTTTCATATTCTATTCCATACATCTGTAATACTTCTGATTTTGAATGGTTTGTTCCTGGAACAGTGTTTCCTTTTTTCTGTTATTTGTTTTGTGCTCTAAACATTGAAGGGTATTCCCCCAGGCGATGTACAAGAAGAAACAGTACAGGCAGAGACAGAAGAGAATTAAGTGAGTTTCACAAAAAGTCAATTACACACACACACACTTCTTCCACTTGAGTCAGGCCTGAAGGAACAAGCTTGGAGGTTTGCCCCAGGAGGGCACGGTTTTTTTTCCCCCCAACTTCCAGTGCCTTCTCTCCCCAAGCTCCAGTGTTTCAGGCTGAAGACAGCTAGAACGTTTGGAAGGCAGTCAGTCCCACGTTGCAGCCTGCGGTGGGGTAGAGGGGAAGAGGGGGCCCATTAGCAGGGTCAGAAGAAGACATCTTCGGAGCCTGACTCTTCACTCACCAGCTGGGAGAACTGGCAAACTTCTTGACCTTTCCAAGCCTGCTCCTCACCTGAGAAACAGGAATGACACTACTGCCTCCCTTCCTGGAGCTGCCTGTACCCAACTGAGAGGACACACGCCAGCCCCTGCCCCCCCCCCACCCCCCCAAGGCAGTAAATACCAGCAGGGGAGCGGGTCAGGGTCTTTGTTCTGGAGCAGAAAGGCCTGTGGCTCTGGAAATACAGGGCTGGGCTGTGCCTAATGCAGGTTACTTGACCTTGAACCTCCACTTTCCCAACTATAAAAAACAGAATCACGATGCTGCAAAGTGTAACCCTTCCACTTGGGTTCTGTCTGGGAGAGTCTTCCTGAAATCCCAGCAAAGGCGTCCACACAGCTTTCCTGCAGACAGGCTCAGTGCAGTACGTGGGGACCTTTGCCTTGTTACACAATGAACGGAAACCTTCAAATCACTGTTATCTTTTTTTTGTTTTTTAAGCCACTTCCATGGGGCCAGTACCTACCAAAAGACAGATGCACGGGGTGGAAGTGTCCTTGGCCGTGGCTTGCACAAGGCCTACATAAAACACCATCCATGGGGCCTAAGGTAAACATCTAGTGATGACTATAAGCAAGACGAGACAAGCGAATCTACTCTCATCAAAAACAAAACAAGGTAAAAGAGTAACCAATTTATTTGAAACGACTGCCCGGAGGGTTTTGTCTTCATAGCATGACATTTTGGAGTCAGGGGTTCCCCAAGTTAGCTGCCAATCATAAATGGCTCTTCACTGCTCAGACACAGGGTGCTGAGCTGCATGGGTAGTCTTTCCCGGTCCCAGCTGTTCTTAATGGAGGTAGCAAATCAAAAGCAGGTCTGACCATGGGTCTAGGGACACCCTGGGTTCCAACCTCTGCTCTAGCAGACATATGCCTCTTACTCCTGGGGAGATGGGGAGGGGGGCAGGCTGCTTCACCTCCCGTTGCCTCCAGTTCTCCTGAAAATGGGGTGCTTGTGAGCTCAGATTAAAGAAATATAAAGCCTTTAAAATTTGCCCTACACTGTGTTAAGAATTTAATAATCATGGGAAAAAACCCAAAACACAAGCCTTTAAATCAGTGGCAAATACCTTACCTTCCAATGTCCCTGCTGGGAGAAAGCAAAGGACGTTCTGGGCATGTTAATTACGATGAAGAAGGGAAGGGTCAGATTTCCACAGTCCAGAACACGTGAGGATTCACTTTTAAAAATCAGAAAAGTGGGTTTAAAACACATTATTTGACGTATAGTCAATGCCCTATTTTTCACACTGCTGTGGATGGCGGGCACGGGCACTCCATTACTGTGCCCTTTTATCATTTGGTACTGAAAGTGGGGTGTCCCCCCGTCTTTCACTGTGTTTTAGTGGTTCTCAAACTTGAGGCACTTCAGAATCCCATAAAGGCTGGTTCACACGCCGAAGGCTGGGCCTCAGCCCAGAGTTTCCGATTCAGCAGGGCTGGGCCGGGGGGGGCGGGGGTGTTGGTACATGGAGGATTTTCAGGTCAAGTTCCCAGGTGAAGCTGATGCTGGTGACATTTTGAGAACCACCGTTTTACTTGATACTAAGTATTTACCCGGAAAATGTCCTTTCTGAACCTGGCTTTCCCCAGAGGCACGGACCGGGGTCAGCAGAGTGGATGTCAAAGTGCATATCAGACCAGTTCCCTGCAGCTCCCAAGTTTCTGGTGGTCTGCAGAGGGGCCCCTTGAGAGAGTCCCCACGGGAATGTGGTAGCAGCAAATGCGGGACCCCCAAGGTAGTTACAAAGGTTCTGAACTCAGAGCTTCGGGTGATGTAGATCACTCAACCAAGGTTTCAGAAGAGGGTGGGGGAATGGGCATTCTAGTTTCTTTTTTAATTTCTTAAAAATTTTATTTTTGAGAGCGAGCGAGCGAGCAGGGGAGGGGCAGAGAGAGAGGGAGACACAGAATCCCAACAGGCTCCAGGCTCTGAGCTGTCGGCACAGAGCCCGACGCGGGGCTCGAACTCACAGACCGCAAGATCATGACCTGAGCCGAAGTCGGACCCTTAACAGATTGAGCCACCCAGGTGTCCTCTTGTTTCTTTCCGGTGGCACAGTCAGGTGGCATCCAGTGTGCTTCAGTGGAGGGTCTGGGATGTTCGGCACGACAGGGAGGCTGTTCTCAGTGAGGCCACGCGCATTTTGGAAAAGGAGCCATAGTGCGGACAGAGGAGTGTAGACCAGGCATAGGGCTTTGCCTGGTGCTAAGCACTGGGCAGACCAGCCGAGGGTCATACCCCCTAGGCCGGCTCTCAGAAGCATGCAGTTCTCAGAGCACATCCATTTGCCTTTGCAGCCTCTGACCTCTGAGGGTAACTGTGCAAGCCTCAAATGAATTCACCAGCTTAACAACAAAATTAAGTCGAACTTCCTCTGCTTCTTGAACAGTTTTCTCTCTCTGGGCTTGACCCCGTTTTTTATTTTATTAGGTTTTTAATCAGGTTCCACTCTGACGTGCTTTTAACAAGGTTAGGATCTAACCTTTTAGAAGGCATAAATAGGGAGAATACTGCCTGGTCTGTCTGACTAAGGACACCAGGGTGGAAGATCTGAGAATGGAGACGGCTTTGCTCGGTCCCTGGGAGCGAGCCCTAGGGACTTCCCTGTTCAGCCCTGTCCCCTTCATTCTGGCTCCCGAGTAGCACGAAGCAGTGGCTCACGGTGTGGACCGTGGGGCCAGACTGCAAGGGTTTGAAGAGCAGTGGTACCAATTGCCAGCAGCCTGGACGGTGTGGTCTCGGGACCCAGCTAATACAATGCTTATGTCACCTGCCCGTTACAAGGAAACCGAGGCAACGAGTAAACGGCTAACTGTACACAAAGTGCTCAGAACAGTCCCTGACACACTGACTCGACTCTGTAAGTGCCTGCTACCATTTTTTCAACGTCACTGAAGGGCACAGACAGACCCAGGGCTCCAGTGGGCAAGAGAGAGAGAGAGAACGTAACCTCGAAGGACCCTCGCATTTACTGAACAAATAGATCGCTGAGCTACTACTCCACGCTGCGCTGGAGGTGCAGGGGTGAATGAAGCTGAATGTCCCTGCCCTCAAGGAGCAGGGGAAGACGCACCCTCAGCGGAGAGTCCCCTGCCTCTCACGACAGCCGTGTGAGAGGAGCGTTCTGAAAAGGCAGAATTCAGCCTGCTGGGTGCGCCCGGCCTCCAGGCTGCGGCGCCGGCCCACAGGAAGCCAGGCTCTGTCGGAAACCCGCAGGAGAGTCAGACATCAGTTACGGGGAGGCTGGCGAGGGCTGGGAGCATTGCGGCCAGAGCTGAGCTGCACAAGGGCCCTGGGCCTGAGGGAGCTCGGTGAGTGTGAGGGGTCTCGAGTCAGGTGTGCCAGAGGGAGGGAGGCTGTGGGGGGAGAGGGGTCTGGCGACCACATGCCGCTCATGGGGTCTAACCACCTACCGTCAGAGTGAGGCCAACTCTTGAAGGAGTTCCAGGCAGGGTGGAGGGATTCACATGACGCAGGCGTGCATCCTGAAGAGGGCATTCTGGCTGCGGCTGCAGAAGGGATGGGGTTGGATGCAGGCTGGAAAGGGTGTGGGGAGACTAAGGGGTGGTTGGGGCTCTGGAGGGCCCCCTGCAGGGCCGTTAACACACTGTCCTTGCCCCCTGCTCGGCAGCCCCCGCCCCAAGATGGTGATGCAAAGGGTGGGCGGTGGGGCCCAGGGCTCGGCCTTTGCCGCCTGCTGACGTTGCCGCTGTGGCCCACGCCGTGAGTGGCGCTGGCCTGGGTTCTCCGGGTGGTAGGGCACTGGGAAGTGGGTGGCTTGTCAGAGACCTGCAGCTGATACGTTTTGAGGAGAAGGCAGGAAGACCTTTCTGAACAACTGGGACTCTTTTAACTCTACGACACTGTCCCAAGCATAACTGAGTACAGGCTTCAGAGATACCACAGCAGTTTGGGGATGGGTGAGGGGGAGAACTTAGCCGAGGCAGCGGACTCAGCTTCTGGAGCTCCGAGGTGCCAGAGACCCAGGGCTGTTCTGCCTGGCCCGGGCTCCACGTAACCTTGTCCTGTGTCGTCCTTCCACCGGGCTGGTTTCCGTCCGGCCCTCTGCTTCCCAGGGGACAGCGGCACAGCACTGAGGTCACATAGAGCCTGGGTTGAGCGGAGTGGCTGTGGACACTCTCCCTGTCCCGCAGAAAGCCAGAGAGATAGACTTCTTCCTTTACTTAGCACTTCGGAAAGGACACCGGCCAACCCAGCCACTCCATCTCTAAACTTGCCCCCTTGGTGCTGAAATACAGTGGCGTCACATGTAAGGTTTACGTTAGGCATAAAAACACATGGACTCTGGAGACCTCCATTGGTTTCCAGCTCTGCCAGGTCCCTACCTGTGAGGTCCTGTGGAAAGAGCCCACCTGTCAGTGCAGGTGACAGGTCACATTACCAGCATGGGAGTGTCAGACAAGTCTACGCCCCGGGAAGGGTCCTCTTGTGCTTGGCTGTCATCCAGCCAAGCTGGGGACACACGCCCGATGGAGAGCCGTGGCACTCTTGCACTCAGACCAAGGCATTTACACTCCGGGGGCCTGGGGCCATCTACAACATAGATGTGCTCCCCATCCGTGCGGCTGCAAGAGGCCTCTGTCTCCCCAGGAGTCTCCCTCGGGGCCACCATCTGTAACTAGGGGTCCCCTCCCCTCCACCTTGCCCTTTTCAAAGCCACCACCCCCACGTATCAAAACCGAGACCCGCGTTCACCCTGTGTGTTCCCGGCACCCAGCAGGAAACGCTCAGTTGAGGGGCCCTCAAGCCCCCCGAGGGGCCAGAACGCCGTCTGTCTCCCAGTGGGAAGCCCGCAGCACGGTCTCCTCTGTGGACGCTAATGCCGTGAGGGCGGCTGTTTCCTTACCAGTGGAGGGGGACACTTGCGCTGGGGGGCAAACAGTCCCGGGCACCTGATTGCGGTGGAGTCCACGCTGCGCACAGGAAGAGCCACAGCCGCGTGCAAGCTGGGCTTCCAGAGGCCCTGGGCGAGCCCCGGGATGAGCCGCCGCAGGGTCCTGGCGGCCGGTGCCTGTGGTGGGGTGTGACCCTGGTGTTGTGAAGTAGCCGTTCTCTGAGTGGCAACGGCCTGATTCACAACACCAGCTGCCCCACCGCACCGTGCCGGGAGGTCGCTGGGGCCGCTGGCGGTGGTGCGGTCGCGTGCTCAGTGCTGCTGGCACGGGGGGAGGGGACAGAGAGCAGCCGTGGGTTAGACGCGAACGCGAGCAGTGTCGACATCTCATCTCCCTCCACCCTCATCCCCTGGGCGTTTCCTGTTTGCCACGTCCTCGGCCAGCCCTCCCATCCCCCGGAGTCATGGGTGGCGTCGGGGGCTCCAAGGAGCCCGGGGCCCCTGGACGCGGACGTACCTGCGCATCGGTGCTTCTCTGGGGGGGCCCTCCTGCCTTCAGCAAGTCCTCGGTGGGAAATACAGCCCCCCACAGCTTGCGCATCCCCGCCCTGGGAGGTGGCTTGGGAACCAGATATTCCTAAGCCAAAGTGGTGAGTCAAGTTTTTTCCTCACTGAAACTTACGTGGCAGGAAGGCAGGGACCCCCAGTTGCTCTGCTGCCACACGCGGAAACCACACTCGCCTCGTGTCCTAAGCAGCGACACTGCCAAGACCCCCTACCTCCGCCCCTTCCATCTGTCCGTCCTCAGACCCCGAAGGCTGCGCGGAGCCGCTCCCTCGTTTACTGAGGGTGACCAGGCTCAGAACGGAATCCTCCAGAGACGGAGAGTCTTTCCGAGTCATCCTCCAAAGGGGGGGAACACATTCCAAGCACAAAGTAGGGGTGATCGCTGAAGATCTGAGGCTGTCACGCAAACCAACAAAAGCCGTGAGACTGACCGAAAGGAAATCGGGTGGTCGTGTGAACCCCGATGAGCCGTCACTGTGCTCTGCCTTTCCACCAGCAGGTGACCCGCCGGGCTGCTCGGCTCTCAGATTCAGCCGGCAGACACGGAGGAGCGTCTCAGCAGTGAAATGACTTTGGAATTCTCGTTTTGGTGTTCGCCTAGGTTTTTATCAGCATTAGGAAATTATGCAACATAAACTGACATGAAAATAGCATTTGAAGCTGAATCCCTATTTCCAGGTGTCGATAAACACTTTTAAATGAATAGCTTCTTTGGCCAAAAATGGCTCCTGCCTGCTGCATGGTTCTTAGTTACCCGATCAAGAAAAATGTTTTCCACTTTCTGCCATCTATCTTGGAACCTGCTTTATTTTAAGGACGCAAAGTTGGCAAGTTCCTAGCACTGGATGTGGCACAGAAGTTCTACCAAAGTTCTTGCCAGAGTTGGGGGAGGCAGAAAGTTTGATAATTCATCAGCCACAGTGGTGCCATGTAAACCACTGTGGCCTTGGAGTTCAGAAGCATCTGAATTTTTATGTCTACTATCGAAGAATCCTGGCTGGGACAGTAGGGCATGATGTCTACACTCGGGCCTCCATGGGCCACAGCACTGCTAAGCTGAGAGTGTCTACTGTGCACGGGCTGCCGCGCCAGGCCCCAGGGTGTGTGTTCAGACTGTCCCTTCCTATTTGTGTTCCCAGGGCCGGTTGCAGAACCTTCTGGGCCTCAGTTTTAGTATCTGCAGAACAGAGTAGTAAGATTGGAAAACCTTGCATACGGCAAACACTTGATATACACGTGTATTCGATAAGCGTTGGCACCAAGTTATGTGGCTGGCTTGCTGAGCTTTGGGTACAGAGACATCCCAAAATTTTTCTGTCCAGTGGATTGTCTTAAAGGCTAACAATCACCCACTCTGAGAATGAGCAAGTTCTAGAAAGTGAGATTAGTTCCTTGTAAAAATAAAGCAGGGGGGACTGTTAATTGCCAGTGCTGAGTGGCCAGAACTTTCAGCAAAGTTAGTGCCCTTTTTTGGCCAAGACTGTGTACGTGGGAAGGTGGTACTGGTACCAAGTTCCTAAAACTGAAACCTGCACAGATTCCTATGAGGGCAAAACATCACGAACCTGGGGACTGGTATTCCTACATCGGAGGGGCAAAAGGAGACTGGGGAATAGGGGAGAAGCTGAGGCCATGGACACAGCTCTCCATAGCCACCTCTTCTTGGTTCTGTCTACAACTCACCAGTGCTCAGGGTGTCAAAGAGAGATAAAAAATGATTGTCTAAAAAAGTAACTTCAGGGGCGCCTGGGTGCCTCAGTCGGTTAAGCGTCCGACTTCAGCTCGGGTCATGATCTCGCGGTCCGTGAGTTCGAGCCCTGCGTCGGGCTCTGTGCTGACGGCTCAGAGCCTGGAGCCTGCTTCAGATTCTGTGCCCCGTTCATGCTCTATCTCTGTCTCAAAAATAAATAAACATTAAAAAAAAAATTAAAAAAAAAAGTAACTTCAAATGCTTGCAAGGAGTTGGCACTGTGCAAGGCAGTCCTGGCCCTCTTTTTTTCCCCTTATCCTTCACTGCCCTCCTCCTCTCCCTCTCGGTTTTTCTAACTTCTCAAATATGCCATATTCTTCCCTACCACAGGGCCTTTGCACAAGCTGCTCCCTTCACCTAGAATCCTCCCTCTCCATTTTGTGTATAGTTTAATACCAAGTCCTCCTTCAGACTTCAACTCCAAAGTCACCTCCTGGACTGACTCCCATCCCCCAGACCAGACTGGACTCCTCGTGACATGCTTCCCAGGCATCTGGGACTCTTCCTTCAAGGCATCTGTTATACAGTGTGCACGACGTCTCTTCCATTCAACTCTAAGCTTGCCATTGGGTCCCCAGCATTGGCCACATGGGGGATGCTGGATTAATACTGGCTGGGTGAATGTATGATTTAAAGGAAGATTCTCGTAGTCCAGTGACTCTGTTGCAAGCATGTAGATGAATCTGTGACATGAATCAAAACGGCACCAAGAACCTGAGGGGCACACACGGTGCTATTTGTAACGAGTGATTTTACATGAATAGATGACTGCGGGACCTAACTCAGCTCCCTGCCTTTAGGCTAACCCCACCCTCATCTACAGGGCATCAGAAGGATTCTCCCAGAGGGTCTGTCTAATCTGGCTGAACCTCCCCAAGGCTCCTTTCGTGCCCCCGATAGAGTCTCAGATCCTAATGCACTTCCCTGCTTGACCCCCGCCCCCCACTTACGGAGGAGGAGTGCCCACAACACACCACGTGGGCATGCTTCCGTGGACTGCATGCCCCTAACCCTTTCTACCCAGTGCACCCCTCTTCCTGCAGTCGGGCTCCAGGGTCAGCCCTCAAGAAGGTCCCCTGGCCCCTTGCAAGCTCTTGACCTGGTGGCATCTAGGATTTTTTGTACCTTTTGCGTCCAGTGTCGTTCCAGGCTTCAGTCCTGTTTTAGGAGACAGTGGTCCCAAGGGCAGAGGCCATTGTGGAGTCACCAGTAGCTGGGATCTGCACGGCACCTGAAACACAAGGGCTTTCAGCTTAGATGTGCTCTCAGTCGGCAACAAAGTCCTGCACAGCTGGGGGGCTGCGGACACCAGTGGGTTAACGATTTGTCCTCACTGCTCCCCATGAATCATCAGTGTCCAGAAAGCCCAATATTTTGCCATCGAATGGCGTTTCTTCATCTCCATGGCCGCCCTGTACCCCCAGTCCTCTCACCAGGACACAACACACACACATCCAACTGTCCCTTTGTGAGTCACTCTTCACTCTGCAGCCTGAGTGATCCTTTTAAAATACGAATCAGAGCGTGTCCCTGCGTTGCTTCAAACACTCGCTCCCTTCCCATCATACCCAGAATAAAATCCAAATTCCCCGCGAATCCCACAGGTGCTGGTGACTCAGCTCCCTCCCTGTGCCTGTCCACCGTCACCTCCCCTCCTCATGGACTTAGCTGCACTCCCTCTCTCCGATCTTGGAACACAAAGATAGACCATATGGTGCCTTCTGAAATTAAAGAAGCAGGCCTTTCCTGTAGACGGAGCATTTTGTGGGCTCAAGAAGGCACCTCTTTCCCTGGGCAGAGACGGAACTGTAACAGGGCGTGTGACCCAGTGAGTGGTTTTGGTCTTCACCGCAACCCCACCTGCCAGAGGGCTGGGGGCTCTAGCGTCATCCGGCCACACTGGAACGGCAAAGCTGGAACCCACCCTGTCCTCTCCCACCTCAGGGCCTTCCTCCCAACTTTCGCCTCCCTAAGGACCTCAACTGCCCCAGGAGCATTTTTCAGGGAATGTAAGATTTCTGGTGTTCCAAAATCCTGCATCGATTTAAACCAAAACCTCTTATCTCGTTACTTTCTACATTGGCCTGCTTATGATCACTGCAGACTTGATAGGGTCAAGCCAGCTGATTGTTTAGTTTAGTTTTGCTTTTTTTAAGTCACATAATGGCCACTCGGTGCTGGCAATCCCAAGTACATGGCATTTATCTAAGCTGTATCACATCAGAGGTCTCAAATCAGCAAACTGTCTCGCCGCCTGGTACTTCTGGGAAAAGATGACAGCAACAGGAACACGGGGGGTTTCCTCATCAACCACCTCCCAGGTTGAACAAGAGTCAACACAAACTCGTTCAGCCTCGGACACCAGCCCTCAGTCTGGCTGGCTCCGTGGGGGGCGGGAGGGGGGCTCAGGGCTCCAACCCCACTCCAGATCCTACTCCAGTCCGTCTGGGAGTGAAGCTCAGGAATCTACCCCCCCCCCCATCCCAGGGACTCTGATAAGCCAGATTTGGGGACCACTGCTTTAAATCCAGGGCTCTGTTAAACACTGACGTTCCTGATGAGCCTCAGAGCAGCAGGAGTCCCATGCGGCTTCAGCATCTTCAGAGGCAAATTCCATCTTGCCCACGTGGCGGGTGCTGCTGATGTCCAGCACCACTGCTCCCACGTACAGAATGTCCTAGGCCTGGGGGCTTCCTCGGGTCAGGAGCGGGAACAGGCGTGTGTCGGCTCGGTGTCAGGGAGCCGACGTCCTCAGGAGCCCCCACCAGCGGCACGACGGAGTTGGTGGACAATACCTTGCTCCCTTGCCCCACAGAGCAGGAGCCTGGTGGACAGCACAAGCCTTATGGGGCCCCTCCCCCCTCACCTCCCCAAATCCAGCTGTGCTTTGGTGTCCGTGTTAAATGGCTGCAAGGGCACCCACGTGCTGAACAGGCGTATCTTACCACGCTCCCATGGTCACTTTCAGCAGGGCGGGCCCAAGGTGAGGGGAACGAGTCACCTGCTCTCAGATGCCGACCCCACTCTTGCAGGAGCAGGACTGTGAGCGCCTCCCGAAATTTTGCATCCTGGGCCTTCTCATTCGCTCACCGTTCTGATGTGCAGGGAGTGAGAATACACAAATCAGGCAAAACAACCCACTCCAAGTAGGTGTTTATTCTAGAGTGTGTCGTACTTATGTTTCTTCATTGCTTTTTCATAGACACTAACCCTCTAAAAGGAAGACCCTTTGGCCCCAAAGCTCCAAGGTATTAGGATCATTCTGCACAGTAAGTAGCCACAGATACTGTCATAAGCGTTTAAGACAGCATGTCTGCTCTAGGACAATGGCAAAAATAAACCCGAATGCAACCTGGGAATTCTGCTCGCTTTAGCCCATCTTGGCTGATGCCGTCCAGGTGGACTTCCAAATAAAAACTCCTGGTTCAAGGAGGGCTGCCTGGCCTGCGGAGCACAGCCCCGGAGTTTATTAGCACAGTTAATATTGCATGCAAATAGATTTCCCCGCTTCTGTCTTGCCAGTCCATTAATTCAGCCCCTTGTCGGCTACATCTTTATCCCTGGCAGGTTAATCCTGCCAAATGCCTTTGCTGGAGCACATGTCACGCTGTGCCTATGTCCAACAATGCAATTTTGCTAATCCTGTGGTCTCAGCTTTGTGGCCCTGTCTGGTCGATCCAACGGTGGAAAAAGTGCACGTGAGGTTTTTTTTGCCAAGATCTTTCTCCTACTCTGGCACCCACCCCTTCCTCTTCCTCTTCTTTATCAATTTTTAAAATTTAAATATGGTTTCAATTAAATGGTCTGAAAGTCAACCACAGTGTTTGGACAGCTGCCACTGCCAACGTCATTCAGCAAGAATGCCGAGGCTCTCAGCGGGCCTCCAGACTCCTTCCGGTAGCTTCGCCCGGCTGCCAGCCGAATGTGACAATGGGAAGGGTTAAACAGGAAAATCTGCGGAGCGTCTCTTCTTTCTCCTAGGTTCTCCAAGGCCTGAAGATGACTCAATGGAGCAAATGCATCTCACCCACCATCTCTGATGCCAACCTCGTTATGGCGCAGTGGGATCGCTAACTTGGATTATGAGGAGGGGTGCACCCCTTCCTGCAACCACCTTTGTCTGCTACGCACCTCACGTGGGGACAGCACCTCCAGGCCCCACAGTGGACCGCTCCTCCTGCCCATGGCCTAGTGGGGTTCAGAACATGGGCTTTATAGTCACATTTGCCCAGGTTCAGATACCAACTGGTCTACTGTCTACCTCTGCAGCAGCTAAGGCACATTGTATCACCTCTCTGGACTCACGTGTCCTCATCTGTACAATGGGCATGACCACAGCAAGAGATACAACTGCTGTGAAGATTCAGTCACTTTGTATACGTTAATCCCAATGAGTGAAGCTGGCACACACACATATGTAGGTTTATCCTGGCACAGATCGTGAAATGTGTCAAAATGGACTGCCATCTGCAGCTCACTATCGAACGTATCCAAAGTGCAGGGTCGAATTCCGCACGGCATGTCTTTTAGGGTCTCCAGATGTAAATTCCACTCTCTGGCCTGCTAGTTACAGAAATCTGGCTCTACGGAGACCTTTGCAAGCGCCCCTGCCGCTGCCCTCTGTGTTATCCCTGGCCGCTGTGGCAGGTGTGAACCGTGTTCCAGGTGGAGGAACAAGGGTCCGTGGTGAGATTCCCAGTGACTCAGTCCTGGCTCTGCTCCCAGCTGACCCTGGGCGAGGCATGCAACCTCTGAGACCCTTCCACCACAAGTGGGAGTGCAGGTTCTACAGTGCAGGGTTATTGCGAGGGTTACGGTCAAAAGCACAGGCCAGCCGGTCGGCAGGCGGCTCAACACGAGCTCAGGGCCCTCGTCATGGCTGGTAAACCACAGACCACCCTGGCTCGTTTCTTTTCCCGAACGCCCTCAGCTGCAGAGTCTCTTCTGCGTAAGTGTGCACTTAGCCTTCCGGTCTGAGCCCTAAGACTTATGAGTGGGTTTTCCTTCTTCATTTACTTTTACTTATCTGATGAAAAAATGCTTTTATCACATAGGTAGGTACCCCTAAGAGAGAGAGAGACAGAGACAGAGAGAGAGAGAGAGAGAGAGAAAGGATTCCCCTAAACAGTTTAAGGCTGTTATAGGAAATACATACATTTCCTCAGGGTGTTTTGCTTTATCTAATGATCCAAATTCAATGGCCATAGGGTGTTTAAAATGCTCTTCAAAGATTAAAAATAATTCATTAAGTCCAGCTGGTACACATATGAGGAGACTGGCATTTTCACTTACTGTTTTGTAGAGTGTTAACTGCCTTTCTTCTTGAAAATAATTTAGCAATCTAAAACAAAAGTCCTTAAAAGAAGTAGAATTGACTTGGATTTTATTCAAGGATTTGAATAGGATTTTATTCAAAGGAAAGAATAAGTATGCAAAGATGTTTAAGCACACTAACTGCAGAGTTACTGAGAGCAAGAAGGAGAAAAATCTAGATGTCCCAAAGTTATTGGTTAAACAACTATGCAGCAATTTAAAATGAGGACAGTGGGGTGTCTGAGTGGCTCAGCTGGTTAAACATCGGACTCTTAATTTTGGCTCAGGTCATGATCTCAGTCACAGTTTGTAGGTTCAAGCCCTGCCTCGGGCTCTGCTCTGAAAACGCAGAGCCTGCCTGAGATCCCCCCTCCTCTCTCTGCCCCTCTCCCATGCGCGCTCTCTCACTCTCTCTCTCAAAATAAGTAAACTTAAAAAGTAAACTGAGGAAAGAATACGTATATGACAGCGTGTGGGGAAAAGGCAGTTCCACGTGTGCTGACCGTCCTGTGCGTAGGAACAAGTGGTGTTTGAATGACGGCGTGTATGTGTAGGTTTCAAACTGCCCCTGTGTTTGGACAAAGCTGATGTGCACTCTGATGTGAGCACTTAGACACTTGCGTGGTAACGTCGAGAGCAGAGGGCTAACCCTGTTTGGTCCTGATGCATCAAGACAGGGCTTTGCTCTTGATGTAACTACCGAGAAGAGCTATCGCCTCCCTTGGCAACGAGGCCCCAGCCACCACCTATTCTTCCCAGATCCTGCTGGATCTTCTAGTAAATTAAGTCCAGTCATTAGTGGAGGGCTTCCTGTGTACCCACGACCAGACCTGACACTTCACATTCATTACCTGGTTGAGGTGAGAGAGGACTGTTTCACCAATTTCCTACTTTAAGAAAACGGAGAAATAAAAGTACTAAATTATTAAAATAAAGTAAAATGGAGACTCGGAAACCACAACTAATTTACCCAGCAAGTGGCCGCACAGCCCTGGTGTGAGCCCAGAGCTGCTGGCTCTCGGGGCCCTTAGGCTACAAAATACACGTCTGGAATGATCCCAGTTCTTCTGCTGGCATCTGAGTCAAGGTAGACCTCCTGAATTAGCAACTCTCTTTCGCATTTATTTGTTCCAAGTTGCAGCTATGCCAAATGCAATGTGTTTCCTTTTCATTTTAGTCGTTCACAAATCCTGTACTTAAGTTTCGAGGGGGGTGAGGAGAATATGGCACAAATCCCCCACAAAACCCCAAGACTCTTCTTCTGCAAACATTAGGAAATTCTAGCATCCAGCACGCTCCAGCGATTCATTAGAAAAATCCTGTATACCTCAAGTCCGCTGCACAGATCTTAATCCGGTTTTCGCTTGCCAATCTCTTGAATGGGTTTGTAACACTTCACGTGATTCAAACACGATGGAATGGTGCCATTTGCAGAATGAGCAGTTGTGACTCTCTGGCCTCCGTGGCTCCGACAAGGCCACGGAGGCACAGCCGTGTGTCGCCTTGGTGAGAACTCCTGCTGAGCGGGCAGTCCGCGTAGCCTGGGTCTCGAGGCAGTCATGCTTACCCAGCAGAATGCAAACGTCCTCGAGCTCTGCTTACCGCACAAGAGGCAGCACCGGCTTCCTGTTACATTTCCTCTGGCAGGATCGATCCCACATCCCAGCCAGACCCGGGGCCCCCGCTGGCGAGTAACCTCACAGAGGCGAAGCGCCTCCCTGCACTGGACTGCTGGAGCTGAGTGCAGGGAGGGGCTGAGGGGCTGGAATGAAGGCCGGGAGCAGAACTGTAAGCACATGACGTGTCTGAGGAGGCCGCTCCCTGCCATGTGCTGCAGGAAGCTTTTTTTAGTGGTGGAATCACTGCCAGAAAATCCACTTTTGCCATGCACGCTACTTAGCATCATGGAGGGAGTTTATGATTTCTTCTTTTCTACGGTGAGAATAGTTAGTGGTGCTTCCCTGCCCTCCCCCCCCCCCCCAATTCCTTTTTAGCTAAGTGAAAGTTGGCTGCATCCAGGATCTGTGGTGGCTCTAGGGACGTACTCAGCACTCACTTCCTGTCAGAGGGATAGAGAGTGCTCAGATTTCTCTAGAAGATTTAACTGACAATCACATGATTTAAAGAGGCCTGTTCTTGACTTTGCTCTTGGGACTCTGCTTTTGTAATTCTTCACTGAATTTGAAGATGCTTGAAGGCTGCTGGCATTTTTTTTTTTCTAAGTTGGGGTCATCTCATTTACTAGGTTTGTCTCAGAGGGGTGTGAGAGGATGTGACCCAGGGAGGTGAAAGTCCACACGCCTTCGGCAGAGGTGGATGCGACTTCCCTGAGACACTAAGAGTTTCCAAAAGGGTTGTCAGCTCCTTGTCTTTCCTAAATGATGCGGCTTGTAACTATTTTAGGATCCAAGCAAAAGGCAGAAAACCCTTGCTCTAAAGAATCCCTCTACACAGAAGCCTCTGCTGATACAAAAACCACCTAAGGAGTGACTTCGAGAGAAGAAGGAAGTTTCTTCCTTAAAAGGCAGTTTCCTCCATACCTTAAAGACCACGTTCGCGGCACATTTCATTTTCGGGCCATGCCCGTTGTATAAAGAGAAGTCCATCTGCATTTATCTCTGAAAAGGGATTTCTTTTGAAAAAGGACCTCCCTCCCCGGCAAGCCCCGAAGACATATTGACAACAGGAGGATTAAGACACAACGACAATAGGGGGATTATTTCCTAACCTGGTGTGTGACAAACGCCTATTAATAAACGAACAAGCCGGTCCTGTCTCCGTTTTCTCTCAAACACAAAGCCCCATCGCCCAGTGACCAGAGCCAAGGCGTGCACGGAGTCGCTGAGCTCTCTCCCCGTCCTGCCGCTGGCCCAGGACCCGGCAGAGGCCCCCCCCCCCCCCCGCCTGCCTGAGCACCCCCGGCCCCGACGGAGGTGGCCGTGCAGAGGGCCGGCCCTGTCACCCCGGGCAGGTGGGTGCTCTCCGCAACTGTGTGTCCCTCCTGCTGTCTCGCCTCCTGTCATTTCTGTGGCAGGCGACGATGTTTCTTGCCGGACAAAACATATGTTGGAGAAGCTTGACCAAGCAGCTTTTTCTCAAGGAAAAACGGAAGCTGTTGTCTGAAAACCCCGACCGGCGCGTTGAGGCTTCAAAGGCCTGGCTGGGCAGTTCTGGTTCTCAGCAGAGACCTCCGTGTTTCGGGAAGTCCTGCTCCCTCCCACAATTCCTGGCCTCTGTCACACCAGCTTTGCGTTCTCTTCTCTCCAGGACGTCTCCCAAGAGACGATCTCTGAGAAAATGCAGCAACTCACGCAGTCTTGGAGGAAGAGAATGTCTTAATGAAAGGCGGCTTAACCCAGGAGCAAGGGGAGGTTCTGCTGGACGGAACGAGCTACCTGTACACGAGCACCAAACGCTCCGGAGAAGATAACGGCAACCGGCTTGGGAGAGCGATGAGTCACCACCCGTCCTGCGCGCGCAGCCCTCAGGTGGGGACATACTGGCACACACAGCACACCTGGGCTCGCCCACCTGTGATGGCCGGCTGCAGCGTCATGCACACAGTCTGTTAGGAGACCAGCCAGCCGCCGTTTAGAGATCACTAGCAAAATCGAAGGACAAATCACGAGTCTGAATCTTTCTGTGGTTACTAACAGCTTCCGGGGGCTGGGAGCAGTCGCCTCCTGGAGGGTCCACTCCCCCAGATTCCAGGCCTAGGCACATCACCGGCATGACTTTTGTAGTGTGCCATTATCGGAGTAGCCCAGGGACCCACCGCTGTTAGCCCCGGGAGGAGCCCCAGATCAGCTGGATTTGGGAATTCCTGTGGAACTCTGGGCCCTGGTGCCACACCTCTGAGTCCTGGGGGCAGGGACAGCTTTCTTGCAAGTGAAGGGGCTCACACGCCTGGGGTAGGGGCTTACTCAGAGGAATAGGAAGGTGGGACGGACCAAGGCAGAGGGTAGAATTCAGGGGGGTCCGTGCAACTTCCTTGGCAACACCATTTAAAAAAAATTCTTTGGGGGCGCCTGGGTGGCGCAGTTGGTTAAGCGTCCGACTTCAGCCAGGTCACGATCTCGCGGTCCGTGAGTTCGAGCCCCGCGTCAGGCTCTGGGCTGATGGCTCGGAGCCTGGAGCCTGTTTCCGATTCTGTGTCTCCCTCTCTCTCTGCCCCTCCCCCGTTCATGCTCTGTCTCTCTCTGTCCCAAAAATAAATAAAAAACGTTGAAAAAAAAAATTAAAAAAAAAATAAAAAAAATTCTTTGTATAATGATTTACGGATGAAGCTGAATGAGGAATACTTAGACAAATATCCCGGAAACTTCAAATAAAGCACTTCTGAAACCCTAGGTATCTTAATGTGCGTGAAGATACTGTGAGAAGAGGTCCATCCAGGACATGGAAAGATCAAGAGCCCCCACCCCTGTGGATGTGGATGCCGTGGAAAGGTGGATGTGAGCATGGACACAAGATGCAGCCCAACCCTCACAGCTGTGGCCCCATCTGACTTCGCTGCATCCAACAGCCGTATGTCCACATGCTTTCACACCCTGTGCCTCAGTTAAAAAAAATTTTTTTTTAATGTCTATTTATTTTTGAGAGAGAGAGTGAGAGAGTGAGTGCATGAACAGGGGAGGGGCAGAGAGAGAGAGAGAGAGAGAGAGTGACAGAATTCAACGCAGGCTCCAGCCTCTTAGCTGTCAGCACAGAGCCCAACACGGGGCTCGAACCCAAGAACCGTGGGATCATGACCTGAGCGGAAGTCAGACGCTTAACCAACTGAGCCACCCAGGTGCACCCCCCACCCAAAATTTTTTTTGATGTTTATTTTTGAAGGAGAGAGACAGTGTGTGAGCAGGGGAGGGGCACAGGGAGAGGGAGACACAAAATTCGAAGCAGGCTCCAGGCTCTGAGCGGTCAGCACGGAGACCGACATGGGGCTCGAACTCACCAACTGCGAGATCATGACCTGAGCTGAAATCGGATGCTTAACCATCTGAGCCATCCGGGAGCCCCTGTGCCTCAGTCTGCTTACCGCTAACATGGGAATAACAATACTCTTGAGCCCCCAAATTGGACATCATGTGTCTTGCCCACAGCCAGGCTGCAGCCAATGCAGAACGCCTCGTCAGAAGGCACAAAATAAATCCTGCTGACCTGCAGGTACTGCTGAGCTTCTCCATCCTTATTCTGGACACAACACAGGATGTCCAGCTTCCTTCATTCTACAAAAAATTCCAGAAAATTGTCACCCTCATACTCACTCAACTACAGACTTAGCAAAGGTAACCTTGGGACTCAGCTGAATTTCACGGGGGCTGGCTTTCTTTACACCACAGGAGGCCCACCTTATCGTTCATTTGCTGTCTTAAGTCTGGGCTGGAAAATTTTGGGAGGGGTGGTGGGCACGACTGGCAGGGAATTCTCCCCTGCACTCGCGTATTTTTTAAGACACACTGACAGGGTGCAGCTAACATCACAACACCTTCAAGTGCCTCTTAGCTCTCATTTGACGCAATGCTTCTAGAGGCATGCTTTGATGGGTCTTTCAAGCCTGGATGGCAAGAGGATGAAGAGTTTCCTGTTTCAAGGCCCAGGCACTCTCCTCCTTCCCTCCTCTCCTCACCCCCAATTCTCATTCTTAGAAAGACAACAAAATAAAAACCAGGTAGGGTGACAACACAATACTCTTTAGACAAAGCACCAAGCCCACAACCTAGCTGATGCCATTCCTCTGTCCCCTCACTCTCAGAGGCAACAGTCTGGGGGCAGAGGAGGAGAAGGGAGGGCTTTCAAGGGAAGCCGAAGAGAAAGGCCTGGAAAGAGAAGAGCCTCCGCAAAGCTTGTCTTCTCGGTCAAAGATCCACCCTGACTTCTGCTCCTCTTGTCCTCAAAAGCACCATGATGGATCGCAGTTTGTCCTCACGTTGCCGATAGGGAAAACTGAGATAGTGGGTCTTAAAGCAAACTTTTCCGGGAGCAGCCTATTTATCTTTACAAAAATTGCAGGCTGGTAGGGGCTAGACGTACTTTGTGAACACTCTTAACTTGACTCTGAAGCAAATTTTGCTTCATACTCAATGCTTTTTATTTCCTTTACTCCCACAATGGTTTCAGACCAGCAAGGTGAAGGGGTAATGAAAAATGGCAGCTTGTCCACTGGCAAACATTTCCAAACACCACCTCTACTACCTTTTCCAGCTTATAGAACCATGGACAGCTTATGGAGGTGTAGGAGATAATGGGGGAGCCCTGGAGTCAGAAGGTGAGGGTTATCATCACTTACTGCTGTATGACCCTGGGGCACTCACTCATCTATCCCAAGCTCCAGCTGCATCACGAAGAACACGGAACTGGATTATTATAATTGAACGAGACAAGATGTCCACGTGAGGCTTTGCCATTTACGAAATCCACCCCCTCGGCCCCCACCAATGCCTAAGTACATTTAACTGTAAAACACTGCTCACCTTTTGTGGTTGCATCTGAGTGTCTGACCACCGAGTACTCATCAAGTAGAGGGCAGTGTGGCTGCAGTTCAGAGGGGACTCCCACAGAGAGCCTGGATACCTGGGACGGAAGGGTAAAGGTCAATGAGACAGATTGCCAACGACTGGCTGACAGTTTCCTCATCGGTAAAATAGGAACTAGAATAACACTTCTCCTCCTTGGCTTTAAGAAGGAAGAAGAGGTAATCCACAGGCTCAACAAATATTCACGGCCGTCATCATCACCATCATCACCATCATTGGCAACTCATCAACATGCACCTTAAGATCACAGAAATAACCCAAATGCCACGGTGGGGAGGTCCTACAGAGCTCTGTCTTAGGGAGCCCTGGAGGAGTGATGCACACTTGGGAGCCTTCCTTCTACATAACGCCCCTGGACTCAGAGTTCATTAAGCCAAAGGATAATAAGCATGGTGGTCGAACCCATTATGTTCTTGGAAGTGTTTTTCTCCAATATCAAACATTAGGAAGAAAAATTAAAAAGGGCCAAAGTAGAGGCATCCAGTTGATTCACGGCCAAGGTGGGCAACACGGTGTTCAGGTGTTTCTATTGTCAGATCACAGAAAAATAATGGAGAAAGGAAACATTATACAATTGATGTTGGTAGGAGAGCTGGACGGCAATATTGAGAAAACACTCTGATGCGCATGAGGTAACTGTGCCCTTGTCCCTGGAGGTTAAGTGCTGTCCTTCGTTTCTGCCACACACTGACCCCACCATCCCCACTGAAATCAGGGGCAGGGTCCCCACCAGCATGCCTAGCCTACAGAGCTGGCCACCACACAGCTCTCCAAGGCAGCGCGTGCTGCCTCCCTACCATATTTCTCACGGCCTCAGCAGAGTGTCCCCTGAGCCTACTCTGGGGATGGTGAGGAAGTGGGTGTGGGGGGCACACGTGATGAGTCTACTCCAACCTCCCAGCCTTCCTAAGCCTTTGGTTCCTCCCTTCTGCATTATGCTAGGGAAGTTCTAGAACCTTACTGAATACAGAACCATTGAGTCCAACTTACAGCCAGTCAGCAAAGAAATCTTTTAGAGCCACTTCCAACTGCTTGAGCTAAAACACATAAATTCAGAATTTCTCTATTCTACCCTCCTTAGTCTAACACCCTTAGAATCCATTCGCGGACATTTCTCAGGCTTTCATCAAAATATAATTCAGCAAAATCTTACAATCCTTTTGGAGGAATGTCCCTCCTGGGCTCTCCCCACTCCTGGGCCTTGGGGACCCGATGCCACTCTGCCCACCCCATGGAGGTGGGGTCTCGGCTGAGGCAGGGCTCCCGGACCCCACCTCTTTCTGCTTCCCTAGTTACCTCCAGTGCTTTCCACTTGTGGAGACTGTTCTTTAGGAAGCAAAATTTGCTGACTGAGGTGCTCAGTTCTATGTTGGTGTTTTGCCGGGGATTTCACTTTGATTGTGGAATTAAAGAGTCCTTCTGATCATGAAAGGGTCTCAGAGGAATGAGCCTGAGGAAATGCCCTGGAGTTCTCTGGCCTGATAGTCCTGCTTTTCAGAATTTCCTCTCAAACTGTCTTTTGCAGCCGGGGCCTCGGGCCTCGATAGTCACCTCCCAGCACCATACGCTCCCCCCTCTCTCTTCCCTCCCAATGTCAAAACATCGTGAACTGTTATCAAAAAACAGACCGATTTCAGGTCTGCTGAGGAGGGACAGAGATGTCTGGACAAGCTGGCACAGCTTCTGGAATGCCACCTTTTCCCAAGCCTGACTGCTGGGTAGTCCAGGCGCCCTCCGCACCTCTCCAAGACCCCTGGGGAGGAAGGTATCATGGCCCCAGTTTTTTGTGTGAGGAAACGGAGACGTGGCCTCACCTGAGTGCTCCCCCACATCTATATGTGCCCCAGGTGACTGAGAGGGGAGAGAATAATGCATGCCTCTGGATCCTGGAGGGGAGTGAGGTGAGGAGGGAGAAGGGGCTCTGGGTCAGGCACGAGGGAGAACCTGGGCTCTGGCCACAGACCTCCAGACCCCCACATTGTCAGAAGGCTGCGCCCTTCCTTCTCTGGACGATTGGCAATGAGCCTACTCTCCACGGCTTTTCCAAATTCCCGGGAGGCAGAAGGGAGACCGACTTGGGCCATTCCCTTTATTTCTGCTTTAGAAGCACCTCCTTAAACTTCAGTTTTGAAAAGCCTGGAATTGGCAGTAAAATGGGCCTTTCAGATTATCTAAGAACTTAAAAACTTAACTGCTTCTGAAATGCACTTGAGAAAGCACAGGCTTCCTACAGGCAAAGCAATCCTCTATGTAGACTCAGCTTTCGGACATCTCGTGTGACACTTTCAGACTAGTTACTGACCCAAAGGAAACAAGGTTAAAACTTTCAGCACCAGTATATAAGTACAGTGAGAGTGACTTAGCAAGTAAGCTCAATTCTGAGTTATATTGGGAAACTTTCTGAAAAATAAGGCTTTGGTAAGACAGCTGGGCCCTGGGGTCAGACAGAGGCTTGATTCCTCTCTCTTGGGAAAGTCGTGTGGGCTCCAGGCTCTTCAGGGCAAAATGGGAAAGGTGACCCCCACCCCCCGCCAGAGTTTGATTGCGGGTCCGATCCAGACACGCGCAGGATGTAAACACTACTGGCTCACGTGAAAACGGTTGAGCCCGACACATCTGGTTTTATTTTCCTTGCCCTTGGGACTCACCTAGGTCACAGGAAGAGAATCTTGTTTCCACATGTCCCAAGCATTCCCGCACGAGTTCCCTTCTGATTCAGCGAGTGTCTTTCTGAGTCTAAGAAGACTGGGTTGGGCACTACCAGATTTGGTAACCAGTGATTTCAAAACAAAAACAAAACAAGCACAGACCACGTAAGCACCAAAGTCGAATTAATCAGCTGGCCTCTGCTACCTTGAAGGGAAAACCAATTCAACCCGCTGGACTCTGAACGGGGACACTTCCTTCACAATCACTCCTGGACAGAGAGAAGTGTCGTTACCTACACAACCAGAAAACCAGCCAGCAACCTTCAGTTAAAGCTCCTCTTCTGAACAATGAGGGGGTAGGTAGTGAAACCGAATCCTCCCAATCGCGCTGAAGAAAGGATCTTCATGAGGAAGGTGAGGACCTAAGTCCCTGGGGGACAGAACTCCGCTGGTGCTCGTTTTGTCCTGCTCTTCAAATTCACCCCCCACTGGGGCTTCAGGATGCAAAGCTGCAAGGGCAGCGACGTGCAGGGAGAAACGAGAGAACAGGACTCAGCCTGTGGGTTCTGCGGTGTCTGGTTTCTGTCAGGACAGGGCCGAGGAGGAAGGGGACCGACTCAGGTACGACTGTCGAGACCTGCGGGAAAGACGTCAGCCGGACCAGAGGCTTGGCCCCAGCAATGCAGCTGCCCCCTTCCTTCCCACGGAAACAGAATCTGCCTGACGAAGCATCTGGAATGCACACAACTCCTCCTCTGAGCCGACTCAGCTCTGGAAATCATCTTTGATGCTTTGAGCCTCATTAACAACAAAGGGTCACCTTATCTCGGCCTGATTTTGTCTTTGGTTCACTTTCAATTTGGGTTGTCATGAACCGAATCAGTCAGAAAGGGATTATGGAAGAATCTTCCCTGTCCCTCCTCTCTCCACACACAGACGGCCCCCCCCATCCTGTCCCCCATCCCTTAGTCCTTGCTGCTGTGACTAAATCTATAAGCGCACAAGTGCCATTAACTGACATTCATCAAAACATTCTCCATTGTTCGCAGACGTGAGCGGCCGAGAGGTGGAAATTACTTGGCATTTCATTTTAATCTGTATTGAAGACTTGCCTGACAAAACATATTAAGTGTAAGAATTGCCAGCTTGGGAATGAAGCTATGTTTATGGTTCACCCCGTATTTTTCTTTCCTAAAGGAAAGGAAATGACACTTCCCCATCCCTCCCAACCTTCTGCAGCTCACCGGCCCCCACCCCACCGTCATCTTCCACGAAACCTTAACGTTTAATTTTCCTTCATGAGTGAAGCTTTTGTCGGTGGTGTCAGTAAAATTATCACAAACACCCTGCCTCTGTGCCGGCGTCTGAGATTAAAAACACCAACAAGCAAACACCAACAAAACCCAAGCGACTCCGCCTTTCATTCGGTGTTATCGGCGGCATCTCCCAGGGGAAGGTCCGTTGTGGCGTCTGACTAACTGCAGACCACATGAGCTGTGCGTTTCTCTGCAGAGACTGTCCCCTAACGCTTCTGACAAAGAATGGATGCCATGCTAATGGATGCGCATAATTACCAAGGGACAACGACTCTCCCTGCCGGATTGGGACAGTCGCCATTGCCACGCGGCATGTAGAGTGCGGGCCACTAAGGTTCGTTTTCGCCGGATCCTCCCTCAGGTTGACACTTGGATCTTTCAGGATGCTTCCACACCGTATCAGAAATAGATAACTAAAGAAGTAAATAAATAAATAAAAATGAAGGCTCTCAGAGATGGAGCGTTATTTTTTCTTTTCTTTTTTTTTTTTTTTTTTTTTTTTTTTAATTTTTGCTCTGGTCCGTCTCCCTGGATTAGTTAGGAGGCTGCCTTGGGGCGAGGCATAGCGTGAGCGGCCCACACTCTCTGTGCTGCCGCCGGCCCAGGTCAGGCACAGGGATCCGGGAGAAGGAGAATCTGTAGCAGACCTGTGCAATGGAGGCTGGGGGGGGGGGGCGGGGTGGGAATCTGGGTCAGCAGGGACTCACAGGGACACTTCGGCTTCATTTACCAACCTCCCGATGCTGCAGAGTGCGGCTGTCCGGGTGTGAGGAGGGTAGAGAAGCCCTCCGTGCTGCGTCGTGTTTTACGGTGATTGGATCTGCACCCGGGGCCGTTTCAGAGTTCTGCTTCTTGGTGAACTTTCTGTTTCCAAGCTTCTGGCTTGGCTTGGCTGAGCTTGGTGAGGGTCAGGTGGACCAAAGTCTCTCCAGAGAGGCCTCTGTTGTCCCCCATCTTGGCTGATGTTCATTTCAGCCCTTCCCCCGGCCTCTGCCATTCCCAGGATTTTGGAATCAGGAGTTGAGAGCAGAGGAAAGGAAAGGAGAGAAACACTTCATGTCCTCCCTTCGTGTCCTCAGCCAGCGCTTCTCCGGGTGGCTCCGACCCCTTCAAACTGTGAGTCCTGGGGATTCTTGTCCCAGGCCACAGCAGCCCACAGCTCCCATGTCAGGGTAAGGGTGCCAAAACCTTGAGGTTCATGCTGGGGGCAATGGGGAAGCCTCCACCTCGTGAAGGCAGGTGGACTGGTGGCCTGGCTGGCTGTGGTTGTTCTGTCCCACCACAGGTATCAAACTGGCTCCACACTCCCACCCCTGTCCCCCACCCGCACTCCCAACCCCAAGCCAGTGAGTGGCCCAGGTCAAGCACGGATGCCCAAGACAAACTTGTCGAATGAGCAGGTGCATCAATGAATGGGAACAAACCATCCGTCGTGCAGAGCTCCCCACTCTCTCCCTGATCTCTGCAATACCCTTGGCTTTGCACAGAGCAGGGTGAGGAAGGGTTTGTGTTCTGTCCTGTCACATACGCTAGAACACTGCTCACAGCTACATTTATAACACAAGATCTCAGGCTGACACCTGAGGAGAAGAACCAGTCAGGCTGGCCTGGGGCTTGTTACCAATCAAGCCCTGAACAGATATAGCTCTTTCTGCCTCATTCCCAGTCCAGGCTACCCTGATGCACTCCAAAAACTCACACCTTAGTAGCCCAAAGGTATGACCTTTTTCATAAGGTGTGAGGAAAATAACACCTACCTGGTTTCCAGTCATAATTTCAGTCTGTCACCTTTTGATTTGAAAGATAAATACTATAAGAGAGACTTGCATACGGTCCAATTTTAGGGGCAGATGTGAACAGAATGGTAATTACTTGCCAAGAATTGCAGCAAATCATTTGAATGAACTACACAGTATAGGCACATAATGGCTAGAAAGATAAGTATCTGTTCTAAATCTGTTCTACATAGTTCTGATTCTTTGTCATATAAAAATGACGTTAAACAAATAACAATGCCCTATTAGCTTCCGCTTGAACAAACTAAAAGTCTTTTTCTTCAGGAAGTAAGTAACTGGTCAGATTATAAAATGAACTCTTTCTCAGTTCTTTGATCCAGTTCTGCTGATAAGATGCACACAACTCTGTTTTGTCTCCCGGAAACTCCAAATGACCTAGCCTGTCTTATGGATCATCATGAAGGAGCTCTTGGGGCCCTGCTGGCACCCACCCCCCCATACTCATCTTGGATGCAGCCCAAGGGAAAAGATGGAGCAGGCAGGCAGCCCGGGCAGAGAAGCATCAGGGCACAAACCACAGTCAGAGAGGACATTCACCGGGGGAGCTGGGTGAGCGCCCGAACCATTTCCCACTCTTTTTCACATTAGCCTGTTTGATTCTCATTACAGCACTTGTCACCAGCTGCAACCATGCGCCCGCAGCTTTATTCACCAGTCTGACACAGGACCGTCCACTGGCCGTAAGCCCCGTGAGTAGGGATTCAGGTCGGAGCTGTTCACCTCTGTGTCTCTAGCTCCTGGCATATAATAGATACTCAAGACATACTTGTGGGAAGCAACGTTCTATAGAACTGCCCACGCCCCCCCTTGATGGCGGCAGTACCCCTGGCTTTTACCTCATGCACAGAGCAGGCATGAGGAAGCAGGTTCGGAGATTCTCATCAAAGTTGAAAAAGAGCAGGAAGGAACCTAAGCTCAGAATTAGGGCTAAGATAAGAGTTGTAAGTTAGAAGGATGCACTAAGTATCAAGGTTAGAAGCCTCAAGACCCTGGCATCACAGCCTAGAGACAACTGCTATCTATCTATGATGATGTCCCAGGTCTGCATTGTTCCAGACGGGAAGTGACTGCAGAAAGACAGGAAGGGGAGGAAGAGAAGAGAAGAGACGCTGAAAGGAATGAAGCCAGGCACTAAGCAAAGAGCTCACAGAGGCTGCAAACTGCGTGATGCTGTTCAGAATTTATAACGTGCCTGTGGGAACAGGTGAGAATGGTGCACGCCAGCGGAAGCCTTGTGCCCTGTACGACAGACACAAACCTCTTCAGTTCCAAGGACAAGAAGCCGTTCTTTGAACACTTCATCTTCCAGATCCAACCACGTGTAAAGAACATAAACTGACACACACATGCTGCATTTGCCACAAAAGCTTTCCCTAACCTGACTCATCACTGACGACCTACGTATGCACCAAGACTCAGACCTAAGACGGGCAGCCTTTATCCCAAATTCACTGGACTGAATGTGACCATCTCTTCTAAGTCTTGTTTACAAAATTTTTTTTTTTTGTATCGCCAGTAACGTTCCCTCATAATTCTCAGTCCTTCAATTCTTCAGCCAACGTTTCAGTTTAAAAATGTAACCTGCTGGGGCGCCTGGGTGGCTCAGTCAGTTGAGCATCCCACTCTTGATTTTGGCTCAGGTCATGATCTTCTGGTTCGTGGGATTGAGCTCTGCCCGCATTGGGCTCTGTGCTGACAGCATGGAGCCTGCCTGCTTGGGATTTTCTCTCTCCCTCTCTCTCTGCCTCTCTCAAAATAAATAAATAAACATTAAAAAAAAATCAAAAGTGTAACTTGCTAACTATCAGCGATGGAAGAATGTTTGGATGGCCTAAGTGATTTTGTTGATGTAGTGGCCTTTAGTCTCATGAGTTTTTACACCTCTGAAACGCTTACAAAGGGGAGGGACAACAGGTTTCAGGCTGAAATGGCTGCCTTCCTATTCTGAATGAGTCCCTGTGTCAGAAAATGCCTACTGTGTGCTCAGTGGTGACACTAGAGAGCGGAGGCCGAGCCCTGGCACCCACTGCTTGGGCAGTGAGGTCTGCCAGTCACTTTCAGCCAAAAGCCATGCCTGACGCAGCCACACTGTGGGGTGACACGGCTCCGAGCTCTGTTGGCCATCTGCCACTAGATGATCCTGATCCTCTTAAGAAAGATTATCCAAAAGAAGGCTGCAATTATTGATCGAAAACCGTGTCTTCACCTAATCATGACGACACATCAGCAACACCCAACATGGGAGACCTTTTCCGTTCTCTTAAAAATGCCCATGCCAGGAAGGACAAGACAGGCTGAGGAACTGTTTCAGATCACAGAAGATCAAAGACGCAGGACGGCCAGACACAAGGAGCACTGCTGGACTGGATCCCAGATGAAGGGAAGGAAGTTGCTCTACAGGGTGATTTACCGAGACAAACGGCACAATTGGGATGCGTATTGCGACACCTCATCGCACAATACTACCGCAACCATAGCGATACAATGACATTATATCCACCTTCAATCTCCTGACTTGGATCACTGTATTTGGTGATGTTTTGAGGAAACACAGCCCGAAATGTTTCAGGATAAACTAACTCTCAAGTGGCTTGGCGAAAGGCCGTGCGTGCATACACGTCTGGGTGTGTGTGTACATGTGTGTGTTGAGAGAGGAGGGGAGCAGAGGGGTGGAGCAATCAGTCTGGGTCCAGAGTACCTGGGGGTTCATCGCACTGCTCTTACAATGCCGCTTTAGGGTTTACATTTTTTACTTTGGAAGGAATACGTTTTCATTTTCTTTTTTGCTTTCTGTGTTGAACTATGTCACCTGTAAATAAAGGCAACTGTGAGATCTTCTTTGTCACTCTTTTCGAGTCAGAAAAAAGTCATACTTGAAGTAACTGACATCACATTTAGTGTCAATTTATTTACCAGGGTATTTCTTTAAACTCCAGTATTATACGATCCCAGTAATTACTTCATGTACATCATCATCTTGAACTGTTTTAGTTTGCTCTGCCTTGCTCAAAGCTGCTTTGGGAGGAAAAAACGGTATTTTTGTTTTATATGGAAATGGGTAACACAGATGGTTTTACAATGTGGCTTAAATCGCACAATGCCCTTTGGCTTTTTAACTAAGTCAGAAAGATAAATTCCTAGTAGTTAATCAGAGCCACTTCCTGCTCCCGCCCCTCCTTGGCAATTTTGGGGGCCCGTGTGGCCAGAGGTCCTTGGGAAAGCCTATGTCTCGTATACCTTTAGTCGCCAAGGGGTATTCACTTTTCGCAGGCAAGGTCAACACAAACGTTGCCTACTTGACACGAAAATAGCCTTCCTTCCATTGAAATGGCAGATGATCAAAAGGATACGAGCAAGAATATTTTGCTTGGCACGTGGCCTAAAAGTTCTAAATTTATCTCTTCTATTTTTACTTCGTTCTCAGATTGGATTAGTTACTAGGCAACTGAAGTATTTAATTTCATTTGCTAATAGTTACATTTTAATAGAGGCGGCTAGTGGACACGACCAATCCTGCCAATGCAAACACAGCCCAGCCCCCAACCTCCGCAGGGCAGTGGGCCCGACTACCTCATTCCTGCGGCAGATAAACACTATTCATACGCTCACGTTTCACTGACTCGACGTTCGCATACAGGAAAGGGGGATGTCTCTTTTGGAATTACTTAGATTAAAAACATTTTAGTTACTTGTTTTTCTCACTCCAAAAGCCACCTGTTTGTGGCATCCTAAACCCTCTTTAAACTTGTGGTTCACAGCGGCACACCAAGCACATAGGTCTTCTTCCCCTCACCAAGAAGGAAACGAAATCCTTAACAGCAGAGAAAGGGCACCATCAGCACCCCAGGTGTATTGATAGGCGGGGTAGGTTGATAGAAAAATGAAAATAGTGAAAACTACCCCAAACAAACGTAGCACTAGGCTTGGCAGAGGTAAGACAGTCTTCCAATAGTGAGCTGGAAAAAATCCAAATGTGGAGAGAGGGCAGGTTGTTGGGAACACTTATGATGGAAATTAGTTTTAAGATAGCCGCCACGCCCTCACACCCGGCTTCTCCCCAGTAGGTAGAAGGCTGGATGTGGGATGCTGTGGGAGTGGCTCCTAAAGAAGGCTGGAGATTGGTCTAGGATGGGGCTGTCCTCTTGGATACTGAGTCTAGAACATTAGAGCACAGCTACTCAACAGACTGAGTCGGGGAGAAGGAGAGGAAAAGAGACGTACCACTCTGCCCAGACGTGGGCTGCGGGGAACTGTTCCACCTCAGGGCAAAGCTTCCCTGGGGGCCCCGGCTGGCCCGGCTGCCTTCTTCCCAGGCACTCTGAAGGGCAATCTGCTGTCAAGCCCCTCACTAATGGACATGTGCTTCTTGGCCATCTTTCCTTCAGAGAAGGGACGTGCAGTGGAAACACCAATCCACATATAATTCTGCCCTTAAAATACGAATAGGCAGGCAAGAATTATGGGACCTTTGAGGAAATCATTTGCACAAGAGAGGAAGATCAAAATAACCTGAACTGGACTCCAATGCAGAGAACAGAAGGTACAAACACACACACACGCACACACATACACGCACACACAATTACTATCACCAGAGAGGCTACACTGATGAAACCAAAATAGGCTACTGTGAAAACAGAGCCATCGGAGAGCAAGAGAGAGTCCTTGGAAGTTAAAAACATATAAAATTGTGCTACAGATTTTGTCCTGTAGGGAGGAGTTACAAATTCTGATTAAAATTGTATTTTCCTGTCAATGGTGAGAACTCAACGCTTTAAACAACTAAAGAATAGGATGTAGGGGGCGCCTGGGTGGCTCGGTTCAGCGTCTGACTTCAGCTCAGGTCGTGATCTCACGGTTCATGGGTTCGAGCCCCACGTCAGGCTCTGTGCTGACAGCTCGGAGCCTGGAGCCTGCTTCGGATTCTGCGTCTCCCTCTCTCTCTCTGTTCCTCCCCTGCTTGCACTCTGTCTCTCTCTCAAAAATAAATATTAAAAAACAAATAGGATGTAGAACTTACAAAGCACCAAAGGTAAAGAAGAAAATGTTGTAACAACAAAGAAAAGGAAGACAGGGAGAGAAACTATGAGAAGCATGTGAAATAGACAATGAAAATAAATGATGGGGATGAGCCTAAATATATACATATTTATAATAAATACAAGGAATTTAATTATTTTAAGAGATAGACTTTCAGATGGGAAATATGTAGAACTGAGCTGTTTGTTATAAAACATTTTTTTTTAATGTTTTAATGTTTAGGGGCCCCTGGGTAGCTCAGTTCATTGAGCGTCCAACTTTGGCTCAGGTCATGATCTCACGGTTTGTGGGTTCGAGCCCCGCGTCAGGCTCTGTGCTGACAGCTCAGAGCCTGGAGCCTGCCTCAGATTCTGTGTATCCCTCTCTGTCTGCCTCTCCCCCACTTGTGCTCTCTCTCTCTCTCTCTCTCTCAAAAGTAAATATAAAAAAAATCAAATTTCTTAATATTTATCTTTGAGAGAGAGAGTGGGGGAGGGGCAGAGAGAGAGGAAGATGCAGAATCTGAAGCAGGCTCCAGGGTCCGAGCTATAAGCACACAGTCTAACACAGGGCTAAATTCACGAGCCGTGAGATCATGACCTGAGATGAAGTCAGACACTTAACCGACTGAGCCATCCAGGTGCCCCAGTTACAAAACCTTTTAAATGGCACCGAATTGAATGACTGGAGATAAACCTAGTAAGTGCTACCAAAAAGAAAGCAAAAAGAAATGCAAGTCAAAACCACAATGAGATATCACCTCACACCTGTCAGAATGGCTCATATCAAAAAAGACAAGAAACAATGAGTGTTGGCAAGGATGTGGAGAAAAAGGAACCCTCCTACGCTGTTGGTGGGAATGCAAACCGGTGCAGCCACTCTGGAGAACAGTATGGAGGTTCCTGAAAAAATTAAAAATAGAACTACCATATGAGGCAGTAATTCCACTACTGGGTATTTACCCAAAGAAAATGACAATACTAATTCAAAAAGATATATGTACCCCTATGTTTACTGCAGCATTATTTATTTGAGCCAAGATACAGAAGCAGCCCAAGCGTCCGTTGATAGATAATGGATAAAGATGTGGTGTGTGTGTGTGTGTGTGTGTGTGTGTGTGTGTGTGTGATGGAATATTATTCAGCCATGAAAAAAGGGGATCTTGACATTTGTGACAACATGGATGGACCTAGAGAGTGTTATGCTAAGTGAAATAAGTCAGACAGAGAAAGATGAACACTGTATGATTTCACTTATATGTGGAATCTATAAAAAGACAAAACAAATTAGTAAACAAAAAAACAGACTCTTAGATACAGACAGAGTGCAAACTTGTGATAGCCAGAGGGGAGGTGGGCAGGGGGAACAGTGAAGGGATGAAGAGTTACAAGCTTCCTGTTATAAAATAAATAAGCCACAGAGATAAAAAGTACAGCATAAGTAACAGAATTAAAATATACTGTAATAATGTTGTGTACTGATGGATGGTTATTATACCTCTCATGATGAGCACTGAGTAATGTACAGAATTGTCTGTACACCTGAAACTAATATACTAATATACTTGTATGTCAATTATTCTTCAATTAAAAAAAAGCAAAAAATTCAATATTAATACCAGGTAAAAATAGACTACAAGGCCAAAAGCAAGGGAATATTTTATGTGGATTAAAGATTCAATCCAGAAGATAATAATAGTCACAAACTTTTTTCACTGAAAAACACAGCATGGATCTTTGTAACAAGTGTTAGAAATGCAAAGCAGAAACTATTAAATTCGTGATCATAGGGGGAAACTTTTGCACATCTTTCTCAAAAATTGACAGATTGAGTAGACAAAAATATAGGCAAGGCTTTAGATGATTTGAATACACAATCATCAAACTACATTAATTTCATAATTAAACTCAGTTCTCATCTAAGAGAAAACATGCTTACATTTCCATGGAACACTTAACAAATCTGATCAAGTATTTGGCCACAAATAAAATCTCAATAAAACCTTGAACAGATACATGCTACAGGTCTCTCGGAACTCTAACCCGAGAGTAATTTATAAAAGAAAACCAAAGCTGAAATTAGTGAGTGTATGGCAATGAATCATAATGAGGGCACTCAGCTCAAAATCTGCAGGGTGCATCAAAGAGGGGCTCTAAGTTTAAAATGCATTTGGAAATCAAAGATTGAAAATGCACCAAACAGTCATCCCAGTATTAAAAAAAAAAGGCTAAACAAAGTAGAATAAAGGGAATCAATAAAGACAAAACCAGGAATGGTGAAATAGAAAACAAGTCAGTCAGTTTGATTATTGAAACCAAAAGATGTTTAAAGACGGATAAAAGAAACCAGTCTGATAAAAAAAGGTAAACAGAACAAAATTATGAATACTAAAGAGGATGTAACTATAGACATAGATTTTATTTCAAAATTACTAGAGAAGATACGCATGAATTCCAATAAATTTGAAAAAGTTTTGAAACAAAATCGAAAACAGAAATAATATCCTAGAAACATATCAACTATTAAAATGACTTAATAAGTCATTTTTAGGCAGAAAACCTGAAAAGATCAGTAACTATAGGAAAAGAAAATTGGAAATGGAGTCAAAGGTCCCCTACTTGTTTCTAACCCTTATCAGCTGGGTCCCAGGCCCAGATGTTTTTACCATTTCCTTTTTTCCCCTGACTTTAACAGCCTTTAAATTTTGAAGTACATATTAATCCCTGTGCCAGATTTCTACAGAACACAGAAAATACGCAAAGATTCTCAATTTATTCTACAAAGCTAGTGTAACCTAGATGCCAAAAAGATGGATAGAATGACACTAAAATAGCAAAGTGCACACAAGAATTCAGTAACTCAAAATGCCTATTAAAGCCAAGACATTTAATAGTAAGAAATATAATATTTAATAGGGAACTTGGTATTAATTTGGTGGAATGACCATCGGAAGTGGTCGAAGGCAGTGTGGGATGGAGAACACGTGTCCCACCTGGAAGAGGTCATCAGTTTGGTGTACAGCAGGAATTAGGAGCACAATCCTATTAATGCATACATAAGCAAAAACTCTAAACATAATAACGAATCAAAATTAGTAGTGTCTTAAAAGAGTAACACACTATGACCTAGAAAGAGGGTTTATCCAACAAATGCAAGGAAGACTCAATGTTAGAAAAATCTATTATAAAATTCAATTCACTAACATTTCAGAGGAGAAAAAACACATGAACAGCTTGATAAAGTCATAACGGCATTTAATAAAACTGCACATCAATTCCTAATAAAAAGTTCTTAATATGCTCAGTTCAGAGAAAATATTGATAAAGGATATAGAAACCTACAAAATAATCTATTAACACTGAGCAATCAGAAGCAAGAGAGGGACGCTTGCCCATCGTCATCACTGCCTTTCCACACCACACCAGCAGTCCTGGGCAAGGCAGTGACTGGAAAATAGAGAGAGGTATAAACACTGGAAAGGAAGAGAAAACAGTTTGTTTCAAAGTATGTGGTTGTTGTCATTAAAATCCAAAACCATCAACTTGAAAATGGCTAAAACTATGAAAATCGACCAGCAAGGTGCCTAGATGTAAGGTATCTTATCTGTTCTGCACCTGCACATCTCAGAGATACAGATATGAGAGGTGGATAAGGAAGACCAAGGAAATACAATGTGTAGCTCCTCTTGAGTTCTTGAATTTTCTAAATTATGTTTCATGGTTGAAGAAAATTCTAACAGTGTCAGATGTGGTGTAAGTGTACATAGAGGAAACATTTAAGACAAATTCCAGTATAAACAGGGGAGGGCAAAAGGGGGCCAAGGAAAGTAAGGTTTTCTACTTCTCTCAAACTGGTAAAGCATTAGCATCAACAGACTGTGATAATCACACACAAGTGCAACACAGACACAATAGACGGGGACAACACATACACACACACACACACATAGCTACTGCAATGTCATATCTAGCCAGAACACTACAAAACACACAGCCCAAATCACTACACATAAATCAAAATGAAATTCTAAAAAATGTTTAAGTAACCCAGAGCAAGACAAGAAAAAGAAAACAGAAATAAAAGAGAGTAAAAGCAAAAAAGAAAAATAAAACAGCCAACTTAAGTCCTAACACACCAATACTTAAGTTAAATAAAATACACCAATTAAAAGAGATTGGCTGAGTGAATAAAGAAACATGACCCAACTATATACTGTCTACAGGAAATTCACTTCAAGTATAATAATAAAGACAGATGAAAAGGAAAAGGATAGAAAAAGATATATCATGCAATAAAGCAAGAGCTAGCAGGAGTGCTATATTGATATGAGATCAAGTAGGCTTCAAAGAAAAGAAAATTACCAGAGACAGAGACAGATATCACATGATGATAAAGGGTCTAACCATCAAGAAAATACAACAGACAAGAGGGCTGCAAATATAAGAACCAAAACCACATAGAACTAAAAGAAGAAAGAGAGAAACCCACAATTATAATTGGAGGCTTAAACATCCCTGTCTCAAAAGTTGATAGAAAAACCCCAGAAAATCAGCAAGGACAGAGAGGACCTCAACAATATTATCCACCATCAAGAGCGAATCAACATTTATAAAACACTTCACCCAACAATAGCAGAATACACATTCTTTTCAAATGCCTGTAGAACATATTCAAAGAAAAGCAATACCCAGAGCCAAACCTCTCTCTCTCTCTCTCTCTCTCTCTCTCTCTCTCTCTCTCTCTCACACACACACACACACACACACACACACACACACACACACACACAGGAAACCAGAAATAAATAACAGAAAGGGAAGTCTAAACACTTGTAACTAAACAAAAGATTGCCAAGCGATACGTGGTTGAGAGGAAGTCTCCAGGGAAATAAAACATGCTAAACTGAATTAAAATGAAAAAAAAAAAAACAACCCAGCATATCAAAAATCTGTGAGACACAGCTAATGCAGTGCCAGGAGGGAAACTTGTAGCACTAAAATGCTTGTTTTAGAAAAGACAAGTCCTAAATAATAATCATCTAAACTCAAGAACCCAAGAAGAGTAACAAACCTAAAGCAGGCAAAAGAAAGGATATAAGAAAGAACAGAAACCAGTGAAATTGAAAATAGAAAAATAAAGGAAATGAAAAACAAAAATCTGGTTCTTCAAAAAGATCAGGCAAATGAACAAATCTTTTAATAAGAACAAGACTTTAATAAGAAAAAGCAAAAGAGAAAAAAAAACCCCACAAATTACCAACATTATGAATTAAAACGGGATATTACTATATACCCTGAAAGCACCAAAAGAATAGTAAGAGAAATATGAATAACTCTATGAATAACTCTATACACATAAATTTGGCAACTAGACAAAGTGGACCAATTCCTTAAGAAACACCGACTACCACAAACTCACCCAATATAAAATAGACAATTTGAATAGCCCTATAAGTATTAAGAAAATTGGATTTTTAGTTTTAAATCCCCCAAGAAAGGAATCTCCTGGCCCACATGATTTCCTGGGAGAAGTCTAGTACAGAATTAACACCGATTGTACACTTTCTCTTCTAGTAAGCAAAAGAGGAAGAAATACTTCTTAATTTATCTTATAAAGCCAATATTATCCTAATAACAACACCAGACAGGGACAGGATAAAAGAGAAAACTAGAAAAAAATATCCTTCATAAAAATGCAAAACTCGTTAACAAATATTAGCAAATAGAATTCAGCACTATATAAAAGGAATTATACACCATGACCAGGTGGGGTTTATTCTAGGGGTCAAGAGGGTTCAAAATTCACATAACAGTGTAATTCATATTAACAGGCTAAAGAAGAAAATTACACAACCATACAGATGCATAAAAAGCTCTGACAACATTGAACACTCATTCCTGATATAAACACTCAGAAAAACAGGACTAGACAGGAACTTCCTCAACCTGATTAAAAAGCATCTACAAACTACCGTACAGGTAATATTATACTTCATGGTGAAACACTGAATGCTTCCCGCCTCAAGTGGGAAAAGGCAAGGATGTCTGCTCTAATCACTCCTGTTCAACACAGTACTGGAAGTTCTAGCCAGTGCAATAAGGCAAGACAAAAGAAATTTATAAAGAACAGAAAGAAACCAAGAAAACTGTCTCCATTTCTAGATAACATGAGATTGCATAGAAAATCCCAACAAATCTATGGGGCACCTGGGTGGCTCAGTCAGTTAAGCAGCTGGCTCCTGGTTTCGGCTCAGGTCATGATCTCCTGGTTCATGAGTTCAAGCCCTGCTTCAGGCTCTGCACTCACACTGTACTATGAAGGCAGAGCCCGCTTGGGATTCTTTCTCTCCCCCTTTCTCTCTTCCTCTCTCAGCTAATAGACTCTCTTCAAAAATGGAAGTTAAAAAAAAAAAAAGGAAATCCCAGCAAATCTAAAAACAAAAACAGAACAAAAATGCACAAACAACTAGAACTTGTAAGGAAGTTCAGCAAGGTCATTGAATACTAAATATAAAAACATTCAAAAATCAATCGTATTTTTTTTGCATACTAGCAATGTACATTAGTGAGTACTAAATGTAACATATAGTACCGTTTACAACTACTCAAAAAAGGAATTTTACATGTAAATCTAATAAAACTTGTACAGAACTTGGATGCTGAAAGCCACAAAATGCTAATAAAAGAAATCAAAGATCTAAATAAATGGAGAGACATACTGTGTTCACGGATTTGAAAACTCAACATAGTGAATGTGTCAATTCTGCCCAAGTTGATATGTTTAATGCAATTCTTAACAAAAAGCCCTATGTTTTGTAGGTATAGACAAGATTATTCTAAAAATTTTTTAATGTTTATTTATTACTGAGAGACAGAGAAAGACAGAGCTTTAACATGGGAGGGGCAGAGAGAGGGGGAGACACAGACCCCGAAGCAGGCTCCAGGCTCTGAGCCGTCAGCACAGAGCCCGATGCGGGGCTTGAACTCGAACAGACTGTGAGATCATGACCTGAGCCGAAGTCGGACGCTTAACCAACTGAGCCACCCAGGCACCCCTAGACACGATTATTCTAAAATTCTTCTGTAAAGGTAAAGGGACTAAAATAGCTAAAACAATTCTGAAAAAGAATCAAATGAGAAAAATCAATCTGCCTGTTTCAAGACTTGGTGTGGAGCCACAGTGGCCAAGGCTGTGGTGTCAGTGGGGGCAGAGACCAACAGATCACTGGAAAGAACAGAGAACTCATCTAATTCCATATTATTGCCCTGCTGAGTTTTGACACAGGTGCGACAGTAACTCAGTAGAGGAAGGATGGCTTTTTCAGCAAGTGGTGCTGGAGTCACTGGGCACCCACAGACAAAAACCAAATGAAGCTTACACCCTATATGAAAATTAACTCAAAATGGATGATGGACTTAATTATAAAATGTAAAACCATACAATTTAGAAAAAAAACACTAAGAGAAAATCTTTGGGATCTGGGGCTAGGCAAAGAATCTTTAGATATGGCATGACACAATAAAAGAAAACAAGTTGATAACTGGACTTTAACACAGTAAAATCCTTCCGCTATACAGGCTGGGAGAAAATATTTGGAAGCCATGTAGCCTACAAGAGATTATTATCTAGCTTATACAAGGAACTCTCTAAACTCGATATTAAAATAACAAGCAATCCAAGTAGAAAACGGACAGAAGAATGGACATTTCACCAAAGAGGATACACAGAGAGCAAATAAGCACATGAGAAAATGTTCAATACAGCTATTCCTTAGGGAACCGCACATTGAGCCGCTCTGGGAAACAGTGTGGAGTGGAGGTTCCTCAAAAAATTAAAAATAAAGCTACCCTATGACCAAGCCATAGTCCTGCTAGGAATTTATCCAGGGGACACAGGAGTGCTGATGCATAGGGGCACTTGTACCCCGATGTTTATAGCCACACTTTCAACAATAGCCAAATTATGGAAAGAGCCTAAATGTCCATCAACTGACGAATGGATAAAGAAGATGTGGTTTATATACACAATGGAATACTACTTGGCAGTGAGAAAGAATGAAATCATGCCATTTGTAGCAACATGGATGCAACTGGAAGGTATCATGCTGAGTGAAATATGTCAGTCAGAGAAAAGACAGATAGGACAGATGCCATATGTTTTCACTCATATGTGGAATCTGAGAAACTTAATGGAAAACCATGGGGGAGGGGAAAGGGAAAAAAAGTTACAGAGAGGGAGGGAGGCAAACCATAAGAGACCCTTGGATACTGAGAACAAACTGAGGGTAGATGGGGGGTAGGGGAGAGGGGAAAGTGGGTGATGGGCACTGAGGAGGGCACTTGTTGGGATGAGCACTGGGTGCTGTATGGAAACCAATTTGACAACAAAAATAAATTAAAAAAAAAAGGAAAATACACATTGAGACCATACACCTATCAGTACAGACAGAAAAGAAATAGTGAAAGCACAAAATGCTGGAGAGGATGTGGAAAAATCTCTCATACACTGCCTATGAGAACGTAAAATGGCACGGCCACTCTGGAAAACAGTCCGGCAGTTTCATCAAAAAATAAACATACACTGGCTATGTGACCCAGCAATTGTACTCCCGGGCATTTGTCCCAGAAAAATTAAAGCTTATGGTCATGCAAGAACCTGTACACAATTGCTTGTAGCAGTCTTCCTTGTAGTAGCCCCAACTGGAAACCACCAAAACGTCCCCCCCAAAAGTACACAGTAAAACAAACTGGGGCATGCCTGTACCATGGAATACTACTCAGCATTCCAAAGGAACAAGTTGTTGACACAACAATGTGGATGGGTCTCAAGGGCATTATACTGGGTAAAAAAGCAACTACCAGCCTCACATAATGAACGATTCCATTTATGTTACGTTCCCAAAATGATAAGAATTACAGAGGTGGAGAACAGGCTAGTGACTGCCAGGGGTTCAAGATGGTGAAGGGGGTGTGGGGTGTGTGGGACCCAAAGAGGTAGCACGAACGAAGGAGACCCCCGGGTGATGCACAATTCTCCATCTGGACTGTGGTGATGGCCACACAATCCACATGTGTGATTTTGTATGGTTGGTTTTAATAATATACTATTGGTTATGTAAGATGTCACCACAGCGTCATCTGGGTGGCTCGGTCGGTTAAGCGTCTGACTTCAGCTCAAGTCGTGATCTCGTGGTCCGTGAGTTCGAGCCCTGCGTCGGGCTCTGGGCAGATGGCTCAGAGCCTGGAGCCTGCTTCCGATTCTGTGTCTTCCTCTCTCTCTGCCCCTCCCCCACTCATGCTCTGTCTGTGTCTCAAAAATAAATAAACGTTAAAAAAATAAATTAAAAAAAAAAGATGTCACCACAGTGGGCAGCGGGGGGAGGGAACTGGATAAAAGATGCCTAGGACCTCTCTGTAGTATCTTTGCAGCTTTCTATGAATTTATAACTATTCCTAAAAAAACATTTTTTTTTAAAAGTTACTAAAGGTTAGGATACAAGCTATCTGAGATCAGGGAATTTACTGATTCTCGGGTATTTTATCTTTAGCACCTAAACAGTGACTCACTCATAGTAGGCTCTCAATTAATATTTGGGAACTAGATGAACACTTCTGTTAAAGAGTCCATTTTTGTTGTCCAAGGAACATGATTATAAATGGTGAACCTCTGGAAACATAAAGACTACATGGCAAATGATGGTTCTTTCTAGAGATGCGACAGAGATGGGAAGAGAAGTTGGAAAGAGGTGAGAAAACAGAGATCTTATAAACAATGCAGAAACACACAGACTAAAGGGCTACATTTTTCGTTCCTTTCTACCTCCATCATTCCAAAAGAGGTTCTTCCTCATCTTAATGATTTTTTTAAAGGTTTTAACGTTCATTTATTTTTGAGAGACAGAGAGAGAGGGAAGAGGGAGCGGGGGAGGGGCAGAGAGAGACGGAGACACAGAATCGGAAGCAGGCTCCAGGCTCTGGGCTGTCAGCAGAGAGCCCGACGCAGGGCTCATATCCATGAACCGCTGAGATCATGACTTGAGCTGAAGTCGAACGCTCAACCGACTGAGCCACCCAGGCGCCCCTCATCTTAATGATTTCTCAAAACTAGAATACATGCGTAACGTAAAAACAAGCAAATATACACATAGATGAGGGAATCTCCCCGATGTCTTGCCTCTGCTGTACCGAAAGACGGTGAGTGGAGGAAGCCTGTGGTGTACCCAGCGGTGAGGGGTTTAGGGGGGCAACCCACCCACCGTGTGCCACGGCATGTTCCAGGGTGTCTCTGAACAGATACGCCGACCAACCGCAGGGTAGAAATGCATGTTACATAGGAAGTAAGTCCAGGTGGCTTTCAAGATTCTGAAATTCTTAAAATACCTTATAAAAACCATATTATGTAAGTAGTACCTACCTACTTGAGAATCCTTCTTTTCCCAACTTCTGTTGCCTTTCTGTAGTGAAGCACCGCACAAGACACTTTTTAACCGTCGTCTTCAACGACTGTGGTGTCTCAACTAAACTAATTAACTGCCCTCTGCAGGTGGTGCCGTAAACGCCCCTGTCCATCACAGGGAAGACGCACTGAAAAGTGATCCATTTTCTGAATTTCTCTTTTAACTTCCGATCTTCTGCTGGATCATGGCTTGAATGTGCCTATTTTAGCGCAGACATTGTACCCATGTGCAAAAAGACCACAGCAGACAGTGAAAGCTGCATTAGTAACAGTTTACTTTTACATTACATCATACAGCGCTGTAGGCTTTTCAGAGCGCCTCTACCTGTATCTCTTTAAAAGCACATAATAGCCCTGCGAGGTACGCAGTATAAAAACAATCTCAAGGAATGAAATATCATACCTAAGATTTCATGTTTAGACAGGAGATGAGTCAGAAACTGAACCAGAGATTTTTGCCTCCCATTATACCATGCTTTTATGTGTTCTAGAAGGCATGCTATTTGTTACAGTCTTATAAAAACAATGCCTATTTGCAATGATGGCTGTTTCTCTTTGTTCTTCCTGCTTAACACAATACCTCAACTCTACATGTGTTCTCCCTAAATGTAAATTTAAAACATTGGCAGATATTTATTAAAGCCCAGCTATAATTTAGAGACCCAACATTCTAGTTGTGGAAGAGCTGAGCTGATTTTCTAAAAAAATTCTGCTGGGAGAATTGAATAAAGGAATCTTCCGCCCCCAAAGGCATCCTTAATTAAAAGAACAAAACTTATGGGGCATCTGAGTGACTTCGTTGGTTAAGCCTCCAACTTTAGGTTAGGTCATGATCTCATGGCTCATGCATTCGAGCCCTGCGTCGGGCTCTGTGCTGACAGGTCAGAGCCCGGAGCCTGCTTCGGATTCTGTGTCTCCCTCTCTCCCTCTCTCAAAAATAAACATTAAACAATTTTTTTTTTTTTAAAGAACAGAAGTTATAATCTTTTACAAAGCAAAGCCAAAGCACATCCTTGCTTTCATTAAAAAAAAAAATCAGAAGTACAGCAAAATAACCACAGTGGAATTGTGAGGTCTTTGTTACTACTGTTAAAAGCCAGATTTACGAAGTTGGAAGGGTATAAGGTCACGTACTGCTTAAAGCTTTAAGCCATCTTCTTGGTGAGAAGCGAGACCATCAAAGGTTGTGCCGGCGTGCTGAGGGGAAATGGAGCTGCAAAATGAAATGTGTCAAACAAAAAAATGGGAAAGTGTGGAAAACCTGGAGAGTCTACTAAGTAAGTGGGGACTAGGATTCGGGCAGGTATTGTTGCGAATGCTTTCTTGGGGAGCGCTCTGACACCAGTGGTTTTCAAACTGTGCTGCACAGAGATTCACATGCACTGTTTAGGGAAAAGCCCCGATCAATGCCTGTGTCTCTCCCCAGATACTCAACCGGTGTGGGGCCGGTCTGGGGAGAGGGTTTCGAAAAGCTCCCCCACCCAGGTAATGCTCTCGGGCAGTGAGGTCTGAGCCCTCCGTGAGGGAGAGATCTTAAAGATCATCCTGTGGGTGGTGACTGTGGGGAGAGAGGCCATGGGAGCCCGAGGGCCAGCCATCCCAAGACGAGGAGACGGGGAGACACGGACGGGGCGCCCCCGGGCTTCAGCCGGCCCCTGGGTTCTAACTCAGCGGGCCTGAGGCAAAGGGGAAAACAGGAGGCACCCTCTGTGTCTCGAGGGAGCCAACCCTGATAAAAATGGGATCCTTATGGTCTCTTTTTAATTTTTTGACGACCCCTTTCATTTTCTTTGTCAAGAAAAAAAGAAAGAAAATGAGAGGTGACAAGGGTTAGCGGCTCATCATTACCCGATCTGGATCTGGGGAAATCAGCCTTATAGTTAATTGGCCAAGAATTCCATTTTCCCGTGTTGACCTGGTGAGAACATCTCCAACATCACGGCACAGACACCTTTCTTTTAAACATCAACTGATTTTTTAGGGGCGCCTGGGTGGCTCAGTCAGTTAAGCGTCCGACTTCGGCTCGGGTCATGATCTCACAGTTCATCGTGAGTTTGAGCCCCTCACCAGGCTCTGTGATGACCGCTCGGAGCCTGGAGCCTGCTTCGGATGCTGTGTCTCCTCTCTCTGGTCCTCCCCCTTTCACACACACACACTGTCTCTCAAAAATAAATAAAAAAGGATTTACAAAAATAAAAGCCAACTGATATTAAAAAAAAATTATGTTGAGAGAGAGTGCGTGCAAGTGGGGGAGGGGCAGAGAGAGACTCCCAAGCAGGCTCCACGCTCAGTGCAGAGACCGATGTGGACCTCATGACGGAGACATCATGACCTGAGCCAGACATTTCACCAACTGGGCCACCCAGGTGCCCCCCAAAACCAAGCGAATTTGATTAAGGGCAGAAACCAACCCTTTCTTCTGTTACCACACGGTAAGTGAGTTCCGACACTTTTGGTCAAAGAAACAAAAAAAGCTACACACCCCGGAAACTATATGAGATGTGGTTTGCTGAAGAGAGCAGACAGAAAGGGAAGACACGTGGATGAAGGCAGTCAAAGCACCGAGCTATCCACAAAAGGCTGCTGGACAAAGTCGCCTCGGGGGCAGACAACCTTCAAACTTTTTAGGTCTCGTCCAAGGGGAGCGGACGAAGGTCAAGGAGAGACAGAGGCACAAGCCTGGGAGTCACCTGAGACGGGCACCACCCGCCTTAATCACCTAAGAGGGAGAAATTAAGCTGTTGATGAGGACCTTCGATATAAAGGCAGAAATCTCTCTCCTGCTCTTCTCCCTCCTGTCTTCTCTGGGAGTCATTAAGAAATAGACCATTAGAGGGACACCCGGGTGGCTCCTGGTTTTGGCTAGGGTCATGAAGCCACGGTTCGTGGGTCGGTATTCACTGCGTATTAATCCCCTCAAAATTGGTCTTTGCAGGGAAACTTTGCTTTTTAAAAAATCAGTATGTGTTGAATAAAGGGAGTTGGTCTGGGTGTTGCTGAGGGGCCAGCACCTCCAGAGAGGCAAAGCCGTGGGCCTCCCGCTCCTCCCTGTGTGGGCTCCCAGCCCCCGTCCCTGCCACTCGGTGAAATGCATTTTCTGCCTCTCCCGGCTAATAGACTCTCTTCAAAAATGGAAGTTAATCCTTGGGCAACGCAATGTTAAACCGCCCGAGGAAGAATTAAATATTTCAGAAGAGAACATGGTAAAAAATGGCAACTGCTATTTTAGATTCTTTGAAAATTTAAGTAGGAGAGCAAAAAATAGAAAGCAGCTTGTACTTGGTACAATGGATCTAAGTTCACTTTTGTGAGATTCTCAAGAATGTGCAGGCAGACAGAGACACCGCAAAATGCTGGGACACGGAGGGGACCGGGCCGCTCCGGTCAGAATTTCAGAGGCCCCGAGACTGCTTCAATCCCTCAGGAGTGACAAGCACATGCGGCTTAAAAAAAGAAAACTGACCCATTTCCCTTGTCCTCGCCGGAAGGTGGAGGCAAGTAAAACGTGCCCGCTTGAGAGGAGCAGGCTCTGGAGTTGGACAGCTTGGGGGGGGGGGTCCTGGCTCCCCAGGGGTGCCTCCCCGCCCCCCCCCCCCCCCGGCCTGGAACAGTGCTTGGCCTCGGTGCCCCCGGCGACTCCTCTGAGAAGAGCCCAGAGAGCCTGTGGGCCGGGCAGGTGTGAGTCCCGCTTGAGTGCTGAGCAGTCAATACGGGCCGGACTATGATGACACAATCATGAAGCCGACCGCGGCTGGATCCGTTTTTACCGCAGAAGCACAAAGAGAAAGCACTCTTTCCTCCGCAGACCCAGGCAAACCAGGTAATTGTGAAAACGCCGCAATCATTTTTCCACCCTGCGCTTTCACAACCCAATTTATTGCCCTGCTCCTCACAGCTGCTTTCCAGAGCCCGCACACTGCGGTTAGAACAGATTAGCTGGAGTCAGAATAGCAGGTTCAAGTATTTATGTATTTATTGCGTGCCTCAAAGAGGCACAAGTGATGTGACTTCAATTGTTTTAATTTGCTATGCCTCGTCTCCCTCGGCCTACTCGTGTAGGCAGCCAACGGGGAGGGAATGGGCTCTTCTTCTGCCCCGGACGTGCCACCCAGGCAGGGGCCGGGTGGGTCCCAAAGGCACCCCCACCGCCAACACCACGCAGGGTGTGGGCTCCGAGCCTGATCCAGCCTGAAGACACCCCGATCGTGCCTGCTGAGGGCCAGCTCTCAGGGCTTCCGACCTCTGCTCTTGTGACCAGTTTTGATTCCCCATGATGGGGCGGGGGGCAACTACCATGAGGACTTCCTGTGCTTTCTCTCCTTATTTTGCCTGAGCAAGTCCCTTAGCCCCTCTGGGCCTCAGTTTCTCCATCTGTGAAACGGGGATGAGGAAAGCTGCATCCACAGGTGGGGGGCAGACTAAATCAGGTAATAAAGTGCTGGGTGGTTTACGAAACGCTGGCTCTGTTACTACAGAATTAAGATGTCTGCTTCTCCCCAAGCGCACGTGGAACACAGCTCCAGGCCCCCAAACGCCCCAGCCTGACCTTGTTCAAAGTCCCAAAGGGGCCTCCCTGCCTCCCACCTGCAATACCCCTCCCCCGAAGTCTTTGCCCAGTCTGAGTCCTAGTGCTCATTTCCATCTTGTCTCCAATGCCACCCTTTCCGGGAGGCCTCTCCACACGTCTGCTGGCCAGCTCTCCTCCCTTCCTGGACCTTCCATCGCATGTTATAAAGCCACAGGCGTGTGTCATGGATCGACACACGTCGTCAATGCCGATGCCCTTCAGGCCCTAGGCACGGGCTGCATCTTACTCGGTCCTCTCCACCCTGTCCACGGCTTGCACCTAGCTTTGGCTAATTGTCAGTCTGCTCACTTGAACTAAACAACCCAGCTTTCCGTGATCCTGACTCAGGGTCTCGCAGTTTTATGTATCAGGTTCCCAACTCGATCAGACCTAAATGAGTGTCCTAGATCCAGAGGCGCCCAGAATCTGAGACAAGCTGTGCTGCTGAGGGCACCAGGGAAGGGGGCCCCAGCGTCCCTGAAAAGCCTCGTGGTGGCCTGGGACAGGAATGGCACTTTTTTTTTTTTTTTTTTAAAGATTTTTTTTTCAACGTTTATTTATTTTTGGGACAGAGAGAGGCAGAGCATGAACGGGGGAGGGGCAGAGAGAGAGGGAGACACAGAATCGGAAACAGGCTCCAGGCTCTGAGCCATCAGCCCAGAGCCTGACCCGGGGCTCGAACTCATGAACCGCGAGATCGTGACCTGGCTGAAGTCGGACGCTTAACCGACTGCGCCACCCAGGCGCCCCAGGAATGGCACTTTTCATTGAAGGAATGCTTCTAGACAAAACCCCTGGATATGGGTGTCGTGAAACACACACTGGAAGGCACACAGTAGCACATTGACATTGTTACTCTGCATTGTTCTTTTCTCTTTTTTTTACATTTATTCTTTTTTTGAGAGACAGAGATTCAATTTTGAGAGGGCAAGCATTGGAGGGGCAGAGAGACAGAGGGAGACACAGAATCCGAAGCAGCAGGCCCTGAGCTGTCAGCACAGAGCCCAATGCGGGGCTCGAACTCACGGACTGCGAGATCACAACCTGAGCTAAAATCAGGCGCCCCAAAATGTGCAATGTTCTAATTAAGGGACTGTTGGAATTTGGGTCCTCTGAACTTCTCCTGAGCATCTCTGGTTAGGGTGGAAATAGCCCAAGCTGGCTCACGCACTAGACAGCCGTTAGGAACGTGGGTGCTGCGGCTGGACAGGCCTAATCCCACCATTCCCATCTGGGTGCCCCTCATCAAACGTAACTGATCCGTGTATGTCCCAGCCTCTTTCTCGCTGAAAGACGTGGGCAGGGTGACAAGGGGACCATACTCCCACCTCAGAGGCCTCTGGCACGGCGACGAGCCACGCGGATCTTGGTGCAGTCCCCGGCATACAATAAGTGCTCGGTAATGCTTTCGCTGGAATGCTGCCATAGATGCATCTGGACCTGAGGTGAGGGTGCGATTCCACTTGGAGTAAATTAAGTCCCCACAATCTATCGTGAGCCAGAGATTATGGGTGAGCCTGTCTCGCTTGGTGAGCTTGAGTGGAAAGAAAACAATCCAGAAAGAGAAAAGAAAGTGACCAGACCCAGGTATATCTACACCACGCATGCTGGCGGATGTGGCACTCGGATTTTTTAAAAAGCAAGTTTAAGAAGAATGGGGTAGGGGTGGGTTGGATTAAGTTGAATGGGTTTTTCCACCTCATTGGCTTTAACTTTCAAAATAAACTGTCTTGTGACAATAACTACATCCCTAGCTCTCAGCTCGTCACCCAAAGGTAAGAACGACATAATAACAGGTAACAGGGAAAGGTGGGTCCCAGCTGAGGACCCTTGGGAGTGGAGAAGCCAAGATACTGCTTGCTCTCGTATGGCTTACTCTTAGCCAGGGAGGGCCCTGAGAGAGGGGTCCAAGAAACCACCATCCCCAAAGCCCTGTGCTTTTCAAATCCAGAAGCACTCTAACAGCCCTCTTCAGGTGACGAGGAAAAGGGACACTGGGGACCGGTGCAGTCAGAGGGGCGGGGGGTGGGGGGGGGCGGCCTTGCAGCCAGCAGCATCAAGGAGGCTTTTAAAGGGGCTCATGAACTATCTGCCTTCATCCAGGACTCAAATTACCCCAAGAAACGGAAGGAAACCACTTTTAGTGTGTGCAGGGGGGCAGAGAGAAGGGAGTAGTAGTGAAAACCATCTAGCACAGGAATTAGAAAACCCACTTCAAGAAGATCCGAAAGCCACGGGGCTTATCTATTTATGGTACACTGATCCCAACAGTTAATCTACAATGTGCAAGAGAGGTTTTGCCTCCAGAAGTGTCTGCTTTTAAGCAGCCATTGGGCTTACGCTAAACCCAGTGGCTGGTACACTGTGGGCACCAGCAGAGAATGTCTCCTGAAGATGTGTTCGGAAGGGCAGAGGAGGGTGACGTGCTGGGGTAGAAGTGAGCTCACTGCTTTGGGCCGCATTCCTTTTTCTTTTTTCTTTTCTTCTGTGGCAGCTGTTGCTTTTTCTCCCCCTCTAATCACTAGAAAAGGCCTCCCTGGGCCTCACTGTCCACACTTGGCCCAGAGACCAACAGCACTTGGCTGCAGACCCTCGGGCCCACTGCGCACCTGCTGGCTTAGAACCTGCACTGAACGGGGTGAGGGAACTCTAGGGCGAACTTTACTAACATGAAGGTTCTGGTGACTTGAAGAGGAAGGGGAAAGGTGGATTCCTACAAGGCTACTCGTTTAAGAATATTAGTCTCAAGCACCAGTTAGGGAAAAAAATTTTCCAGGGAAAAAAATTAAGGGAAGGTACAGTTTGGAAATTCTGGTTTCTGCTAATTTCATAAAAGCAAATCATAGGCTAGAAAAGGCTCACCAATCGCTGGGAGCTCACTCTGTATTCATCATCATTACTCAGCCTACATGGGTTACTAAGATGATACTTCTTTTTTTATTATTATGCTTTTTTCTGGAGGGAAGAGTGACCAGAGATGTATACCTGTCAAACCCACTACTGGAGTCAAACCCACTCCTTCCCCCCTCGGTTCCTCCCCAGTAATGTTCCATGTCCTTCCGGATGTGGGCACGTGCAGCTGGGCTCCCAGCCAACTATCACCTGCTCAGGCTGCCCAGTGCCCGTCTCCGTCAATCTGCCACTGTGCCTGCATCATTTCTGGTCTCCCTCGCCCTGCAGCTTGGCTGTGAATGTACTATGTCTTTTTCTTGCCCCTTCAGACCCCCTCTTCTCCCTTTGTTGCCCAGCCCTGGGACGGGGGAGATTGACACACGGTAGGGACTTCACCAATGGTTCCCAGCTCTCCGGGTGGGGAGGTGAGTGAGGCTGGGACACTGTTTTGGGCTCACCTTCTGCCAGCTTCCTCCTCTAGTCCCCACAGGCCGGCCACCAGTCCAGGGACTGCATCTCTCTGGTTCCCCCACCCCCTGTCCATTTCTGTGTACCACCACTTAAGCTAAACTCTCCTCAGTGACCCAACCTGAGTGTGCCATCTGTCCCCTCCTGGGCCCTGACCACTGACACACAGGTCTGCTACTCCCCACACCTTACGTTCCTGAACATTCCCACAGCTTTGTAAAAGATAAACCCAGTGGTGGTTTCGTCCCCCTTTGGCCTCTCTCTATTGCATCTGATAGTTCCCCAAACACATCACATTCAGAATATCTGAAATAACTCCTTTTTCTCCCCAAATCTGCCCCACCCAGACTTCCACCCTGCCACCACCTCCCCTCCAGGGGGAGGGATGGCCTCCCAGATTGCACCCGCCCCATGCCCCAGCATACGGTTTGGTGCCTCACCACCTTTGCAGCCGGAGGACAGCCTGCATGCAGCCTCCCGTCACCTGTGGAAATCAATCCTCCAGCGGGACTCCAGTGCAATGCACATCGCCGCCCAGCCGCCACACCCCTGCTCTTGTTCACGGCTCCCATGGTGAGGATCTGTCCCAATCCCGGGCGTCTTCTAGAGTTCAGATCTGGCTCAGGAAACCCTAAGGGGCTCTCTCCTTCTCTCATTTCCCACGGTCCCTTATTTTCTGTCCCATTTATCATTAAACAATCAGTCACGTCCCACTTCTGGTTGCCCTGATCTGCTACGAAAGACACACGTTTAACTCTTCACCTGCACCCACCTGCCCCAACCAGACCTAAGTGCTCCGGAGCTGTGACTACTTGCATATCTCGACACCTCTGTCAGCATCTAGCAAAGTGTGATACAAATAGAAGGTGCCAGAAAAGCAGAATGCGACCCCTCCAGTTTACGGCAGGGGACGTATGAATAAAAGAATAAGCAGAAATAAAAGCTAAAGGCCATTTTGGGTTCTCCGAGTGCCCTGTGAACCAGAGAAGGTGCAGGGACAGTCACCCCAATCACTTGTGCTCCAAGCTGCCTAAAACGAGGTTCCCAATTTCTGGTTTCCAGAAATTGGTTTCTATGTAAGTCTGGTCTCATTACAACCAATGTGTCGCAAATTCTATCGTAATACATATTATGGCTTACAGATGTTCTTCTCCGAAGATGCTGAAATGTTGCTGCATCCTGACCCTCACGTGAGACCCTCCTGTGCCTGCTAACCTCACCCCTGCTCAGGTACAAGCCACCACTCCTTACCGTGACCCCGTCTACTCCACTCTCCCTACAGCAGCAAGAGAATGAAAAAATGAGCAAAGCCGATCATGTCATTCTCTATCACCCTGACCTTCCAGTTCCCCAAGGCCATCCCTGCCTGCTGTCCCTGCTGCCCCTCCCTCGACCCCTGCTCAGCCCCCCTCCACCTGGCAGCCTCCTTAACCCATCCTTCGGGTTTGTGCCGAAATGTCACTTAACACCTGTTCACTCTCCCTCCTGCCCATATGACATAACTCAGGGGCAGCGAGTCTGGTCTGACGCCCTCCGCGTCTGGTAGACCCTGTGCATAGTAGGCCATCAAGATGTCAGTTTCACTTTCTGCAAGAGAAAGCCATAACAGAGCGGGATTCGAGATGCTACTTATTCCAAAGAGTTACTCCCCGACGTGCCCCAAAGTGTCATTCTCGTCTCAGACTCATCAGGGCTATCATACCCAGAGAAACTCACTCTGTCCCTGCTGTGGAGTCCTTGGTTGGTGAGGAGGTGACAGGCCGAGTGAGGGTCCCCCGTGCCTGGGGCAGATGCATCTCAGTCTCTCCACTGGCCTCTTCGGAGATAGCTAACCCCGAGTGGTTTCGGAGAAGTTACTCAGATGTTGGCCCCTGGTTTCCCTCTTTGTTACTGTAGTAAAATCTACATAATGTGAAATTGACTGTTTTAATCATTTTTAAGCGCATAGTTCTGTGGCATTAAGTACATTCACACTGCAGGGCCACCAGCACCTACCTCCAGAACGTTTTCACCTTCCCAGAGTATAAAACTACCCATTCAGCTCTAACTTCCCCTGTGGTAGCCCCCGGAGCCACACAGAGAGGGTCTGTTTCGGTGATCTTGGCTACTCTAGGGATCGAATATGAGAGGAATCATACAGCACCTGTCTTTTTGTGCCTGGCTTATGTCCCTTAGCACGTTACCCTCACCGTTCACATGTGTTGCAGCCTGTATCCGATCTTCCTTCCTTTTTTAAGGCTGAACAGTAATGTCCCATTGTATGCACAGACCACATTTTGTTTCTTCGTCCATCTTTGCACCTGTCCATGGGCACTCGCTTCCACCTTTTAGTCTTCCTTCCAGTGAATCATGTAATCACTTCCAGTAAATCCAGTACAATCACTTTCAACCCGCCAGAAACGATAAAAGCAAACAACCCTTCCCCAGTCGACTGCAGCAGGTAGGTCCCGCCAGTGCCCTGCCCACAGTCCCCTGGGACCTGCTGGGGCCACCCAGGGTTTCCTGCCCCAAGCTTGGAATCTTTCTGCCTGAAGCTGCAGAGGGAAGGCTGGAAGTGCTGGCACATGAAAGCCCCGGGAGCACCCTGCAGCCCGTGACCATGAGACTGGGGGTGAATGTCTCGCTCAGCTTCCTCACCCCTTGGTGGCTGCAGCCACCTACTCTGGAATGAATATGCCTGCTGTCCTGGCTCCCTCCCCTCCCCTGTCTCCCCTCCCCTCTCCCCTGCTGTCCTGGCTCCCTCCCCTCCCACATCTCCCCTCCCCTCTCCCCTGCTGTCCTGGCTCCCTTCCCTCCCCTGTCCCCCCTCTCCTCTCCCCTGCTGTCCTACTTTCCTCCCCTCCCTTGTCTCCCCTCCCCTCTCCCCTGCTTTCCTGGCTCCCTCCCCTCCCACATCTCCCCTCCCCTCTCCCCTGCTGTCCTGGCTCCCTTCCCTCCCCTGTCCCCCCTCTCCTCTCCCCTGCTGTCCTGGCTCCCTTCCCTCCCCTGTCCCCCCTCCCCTCTCCCCTGCTGTCCTACTTTCCTCCCCTCCCGTCTCCCCTCCCCTCTCCCCTGCTTTCCTGGCTCCCTCCCCTCCCACATCTCCCCTCCCCTCTCCCCTGCTGTCCTGGCTCCCTCCCCTCCCACATCTCCCCTCCCCTCTCCCCTGCTGTCCTGGCTCCCTCCCCTCCCCTGTCTCCCCTCCCCTCTCCCCTGCTGTCCTGGCTCCCTCCCCTCCCACATCTCCCCTCCCCTCTCCCCTGCTGTCCTGGCTCCCTTCCCTCCCCTGTCCCCCCTCTCCTCTCCCCTGCTGTCCTACTTTCCTCCCCTCCCGTCTCCCCTCCCCTCTCCCCTGCTTTCCTGGCTCCCTCCCCTCCCACATCTCCCCTCCCCTCTCCCCTGCTGTCCTTGGCTCCCTTCCCTCCCACATCTCCCCTCCCCTCTCCCCTGCTGTCCTTGGCTCCCTTCCCTCCCACATCTCCCCTCCCCTCTCCCCTGCTGTCCTGGCTCCCTTCCCTCCCCTGTCCCCCCTCTCCTCTCCCCTGCTGTCCTACTTTCCTCCCCTCCCGTCTCCCCTCCCCTCTCCCCTGCTGTCCTGGCTCCCTCCCCTCCCACATCTCCCCTCCCCTCTCCCCTGCTGTCCTGGCTCCCTTCCCTCCCTATCTCCCCACCACTCTCCCCTGCTGTCCTGGCTCCCTCCCCTCCCACATCTCCCCTCCCCTCTCCCCTGCTGTCCTGGCTCCCTCCCCTCCCCTGTCTCCCCTCCCCTCTCCCCTGCTGTCCTGGCTCCCTCCCCTCCCACATCTCCCCTCCCCTCTCCCCTGCTGTCCTTGGCTCCCTTCCCTCCCACATCTCCCCTCCCCTCTCCCCTGCTGTCCTGGCTCCCTCCCCTCCCACATCTCCCCTCCCCTCTCCCCTGCTGTCCTGGCTCCCTCCCCTCCCACATCTCCCCTCCCCTCTCCCCTGCTGTCCTGGCTCCCTTCCCTCCCTATCTCCCCACCACTCTCCCCTGGCCATGGTTGCCTGGGCTTCCCTCCCAGATACACTATTTGCACTCGAATCCTCTCTCAGTGAAGGCTTCTGGGGGAATCCAAACTAAGGCCCGCACCAAGTTCTCTCATGCACAGAGGTAATGACGAAGGAGGAGACAGACACACGATGTGTACTCTGCTGAGAGTCCCATTATTCACTCCTAGTGGCCTGATCTCCACCCTGCAGTCCAGGGAGACATGGGGAGGCTACCTCAGTGGGGGGGTCCTGCCCTGAATCAGCCTGGAAAGCCTTTTGGAAAATGAATGACAAGGATCTTTTCCGACTGCTCCAGGCTCCCAACGGCAGCTGTCGGTTCCTGCTAAGACAGGCCAAGCCACCTTTCAGGATCACGGCTGGCCTCCTCCACCCAGGGCACCAGGTAGCGTCTCCCCCAGACACAGTGATGCCACAGCTATTCCGAGGCCAGCACCTCAGAAAGAGACCTCAGGGGTGGTCATGCCCTGTGCGAATCTCACCCCTGCAGACATGCGCCCACTTACTTCTGGGGGCCCTGTCAGCCCCTCAGTGCCAATGCAACGGCGTATCACGTCTCACCGTGTTTAGACAGCTAGGGTAGAGGCAAACCTAGGGGAGGTGTGTGTCTGGACCAAACACCCCGCGGGGACCCACCTCCCCCCCACGGGAGCAGAGGACCGAGTGTTTCTTGGAGGCACCGAAGCTTCCTGGCTGCCATCCCAACGCTCTTCTGTCGCAAGGCTCGTTCTGCCGAGCTGACGCTTTCCCGCAAATTGCAGAAGATTCCATGACTTAGCTACACGGCTCTGGTAACATCAGAAAGGCGAGAGCCAGAGTGTGGGACGTTTACAGGACCAGACGTCCTCCACACCATCTGCTGTCGCTGTGTCATCTAAGTGGACTTCATGTTGTTAATGAGGTCACAGGCCATGTTACCCTCCATCCCGACTCAGTGCCTGGTGATTGGAGGATGACTGCTTTTCACCAATTCAGCTGAAAATCTTCAGCAGGATCAGACCCACTGTGGTTGCAGGGCAGGGCTCTCAACCCTTGTTTGTTTGAAGAAAGAGCCACTGATTATAAAATGGAGCTAACTAAATTCCACAGGGCCAACTGCTTCTTCCTGTGCTCATGATACATCCCAACCTGCCCACCAAGGCCAGGAGCGATCCCTGTGTACTCCACAAATATTGACCGGCTGCCTCCTTCTCTCTGACCTGTTGTACGGGGGTCTGTGACAGCACAGAGAAGCCTGGGACAGAGAGGGGCCTGCCCCCCCTGCCCGGGAGCCTCCAGTCTAGAGGCAGGTGGAGTAGGCATGTCCCAACCAGGAGCACCATCGGCCGCTACTCCAGGTGCCTCACGTCCACTAACCTTTCAACCTTTCTGCAGCCCTTTGAGGAAGGCATTGTTATCTGCACATCGCACAGTGAGTCAAAAACAGAACCCCACTGCCTCGACTCGCCCAAGTCACCCGGCTATCCAACAGCAAGCCAGGATCCCACCCCGACAGCAGGCCCCAGCACCCACACTCTTAAGCACTCTGCGACACGAACTCCCCAGAAGCCCGAGGACGACCTTTGCATTTTCCAGTCACTATGTCGGCCGTCTCCCTTTCTGAGCCTCAGAGCAGGGTTGTCTCCCTGTGACAGGGAATCCACGAGGAAGAACGAATGGCTGCTCACCTTTTTGAACATGCCAAGCTCTGCTGACCCCTTCACAGAGCAGTTCTGCATGAATAATGGCTGAAGTCAGGGTTCTGATGGAGAGAAACAAACCACGACATCTTATGAAATGTTAATTAGGGTGGCCAGGGCGCTCAGTTGTGACAGAGGTCTGCCCTGCCGTAGAGGGCAGGCCCTGATGAGGCCTTGCCATCCTGCTTTCATGAGTCACCAGAACTGCCTTAGCCCCGTCTGCCCTGCCGAGTTACAGGTGCTTTAAGGTGTGACAATCACAACAGAATATGGCTCATGTATAGAGAAACATCCATGCGTGTCTGTCCACTTGGACTGTTTTAACAGAGTCCTCACGTCCCTCATCTTATGGCGGTAAAAAAAGGGACATCTGTGCCCGGTACTGTGCTGGGGACTTGGAAGGATATGATGGGCTCTGACTCGAGGCTCTCAGAGTCTGATGAGAAAGACCACGAAGGGTTCGCTGCGAGGCACTATGATAACAACAGCACTGGTTACACAGACGCTGCCATGAGTGGGGTGGGGCGGCTGGGAGTCCGGGAGGGCTTCCCAGAAGCGGAGACTTGGAGCTGGGTCTTGAACACTAAGACTCATTTGTTCTTAAAAAAAAAAAAAAAAAAAAAAAAAAAAAAAAGAAGTGGGGCCCCTGGGTGGCTCAGTCGGTTGAGCGTCCGACTTCAGCTCAGGTCATGATCTCACGGCTCGTGGGTTTGAGCCCCGCATCAGGCTCTGTGCTGGCAGCTCGGAGCCTGGAGCCCGCTTCGGATTCTGTCTCTCTCTCTCTCTCTCTGCCCCTCCCCTACTCGTGCTCTGTCTCTCTCTCAAAAATAAATATAACATTAAATTTTTTTTTTAAAAAAGTAAGCAAGGCAATGGTGTGATGAGGAAGGGGCATTTCCTGGTCAGAAATGTGGAGACAGGGGCTTGGGTGAGCAGGAGAGCCAGGACTTGGACCCTTGCCCACCCTTGCCGGGCCTGGGACCCTGAGTCATTTATTACTTCACCTGTCTCCTCACCTGCTGAATGGGGACTGCACGCACCAGCTCATGTGATCCTCATTACCAAGAGCTTAGCCCACTCAGCACCTGTTCCACCAACTGCTTATTAAAACGGTTCATGGGCAGAGTCAACACTTGGCTTGTTTTCTACCATGACTATGTCGCCTTGGTCTGAAGAAGTTTGGGAAGTGCCCTCAGTCCAATGTCTCAGAGTTCTGCAGGGTCCTTGGCTCCTGGATTAGGCCTTGAAACATGAATAAAAGATGATCCTTTGGTTTTGATGCACAAAGGGCCCATGCTTCCTGACAGAGTAACGTACGAGAATACATAATAGCCAACATGCTACCATGAGAGGCAGGGGATACTCAGCAGCCTCCAGGAGGGCACAGGAAGGTAGATCTTCTTTTTGTTACCTTTGGGGGCCTGCCGTTCAAATGGTCATATCCTTTGCAGGAGGTACGATGGAGTGGAGTGGGGTGGGGCGCTTGGCTTGAAGGAAAAGGGAATTTCCCCCCAAACTGATGGTTCATTATAGTGAACTGGAGAGAACCAAGAAGAGAAGCCATTTCAGAAAGCAATTCACAAATCAATTGCCAATCAGCACAGTTCCAAGTCCTCGGCAAATTCCCCTCCAAAACAGCAAAGGAACGGAGCAAGGGAAATTTATAACCTCTTTTCCTGGGCATACACCGGCCTGTATTTTTGACAAGCAGTAATGGAAAGCAGGTTTCCTGCATGCTTCTATTCTCCCTGCTGTTGGTTCTCTAACTTGCTTTCTGTTCCTCCCTGCTCTGGTAACATTCAATTTATTTTGTGATCCTGACATGTCTAGTGACCCAGACTTGCATGAGGCGTGCTTGGAATTTTAACTACAGCTCTCTTCTTGACTTCTCATGGCTCGGAAGGTTCTTCAGTTTTCCTGCCTCTTGGTCCTTGGCAAGAGAGAATCTGGAACCTGGCATATGAGTGAGCTGCAATGTGGACTATGGCAGGACCAGGGACCAGCACCATCTTCAAGACAGGCTTTCACAAAACGAATTGGGGGAGAATAACAGGGAAGGCACAGGAGAAGACAAATGGTTTCACAGGGACTGAATTCGAGGCTTCTAGAAGCTACCTACAGAAAATGGCAATGTGAGAGACACCAGCCTCTCTGTCCCCCAACAAAGGTCACCGATTAGACTGCCACCCCCAAAGAGGAGAGCTCTGGGGGAGCTCCAGAGTCCACCTAAGAAAGTTTAGGAACACAGTAGAACAAAAACCCGAGGAAACCTGCACAAGAAGAGAAGGAAGCCAGCTTCGTTTTGCCTGCATCACCCTCAAGCCAGCATCATTCACCAAGAGGACAGAAGAGGGAGCAACTAGCTTTCCAGCTTTTGGGGGTGTATGAAGGTCCTGCTTTGGCTTCGCCCTAGAAGGTACCTGATAAAACAGAGCTTCTCAAAATTCAACGCTTTCAGGAATTACCTGCAGATTAGGATTCAGCAGGTCTGGGGTGGAGTCTCAAATTCTGTGTCTAGCAATCCCCCATGGACCACACTTTGCATGGCAAGATTCTAGATAACTTAAATCAACCATCTCATTTTTGGATGAAGACACTGAGGTCCAGAGTTGGGGGGTAACTTGGGGAAGGAAGGTCAGAGCAAGAAATGAGTCTAGAATCTAGGCCTGTGATTCCTGGCCAGTGGTTCCCAAAGGAGCTTTCTCACCAGCTCTGCCCTTAAGTCATCAAGGCCTGCCAGGAATCTGAACTTGGGGTTCAATTCCCCAGAGGATTCTAATGCTCAACCAGTTTTAGGGACCAAGAGATGAGCTGGCTCCTCAAACGGTCTTTCAGCTAGGATAGTGCCCCCAAGGGAGAAAAGGATGGGGCCCAGGTTACCCGTGGGGCCACCTGGTGGCAAGGGAGATACGGGCACATTGTGGGAGGGTGAAGCCAGGGCCCCTTCCCAGAGTTAACGAGAGTTACAGGGGTGCCTGGGGACCCCATCCTTCATCTGTTTGAAGAGAACCAAAGCCACCCGAGATGAGGAAGGGTCACCGATGAGCAACCCTCACTGTGAGGAGGGTGATCTGGATGTTTCAGAATCTATCAGAAAGTTTAGCAACACTGAAGCTGTGATCTCAGCGTGGAGGGAGGCGTTCATTTCTAGAAAAAAAAGTCCCTTTAAAAAGCTTTTGAGAATCGAACGGAAAACATGTGATGTGGGACAGACTTTCTCTGGAACTGTGAGTGGCCTGCCGGATGGCTTCTGTGCCATGTGAGAGCGTGGCTATGCGGACGGTGTGTTGGGGGCAGGGGGACAATTTCTAGGCTTTCCCACTGCCTGCAAGAAAGAGAGCAGGCAGGAAGAAGATTCCACCAAATGAGCCTCCAGGGACGAGGCGCTGTGCTGGGGGTACTACTGGCCTGGGTTCTGACCCTTGTTCCCCTGTGCCTGCCCCGTGGTTTGCAATTCCTCTCGCTAAAGAGGGGACAGGGGCGTGCTTCTCTGCCCCCTGACTTAGGGTTGGCTGTGGAACTGAATGTGGCCAGGCGGCCAGGGGCCGGATGCATTTTCACTTGCTTCACTGCCCCTCTGACATCGCCACGAGCAGACGGTGCCCGCCACCTCGCCTGTCCGTGGACCCCGAGGAACACGAATAACACAGCCCTAGCGGCCACCGCCTGAAGCACAGGGGCCCCACCGAGCCAACCCTGGGTCGGCCAAACCCCGGCAGCTGTGCAGACGTGGGTACCACAGAATTGTTCCCGAAGCCCCGAGTTCTGGGGTGTTCCCGGACACAGCCATAGCTAACCCGCCCGGGAGCCGAGGGGCCAGGTGGTGAGCACGCGTGCACTCAGGGTGCCAAGTCCGCGCGGGCTCGGGGCGACCGCTCCCTCCAGAAGACAAATTGCCGAGCTGCTAATTGAGAGGGCAGGACAACTTTTTAGGAGCTGGTCCTCACTGACTCTGATTTCATGATCCCTTCTGAATTTCAGACCCGTGCTCACATTCCTACACATGACGAAAAGAGAAAGCGGACTTTTAATCATGGTGGTTGGCCGGCAAAAAGTGACACGGTTGCTAATAATAAACATGCGATCATAAACGCTTTACCACATCGCACGCCTTTTGCTCAGGTCTCCCGGTACTTCATAAACACTTCCTCATCCATCATGTGGAGGCCTGAGGCTTCTGCTCACTCCCATCGTGAAGAGAGGCAGCTAACACCTGGCCCGGGGGGTCTTTCCCAGGCTCCCGAGTTAACAGGATTCTCAGAGGGAAGAAGGACGCGGAATTACCGTGGCCTTGTTGCAGACGCTAGGCACTGGCTGTAAATAATTTCCTATCAGTGCAACTGCTCGCCACATCAGTGCCTGACTTGGGTCTTAATCTGGTTCAGCTTCTGACTGTTGTTATCTTAGGGAAATCGACTTTTTGAGCCTTAACTTCCTCAACATAAAACCTTAAGAGTTGCTGTCAGGGTTCTTGGTAATAACTATGTAAGAAAAATTCCTGGCCTTATGCTTACACGTGTAGGTACTCAAGGATACCTATTTGCTTTATCAGAGCACAGAGGAAGGAAGGTCGTCATGTGTGAACGTATAGGTTGTTAACTGCGCAAAGACTCCTGGCCAAGGAGACAAACGGGGCCTCCTCTTTTGTCCAATCCTTGCCTCCTCTGTGGCTTAAAGCTACCCAGAAAGAAGGGTCCCTGTTTCTAATCTGGACACGAGGTATATGGCAGGCCTGAGGACCCAGCACACTGTACGTTTGTGTTGAAATTTCTCTGAAAGAAAGTGAAAATCAATGGCTTAACTGAGTAACTTACAAAGAATTACTCAGCTTTGATTTGATTCAGTATATCTAGGGAGAGGCCTTGGAATCTGTGCTTTCAGTCAACCTCCTGGATGTTGGTCCATACCAAGGTTCGAGAACCACCGGGAGGCTTCTGGTCTCCTTGGCCTGGGCATGGGCTCCTGAGAGACAAGAGCAGGTCAAACAAACAGGAAATAATCTACAGCAGTTCAAGTTTAAATCCCAGGGTTAAAAATCCAGAAATGCCCGCTGTGTCTTGTTAACAACAGCTTCAGTCAGCTAGGCCTCCCAGAGCGGTTGGGGCAGGGAGAGTCCGGGCACGGAAGGGGCACGTGGCAGAGGGCACAGCTTGGGAGGTGGCCGGGTCTCTGACAAGTAGCCTCTGATGCACACTAATGATAGGAAAGAGCTTGGCCACCGAAGGCAATTACAGAGGATGAGACACTGTGCAAGCCAGCGAGTCGGGGGAGTGCAGGGGGATCTTATTATCTCTCTGTCTTGCTTAATAGGAGTTAATAGTTGGAAGGGAATAAAAGAATGGTGTGTGAAGTTTAGTGCCAATACAGTCTAATACACATGCTACGTTTCTATTTCAAAGAGGATAAAGGCCCAAATTTTATACTGAAAACAAATGTTAAAAATTAATTATAAAGAAGACACCAGAGGGCCTCGAGCATGTTCCCTGGGTGACTGATTAAATGCCTGCCTCATTTAGACTGGTATAAACCCAATCTCTTGGAAGAAGGCCAAAACTATTTGCCAACGTCCACAGAGACTCTCCAAGAAAATGATCCCGGTGCCAGGAAAGAGAAAAACATAGTCACCACTGCTGCCCGGAGCCAGCCACCGCCATGGGGTGGGATCCAGTCATGGGCGGGAAAGGGAATGCTCCTGCCAGAGCAGTGCAGGTGGAGAGCATCCTTCCCCACCTGCCACTGGTCACCGAGGACCCAAGCAAATGACACTACTCAAGCTGGTGATGAAGGTGTCCTGAAGAGTCCCGGGTCTCTGCAGGCTTGGAGGGGATGGGACCCTTTTTTGTTCAACCCCTGGATTTCGTTTGGTTCCAGAGAATATCTTCCCAATTCTCAGAACGCGCGGGCTCTAATTGAAAATTTAAGAGGTGGGAAATAAGCCAATGACTGTGTTATCTTTTGAATTTTAAAACTGTATTTTAGTGGCAAGATAACATTTTCCTTGTTACAATACAACGGAAAGATCACCAAAAATGCAGACTGTCTGCCTTCAACACTCTGCACATCCCTAAACCCTAATTTCTTTTTGCTTCAAAGGTAACCACTGTTATCAGTCTGGAGTGGGCCCTCTCTGAACACAAACACACCGAATAGCTTTGTGTAGTATTCTTCCACTGGTGACATCACACTGGGCGTATCTTTCCGCACCTCGCATTTTCCATTAAATGACAGGTCTGGGAATTTGATTCATGTTGGTACATATGCTAACCATGGCATAATATTCTAGAATATGGATACAGGCACTCCATGGTCAACAGAAAAAAAGGTCTGTGTTTCTTAGGTTGATATTTTGGGCCATTCACGGTACTTTCTACTTTATTCCTCATGGGTCCCCTCCCCTCCACGTCCAAGGAAACTAAACAAACAAGAGGACCCATTGGCAGTTTCCTACAAGGAAAGAGCCACGCTTCAATGAAGAGCTATCTGTGCCATCAGTTCTTCCCCATCTTTTAAGGGCAGTCAAGGAACCTTCCTGTCTCCTTTCTATGCCCCACTTCCGCTGAACATTCAAGTAATTAATGGGCTGTTCTCGCTGTCCCTTTTTAGCAGCAAGTTCTTGTAGGATAAGAGTATGGTCCAGGGGTAGAGTAGGTGCTCGACAAACTGTTGTTGAATTAAAGAAAGGGAAAAAAAAAAAAAAAGGAACAGTGTCTCACCGATTGTCTATACTGCTAGGGGAGGAGGAGCAGAAGCTCAGCTAGAAGCTGGACTATGGATACATTTTCCTCCCTTCCACCCACCCAGCCTTCCTCTTTGGTGACAGCCATGAAAGGATGCTCCATGACCAGTGTGGAGCCCAATGTGGGGCTTGAACTCATGACCCAGAGATCAAGATCAAGACCTGAGCTGAAAGCAAGAGTCTGAGCCACCCAGGCACCCTGCGCCTTCACACTTCTGACTGCACCGTGAAGCCAGGGTGGATTAATTGATGAGAAGCAGGAGATGGTGGCCTGGCATGTAAGCAGTTGCCCCCTTCCCCCCCGCCCCCCCCCCCCCCCCCGGTCACTGCAGACGGGTGGCGGAACGGACAATGGAGGCACCTGTTGGCTGGGCTCCCCTCTCACGTCCCAAGGTCGCTCCAATTTCTGGGGTCCCCGCACGTCGGCAAGGGGTTTCCACTCTTCTTGGTGCTCTCATTTCATCCCCCTGTGACCTGACATTAGACAACTCCTACTTTAGAGGTAAAGGAAGTGACTGCAAGAGAAGCTGGTGGTTTGCCCGAGAGGCCACTGTCGGTGCCTGCAGGAGCCCAGTCGGGCGCTCACATCTCTATGAGCTCCCCAGCCGGAGGCAGCGAGGGCCAAACAGTCCTGGCCCAAGAGTTGCTAGAAAGAACTGATTCCACGATTCTCCTCAACTCCGTCTGCAGGAAGGTACGATACGCCCAGTACACATTAAAGTGAGCTGATGCTTGTTCGTCGTCATCGTTTTTAAACCAGACTCCGTCATTCGCGAAAGACAGGCTCCTATCCGCCTTGAATTCTCTAGATTCTGAGATTCCGCAGCCTTCCTCGGGCACCCTCTTCTAGTTCCGCACAGGAGCTGGTGGCCCAGGGTCGGTCTGGCCGGCCCGCGGGCTCATGCTGTGGCTCCCTCCCCCCCCCCCCCCCCCCCCCCCCCCCCCGGCAGGGGTCTCAGCCTGAGCAGCGGCGGCAGAGCCCCTGGCAGCCCTGAGGCAGGCCACGGCACCCCCCCACAGCGGGGCCCGAGACAGGGTGACCCCTCACAAGCCACACCGCGAGCGCCGATGGGTCGGCCGGAAAGGCGGGTGCAGCTAAGCCGTCTCCCCACTGTCGCCCCAGGTCTGCTCTGCTCGCCTCTTCCTCTTAGCTGCCTGTGCCTCCCGGAGCGGCCCCCCTCTCTCGGACAAGGCCGGCTGCCCCCCCCCCCCCCCGGGTGTCTGCCAACCCTTCCGGGCCTCTGCAGGCACACCGCATGTGCGAGCTCCACTTCTCCACCGTCCACATTCGCTTGGGCAACACAGCCTTCTGACAGCCTCCCGGTGGGTCAACGTCCTCGCAACCATTTTTCCGGCTGGCTGCTCCTGTTTTCTACAATTCCATTCATGTCCTCTGTGTCAGGGACTCTGTCCCCGCTGCCCACACATCCCCTGGTGTCCCTCCTCGGCTCCCTCGCCTTCTCTTACTGCCTCCTCCGCACGCGTGCTCAGTCTCAGGCCTCTGTGCTCCTCTTGTCCGAGCAGACGGGCACCCGGGACCAGGTGCCCACGACCCGTCGGGGCGGCTGCCCGCTGCGATGCAGACTGTGACGACCTGGTCCCAGATCCGGCAGAGCCCCTTGGCAGCTCTTAGCACACCGCCAGTTTTCAGGGACGCACCCAGCGTACTCGGGCAAACGGGCACCTGAGAGCCAGCTTGGGAGTCACCGGCAGGGACGGCAGGGCGAAAGGGCCGACACAAAACCAAACAGGAGCTTCCCACGGTGTTCCGGCTGCTGGAACCGGTGAATAGAGGAGGCAGGTCTGGAGAGGGAGGCCCGGTTCATTGCTTTTGTCTCTTACGCCCCAGCCAACGAGCAATGCGTAAGAAGAAAGGTTAAACCTGTGAATTTAACTTTTAGAAGTCAGAGGACTATAACTACCTTCCTGTTTTAATGGTTAGAAGATAAACCAGAATCTAGGAGAGAGTCTGAAAGTCAACAGCCCTTGGTGCTGCCTTCCAAAGAAAGGGCTAAAGAAAAAAGTATTTTTTATAAAAACAGAATTACAGTTCTCCAAAATAGGGTTAACTTTTTTTTTTAATTTTTTTAAACGTTTATTTATTTTTGAGACAGAGAGAGAGCATGAACAGGGGAGGGGCAGAGAGAGAGGGAGACACAGAATCTGAAATGGGCACCAGGCTCTGAGCGGTCAGCACAGAGCCCGACGTGGGGCTCGAACTCACAGACCGTGAGATCATGACCTGAGCCGAAGTCGGACGCTTAACCGACTGAGCCACCCAGGCGCCCCAAAATAGGGTTAACTTCTAACTCTTCTAATATTTGTCTCAAGCATACAGAACTGCCAGAAGTTACTTAGATCCTGCTGTGGAGAAGATGTTCAACTGTTTCCAAGTCTGTTTGGGGCTTCTCAGGTTGCTGCCGCATTAGCCCCGACGTCACGTGCAGGGCGCGAGGAAAAGTCCGCCCTCGCCTTTCCTTTTATCCTTCTCTGAGGAGACTAAGACATCATGTGCCCCCCAGAGGAGGAGAGGGTGACAGGCCCTCCATCATTATCACTCCAAACGACTACATGTTAGGCGTGGCTTTCTCTGTCAGTTAAGAACTCAGGTTCTTCCCACGGGGAGATAGGGCTACCCCAAACGTGTTCCAGGACACGAGTTAGCAGCGCTCGCTCCTGCCCGGGTGAGTGGGGTCTAGTGGGAACCAGCCCCTTCAGTCCCAGTAAATGGCCGTCCTTCAAACATGTCAACCAAACAGGGTGATAACTGGTTCCAGGTAAGTTGACGCTCTCCGCTTCCACCCCGTTCTTGGTATTCTTCTTCTCTTCCAGCCATTCGTTCCACACTGCCCTTCCGCCAAAGGCCTCGCGTTTCCCCTCTGGTGCTTCTTGGGAAGGTGTCCCCCTGTTCTACATCAGCATCCTGTGACGCTGTGGCAGAGGGCTGCCCGTGTGGCACGTCACTGCCAGGAAAGTCCGAATCGTGAGTGAGCACAGACAGTGGGCACGCACTGACCTCCTTCAATCCGCACACGTCGGCCGGGCTGCATGGGGGCCACAGTTGTATTCACGAAGGGCCTTCCGTGTTGTCCAGGCTTCCCCACTCGTTACATTCGACGCGTGTGCCTCACAGAGCCATCTGCGCTCCTGGTTCGTGGGGCGCGTAACTTCACCTGTGCACTTTCCCCCAAAAGCGTGGGCCCGGTTCACACACACTCTCCCTCGACTTCCTTTGTGTTTCTAAATTAGAAAACCTAAAGGTCACTTTTCTCGGATATGTAACACTCTCACGGTCAATGTAAAAGAAGGCAATTAACTTCCTGGGTAAATTGCAGCGTGGTGGCTACAACACCACACTGGAAACAGTGGTTAAAAGAGAAAATCCGTTCCACAAAGGCCATCCCTCGTCTAGGACCAAAATGAAGAGTGCGGTTCCTGAGGCTCCCGTCAAGTGAGCAAGGTGGAGGGCCGGTTTGCTCCCCCTCGGTCCCTACAGGAACGTGCTGTTTTTATGAGGCTGGGCACACTGGCTGTTTGATGAGGCCAATTGGTGGCGAGCTTCCCTGCTTTTCTTTCTCCTCCTTTTTTGATACCTTCTCTCAAGTTTTCTAATAAAACAAGCTCCGTTTCTGAATTTCCAGTGGGGCCATGACGGCCTAACATATAATGGGCACCGTAGGCACCAACTAAATACGCCGCATTCTGTTAGCGAGTCTGGTAATTACAAAGGAACAGACCTGTGCAGAAACAAAAAGACGGAGGCAAGGCTCCAACTAGTTGTTCAAATCATAAGAGTTTCCTTCCAGGTTTGATTAAAATTGTGCCTCAAAATTTGCCGTCTCCCGCTTCTGCAGAAGCGAAAGTGAAAACACATTCTGACTTGCACATTTCTTTGTAAGAGTCACACTGTGACCCACAGGGCTAAAGGGACATGCTTAACCATGTTTGACTGAATCTCCAGACCACAGTCTGATTGCTGCGTCGCTGGCTCAGAGCCCCAGAGTTCCCATAACCACGGGAGGTCAACCATCTCCCCGTGACTGACTTTCCCAAAACCCGATCCAAAGCGTCACTTGGTTCTCTGCAGGAGCCGCACCTCAGGACAGAGAACAGCACGCGGAGCACGGCTGCACCCGGCGCCTCACAGGAAGGCATCGGCGGGTCCTGTCCCCTCAGCTCAGTAGCTACGGCTTCGGTGACAGAAGTGGGGCTCGCGGGGCCGAAGGTGCGTGGGGTTTCTGTCCTACTCCCGCCAGCGCCATCTTCCCAGGCCTCCGGATGGCCACGAGGGTGTTCACGTGGCTGTGACCGCATGTTCTCAGCGGCCTCTGGGGAAGGGCAAGCCGGCGGCTCAGAATCCCCTTTCACTAAGGCCCTTGAAGAACTGGTGACGGGTTCTACAAAGATGTGGACACACAGACGGCAGGCCCGGCCAGCAGCCCTCCCGGACCCCTCTGGGGGGTCTCAAGAGCTCTCTCGGGCTGCTCCCCGTGGGATCCCCGTCAGGTCACGCGTTTCCATTACCCCCTAAACACACCTCCCACCCAATGTCTCGCATTCTCCCCTCCCACAGGTGACAACCCCCTTCTTATTCCAATCTCACCGCTGAGTCCTGTATTTCCTAAATCAGCTCGCGCATCACAGAAAGACCTCAAAAAGCAGCAGGCCCTGCAAACATCCTGGGCTTTGCTGTGGTGATGTGCCCCCCCCCCCCATAGTCCCCAGTCCCCTCCCAGCTCCTCCAGGGGCACGGAGAACTCCAACTCCGAAAACAAGGAGGGGGTGGCAGGAGGGGGTGCTGCCTGGTGCCAGGAACTGGAAGGCGCTGCGTGGGTCTAATAACGACAATCAGCACCGCCAGCAGGCTGGTGCCACGAGCCCGACCTCTCCCAGTCGTCCTCAAGCTGCAACTCCTCTTGGCCATCTCACAGGCACTTTTCTTTTTTTTTTCTTTTTATTTATTTATTTTTTTAATTTTTTTTTTTAACGTTTATTTATTTTTGAGACAGAGAGAAACAGAGCATGAACAGGGGAGGGGCAGAGAGAGAGGGAGACACAGAATCGGAAACAGGCTCCAGGCTCTGAGCCGTCAGCACAGAGCCCGATGCGGGGCTCAAACTCACGGACCGCGAGATCGTGACCTGGCTGAAGTCGGCCGCTTAACCGACTGAGCCACCCAGGCTCCCCTCACAGGCACTTTTCGAATCTCTCCAGCCTCTCCAGGCAGGGCCGCATCCTCCCGCTGATTCCCTATGCTGTGATGAGTGCCACCGAGTGACAAACAGCCACCGACCGGACTCAGGTCTCAGAGTCTGGGGCAGAAGCAGCCCCGCCCCCCGCTGGATCCTGCGGGGGGGGGGGGGGGGGGGGGGGGCGGTGAGGGGGAGGGAGGTGGCTGGCCAACAGACCCTCTGGGATGGGGAGGAGCCCAGCCCAGCCCAGCGGGGGGCGTGCAGGGGGAGGGGAGCCAGGCTGGCCTGCCTGCGCTGGGAGGCGCGTGGGAGGTGGTGGGGCCGAGGGAGGGGGGTGATCGCACCCACCCACGAGCCCCCGCTTCCCACGAGGTGTGAGCAAATGAGGAGCCAGGAGTGGAGCTTTGCAGCCCGCTGCTCTCAAAGGCTGGCAAGCCCGCTCCCTCCATGACTCATCTACTTTCACTCTCAGGACTTCTTACTGCCTTTTATCTGCCACAAATGTTCCCGTCAGGGAGCTGGTAGGTGTTAGATGTTCAAGCAGACTCAGGGGTGTGAGCACACACACACCATCTTTTGAAAAGCACATTTGTCTCTCTTAAAAACAAACAAGACAACACACCTGCCTGCCTGAAGTACTTCTCTGGGAACGGACGGCCTGCCTCTGACTTCCCAGCTCTCAGTTCACTGGCTCTAAGCGCACGAGCACTGTGTGCGGGAAGGGAAGGCGGCCCCCGAGACCTGGGCCAGCGTCCCACGGGAGCGCCTGCTGGAGGCAGGAGGGAAGTGAGCCGTGCAGGCAGCAGCAGGCCAGGGCAGCAGGCCACCCCGCAGCATGGGCGTCAGGGACGCACCTGCCACAGGGCCGAGGTGGGGAGGCAGGAGGTTGGCAACCGCCACTCTCTTCAGAAACGGCAAAGCGAGAGGGACAGAATGCAAGTGGAAGTCAAACCTGATTAGCAAACAGCACTCGTTTCTCTAACTTTCCCCCCGCAGCTGCTAACGTAAGGTTGTTTCCGAAACCTCCAAGTTCCATCTAAAATACTCTGCGAAGCCATCCACCTTCCCACAGAGAGGGAGGGCTCCAACCCCTAAGGAAGCTTCAACTCCACTCCACAGATGCCCAGGGAAGAAAGGAGTGGCATCCCCGATCAAGCTGCTGGCTCCGGGAGCGGGCAGGCAGGTAGGTATATGAAAGGGCAGAGGCAGGTGACCGATGTTGAGCGGGGCCCAGAAAAGGCTGTGGAGCACAGAGGTAGGCCGTGCTCCACACAGCAGAGTGGGGAGAGCTGGTGGTTGTGGGGGGGAGGGGAGGCCTCGAAGGGCAGGGCAGCGGGGACACAGGATGGGGGCAGGCAGTGGTGGATGGCATCCAGACATCCGGGGCGACCACTGGAGGCCCGCGGGCAGGCCTGGGCAGATGCGTGAGGCTAGGAAGGGAGCTGGTGGCCACCATGTGGAGGGGCTCACATGCTTCCCTAAAACCCCTGTTTGGAGAAGGTCATCAGGTGCTTCCTGTAGGGAAGTGACTGGCTCTGGTGTAGGGGGTGGCTGGGGGGTGGTCAGGGGACGAGCAGGGTGAGAACAGTGAGGTGGAAGGGAACGGCCAGAGCAGGCAAACATTTTGAAGGCAGAAATCACAAGACTCCACCAAATGAAGGAGGCACAAAGATGTGTCTGCCAGCAAGACGTCAAGGCGAGGTGGCTGGAATCCAAGGTACCACGGATTGGGTGGGGAGGGGGGCAGGGGTCGAAGCAGGGCAAGAGCCACACAGAAGAAAGAGAAGCATCTTGATGCAGAACTGGGTCTTCCCGTTTCCGGGCCCCCAGGAGCAGGCAGCGGTCCCTTCCCAGCGCCCCGCACACTTCAGCACCGAGGTGAGGGTCAAGAAAGGGTAAGGGAGAGGCGGACATCCAGCCCTGGCAAACATCGCCACCTCATCCAGCGCTGTGGGCGGAAAAGTACAGGCCTCAAATGAGCCTGAAACGAGAAGCCGTGTGGGGCTGCAAAGGACACGGAGGCACAAGAGACGGTCGCAAAAGCCAAAGAGAGCCGAGCGCCCTGTCAGCCTCCCGACTCCGAAGGCTGGCATTTTGCCACCGCGGGTGGGGGGACAGCTCCGGGGTCCAGCAGGGCCGGGCCTCTGGTCAGCCTCAGCAGAAAAGCTGTGTGCTGCTCTGTTTCCGGAAAGACCGGGGCGGGTGAAGGGAACGGGGTCTGTCTCCAGGAAGTACCAAGCACTTCCCAGGCCTCATTTTTAGATTAATGTGCGGATGCTATTACTGGCACTGGATTCCCAGCAGGCCGGCACTGGAGATGCGAAAGCATGCTCGCCGTCTGTTCTGTCACTTCAGCCACAAAACTTTCACCCTTGCTACCCCTCACAGATGGGCCTCGCTCCTCCATTTTATTTTATTTCAGAAAAAAAGATTTTTGATTAAAAATTTTTAATTTTTTCAAAATTTATTTGTTTGGTTTTTTTTTCTCCCAAGTACAATGAACATACGCGGCTACGTCAGTTTCAGGCCGTAGAAACATTTCTCTGGATATGTCTCCTGAGGCAAAGGAAACAAAAGCAAAATTAAACTATTGGGACTACACCAAAATAAAATAAAAAGCTTCTGCACAGCGAAGGAAACCATCGTGAAACAAAAAGGCAACTCAATGAATGGGAGAAGATATTTGCAAGTGACAAATCCGATAAAGGGTTGGTATCCAAAATATATAAAGAGCTTATACAGCTCAACACACACAAAGATAATCCAATTAAAAATGGGCAGAGAACCTGAATAGACATTTTTCCAAAGAAGACATCCAGATGGCCAACTCACTCCTCCGTCTTAAAGCCGAGGCTCCAAGAGGCATCCTGCATGGGCCCCCTGGGCCTTGAGGCCTGTCCCCCCTCTCCCTGCCCTTCACAAGGCCCCGAAACCCCCACGATGTACCCTGGGGCACACACACCTTCTCGAAGGAGTCCCACCGCCATGGCACTGGGTGATCACATAGCATAAGATGGCGAGACTTTTCACCTCACATCACAAATTGCACTTGAAAAGGAGGAAAATACAAGAAATGTTCCAAACATACTCTTCCTGGCCGCTGCTGAGCTTCGTGCTGACTCGTCCTGCTTGTCCTCTTTTCCACAGAGGGAAGGGGGAAGGTGAGGAAAGACCACAATTTCACTTCATAAAGAGGCTTGGTTTTCTGACATAAACACATCCTTACTTTCCAGTGGAAACTTTAGCCCGTGTCATCAACTCCACAACTGCAGGGCGTTCTGTCTCAGGTTACTGCAATTAGGTAGACACTGCTTGTTTTAAGAAATGAAATGAACAGCAAAGACTGCAGAGACTCTCTCCCTAAAGTTACAGTTTCTGGAATACTGGGGTCTCAGAACCATCCAGCGGTTTCAGAAAAAACAGCCCACACGTGGTATGGGTGTACTGGAAACTTCTGTCAAAGGTCTATCCACTTAGCTGAATTTGGTGACCCCTCCAGACTTTTCTCCACATGCTTCCTTTACCAAAAATGTTACTGTTTTGCTTCTTGAGGGAAGAAGTCTAGCTGCTTACAAAACAAAATGCAAAAGCAAACGACACTTATAAAGCGCTCATCAGGCAATTAACAAGTGTCTCCCACACCGAGGATCTCAAAGTCCTGCTTGTTTTATCTTGTCGGTGTTGTAAGTGGTGACAACTTGCACTCTAATCAACTATGTCTCCTACTGTCTCTGGAATTCCATGGGAAGGGGTGTGAGGCAGCGAGTGAGTGACGCGTGTCCTCCAACCGTATCCTCCTGGAGTCTTCCGCATACGCCTTAACTTTTTGAATCAACAACGAACAGCTAAGTGAATGGCCAAGTTACTTTACTGTAGTTTTAGCAGGACCCGCTGTGCGTTCCCTTCTTGCATTAAGGAAAATCTTCTCCAGCTGGGGTTGGAGGCAGTGGCCAGGAGGATTTGGAAGGGAGTGGTCGGGAAACGGGGCAGATTCAGAACACTTGAACCAACGCTCCTTAGGGTGCCCTTGGCAGACATTAATAATCAACCACAACTCTCCCTGAGTGTCGATTAGGTCTCAGATTTCACCTCCGATGCCAGATCAACCAGCATCGGCCACCCTAAGTGTTACGCAGAGAAGGGTCTGTTTGCCTTTTCTGTGTTGGGCCCAGATTTTTAAAAGCAACACTTTACTAAAAATTAAAAAAGAGAATAGAATGCAGGGTTATTTCTCCAGCTTAATGTCAACTCTCTTGTTTTTAAACCCCTTCTCCCTCCCTGTTTGGTTTGGCAGGTATTCTGCCTCATCCTCTTTAAACAGAACTATGTCTGATAATCCAGTTGGCCTGCCTTGCCGTCGCTCTTTGCTCCTGCCTGGTGCCTGGAACCCTCCTCCAAATGGTTCTCACCACCTTGCACACCTGCCAGACCCCTGACATCGGGGAGCTGGATGTTACGGCGAGAAACAGTGGGGGCGCCCCGGTGGCTCAGTCCGTTAAGCGTCAGACTCTGGTGTCGGCTCAGATCGTGACCTCACGGTCGTGAGATCGAGCCCCAGGTCGGGCTCTGAGCTGACAGCACAGAACCTGCTTGGGATTCTTTCTCTGTCTCCCACTCGTGCTCGTTCTCTCTCTCAAGATAAACACACATTAAAAAAAAAAGAGAGAAAAGAAACACCGGGTCATTTTCCTCAACCTACAAATGTTCCAGTGTGCCTTGGGAGCTTTCCTTATAGTGTACCCCAAGCTTGATCCTCACCAGAGAGGAGCCAGGTGGCTCCCAGAGGAGCCCTGGGCCATCACCATGCTGAAAGTCCCCCCCTGCCCGCTGCCAACTATCTACCTTTCTCTGAGGGAGGGGCGGCCTCACCAAGCAATTGAGAGTGATCTTAGAGGGACCCGAAGGCTCCCGTGTCTGCGGTGGATGCAGATGTGGGGGCTGCCGTGAGACCCCTCAGGGGTGTGCTCAGTCAATATGAAGGACAGAAAATAAGACCTGGTCCCTGCCCTCAGGAGGCTTGTGATCTCACGGGGTAGGTGCCACCCACGCAGCAGGAAGACCGGGTGAAATCTCGAACACCGCCACTCTGTGTTGCTGGCGGAAAGCTCACATTCCCCTCTCCTGCGGAAAAGCGGGACAGCTGGAAAGCAGAAGGTGTGTGGCTTCTCTGGTGTCCGGAGAAAGAGGTTTTTGACCCCAACAGGGGAGAAGCCAGACTGGGGAGAGCAGTGGGTCCTTCAAAGACTTGAACAGGCCCAGTGAAGCCTGGGGGAAGGGGTTCTGTGGTTGGGGAGGACGTGGGCTCTGCTCCCCCACACTCACGGAGGAGCCTGGGAGTTGGAGACCGAATTCTGGGGGCTACTGCCCCGGGGCTGCAGGGCAAGCTCTCTTGGCTGTGACTTACCAGCGTGTATGGTTTTGCTCACATAAAAAGCACTGATTGCGTTGAATTAAAATATTCTTACAAGTCCTGATACTAAAGTCTGGGGTTGGGGGCCATGGCTATCACCGAGAGTACCTACCGTGGATTCCATCCATTATCCCTGTCACGACCCCATATGGAGGCATTACTGTCCGTGCTTATAGATAAGGACCAGATAAGAAAGTGGGCTCAGAAAAGTGGAAAACCTTGCCCACAGGCCCGCAGTCCCACAGCCAGGAACACCCGGAGTCAGGCCTCACACTCAGCTCGGTTACAGCTCGGCTTCTCCTTTCCACCTCACAGGTCCCCTCCTAGCTTCTGAATGGCCCCCAAGTTGGATGTGCGTAGAAGGGTCTTCAGGAAAATTTTCTTACTTAGGAGAACATCTGCCCAGCTGTGGAAGGAGTCTGTGGTTCACAGCAGTGTCTGGGATCAGGTCCCCCGGACTCGCTCCTGACCTTGTCTCCTATTCACTGTGGTAAGAAGCCTCTCACAGCACGTCTCTCATCAGTTAATCAGGAAAGGAAAACCCCCCTCCAGAGTGGCTGTGACAAGGGAGAGCCCCAGGGCCCCCCACCCCAGAGCAAGGTCAGCGCTCATAAACAAAAAGCGGCTGGAATTAGGAGTATTTGTATCGATGTGATTAGAATCAGGGCGGGTCACCACACCGCCTTTAGTTCATCTAAGATGTGGATTGTAAGTGGAGTTGCATTTATGTTTCATTTCCTAAAGGTGTGCCCCCTTGTTGAGGCAGCGGTCCTGGGCCGCACATGCCTGAAGCACCCTGGGAAGGAAGGAAGGTGAGCCAAGGCCTGCGCTGCCTGAGGGTCCCCCAAGGAGGCCTGGACCCCGCCCCCCCCCCCCCCCAGCACATCTGCTATTCCGGCCCAAACGCCACCTAAGAGCCAAGTCACCCTTCCAAGGGGAGGACTGGAAGGTATCGGTCAGTGAGGTTGGTAGGAGTGTTCCCGTGCTAGAAGGACCTTCGTACAGCCAATAGGCCGTGAGCTGGTGGCCCGGTCCTGCAGAGGGAATGAGGACGAGGCCAGCTCCGTGTATGCGACCGGGTGTTCCTTGGAGGGGAGTGCAAGTTCTCACCACAAGAACGGGGTGCAAACAGTGAAAGACAGGAAGAGTGTGCCCTTGGGTTCGGGGAGGCGTCTCCAGAGGCTGGCCATCTCTGAAGATGGGGGAGAAAGTGAGACAGACATCCTCCACCTCTCGGAGTGCAGGAGCTGGGACAGGGAATCAGGCGGGGGTGCCTGTAGGGACAGGACTCTGGTGAACACTTCTCCTTCTTTCTGTTATGAGTCGCTGTGCTGTTGACCCGGGTTTAAATGTGGCAGGCTAACTTCCACTGCGCTCGGGGAATGGGGTCAGAGTGGAAGGAGAGACAGACTCCCCAGGCCCCCGGGGCCACACAGTGACAGCAACCTCGGTGCCAGGGAGGCTGGCAGTCACGGCCCCACAGACGGATGAGCTGGGGACAGGCAGGGACCCTTGGGCAGGCAGGAGTCAGGGCAGAGACTCAGCACCAGGCCCAGGATGGGTATGCAAATATGCCCCCAGTGGCACAGAGACTCCCAACTGGGGATGCTGGTCAAGTGGGCCAGGGTGGGTGGTATTAGAGGAAATGAGGTCCCGGTTTTCCCCCAGGCCGATGGGGTGAGCGGAGCCCCTGGGCAGGGAGAATACGCTTCCTGGCCCCGCTTCCTGGCCTGCCCAGCAGGCCGGACACAAGAATGATGGCTCGAGGGCTGGCAGGGAGGAGGGCCAAGGGTGTGGAACTCACCCCACACAGGGAATGCTCCCTGGGCCCCAGGCCCCCTGAGCCACAAATATGCACGTTTTGGCCTGTGAGTATTTCATCACAGACAAAACTCATTTGGATAAACAGAGGTCTCCAATTTCTCCCTCTGTGGGTGTTCTGCGGTCACCATTTCCTCTGCTACCCTTGGGGTAATCATTAGGAGCCCGCTGACACGTTAACTCCCAGGGCTCCCATCCGGGGAACTCAGAGCCAAATCCAGGGGAAGGTATGGCTGTGTCACCTTCCTGTGCAAGCTTCTCTCCAGCTTCTGCCCCTCCTGCTGCCTTCACTCCAGGAGGACACTTCTGGGACCTGTGCTGGGGACCTAACACACTCGGCTTCCTCCACCCTCCACACAGCCTGGCACCCCCCCAAACCTGAAGGCTTCCCCTGCTTCTCCTAATCCCCAGCACAAGGAAGAGCCCAATAAACCATTTTAGATGTGTTAGCAAGGAGACCAGGTTGCGTTTCCCTGGTTCCTTTGAAACTCAGAAAACACAGTCTTTCTCCTTCAAAAAAAATCTAATTTCATTTAGGATAATGATTCTCTTTGCTTCCCTGTAAAAGTTAAGATCCAGACAAGTCTATAAGATACCCTACAGTTCCAAAACCAATCTCACACACCATAACTGACAGAGGCCTGTTAAAGGAGAGCTACAAAAGCCGCCTGAAGCTCGGGGCTCAGCACATTTAAGCAGCCGCAGACGCATCAGCAGCACCACACAGACAGTGGGGGTTTGTTGGGGACGGTTCTATCAGACTCGACCAGGCCCCAGCCCCTCCACCGGCTCTGTCCTTTGTGCCAGTGACAGTGCAGATGTGCTGACCGGCAAGGGGTGCTGGAGACGTCTGAGGACGTGCTAAGGACTGATTCAGAGCTGTCAACGGCTCCATGGAAAGCCCTTTGTGACGGGTCCATCCCCAGGGGCAAGGATATAAGGACCCACGATGAAGGACCCATTTCAATTCAACAAGGATGCATTGAGGTCCCACCAGCTGCAAGGCCCTGCGCTCAGCTCAGCTCGGGAGAGGCCGGCGGAGAGGGACAGAAGACAGGCAGTGGGAGAGGGACAGAAGACAGACAGTGGGAGAGGGACAGAAGACAGACAGTGGTGTCTCAGTCAGCCGAGCCCCTGGCATCACGCTGCACCAACTGAACAGTGGGGATCTTTGCTCCCATTGTCCTTGCGCGACTCACTCCGAGTTGGGGGAGCTGTGGACACAGAGAGTCACCGAGGAACGAGGGGACACACTTTCGCTTCCTCCTTGGGATGGTCTGTTCCGCAGCCTCTCGAGGTGACTAACTGCCCTCCTACAGGTGGCAGTGTGGATGTCACAGAAATACGAAGACACCCAGAGGCGCCCACACCTCCACCAAATGCTTTCTTCCCCACATGCCTGGATCTCCACCCAGCGCAGGACACAGATGGCACCCCATGGCGGGCACCCGTCCCATCTGCTCTCAGACCGTCACACGTGAATCTCAGTGGTTCAACGATACGTTGATTTCAATGAAATGAAAGCGGACTTTTCAAATTGGATTAGGCATCCGGCACTTCAGAGTTAAATCACCCTCGAAATGTGGAGACTGAAAAATGGTATCTAATGAGTCTGTAGAAAAAATTCCCTTAGAAGTAGGAAAAATCTTTCTGTCATGAGCCAAAAGGGCTTTCATACAATGATGTATAAAAATACCCACAGCAAAGAAGGAAAATAAAAATACTCTCTACTTATTTACTCGTTTTTTTTTTCAGAATTTTAATGCAAAGGCATGAGTGGGCCAAAATCATCAATGAAATTCTATCCCCAAATCAAATCTTCTTATAAAAACGACTACCAGAAGATCTCTGTTTAACACTGCAAAGCCCCAGTCAATATTTTTATGCCATCGTGTTCTGGTCTAAGCACTAAACCCAGACAGTCTCCTGGCATTTGGTGCTGTAGGGTTTAATCCGTATTAAAAGTTGTTATCGCTGATAGGGAGGTTTGTGGGGGAAGCCCTGATCAAACTACACAGTCCTGCCTACAGAACAGCCATCAACAGATGTCTGTATCTGGAAGATACTTTGCAGAGTCAAAGTACCCTGAAAACAGATGAGCAGACTCCACCGTGGAAAAGTCACCTTCCATTTCGGAGAGAAGAACTGCTCTGGTCAGACAATGCTCAGCGTTCAGAGGCTGACTCCCGGTGGTCTCAGGAAATCCTTCACAAACAAGACCCCTCGCGCAGGTGTAGTGAAACCCCCAAAGGCTGGCTTCCAGTGTTGGCAGGGAAGAACCCTATGCTGTTGGTTACCGCTCTCTGCCTGTGGCCATGGAAGCCATTACTAACCAGTCACATGCAACTTCACATCTCCTAACACTGACCTCAGTCCCCCTACTGTAACAAGGAAATCCCCTAGTCCACACCCAGAAAGCATGTCCCTCATTTATACAGCTTTTGGACCACAAGCCTAGGGACCCTACTCAGGAAACAGATCACAAAAGCTCGGTGCTTAAAGACAGCATCCGGATGTCTACCACAGTCATGTTTAGAATTCCAAGAATGGACTGGTATGAAGAAGGCTGGCTCAACCAGCTTGGTCAAAATACCAACAAAACCCAATACACTGGACCCTTTGTTCATCCGGGCTGTTCACAGAGAAATGTCCCAATTCAGAAGTATTTACAAAGAGCTGAAATGACCATTCACCAAAGACCTCTCAGGGTTGCTCTGGACTGATTAGCACTGGAGGGCCGGCTCCTAGAGAGAACATGAATTATCTGGAAGCCAGAACCTTCCTGTCAAACTTCATTCCAAAGATAACAAAGGGACTCGCCCAGGCTGTGAAACTGCTGTGTGCCGGCCGGATCACCTGCTCAACGTCCATCGCTAGCCTCTGCTGGCTCACAAAGGCAGAATCCACAGACCACTCTGAAGACGGCAGAACGCTCTCCTGCCCCTTTCACCCTGGGAACTTGGTGCCTAACAGAGGGCTAGGAACCAAGGGCCTCCTACAAACGTTGACTTCATGCTGTATAAGAAATGTGGATGCTAAAGATACCTTTGGACCCTGACTGGGTTGCAAGACTCCAAGGAAGTGCCTGCAGTTCCTGCGCCCTCCTCAGTGGAAGGGGGGGTCTCACCAGTTGAAGATGGTCAGAAGCAGGGCCTGGTGACCTGGAAGGGACTGGCCACAGGCAAATATCTGAGGCCTGGTATCAGAGCATTCCATAACTCAAAAATGAGAAGAGTTAATAAAGTGTTAAAAACTTCAGAATAAGATCTGCTTTTAAAAATAGCATTGTCAGGTTTATCCATATAATCACATCCCTTGCATTCAGATGAGCTGCTGGGGGGCGGGCGGGGGGTGACTTTTGGCAACTGCCAGGGAACTGCTCACAGCTGTCAGCCTGCTTCGCCTGTGCCACTGCCCTCTGTGAGGACCCATTAATCTCGTCCTGTCTACAGTGATGGCAATTACTAAGCACCTTTGTGTTTCACTCCCCTGCCTCAGATTGTGCTGCTGTTAGTTTTGTTGGAATCTAACATGCGTCGCTATTACCTAACGCCCGTGTCTGGGGTAGTGGGGAGGGACGAGAATTTTCTTGGAAGCAGTCGGAAATATGATGGAGAACTGGCAACTGGGTGAAGGAAGTCTGTAGCCAACTGGTTACAGGTCAGACAGGGGAGTCTAAGGACACCACCTTGCTGGAGGGATTGGAGGCTCAGGTCAAGTCTTTGCGCCTTCCACAGGCTTCTCACCTCAATGGGGTTTTCTAAGGTTTTTTTTCAACTCTGACCAGCACTCCCTGGTCTACCTAAATCATGGTGTGCATGGAGACTGTATTTCTCACTGCAAAGCACTTGATGAGTTTTGGGATTTACAAAGAAAGTGTAAGCAACCAGGGTAGATTTTCCAAGGTCTGAATCTTAGAACCAAGAAGCCAGTCACAAACGATCTTCAGGAGCATTACCCTGTCCCCCTCGCCTCGTTCTCACCCCGGTGACAATAAAAAAAATACGTCTTACATGAAAAAAAATGGGGTTATAAAACATTGTTCGACGTAATCATAATTTGGTTAACCAAAATGTATGCATACATTTACAGAAAAAATACTAAGACATAGAACAAAACAGTAGTAATGGCCCCTCTACGATCTACCTCTGCAGTTTTTCTGTTATACAGAATGACAGCATTGACTCTGCTGTACCCCCTCTAGAAAGATCTTCATCCTATTATGCACATACAGAGGCTAACAATATATGTAAAATATGACATCTCACACTTTCAGATTTCTGCAGGAAATAACCCAAGTGCTATTAAGTGCACACCAACATACCATATGACGCTGTGAGGAAAATTACCGCACTTGATCTACACAATTGATGCTTAGTTTGAAATCTGTTAGCATTTTCATCCATTCAGCTGAAAATTGACCCTCTGTTCTAGACTAATAGCAATCGGCTAACAGCAGCCTCCAAACTTTTCTGAGCACATGACCCACTAGTAAAAGAAAAGCTGTGGTCATGCCAGCTGATATATGCATGTTTATCAAGTAGGTGCAGGCACTACTATACTAACGTATCAGGTCCATTATCAAATGCAGGAGAATAGAACTTTTCTAGTCTAATCTGCATTCTTCTTACACCACAGTGCGTTCTCTGGTGTGTACCCCACTCTGGAGATCTCAAGTTTGGACAACTAAGAGAAGAAAGTGGTCATGGCTGATGTTAATTTCCTGTCCCCAGTTGCAGGAGCTCCAAAAACTCCCACCATTCACCTCTTCACATGCAGCGGGGATCTGGAAACCCCCAACCAGATGAGCAGAGTGGGCTCGACAACTGGCAGGTCACGAGCAGGAACTCATTTGTCCCTGGGCTGAAAGTCCCTTCCCACAGTGAGGCTCACAGCAGCTATGACTGGGGACTGGGGGCAGGTGGCTGAGGTCCAAAGAACCTCTGAGAATGAAGTGTTTCCCTATTTTTTTCAGATGGCTTTCTAGAAGATGATTAAATAGAAAAGTTTTAGTGATTTCTTTTCTGCTTGGAAATCTATAAATATAGACAGCTGTCAGAATAGTAACATCAGAGTCTTCTGAATTTTTAACAAAAATCTGATGTCAATTAGGACATTAAGTCAAGACACCTTGGTACAATGCAGATCTGTCCCTAAGATAGTTAATAAGAAATGCTGAGGATCTGCATGGTTTTCTATTTCCTCTAAACAAGGTCTGAGAGCCACGGAAGGACTTTCAAATTCAAATCTGGGGAATGATGGAAATTAAAAGTTAAAAAAAAAATCAACTCTGAACTACGTGAACCCAAAACAAAGTCTCATGAAGTATTTGTTAACCTCAATTCCACCTTTGCCACGTCGAGTGCCTGAAGAGTCTAGTATTTCCGGCACCTGGTATAATTCTCCAAGAATTAACAGAAAGCAGGAACGCAAGACTTCTCTTAAGAATGAATGAACAAACGAACGGACGATCACTTGATATCCTACGTACATTGCTGAGGCGTAGATATAGACCTGTGTGCTCCAATGATTGGTTGACCCACTTTTCTTTTTACAAAAGTGGTATCATTTTGGGGGGTTGCCCAACCCCCTCAGTCATGAGAACAAAGTTTATGCTGATACCACTGAACGGGAGATAATGGCAGCATCTGTGGGGTGCAGCGCGGGGCCTCTCTATACATGGCTGAGAAGCCACACTGGTGAGGCCAGAGGATCACAGCACGCCATCCTGTGCTCACCAGAGGAGCACCCCAGTACTGTCAGGGCGGGCGGGAAGGACCCACATCCCAGCACTCCCCAGCCCCTCCTCATTGCACACACCTTGGGACCACCCTCCTCCACACCACAGGTTCTAACGCAGACCCGTAACTGCAGAAGGACATTCTCTGGATGGCTTGGATCACTAACACTGCTATCGGTGTTGCTGTGACTGTGTTCACTGGTAAAAGGTGCTGATCTTTGGACAAGCAATTTTGGTCTGGATGAGCAGAGAGACACATGACTACGAACCACCTCCTGATTCCTTCTTGGTTGACATCTTCTGGCCTTCTTCAACCTCTCCTGCTTGTGATGTGTGTAACCGGTGCCTTGCTGTTTTACCATCAAACGCTGGCCCTGATGTCAAGCTTTGCTTTTACAGGGCTGCTTTGGAAAGAAATAAAGTTCTGCTGTATGCCCAGAACCAGAAGCTCATACTGTATCCCATACGGAGCAACTCTGAGCAGTGAGGGAAGGCTGAAATGGACAAAGGCTTGGTCTCTTGGCTAAGGAATCCAGGAAGGGACAAAAACCCAACCAAATGCTATAGATTGAATTGAGGATCCTGATCTGCCCAGAAAGGTGGACTCTAGTCTCAGAGATCATCTTATCCAGTGAGGGATCTGCACGAGGTAGGAGAGAGAGACCGGGACTTCTGGAGAGTCAAGGGCAGACCAAGTGTCTCCAACTCTGTCTATAAGAGCAGCACAAAGTGCCACAACTGGAAAGTTCTTCACAAATAACCATGCAGCCCTTGCATTTTAAAGTTTATTTATTTATTCTGAGAGAGAGTGAGCATGAGCACATGAGTTAAGGAGGGGCAGAGAGAGAGAGAGAGAGAGAGAGAGAATCCCAAGCAGCACAGAGCCCAATGCAGAGCTTGGTCTCAGGAACCATGAGATCATGAACTGACAGGAGATCAGCAAGTTGGAGGCTTAACTGACGGAGCACCCACGTGCCCCACCTTGCATTTTATATACAGGTTACATTGCCTCCTTCTCTGGGCCTCCGTCTCCCTAGTGGGATACCACAAACACACAACTGGGGTAGAGTAGTGGGGACAAGAATCTTGGGTATCCTGCCTATTGAGTAATTCCTATTATGAACCCACCAAGCTGCTTCCAGAAATGCATAATCACTTCTTTTCTCCTCTGAGCCCAGAGAATGTTTTTAAAACATATTCAAATCTTATGCAGTCTAAAAGCTTGATGACAAGAACTCTTACTTTGGCAAGCAGTATGAATAGACAGTTCATCGAAGAGCACATTCAAATGGTCAATAAACAAAGGAAAGATGCCCAACCTGAGGAGTTGTCAGGGAACTGCAGATCTGGGCAACAATCAGCTTTCACTTATCACTCCTGGTTTTTACCAACCGGAAAGGTGAGAAATCCCACTCCTCCAGGGTCAGGCGGGGTATGGCTCAACACCACTGGTGGAAATGTAAATTAATTCAGTCTTTTTAGAAGGCAATCTGACAACACAGATTCCAACCTAAAGGGCACATTCCCTCACACTTAAATCTTCCTCCTGGCAATCTTTTCTCTGGTAGACACTGTTGGGTTGGTTTCGTACTTAGCATTCATTTCCCCCTTCCTCTTTATGACGGAATGCTAGGTGTCCTCAGGTATCCACCCCTGCCCCTACACAACTCACCTGATCTACACCCACAGCTCCTTTCAAGGACCCAGCAAGTCTAAGAGTAATCTCAACCCCAGGGCAAGTTGCCCCAGGGAGTGGAACACAGACTAAGCAATGAAGTCCTGGCCTTCTCCTGGTCCCATGGTTTGGTTCCTGGACATGTAACCTGCTGGACCAATGAGACTAAAGCAGAAGTTGCCCAGGGCCTTCTGAGGAGAGACACGGGAAGCCAGACCAGGGGTGACCAGACCAGGGGTGACAGCACCCAGCTGGCTTTCAGCCTGAGAATAAAGCACAAACATGGAGGAGGGGGGGCCTGCTTGAACCACATCTGCCACTGACCTTTCTCGCCATTGAATCCCCTTTGTTGGTTTTCTTCGTAACTTATGAAGAAGTTTACACACGGAGAAAGGTACAGAGAATAAGATAGAAAATATCCAAGTGCCCACAACTCTGATTTCACAAATGTTCACATTTTGCCATATGCTCCAGTTCGGCATGTTAAACCAAACTTTACAGACACATCTGAAGCTCCCTGGTAGGCTTTCCTAACTCAGTAACTCTCTCACCCTGTTCAAAAACAATCACTACCCTGGAGATGGCAAGGATGCTTCCCTTTGCCTTTTAATATTTATATTATATGTACATATATACATATACACACATGTATATATACCTACAATGGGCTACATGAATTGGTCAGTATCAACCATTTTTTACCTACATATCCTACATGTATACCTTGTATGGTCCAATCTAAAATCTATATACTCCAATTTTTTCATAAATGGCATCACTGTACATATATGTAACAACTTTAGTCACCAATATACTTTTGAGGTTTATCCACATGGACCCCTGTCATTTTAGCTGCCACTCAGAATTGCATCGATTGGATGTATCATAACATCTTTTTTCGTCTCCTCTAGATGGGTGTTTGGCTTGTTTTCCATCCTATCGCAGGTGCGGAATCTCCTGGAGCCCGTGGAGGAGGTCTCCAGGGTAGAATAGCGAAGTGCAGTTGCTGGGAAGGGCTGGATCTTGAGATTCACTAGATGCTGCTGCATTTACAACCCCGCAATCCAGGAAGACAAGTTCTACTTCAATGCTTCCTCTCCCACCTGGCTCATTTTTGTCAGACTTCAACATTTTCACTAATCTGTTGGCTGTGAAATGGCTGCCTTTTGAGGTTTTAATGAGCATTTCCCTCATTATTAATTGAGCATCTTTTCATATGTTTATGAAGTATCAGTCTTCCTGTTCTGCAAAGAGCTTCTCTAAAACTTTGACCATCTCTCTAATGGCTTTCCAGTGTTTTTCTCATTGAGTACTAGTAATTCTCTAGGTCGTCTGAATTAGTCGTTACATGTTGCAAACATCTAGTGAGGGTCTTGGTCCATCTTCTAAAAATGGTTTCTATTGTCATTCGTAAGTTTGAATTTTTATGTTGCAAAATTTATCAGTCTTTTCCTTTGTGTTTCGTGTGTGTGTGTGTGTGTGTGTGCGCGTGCGCGCGCGCACACATGTGTGTGTATATCTTATTGAAGAAATCCTTCCCGTACTTCAACATAATAAAGGCCATAAATGACAAGCCCAAAGCTACAATCATACTTACCGGTGAAAAGGTGAAAGCTTTTCTCTTAAGATCAGAAAGGAAACCAGGATTCCCACTCTCACCACTTTTACTCAACATGGTATTGGAAGTCCTAGCCAGAGCGATTAGGTGAGAAGAAATAAAAGGCATCCAAATTGGGAAAGAAGAAGTAAAACTGTCACTATTTGCAGATGACATGATTTTTATATAGAAAACCCTAGAATTCCACCAAAAAATGTTAGACTAAATACATTCACTACAGTTGCAGGTTACAAAAATCAATATGCAAAAGACTGCTGCATTCCTATACCCTAATAATGAACTACAAGAAAGACAAATTAAGAAAACAATCCCATCTACAGTGCATCAAAAAGGATAAAATACCTAGGAATAAGTTTAACCAAGGAGGTGAACAACCTGCACTGAAAACTACAAGACATTAATGAAAGAAATCGAAAATGACAAATAAATGGAAAGATATTCTATGCTCATGGATCAGAAGAATTAATATTGTGAAAACATCCATACTACCCAAAGCAATCTAAAGATTCAATCAATTCCTATCAAAATTCCAATGGCTCCCAAAAAAAACAAAAGTCCTGGACCAGATGGCTTCACAAGTGAATTCTACCAAACATTTAAAGAAGAGTTAACACCTATTCTTCTCAAACTATTCCAAAAATTTGAAGAGGCAGGAAAACTTCCAAATTCAGTCCATAGGCCAGTATCACCCTGATACCCAAACCAGATAAAGACACCACAAAAAAGAGAACTACAGGCCAGTATCTCTCATGAATATAGATGCATAAATCCTCCACAAAATATTAGCAAACCAAATCCAAGAATACACTAAAAAAATCATACACCAGAATCAAGTGGGATTGATTCCTGGGATGTAGGGCTGGTTCAATATTCACAAAACAATCAATGTCATATATCACATCAAATAAACTATTGGGACTACATCAGAATAAGCCTCTGCACAGTGAAGGAAACAATCAACAAAACTGAAAGGCAATGTACTGAATGGCAGAAGATATTTGCAAGGGGCATATCTGACAAAGGGTTGGCATCCAAAATGTACACAGCTTATACAACCCAACACCCCAAAAGCAAATAATCCAATTAAAAAATGAGAAGACATGAAAACATTTCTCCGAAGAAGACGTGCATTTGGCCAACAGACACATGAAAAGATGCTTGACATTACTCATCATCAGGGAAATGCAAATCAAAACTACAGTAAGATTATCACCTCACACCTGTCAGAACGTCTAAAATCAAAAACACAATAAACAGTAAGCGCTGGTAACAATGTGGAGAAAAAGGAACCCTCTTGTACTATTGGTGGGAATGCAAACTGGTACAGCCATTCTGGAAAACAGTACAGAGGTTCCCCAAAAAGTTAAAAATAGAACGACCCTATGATCCAGCAATCACACTACTGGGTATTTACCCCCAAAATACAAAAATACTAATTCAAAGGGATATATGCATCCTTATGTTTATAGCAGCATTATTTACAAGAGCCAAGATATGGAAGCAGCCCAAGTGTCCATTAGTTGATGTGTGTGTGTGTGTGTGTGTGTACACACACACACACACACACACACGAACACTCACACACACACACACACACGAATATTATTCAGCCATAAAAAGAATGAAATTTTGCCATTTGCAACAATATGGATAGAACTAGACAGAGTATAAAGCTAAGTGAAATAAGTCAGAGAAAGACAAATACCATACGATCTCACTCATATGTGGAATTTAAGAAACAAACGAGCAAAGGAAAAAAAAGAAAAAGAGAGACAAACCAAAAACAGACTCAACTATAGAGAAAAAACTGATAGTTACCAGAGGGGAGGTAGGTGGGGGATGGATGAAATAGGGGGAACTAAAGAGTACACTTATTACGATGAAATGATTACGGTGATCATTTCACAATATATAAAAACACTGTACACCTGAAACTAACATAATATCGTGTGTCAATTATGTCTCGGTTAAAAAAAAAAAAAGAATGTAGAATGAGGTGGCCTCCAAGGTCCATCCAGCTTTCAAGGTCCATAGGTTCACACCTTTAAGGATAATACTTTGTTCCATTTTACTAGAGTTGGTTCTCAGTTGTTAATGAAGAAACAGAAAAGAGAGAGAGAGGAGGGAGGGAGAAATCCTTCCCTTCCGGAGGTCATAAAGATATTTGCCTGTTTTTCTTCTAAACATTTAAAAACTTTGTCTTTCACATTTAGGTCTCAGAACCATCTGGAATTTATTTTTGTGTGAGGTGTGAGAAAGCTGTCTAAGTTTATATTTCCCTGTATGAAAAAAGCAGCCACGCTAGCACAGTATATGGACGCGGCCCCCTTTTCCCACTGATTAATAAAGCCACCTGTGAACTGTAAGTGTGATAAACACAGAGACCAAAGGGACAGACTAGAGAACCCGGAGAGTGCCTATCTGCAAATACCGCATTATTTTAATAACTATGTCCTTAAGAAAACCTCTCTCACTGTGAAGGCTAAATTCTCTCTTCTTTGTCTGGGGTTTTCTTGGACCTTCATTCTTCCACGTGGATTTTAGGATCAGCTCATTATATTTCTGTGGAAATTTTTATCGAAGCTTTTGTTGAAATTATGCTGAATTAACATATTAATTTGGGGAAACTATTAGTCTATGTCTCCATTTAGACACTCTTTTGTCCTTCAATAAGGTTTTACAACTACTCACATACACACCTCATACTTGTTATCAGAATTATTTCTGAGTTTCTTAGTTTTTATAGTTAACAGAATCTTTTAAATTTCACTTTCTTCTCATGAATGAACTTTTATTTGGCAAACTTTCTGAATTCACTGACCGGTTCTAATCATATAGATTATTTTCAGTTTTCTACACTGATTACCATATGGGTTTCAAAAAGTGATTAATTTCTTCTCTTTTCAATCCTTATGCCCCACAGGACTGCCAGTAAAATGTTAAAGTGGTGGAAAGAGGCATCTCTGCTGTATTTCTGCACATAACAGGTTGTTTGGTTGCTGCTCTTTTTATCAGGCTCTCTATTCACACTGGTCATATTTTAAAAATTGGGAATGAAAATAAGATTTGTATGAAAAGTTTTCCACGCATTTATTGCATGATTGAACACTTTTTCTCCTTTAATCTGTGACCACGGTCAATTCTTCTAACAGATTTTTGGATGTAGAGCGGTCCTTGCCTTGCCTTGTACTGATGTGTTCTTTACTAATAAGTTGCTGGGTTCACTTTGCTCATATTTTATTTGGGATTGTTTAAACCAGTGAGAGTTTCTCTCTTACAGCAAAAAGCTGGCCCAAACCCAGGGAAACAAAAGCGGGTGGGCATTGCCGATACACACATGCATGTCTGCTATGGCAGAGCCTGCTGAAGAGATGGCGGGGAGGCCCTTGGGGACACATGTGGCTGCACTCCATTGGATGTGGTACATCCAGCCTGTGGACTCTGCCGCCACTGACAAGGACGAACGAGGGCTGGCTCGGACAGCTGACTGTAGCGACCGGCCCGATTTATCAAGTGACAAAAGTTGCAGAGAAGCACCGGCACATGATCTCACACCACACAATGACCAAATCGCATTTTACTCATGTTATACATGTGTCAGTGGATGTCCATCGAGGAAACTATGGGAGGAAACCGCCAGGCTCTACATATTGGCTGCCCTAGTGGGAATGGAGGAGATGGAGAAGAGAAGGTCGAACAAAAGAGCAAAAAGCCATGTCCCTCAAAAAATAACCCTGCATATTTGTAATCCCTTTCATGTAAGTTATCTTATACGCTTCTGCAGAGCCAGAGAATCCTATGGTAAATAGTATACGAGGAGAAAAAGTTTAAAAACTATCTTCACGCTAGGTTCTTACAAAAGAGACCCTGCAAAGATGCACTTATTTGATTTTGTCTGAAAATGTCACTTGCACATCAGAACCTACCCTCACCGAACCCTGAAACCGACTCGACCCCGCTACGGTGACAGCGGTGGCCACTCGCGCTGCTCACGCCTGAAAAGGAGGCAGTCTGGGCTGTGAGGGGCTTGGGTGGGCCCGCTCCACGCGGATCCCACAGCGCCCGTATCCCTTATTCTGGCAGGCGGTCTAACAAATAAGAAATGTTGACGTTCTGTCCACTTCTCACAGATGCCACATACAGCCAGGCAAAAAGTCTTGAGCTGGTTTCTCACCACCTCCAAGCCCCAGGCAGGCAACAGAAAACAGATGTCCTCAATGGAGTGCTTTGCTCCTGGCAACTTCTCCTCGCTTTGCTTTCACAGCAAAGGAACAGAGGGGATGGGACAAGGACATAAAAGAACGTTATTATTATTATTTTTTTTCATCTGCTCCAACAGAAAGCCACTGCAAGACGGGGAAAAGAAGGCAGGGGTGGCTGCTTTAACCAATACGATGCTGCCAAGGAGCGTCTCCGTGGACGACCTGAGGCCATCCACCCACCACCAGGGACCTTCTCTCTCTACGGCTTTTCTGTAAGGAAAATTACTAACTCAGCAAACATTCGAAAACACTTGCTCTGGGCCAGAATCTTGGCTACGCCCTGAGGATCCGACTGTCCCTGCCTTCCAGGAGCAGAGAGTCTGCTGAGAGACTCCAATATCTAAAGAATATTTAAGTCCTATACCAGGAAAATGCAGTATTATAGAAAACCACACACATAAACACACACAAAAGAAGAAGCTTCTAACTAAAATAAATCAGTACAGAGTTCACAGAACAGCACAGCTGAAGTCTTTTGTCAAAGACCCAGGCATAGAAGTCTAACACTGTGGAAGGTGTCAGGGAGAGAAAAAGAAGGAATAAGTGGAATAGAGAATTAAGGGTTGGAAACAGGGAGATAAAAATCAAATCCAGTAGTTCTCCCCGCCGGGTTGGGCACCACTGTAAATGCTTTGCATCCATTCATGCATGCAGTTCTTACAACCTCTCTGAGGTGGTGTTATTATCATACCCATGAGCCCCCAAAAGAAGGCAAGAACCAGCTGAGAGGCACAAGGAGTTCAGTGACCGGCCTCTTAGCCGCCCGGTCTAGATTCCCAGAAAGAACCCTAAGAAACCGACATTCTCCTGAAGACACATGGGACTCTGGGCTGGGCTGGGTGGTCTGGTCTAGAAAGAGAAACGTGAAGGGGTGTCTCCACATCCAGCTGTCGACTGAGGCACATGGCGGCCGTGGACAAGTTGATAATCTGCCACCTGTTTAAGTCAAGGCTTTAAATACTGTCCAGCACTTTTTCGGGGCAAGGTTTCCTGTTGCCCTGAGGGAACTGTGCGGGGGGTGGTGCTGACAGAGGCCGCTGCATTCTCCAGGGTGCCAGGGAGCCGGGAATCACTCTCATCCTCATCGTCAGCACCAGCAGGAGCAACGGCGATCCTTGGACTGACATTGTTATCACCACGTGCTGTTCTAAGCATTTCACATCTGCCTGCTCGTTGACCTTGGGTGCGAGTCCTGCTGTCATTCCCATTCTGCATATGAGGCCCGGGAGGTGAAGGGCAACTCACCCAGACTTAACAACCATGACTCAAACCCAGCTAGGGTGCCTCAATTTCTAGGTGTAGATGGTCCCATTGCTGTGCGGTTGTGGCCCGAAACTCGTACGCCCCATACAGCAAACCAGAGCCCTGGGATTAACGGGGTTCACACACTTTGGACGGCAACTCATTATTAGATTGCTCTTCAAGGGAGCTGGGGGTCCTCACCCCATCTTACCCTGAGTGGCTTAATCTGAAATTCCTTTTAACCACATACACTGAAGAACTCAGGGGAAAGGTCATTTTCTCCGTTGTGTTAAATTTCTCTATGGTGGGAACCCACTTGGGCTGTGTCCAACCTGACTGCCTTTAATCTGGCAGCATCCGCAAGAGGAAACAGGAACTGTGGCCCCACCTCAGCCCCAGGCCATCCACTCTACTCTAAATCCACTGACTCACCCTGCGCTCGAGGCAGAAATCCTTGGTTCCAGCCTCAGGCTTACCCCCAACAGGTTCTCTCCCCAGGCAGAGGATTCAGGGCTTAGTGTCCTCTTCATAACCTGGGCAGGTTGGACCAGACAGCCTGGATGTTTCTCTCCTGTCCCAAATCTAAACTGTGCACCTTAACTGAGGCCTCCTGTCTACCTGCTTTGCCAACCAAGCTGAGACAACTTGTTAACTAGTTTTTATAAGCTGCCGTCCTCAGAACTACTCCTTTGCTTGGGAACACAAATGGGGAAAGCCTGAGTCTGTGGGAGGGACGTGAGGGGGTGGGTTATGACTTGTAACTTGATGACGGCCATACCGCTTTCTAGGCCCCGAGCAATACACATGAGCAAAACCTAACCCACACCAGAAAGGAGAAGTGACAGTTCTCTCTGATTTTAAATGCAAGCTACAACCAGGTGAGTCAGCGTGGTCAATTACTGACCCCCAACCTTAATGTAAAAGGGAAAAACAAAACAAACCCCAATGGCTTCCTGTTCTATCAAGGGCTGTTGGCAGCTTTGAAGTTTTCTTCTTCTTCTTCTTTTTTTAATGTTTTTATTTACTTTTGAGAGAGGCAGAGAGTGGAAGCAGGGGAGGGTCAGAGAGAGGGAGACACAGAGTCCGAAGCAGGCTCCAGGCTCCCAGCTGTCAGCACAGAGCCCGACACAGGGCTCGAAGCCATGAACCGTGAGATCGTGACCTGAGCCGAAGTCGGATGCTCAACCGACTGAGCCACCAGGCACCCCGGCAGCTTGAGTTTGCTGGGTGCCAGCAAGACTGGGATCCGATTCTGCTTCCTTACTCACTGTGGGACTAGAGCAATCTACTCAGCGCACGGAGTCTGCATTTTCTCAACCAGAAGGTCGGAAGAGCAGCATCTCCACAGCCATGTGCCCAGTGGCATTAAATAAAATCATACAGGAAAAGTCCCTGGTACTGAATACTTGAGACAAACAACTTAAGGCAAAAATTTCAAGAGAAATATAAACATGAGCCATCAGAGGCAACATAACACACAGGTGCATACATGTGTAAAACTATATGCTAAAGACCTGCGTGTTTTACTTTATGTACAACATACTCACTTTAAAAAGTTACAGAAATGCATGAGACTGGCATGAAGGTTTATTAACAATGACATTTACGGGGGCGCATGGTGGCTCAGTCGGTTAAGCGTCCGACTTCAGCTCCGGTCATGATCTCACAGTCTGTGGGTTCCAGCCCGGCGACGGGCTCTGTGCCGACAGCTCAGAGCCTGGAGCCAGCTTCGGACTCTGTCTCCTTCTCTCTCTGCCCCTCCCCCACTCACGCTCTGTTTCTCACTCTCTCAAAAATAAATGTTAAAAAAATTTTTTTAATGACATTTACAGAAACACTATTCATCGTGGCAAAAAAGAAAGGACGTAAACATTCAGCAGCAGGTGAACAATGGAATAAACTCAGGTACTTCCGTATGGTAGACTATTGTTTATCTATTAAAATTATGTTTTCAGGGGCGCCTGAGTGGCGCAGTCGGTTAAGCGTCCGACTTCAGCCAGGTCACGATCTCGCAGTCCGTGAGTTCGAGCCCCGCATCAGGCTCTGGGCTGATGGCTTGGAGCCTGGAGCCTGTTTCCGATTCTGTGTCTCCCTCTCTCTCTGCCCCTCCCCCATTCATGCTCTGTCTCTCTCTGTCCCCAAAATAAATAAACGTTGAAAAAAAAATTATGTTTTCAGACAACGTTTAATGCCATGAGAACATGCTCAAATGAAAATGGAAAATGGGGAGAAAACAGGATATGAAACTATGTGCAGAGCAGAATTCCAATTTATGGCTCCTAACTGCACAGATCAAGACTAGAGGTATCAGAATATGGCCTAAGCAGTTGTCATCCCTGGGGGTATGGTTGTGGGTGGCATTTATTTTTCCTTTATGCTTTTCTGTGTCTCCTAAATTGTCTCAAGTGGACATATATTACCTCTAGAATCGGAGGGGAAAAAAACAGTAAGAAATAAATGTATGCCGTATAGTACTTAAAGGAAGTGGCAATATTATGCAAAGAAGGCATGCGCTAAGGTACTACACCCCCAAACAGGCATGTCCTCACCAGAGAAAACAGAGCCCCAACCCCAAGACAGAAAATCCAGAAACTGGGTTTTTAGACTGTGGAAATCTTTGACTAAAACTACAAGGGATCACTTAAGCACTCTGGGAAATGTAACAAAAGGGAAAGAGAAAAAGCCTTCGGGATTATTTTAGAATTTCAATCCTTAAGAGACAAGGGAAGTTTCTCAGTGAGAAAGACCTTGTTTCCAAACAATTATTTTTTTGTGACTTGGCAGTTAGAGACTAGTTCAGGGATTGTCTCAGTGTTGCTTTACTGTCATTATTACTATTATAACATCATTTTGTAAAACAGTGAGTTGTCTGAGATGTGAAGATGGCCTTAGATTTCTAATTTAAATGAGAAATTGGGAGTTTATCTCCAAAGAAAGAGAATATTAAATTGCCGCGGCAATGAGTACTTTTACTGTGTAGAATTTTACACTCACATCCTTCTCTTTTTAAAAAAAGATCTGAAATAGAAGATCAGCTTTGATTTTTGGTCTTTATCTCAAAATGTCTAATGTTCCTGAAGGGATAACATTAAAAAAGGCCAGAAAGTGAATTTCCTCTTATCCCAACAACAGGAGTGGCGCTATTTGATTACCGAGGCAGAGACATTGGGGGAGAGAGTGGGTTGAGCTCAGAACCACAGCCACTGACCGGGAAGGGGCACGGCGGAGCCCTCAAACTCCTGACCCTTGGGGCCCGCGGCTGCTCTGTGTTCACCGGCTCTCCCGGAAGGGCGCCTCTGGTGCCACGCTGGCCCTGCCTCCACCCAGACATTGGCTCAGACTGAAGCCTGGCCGGAAGCTGCCATGGGCTCTGGAAGTGGACTTCAGACCCCACTGCTCCCCCAGGGCAGGAACGAGAGCAGGAATCTCAAGATGAGGGTGGGAAATCGAGAACAACTGGGCAAAGGGTAAGAGGGGCATCTTGAAAGCCCACGGACAGGGCAGCAAAGGGGCACCAGTTAAAAGGGGCCGGCTGTGCGAGCTGATTTCCCACAAGGTGACGGTGCAGGTAACAATATAAGTTTCAGCCAAAGGCTTTTGATCTTCCCACAATTAACAACTCGGAGGGTGGTTGTTACATTTCTATTCCTAAGGAGATTTCCAGGATGGGACTATACCTGGCCCCCATCTCTTTCATGAAAACTACAAATGCTTTCATGTGTTCATCTTATGAAAGCCGGGAATGCTTCCATCCACCCCCCATCTGTTCATCTGTCTATCCATCCATCCATCCATCCATCCATCCACCATCCATCCATCTGTCCATCTGCCTGTCCACCCAGTCGTTCCTTAGGTACCACTCATTGTGCTTGGTGCTAAAGACACAAAGCTGGATCTGCCAGGATTCCTGTCCGTAAGGATATGACAGTGGAGTATGGAAGACGGGGATATGCAAGAGAAATGACCCACAACATGAGACATCCTATGATAAAGAGCTGCAAGGCACGGTGACATCCAGGGGAAGAAGTCACAAATAATGAGAAGGATCTGGGGATCTTGGGTAGCAGGTGAGGGCTAGGAAGGCCAGCAGACTACTTGCCTCGGTGACCTCCTTCCCACCCCTGATAGACCCCATCTTCAGTGAAACCCTCTTTAAGAGAGGGGAATACTCTGGAGAGGATGAAGGTCTGTGAGTGGAGGGGAGTTTGACAACAAAGACAGGCTTGTGGCCCGCTGGCTCCGGTTGGGAGCACCATGCTGCAGAGCTGGGCCACCATGCCCTAGAACACTGGGGGTGGGTACGTTTTGTTTTGGCTGGCTGCCAACTGGAGACTGGGCCTCCAAGTTGCATGCCCAATGGCAGTGGCGGGCTCCTGGGGTACAGCCAAGGAAGGCTGGCTGCAGGTAGGAAGGCTGTGCACCACACGCTTTCCTTCCCCTGGGAATGGCAAGCCCTTTCTGGGACAACAGAAAGTCATTAATGCAGCATTTCTCAGCCATTTTTAATTCATTCTCCTCTAACTGAAAAAACTTCACACCCCACCCCCTGAGAGATTCTGAAATGTCTCTTCTACCCCCCATACATGCAGAAGGGAGTTGGGGAAGTGTCCTTTGGCATATGCTGCACAAGCCCACCAGCCAAGATCTGTCCTGTCCCTTCCTCTGTGTTCTTTTCCCATTTCCAAATATAAAATAACAATATTAAAAATTCTATTTCAAACTAACCGCCCCCCACCCCCCAGTCTTCTATAATTCTCGAAGACCGGGTTTCCACCTTCCCCTCAGCTCTAAGAATTGCATTGGAAGGACACAACATAGGGTGAAGACCATCAGATCTGAGGGGGAAGGCAAGGAAGCTAGGCAAGTGGAGACAAGGAACAGGATGACAGGCTGACCCTGGGCAGGGCTGTGGGCACGGCATGAATGGGAGATGCTGGAGAAGGGACAGAAACAGAACAGACGGGCCTTGGGCAGTGGGGCAGAGGGAAAGGTCAAGGATCATGATGCCAAAAGTTATGACTTGGGTAGCCTGATGACTAGCTGTGTTGTTAACAGAGATAAGGAAGCCAGGAGGGCTGGACCTGGTGAGAAAGTAATGAGTTCAGCACTAGAATGGCTGAAGTTTTAATGGGAAACACGAGGTAAAATACACAGTCGAGTGTCCCTGGCCCCCTATTTGGGGATTATTGATACGTCACATAAGGGTCATCTGAATTTTGTTAGGGCTCCTGGCTGTGTTTTCCCTTCCTTCCACACTTCCATCCAACTTTCTTATCCTTCCTCCTATCTGTCCATCCGTCTACCCATCCATCCATCCATCCATCCATCCATCCATCATATAATGCATAGTACTGCATACCAAGCACAATCAGCGTGATGGGGATCCAAGAGTGAAGAGACGACATCTTGACCCTCATGGAATTTTGACTCTCACTGGAGTTTTTTAAATTAATGACATAAAGGAGGCTCCCTCGAGGTAGTGCTTTTTCTATTATCAAAAAGATATGAGATGGCAAATATTAGCAAGGATGTAAAGAAAAGGGAACCCTTGTACGCTGTTGGTGGGAATGTAAATTGGTATAGCCAGTATGGAAAACAGTGTGGAGGTTCCTCAAAAAATTAAGAATAAAACTACCATATGATCCAGCAATCCCACCGATAACAAAATCACTACCTCAAAGAGATGGCTTCACCTCCGCATTCACTGCAGCATTATGCACAACTGCCAAGATACGGGAACAACCTAAGTGTCCGCTGATGGATGAATGGATAAAGAAGATGTGGGGTACGTACACAGTGGAATATCATCCAGCCACAGAAAAGAAGGAAATCTTGCCACTTGCGACAACATGGAGACACTCTGAGGGGGTAATGCTAAGTGAAGTAAGTCAGACCAAAAAAAAAAAGATAAATACTGTATGTTCTCACTTATATGTGGAATATAAAAAAGCTGAACTCATAGAAACAGAGAGAATACTGGTCGCCAGAGATAGGAGAGTAGAGGAAATGGGGAGATGTTGGTCAAAGGGTACAAGTTTTGTGCAGCATGGTGACTACAATTAACAATACCGTATTATGTACTTAAGACAGTGAATCTTAAATATTATCGCCACAACAAAAATGGCAATTTTGTGAAAGAATGAGAGTGTTAACGAAGTTTCTTATGTGATCATTCTCTCATAATATATGTGTATGAAATCACGTTGTGCACCTTAAACTTATGTATGTTGTATGCCGGTATCTCAATGAAGCTGGAAAAACAAAATGAAACAAAAGAAGTGTCTTTTAAGCTGAGATATGAAGAATGAGAACAGAGAAAGGAGGACTTCAGCTCCAAGTTGGAGGGACGCATGGTGCATGCAGGAAAATGAAAGGAAGTGGGCAGGGGCCCAATGGTGCAAGGCCCTGAGCATAGTGTAAAGGACTCTGGTCTTCCTTTTAAAAGTAATGGAAAGTTTTCTTGAAGAGACTGTTTTCTCCACTCTCCCAAGGGTGGTTCATAACTGGAATCATCCTAGTTGCACCACAGAATAATTATTCACATGATAGATGCCTTGGGGCTTAATACCTTCAAGGAAGTGACTGAGAACTACTGACTATTTCAGCCAACCCCTTTTGTTATTTCAGTAACTATGTCTCTCATTCAGGGGTTCTCAGGAGGCTGAGTCGGCTTCGTACAAAGCTCGACTATCCATCGTGGGAAGGCAGAACAGACTGGCATCACATATACTTGGGTTGAAATACCAACTCTGCCATCCACAGGCCACGCTACCTTGGCCAAACTACTCAACCTCTATGTCTCAGCTTCTTCAGCACTTATTTCCATGACTTCTTCCAACAAACCCTATGAGATAATTCATAAAAGGAACTGGCATACATTTTCTTCTATTGATGGGACATCTACTACTAGATTATTATTATTATTATCATCAGATGGCATCTGAGTAAGGACTTCCCATGTCATGTGAACTGGAACCAGACTCTCATCTTTCCACAGTAGTTCAGAAGCTCCCTCATCAAAACTGACCTTTATTCTAGTTAACAAACTGAACAGAATAGACTTGTTATTCTATCCTAGTTAACTCTAAGAAGTAAAAATAATTTGGCTTTTTTTTTTCCAGGGACTGGTGTTGGTCTTAAAGTTTTCTGGGTGCTCTGAACAAGGAAGGAAGGTCTGGGGAAATCTCCAACCTCTGGGCTGTTATGGACAGCGCATGGCAGGAGTATCTCTTAGGGCTGTATGAGAGCCAGCACAGGCCAGTGCTGTGCAACATGACCATGAACAGCCCATCCTTGCCACGTGCTGGATTAGATGGACTTAGAGCTACCAGTTATCCCATAGGAAATGTTTGTGGGATGAACTGTAGACGTTTCTGACCAACAGCATCTTAAAGGTTATCTCAAAAGTGGCAGAAATCACACACTGTTCTCTCTGCAGAGCAAACCACAGTGTGTCCCCAGCCACCCAGGTCAAGAAAGACGGGAAAACCAGTCTCAGATGTGTCCCGGGCACCTAGACCAATGGGTGCTCAATATACGTTTATTGAGGGGAAGGAGTTAGGGGGGCAGAAAGCTTTCCCAGGCATGCTGATGTGGGAAGACGAAGGTTGAGGATGGGATTCTACCTGGAATGGAGTATTTTTCAGCATCCTGAGACCCGTGGGCAGGGCCAACCCCAATCTGGAGTGGAGAGCAGAAACTCCTTTAGAAGGAGGCTGAGAGTTAAACCCACTAATTCAGCAAGTCCTCGTCTGTCTCATTTCACGGTTCCCAGGGCCCTTTCCCACACATTCTTTCAGTTCCTGCCAACAACTCTGTGAAACAGATATTATCCTCTTTTTAGGGATGTGGAAACCGAAACTAAGAGAAGAACCCAAACGAGGCTGCTCGTCACAGGCACTACAGTGGTTGTTAAAAAAGCAGAATCCCAAGCCCCAGCTTCAGACCTACTGGGTCAGAACTCAGGTCCGGGGAGGGGGTGGCCTGGGGATTCTTCTATTATTGAGCCACCCCCAAGTGATTACTTTCAATAATCATTTCCACGTGGGAGCCACTAGGTCCCTGAGTTACCCCAGTGCCTGGGAGCTCCACCTGCTACTCTCCTCTTGTGTCTCTCCGTTGGCCTCACAGTGTTCTGTCCTCTGATTGGCCATAAACTACTCTCAGCTGGTAACTTACCTAGGCCAGATTTAAAGCACCGTCCCGGGAAACAAGCCAGCAGATGTATTCGTGGAGTCTGTAAGGGGCAACCTGAGCCAGCCTCCTTCCTATCTTCCCATTGAAATGCGAACATGTGAGGTACTTCCTTGGCGTTATACTGGTATCAGTATGAATTTTAAAATCATCACCAAGAGCAAGTGGTGGGTTTTAGAATAGTACTACGCAGGGACGAAGAATCAAACAGAAAAGGGGCAAGGAAATCAACCATTTCACATGCAAAGTGCCTCCTGACAGTGCACAGGGCCAATCCACCTCCTTCTGTCGAAAGTGAACAGGGAATAATCAAGAAAGCATTTGAAGACATTCTGTATGGTGGTGATCATTCTACATATGTGCACTTAGCTGTGGTTACTGGGGATTTTGCGCTTCTAATCTGATGACCAGGTAATGATTTCACCGTTCCCCATTCCCGCTTCTCCTTCTCACCTACACATTTTTAGGGACATGAAAATATGGTTTAAAAAAAACAGAGCAAAAGATAAAAACATTTTACAGGGTTCTCTTGTGGGAGTGGAAAACAAAGGGACATTTCCTTAAGACAGAGGATGGAATCACAAATAAACTGGAACTCTAAAGTCTAGAAAAGATAAGGAGTTGGCCTGATCTACAAAGGACCTTTAGCCTACATGCAGATTTTTACTCAGATGTTGATCGCTTTCCCTGTGTTCCTGGCAGAAACACACACAGCACTGTGAATGATGTACGTGCTTTAGCAGAAGGAAGAGGGATATGAACACTTGCTTTCGACATCATGTGTCAACTACACTTCAATTAAAAGAAAGCTTGCTTTTGAAAAACATGACTAGACATGCTGCTAATAAGTGAGAGAATAACACAATTACGAACAAGAACTTAAAGACAATATTGTATGTTCTTAAAAATCCTCAGAAAAGGGTCAACGAAGTCTTCTATGATACCGAGTAATGGGCTGTTTAATCTTAAGGATTTTTAAATTTGTTTTAATGTTTATTTTTGACAGAGAGAGAGAGAGCACAAGCGAGCAGGGGAGGGGCAGAGAGAGAGGGAGACACAGGCTCGAACTCAAGAATCCTGAGATCGTGGCCTGAGCCGAAGTTGGACGCTCAACCGACTGAGCCACCTAGGTGCCCCAGATCTATAGGATTTAAAGAGGCTCCCCCAAAAATCAGGATGTTACTTTACACTACTCTTTTCTGGGCACGGCGGTATGCTTAGAAGAAGAAAAACGACTGTTCGGGTCACTTATGGTCAGTGAAGACCCTGGAAACTTCCATCAGAGTTAAGGATAAACACTGGGAGGTTTCTCAAAGCGTGCGTCAGGAGTACAAAGTAACGAGACACCAAAATGATTCACCCCTTGCCTATTCCAAGGTTCTACCTTTTCATAGAAAGGGGCTGGCAAGAAAAGACACTTTCTTTTCAGTATCAGTTGTTTTACCTGGTGTTTTATTCCTTGGTTTTGTAAATACCACCACCGACACGTAATTTCAAGCTACATCTGAAACGCTCTTTACTCAGATGCGTCTGGGCCATGTGTGCGGACAGGAAAAGCATTACCTATCAAGCTAAGAGTCCCATGCACTGCGGGGCTCTGCCAGGCCCCGCACAGGAGTGCTGAAACGGGAAGTCTGAGATGTGCCTACCTGTTATAACCACTGACTACTGAGAGTGTCCAGGGCAGGAGTAGGCACTTCATCGTTTCTCAGGGCTAACATGGACCCTCTCCAGGCTAACATGTTCCTGGGTGGGCAACACCCTCCCCATAAAAACCAGTTAAAAACTCTAACACTGGGGCACCTGGGTGGCTCAGTAGGTTAAGCATCTGACTCTTGATCTGGGCTCGGGTCACGATCTCACGGTTGTGAGATCGAGCCCCGCTTTGGGCTCTGCGCTGGGCACGGAGACTACTTGGGATTCTCTCTCTCCCTCTATCTCTGTCCATTCCTTACTCGAGTGCACTCTCTCACTGCTCTCAAACAAACAAAACTCTAATGCTGTGTCACTCCTAATCAGGAAATGTGCAGGAAACATAGCCACCTGCACCCACACGCACTGCAAGACAAGAAAGTATGCTGATTTTCACCCCTTCACAGCCTGACTCTGCCCATGGTGGAGAGGTCCCTGTGGAGCAATCCAGGGGCCGGAGGACGGTGACTCTGACCCCAAGCTACCTCTCCCTTCCTCTGGGTGGCTGGGAAGGTGCCCTGGAAGTGCTTCTGAGACTCCGCCTCCAGGAATGTGGAACGCTGGGCTGGCCATACCAGCAGGTCCCACGGCTGCCGAAGCAGGCCTCGCGACAGCGTCCATGCTTCCCCACCCCCAATGCCACCTGTTCTGCAGACGTGCAATGCGCTCCTGTCCAGGGTTCTAGACGCCAAGAACAAAAGGACGCGTGGCCACAGCAGGCCTAGGCAGGGCAGGAGGGAGCTCAAGAGAAGGAAGGGAAGGAAAGGATGCCTCCTGATCTCACTTCTTCCTCTGTGCCCATCTTCTCTGACTTAATAGAGGTAGAAAGAAGACAAATGGTGTTTTCCTTTGTTCTAATGTCTAATAGAGAAGGTGAGCCCTTCCCTGAATTTGCCCCTCCTCAGGTCCTGTCTTTATCTCCCAACAATCTCTATGGTTTTTCTTTTTTTTTTGGTAAGTTTATTTTGAGAGAGAGAGTTCACGTGCAAGTTGGGGAGGGGCAGAGAGAGAGGTGGGGAGAGGGAGGGAGGGAGAGAGAGAGAGAGAGGGAGAGAGAGAGAGAGAGAGAGAGAGAGAGAATCCCAAACAGGCTTGGCACGGTCAGTGTGGAGCCGGATGTGGGGCTCGAACTCACAAACTGTGAGCTCATGACCCGAGCCAAAGTTGGACACTTAACTGACTGACGCCCAGACGCCCCTATAGTAGTTTTTACAGTGCTGACCAGGAGCTGGGTGTTCTCAGCACTTTACAGATGCTATGCCATTTAATCCTTAGAATAACCAGGGAGGTGGGCACTCTGGCAGCAGAAGAAGAAACAGGGTTGGAGAGGGGCAGTGGCACCTGTCCAGTTCCAATGGCTGGACGGAGTGGTGCAGAAGGTCCAACCACCACGCACTGAACCAGAGGTAGAATCCCAAGGATGGAAATAAGCCTACAAAGCGGGTGTAAATGCTAGGGCCAGCTTGGCAGGGGGCTCCTGCCCACGCCTTCACAGGTTAACACTGTCGTCAACCAGGAAAATGAATTACTAACACTTGGTCATAGTCTCCTAGCACCCTTGGGAGCCCCTGCCACTTTGGGAGAATTCGCAGAGAGAAAAAAACGCAGGGACCGAGGGAGTCGGAAGGAGGGGCTGAAGGCTACTGGCAAAGGCCTGCATCAAGAGCCAGGAGACAGTGGTCAAAGGGGAGGCCGGGAGAGCCAGTCCCGGATGCAGACCGCCTGCACTTAGCCCTGCAGCTGACGGCATGTGACCTTGAGCCAGCTCCTCAATGCCACTGTACCTCAATATCCTCATCTGTTCGGGGGGAATGATACCTCCCAGGGCTACAGTGAAGATTAAATGTTTAGACTTACAACTGTATGTCCTTATTAACTACTAGCCGTTACCAAATCAACTGGGTAGTATAACAACATACTGGGCAAGATTTCTTTTTATTTTTCCAAAGCAAAATCACCACACCTACTGCACCTTCATGAGCCTGAGTTTCCCCTAAGAAACAGGGATTTGCAGGCAGAGTTTAGCAGGAGTGGCGACGGGAAGGTGGGCTGGAGGGGGTCATCAAGGAAGCAGGGGCTGCCTCACAGGGGGTGGCTAGAGGCGGCCCTCCCACGGGCGCGCCCCTGCGGGAGGAGGTGCTACGAGGCAGATGGCCTACGGGGGGTGGTGGTGGAGGCAGAGACCCCTCAGGGCAGGGCATGCCCGGTTGCACCTGCAGGAAGCCGCCCCAAGCTGCTTGCAATCCGGCGCGCAGGCGCCACAAGCCGAGAGAGAGGGTTCCCAGCGGTGCACGAGGTGTCCAATATGTTCGCTCAACAAATCTGTGCTAAGCACCTGCTGTGTACCTACCAGGCAGTGAGGACGGAGCAGAGAACAAGACAGGCAAGGTGCTTGCTCCCTCCTCCACTGTCATGAAGGAGAGGACAATTAAGAAGTAAAAATGGAAATTTCACATAGGGATAAAGCACTTGGGAGCAGCATACAATGAGCTAATGGGGTTGGGAGGAAGGCCTCCTTCAGACACAAGCACCAGGCGCGGCCCCGTCTGAGGAGGTGAAATCTGGAGTCGAGGCTTGAATTGCAAGAAGGAGCCAGACACAGAACGCAGGGGGCAAATGCAAAGATCTCAGGGGAGTTCTGGGAGCAGCGGGGAAGCCAGCTCAGGAGGACCAGAGGGAGTTGCAGGAGAGCACGGAGACGGGGCGCCGGCGGGGGCCAGGTCCACAGGGACCTCCGAGGAGGCCAAGGGGAAGAGCCTGGGTTTTATTCCGAGTGCACTGAGAAGCCAGTGGAACATTTTTAGGCAGGGGAATTACGTGATCTGGTTGCTGTGAGAAGTAGAGCAAGATTAGAAATAGGGAATGAGGAACTGCTGTTTTTGTAGGTCAGCAACGGCCGAACACCGGCAGCTTCACGTGGCTCGTCCCGATTCCCGCCCTGCAGCCATCGAGAACAAGAGCCAGGCCTTAATAAGGCTGTGGTGCCCGCACCCACCGTGGCATCCTCCAGGAGGGCGCGGCTGGCCTAGGAGGGGTCTCCCGGGCGTCGGGTGGTGGAAGGACAGCGGTGGGGTCTCCCCACGTCACCGCGACCCACACGACGCGCAGGAAATGACTTCTCAGTTAATGCTTCCCGTCCACCATCCCCCAGGGTGCTGGGTCACTCGTGCTCCGTCCGCACAGGGCCGACGCCCGGCCAGCGCCCGCGACCGCACACTCATCCCCAGCCCCGAGACGGACGCACGCGCGCAGCGAAAGAAGGGCCTCCGCGACCGCTTGGCCCCCCGGCTCAGATTCCTCCTCCTGCGTCTCGGTGCCTTGGAGGAAAGGAAATCCTTCCGAGGGGAGAGGGGGGTCTGTGTCAGAGACGGCCACGATATTTGATCAGCACTGTCGGCCGCTGACCGTGACAAGTCCCCATCGGCACCTTGACGGGTTCCTGTCTGAAGGACCGTGTGCTTAAGCAACATGGTGACTGGTGAACTGCCAAGCCCAGGTTAGCACTCGGACCAGATTAATACACGTTTCCTATTTTTTGTTCTTTACCCATCCCCATTTACTTGGGTGCACAGGACACTCAGTTCCGCCACGGCGTGAAGGTTAGGTTTTTAAAAATGTGAGAATACGGCACACAAATTTATCCTCGGGCTGCGTAACCGTATCTGGTATCCAGTATTCGCCATGCATTTTTAGATGTTTCACGAGGCTACTATCGCCACTCTTAATTTCAAAAACCACAAACTGTCTAACGATTCAACAATACCTTGATGCTATCGGACGCTTTGATTTCCATGTTGTTAATCCCCGAAGCACAGGGGGAAAGTGCTTGTTTAACCCTCAGCCACCTGGAAACCGTTACAGAGAAATCCTCTGGGGCAAAGACAGCGAGACTTCATTGGAAATCAAACCCCACATGAATCATTATTGATTATCAGCCAGTGGGGCACTGTATTTGGGATAAAGTTTGAGGAAAGGACAAGAGCTTTTTCTCTTTGAATCTATTACAAACCAGTACTGAGGGCCTTTGGGGCTGCTCAGTCCTTCCTAATTTATTCTTTCTAGGATATGTTGGGTTTGTTCACATTGGTCAATCATCTAAAGTAGAAAAATAGGCCACTGACCTGAAATAAAGAGCTTAAAATATGTAAATTACATAAAGGTGAAACCGCTAAGGTATTTTACTGTCTCCCTGGAATGGAGTTCTACAAAACTACACCAAAATCAAGTCTTTTTCAAGTACACAGAAGATGTAGTTTTTATGGGGGCAGAAGTCATCCCGATCCCCAAATGACAATATTAAAGTAAGCCTAGAAATAGCTTTGACTAAAAGGTGGCCAGAAGTCAGGTCAGCGTGAGTGGGTTTTTTCCTTCCGCCTAATTTCTCAGGGGAATTCACGACACCCTGGTGGGGTAACTGGAACATCCTAGTCCCCATGCCCTGTAGACCTGCACCCACAGCCACTGAAAGAATTCCATCCTACTCTGAGCTGCATTTAAAAATACAAAGAATACATTTTTGATCAGTAAATATCTCCACAGATAATCTCCAATACCTCCCAGTAATTTCATTCCCAACAACAGCCTTGATAAACAAGGGTGATCAATAGCATCCACAAAGTGGAAATGACTCCCCTTGCTTCTGGAATAAGCTACAACGGACCGTGAGACAGTATCATGTCGCCTTGGCAGACCCATTCCCTTCCGATTATCAAAATGAAGAAATACATACATATACATACATCTATATATTTAGTGAATCCTTGAACCAATCAAATAGGATATTGGTCTCAAATGTTTCTGATACTGAAAAATATGCCAGTTGCTAGTCTCAGAACAGAAGCCTAAACAATCAAAAAACCAACCGAGCCCCCACCCCCTTTTTAATGATCAAGAGTTTCCGGTAGAGAAAAGGTTGCCTTCTGGGTTAAAAAAAATTTCACAAGCAGTGATCTAAAGGGTAATGGCCTGGAGTGGGGTTTGTCAAAAATCCCCTTACGGTCTTTTAAATGAATTTAGGGAGACGACGCAAACACACGTTCGCATGGGTCACTGTCTTAGAACGACGTGTCTGCATGTGCGTATCCTGGAGGAGCACAAGAGGATTCAGACCCTCGGTAAAAGGTTACACCCACCATGAGCCTCCCCAGGGATTTAGTGCCAAGCCACCTATGATAAACAAAAGGCCACGCAGAGACAGAGCCACTAAAGAGGGTGGGGCAAGTTTCACTGTCTGCTTCCTCAAAAATCCACATTTCAAGGCATAATATCTCGTTGCTCGGGGGGAATCGGCCCAGCTCACTTCAATTCTTCCCTTACATCCTCTGTGCTAAGTCTCTGCTACCCCCAGGACCTTAGAAAGCTCTGTGTGCTGCTCACCACGCTAAACGTATCACTGGCGTGTTAGGTCGTTCCCCGCATCCCGGGTGTGGAACACAGTGCCGTGGCTCACAGACAGCGGTAACGTGCCTCCCGTAAAGCAGCACAAACACACGCCAAACGCACCCCACGTCTACACGCCAGATTCTTTCCCGTAAGCTTAACAGTCACATCCGAACGCATATCTGCTGTTACTCTCAAAAATTCTATCCTCACGCCGTCTTCAGAACATCAATTCTATTATTACTTTTCAGTAGACAATAAAGGCATTTCAAAAATTTTCACAGTAAACACGTGAAATAAAAACGACATGTTGTCTGGTAAGCGTCCTGTCTTACTTTTGCTTAACCATTCCAATACGAGTGAGATACCACCGGGCAAGGCTTATCTCAGAACTGAAGCAAAAGAAAAGCTTTGGGGCCCCTTTCTGTGCCGGTTACTTATGAGTTATTGATCTGGGGGGCTTTCTCTCTCGTTCTTTCTCACAGAGGCAGACGCTTCTTTATTCTCACCCCAGTGGCTGTCGTTTCTACCCGTGGATTAAACCATATACGTACATACACGTAGCATGTTCATCTATTTATATATAAGTTGGCAGCGCATTTTTAAAAAGTAAAAGAGGCATATCAGATAGAATAGACAAGCGTGCAGAAAATATAAGCCCCAAACAAATGTTACTGTACTTCATTCATTCATTCTTACATGGCTCCTTCACCCTCCAGTATAAGAAATGCACACTTTTTTCCTGAGTTTAAAATCAGAGAAATACTTTAAGTGGTGAAATTCCTATTGTTGTTAGATCAGCTCTTTCCATTAAAGAAATTTATTATGATTTAATCATTAACAATATAAACATCTTTTGTCAGAAGCATATTTTACATTGATTAGAACTGGCTGGGTTGAACAGGCTTTTAGAGTACTGAATCTAAAAATAGGTCTATCATGATCTGTAAAGACATTTTGGTTAAGTGTTCACTGGCCTAAAAATATCTTTTAAAAACAATTTAGCTAATTTGGCTGAGGGGTTCATACCGACTTATCGACCCACAGGCTGTGATTTCCTGTTTGACAGAAAAACCTACCAAATTAGTAACACAATCCAGGTCAAGTTTATGAGCATAACAGAGTGCCTGAAAAATGTAAGCGAGGCTGCGGATTTCTTTTTAACAATGGGATGTGTATGGATGGATGCGTAGAGCGGTGGGAGCACGGGAAGATGAGAAGCCAAGTTGAGAATAAAATAAGGATACAGAAAATACAGTGGCAGTGAGGTCTCCCTTCCCACTGCAGCATCCTTTGTAGCGAAAGGCGACGTTCCGTTCATGTGCCTTGGCAGGAACGTGCCACCGACGGTCTCACAGAAGTAGCCTCAATCCCAGAATTATCCCGAAAACTGAAGAAACACAGCACCCTGTGCAATCTTTAGGACACACCCAGAAGTAGTTACTTGTCAAGCGCTGGCCTCTACAACACGACTGTGTGCCAGCATTTAACGCAGTGACTCCTCTGGGGGAGGGGGGGGGGTGGAAGCCACTCCTAACTAGCTTTCCACAAAACAACAAAGTCTGTGGTCACTAGGTGGGGGGGGGGGGGGGGGGACGGGGGGCGGTGCCACGACCACCTTTGTCTCCCAACCCTCGCAGTGAACGTGCCTGGGAAGTGCAGCCGGCTCCATGAATCCAGGATTGCCTAATGACTAAAATAAAACGCACTTTACACATAAATCAATAAATCAGCCTTTAGTGGCAAGACGGGCAGCCGCTCACCAGACAGAATGAATATGCATAAGCGCCACCTCCTAGGAGAGCTTCTGCGCCTGGGCGCGATCGCAGACTCAGCCAGGGTGACCCGTGAGAAACGGCGCGCAATTCACCGCGCGAGAGGTCGGGGAGGGGGCGCTCGGCCCGCGGGAGCTCGGGCGACAGCGAGGACGCCCCCTCACCTGGAGGCAGGGGAGGCGCGGGCGGGCAGGGTCCGCGCGCGCGGTCAGGCGCGCAGGGGCGCAGGGGCGCCGCCGGCCGAGCCCGGGGGACCGCGCGGCCCGGCCCGCCCGGCGCTACTTACCCCGGCCGCGGCATTAACAGACGCTAATGGCTCCGTTAGGTCGAGGAGAAGCCTTTTGCCTTTTTGTCCTATGGAAATCCCAAGTTTAAAAAAAAATCCCGAAGCAGCAGTGGGCTCCCTGGTGCAGTGGATGCGAGTTCACACTCCGCCCCCAGCCGCCTCCACACTCCGCGCCAGCCCCCAACTTGCTGCAGCAGGGGCCAAAAATCAATCCGGAGCCGGGAGTGAGCCGGCGCGCAGGCAGACAAAGGCTTCACCCGGGGCAGGGCCAGAGTCTGGCTTTGCTCTGAAAGCCGTAACCTGCAATGGCATTACAGGAAGGGGTCCTACACGTCGTTTTCCTCCAGAGGACTGCTTTCTGACACCTTACAGTCCTGAAGTCCTGACGATCCCCAATCCCCTTTGTGCACGACCAGGAAACACCTGACACACCCACCCTACTGGGGTCCAGTCCCAAGACCTTCCCCAGTCTTGCCACAGGACAAGCCCTCAAAAGCCCCTTGGATCGGGGGTGGGAGGAAGGGAGGCAAGGAAGGAAAGGAGGGATTACATTTCATCCATTCAGAGATGCCGTGGTTCATAGCAGTCAACTCCTGATATTTTGAATTCCAAGACAAACTGTTTTTACTAAATGGGCGGCAAATTAAAAAAAAAAAAAAAATTTAAGTCTCGGGTCTGGAGACTTGGTCTGAATGCACCTTAGCAGAGGAAAAACCAAGTGTTGTTACAGTGCCCTTTGGCTGGCTTACCGAAACCTTCGACGGGCCAGGCCATCTTGATTGGTCACACACAAACACCCAGCAAGGCCTGCCACCTTGCCGATGGAAGCTACCCATATCACAAATTCAGCTGGTTTTGTTTGGAAAGGTATGTAGTTCAACTCTATTAAGAATGCACTAATTTTGAAATCTGCAATATATCAATCTGTGGAGGTGGGCCCTGAGTGGGGGAATAGTTGACTTCCAACTCCCTTGATACTCAGGATATTCCGCATTTGGGGGGAGCCGGGAGCCCCTAAACTAGCAACGTGTCTTCAACGCGCCTTCCAGTTCTTGGTCCAGAAATTGCTTACGGGAACTCTGCAGTTAACATAGCAGGCTACGCATGCCTGTTGTGAATTTTGACTATTTTAATTAAGCTACCTGTTTCTATTTCTTAGTACTCATAAAAGAAATAAAACTCCATTAGTACAATTACTATTTTTCAATAAATCAGATTGGCCTTCTTACCATGATTCTCAAAGAACAAGAATTAACAGTACGATGATGACAGATGTTGCAACGAAGTCACAAGTGAGGGGAGGAAAATGGGAATTTCACTAGAACTTGAGAATCATTTTTTCCAATTCCCAACTCTTGTTCTTCTCCATCCACGGGCACCACACAGAAGGACAGGACAAAATGTGACAAAGTTTCATAATATTGGATTATTTGTTGAGAGACACACATGCTTTACAACAGCCCGTGTTTCTTTTGTTAAGTTGGCCTTTAATGAGCAGCTGCAAAGTTCAACAACAAGCTATTAACCACTTCAGGGTCTGCTTTATGAGAAATGGGACCTGCCTGCAGGACCCAGAGCCCTGCGAATTCCAGTAAACTAGGGGCAATACGGTTTTAAAAATAAATCAATATGCCGAAGTAATTGCACGCAGCATGCACGTCCTCATAGGTAAGGGTGTTGGGGAGAGGAAGGTGCTCCGAAAGTTACCTTCTTATGGGCAGATAAAGGGCTGCAGCTCTTTTCTTGGTTTCGCCAAAAGAATGAAAAATGTCGTTAATTCTTTCAAGACAAATGCAAGCAACTGGCTTTGTTGCCTTTTCTCCCTCCCTCCCTCCCTCCCTCCTCTCTCTGCACAGCTTTAGAGAAAGGCTGCCCTGAGATTGTAGCAGTGATGGAATCACAGGGTCTGCCTACATTAGCAGAATTGCAGACAGCACTAGGGTGATGTCTTCGCTCTCCAGCTCTCTAATTATTTACCCAGATCAAGCCTGACTGCTGGAAAATCAGCTCTCCCCAGGAGGTAACCGAGCTGAAAGGTTCTTTTCACTGAGAAATGATGGGCTGGTGGCTGGCATCCAGCCTACAGGCCAGTGTGCCCTTGTGGGCAGTGTCACAAAATAAATACCCAGCCCCACACCATTTCCCTCGCTCATCCCCAGGAAAGTACTGGTCAGTTTAAGAAAATTAGGTAAGAGGAGCGTATTCGTGGTGCCGAAACACGCAAAGATTGAGCCCCTAGAAGACACTGTTCTAAAAATGAATTTTGTGAGATGAGGAGAGAGGGCATGCTGAGGTTGTTGAGCATTTTATGGCTGGAGCGTCCATTCAAAGTCCCTACATGCAGACAAAGCAGATTGCTGCATTGTTTCCACTTACGGGTGCTGTTTTCTCTTGCAGGTCTGAAAACAGAAAATGTTCAGGCAACATTTATGTTCTAATTTGCTCGGGCTCTTACAAAAACAGAAAGCCAACTAGCACTCTGTCAGCTCATATGCTGCTCCAAAGCTTTGGGTCACTCTCTTGACTCCCCAGAATAAGAGGGAAAAAAAAAAAATCAATTTAAATCAATCAATATCATTTCTATTTGTCTATTTCCAAAAGCTCTGTTAGAAGTAACACTTAATTTTAATGCTTTCCGCTTTCTTATTTGCTTTCCTAGGACTACAAAACTATTATCACACACACCAAATTTTTAATTTATCAGGCCCACGATGGGACGAATCACCTTCAGATTCCTTTATGTTTCACCACTCACAGACGAACATGGCTGCCAGTGAGGCTCTGTCGTGAACATGAACGTGTGGGCCTGGCACGCACATCCCCACTGCTCATTTACCTACACCCTTCCGAAGGCGCAATGACAGGGCTCATCCAACAAACATACAATAGCTTTGGGGAGACAATGTATGTGTTTTGATTGGCATTTCAAATTTATACTGTGTTTATTCTAACATTAAAATCCATTTGTATTCTCCACATACACAGCCATCTCTTAATAGTACATTTGAGGATTCTTTTTCCTGCTTCCCGGTCAAGACTGGAATTCAAAATCTGCTGTGGTTGATTAGCTTGCTGATTTTCAAAAACTAATTTCTCTTTTCAAAAATCACTCTTTTTTGGGCAACTGACATTCCAATTTGAGCTTGAGAAGCAGTGGAAATTTATTCCTGCATCGAACACCTAACCAAACTATGGCTGATCCTTCAACAACGTGGAAGTTAGGGGCCCCGACCCCTGCATAGTCCAAAATACCCCTATAACGCTTAACTCCCCTGAAAATTAACTACTAGTAGCCCACTATTAACTGGAAATCTTATCAATAACATAAACAGTCGATTAACACATATTTTGTATTTTGTATGTATCATATACTGTTTTCCTACAATAATACCTTTTCTAATTTCTCCAGTATTTCTAAGCTAGGCAGTTCATCTGTGAGTTTTTTTCAAATTGTTGTAAATCTCCAAAAAAAAATGTTCCCATGTATTTACTGGAAAGAACAAAATCTGCGTCTAAGCCAACCCGTGCAGTTCAAGCCCATGCTGTTCAAGGGTCAATTATACTTCCTTTCAGTTAGGATCTGTAATACATTCATCAAATTTCTGTAATGAAAAATTTGCATCCATACTGCATCATCTGTGTTTAAGAGAAGAGACCCAATGAATTCATTATTTAGAAAGGAACTAATCTGGGTATGTTAAAAGCCTATCTCGAGCTTCTTCTTAGACATCATGGAAACACCTGAACTATTCCACAGAACTAAGTATTAATAGAAGAATTAATAGAATTTTGAGGAGGGTATAAATTAATATATATAATATAAACTAGGGGAGACAACAAGGCCATCCCTTTCCAGTATAAAAAAAATCACTGCCCAAATGTCCTGTGACGCCATTGAAAATAGGAGGAAGGAAACATGATCACACCTCATGGGAACAAATTGTTTTATAAGAAAAAAGGGTAATCTACATTAAATTATTCTTCATTTAGAGAACACATACTGATTATAAACAATTTCCTCTCTGGCGTTGAAAAAAAAATTTTAACTGGAATGTCAAGCAATTTCCCCCCAATTCTAAAGGAAATAACCTCACTGTTCTCGGAGACGTCACACAGACTACAGGTTACTGTGTTCAATTTAGAATTTTTTATCTTCTACAGAAAAATGTTTATTGTAGTGATTAGAGTTTTTTGGGTTTTGGGGTGTGTGTGTGTGTGTGTGTGTGTGTGTGTGTGTGTTTAAAAAACCTCTTAGGATGTTGAGGACTTTTGTACTGCTCACAGGATTTGCCACTGTGTAACCATGTTGCGCTTTTTGTCCCAACTGCATCGGGCTCTACTCAGACCAAATCATTGCTTTGTTCACCTGATTACAAGACAAACTCCATTTTCCTTCCTGGGGCTTGTTAATGGTCCCTGAGCCTGAGTTCCCATCTTTAGTTTTTACCCAACAGTGCCAGATATGAAGCTATTGGAGCATTGGTCCATATCCCGAAAACAAACGGACGGAGGCACGGCCGCCCCAGCCCAGAGAAGACCCAGCGGACTTGCCTGACGGCCAACGTATGCCGGGATCAAGAGCCAGGAGAGTTGACTGCATGCCACCAGGGGCATCCGAGAAGAGTGTGGACCACTCGGGACAGCTCCTCTTACCACCAACGCTCTGTGCTTTCCTCCTGTCCAGGTTCCCTTGGGGTCCTTTCCTGGCCTTGGCACTAAGCGTTTTTGGCTGTGTGCAAGATTCCTGCTTTCGTGGAGGTGGTCCAATTGGACCACAAGCGCTTTGTGAATCACTCAGGAGGAATCACGAGACAGCAATTATAAAAACCAACACTACCCTACACTGTTACAGGGTCAGAGTGGCTCCATTAAAGTATCAGTGTTTGAAAGGAAAATACGGTAGACCCAAATGTGGTTTGCATTTACATAAACTTGGCATTGGCAGCACTACAACACGCAATGACAAACTTTATTTCGCAGAAGAAGGAAAGTGACAGGAATGAGGTGACGTGGCAAGCTAATGCCCCTGTCCAGGATTGTGGCTACTGATTTCAAGGTATTCTCCCTCAGGAATCTGGATCTCTGAATGTTTAGGTAATACGGGGACGGGACTGTCCTGTGGTTCCTTTTGGAAAGCGCGGCTGGGTACTTTGTAGGGCCTCTTTTTACTCCCTAATGTCTTTGAAACCTAATCCCCACCACCCTCACCCTCAAGGCCCTTATCACTCACTCCCTGCTCCGGCTAGCACCGTCTACATGAGGGGTGCTGCAATTTGAGACTGAATTTGAGACTCGTTTACGTAAGAGCAGGTTAAGGGGTCCCTGTGTGCTGCACTCTACTTCTCGGGATTCCATCTGTGTGGAGAGCATGGAGCTCACATCTGTCTGACCAACACCAGCACCTAGACGTGGGGCTTGCTCAAGAGTAAGGGCTGAGACCTGAAGGTGTGCCTGGCGTCCTCCACCAGGGAAAAGGTCAGGGACCACCACCAAGTGTTGTTGTTCTCGGAGTTCTTCAGTCTTTCTCTTTGGCCTGTGACTCTCCCGTGATCACACAGTCCTTCCATCACGGCCTGGTTACCAAACCCTATTTTAGCCATTTGTTGTCATCTGTTAAATGCTCATCTCAAAACCCTCGGCGGCTGATGTAGACACAGGCGGAGCCATGCCCATAGGGGGAGATTTGATCCTGCTTTTCCACCCACCTCCACGGCTATTCATTTTCCTGACCCGGTCAGTGCTCCGTCTGGAGACTGGCAACACCTGACCTTATTGTCAGAGCTCAAGAGCTCCAGACAAGGTGAGTCCTTATGCCAGTTACAGACTGCTGAAACTAAGCAGCCCTTTCTTAGATCCAGACAGTTCCCAGATTCTTCGGGTAAAAACTGTCTACGTCCCTTAACAGACCATCATCATATCTGAACGTTCCTCACTGTGAGATCGCACGTTGGCTCTGACCTGGGGATAAAGTGCTTTGATTACATTAAGGCAGATGGGGTTTAAGCCCTTGCTTCTTGTTTAGCTCAGGCTTGGCTGACAGTCTAGGAGTGAAGGGGGAAGGATGGCATGTAGTTTCTCTGAGCCTCAATTTCCTTATCAGTTACCTGGGAAGTAGGTGACTAACCCCCCACAAAGTTTTGGTAGAGATGAGCTGAGATGATGTGTGAGAAAGACGGCACCAAAGATGCTCAACAAATCTTCACTGATCCTCTCTAACTCACCCAGTATTTCATTCCCCAGGAGCTAGTTCATAGTCGCCACCTCTTTACTGGGGAGAGGAGAGCCGTCCTCCTATCCCCCCAGGAGCACATGCACTAGCTTGGGAGTCACTGCCCAGCAATCAGAGGCAGAAATGGCAGGCGGGTAGGGTGCAGGGGCTTCCTTCTCCACCTGCCTGCACCAGCCCAGTGACCTCATAAAGGTCCTGCCAGCTCCTTAGCAAGTGGGTTCCCAGACATTTCTGTCTTTAGATGTTCTCAGACTTCTCTCTTTGCCTGCCCCCAAGCAATGAGTGTGAGGCCATGCTGGGGTACAGAGATGAGCAATCCAGACAGAGTCCTGCCCCTGTAGCCCTTACCAGCTAATGGGGGCCAAAGGAACAAAGCAGACCACCCCAAGTAAGAAGTGAAAGTGCAGAGTGTTAAGAAGAAATAGAGAGGAAGCTACAGCCCATGGCAGGGAGAGGGGAGTTGGAAGCATAATGGCACCAGATTCGTGTCTCTAAGGACCACTCCGGATGCTGTAAGGCCAGGGACAGGGAGCAGAGGCTGGAGGCAGGTAGACCGGATGCAGGTGGGTCAAATGGAGGCCAGGGTGGAGGCCCAAAGAGGTAGGCGGCGGTGACCTACCTTTGCTTTAGCCCTGACCGACCTTAGCCTTTGCTTGGGTGGTGACTCTGGAGGTGGGGTAGATGTGGGCACGAGGGAAATGAAGGCACCGTGGATGACAACACAGCTGGGGCTTGAGCAGGACTGGGGCCAATCTTTGGCCTAATCCCAATCACCAAGAAGCAACAGCACATGGAGAGAAAGCAGGCGGAAGACCGCTCAGATCCTGCCTGGAACTCAGCACGGTCTAAATAAATTAAATAAGCAATAAGTCACATAATCTCCCTGAATCCTGTAATGTGGCTGGCAAGGCCTCTTCTGATCTTAGCGGATACCTCACTAGAGCTTCAGCCATTTCTGCCTGTATGAGACAGGAATTATTACTGGTGTTTGTTGGATGGCAACATCCCCAGCTATCATTCCGCACAGTCCTTTGCAGAAATGAGTCATTCTGTTACTAAGCACCTACTGTATGCAAGGCACTTTCTCCAGGTGCCACACACACATACTCCTTGGTCCCAACAACCACCCTCTGAGGTAGTACCATTAGTTTACATATTTGGAGGCCGATGCACAGGGAGGGTAAGTAACTTGCTCAGAGGCACACAGCAACAAGCAAGTCGAAGAGCCAAGATGTGAACCCAGGCCATGTGAATCCAAGCCTGTGTGTGCTCTGTCACTTTCATGAACAGGTTCAGGTGCCCGGCCCTGTGTTGAGGGTTTTCGTCCAGCCTCCTTTTCCCTCTGCCCCTGAAGCATCTGCCTTGGTTTTGCTTCCTGCTAACATGGATCTCCTGGGGAATCAGGGATGACAGGTTCTGTGTACCACTGAGCACGAACCCATTCCCAAAACTCATAGCATTTCTCCAGCAAAGGTTTAGGTTGCCCTGAGACACAACATTTGATTTGTATCTGGGATAAATATATATACATACATACACGGAGCGGACACTCCAGTGAAGCCAATATCCAGAATTGATAGCATATGGCTACACACTTTGCAGAGACAGAAATCTAACATTCAAACAAACAAACAAAAATAGTTCTGAAGGTCTTTGGAACGCTTCGACAAATGATCTGCAGAAGCAGACATAAGTCACCGTGAAGAAAACTTTTTCTTCTAATAGAATAAAACTCTAAGAAAAAAAAGGTTGAAGAAATGACTCACTGATATGTATGGAGGCGAGGGAAAGTGGGCCCTGGGGAGCCACGTGGATGGATTACAGAGGCCTCGAGGCTCAGCTGCGAAGAGAAGGCTGGGAAATGAGGTCCCCGGAGCATGTCTGGGCTTCTGATTTGTTCCTTCTTTTTCGTCTCGCAGAGCTCACGACTCAAACACCTGGGGTAGGTGGTGAGCCGGTCTAGGAGCCTGGCCTGAGGACACTCCGTGCCTAGGCCCCAGAGAACACGGCTGGCCTCCACCTTTTCCAGCTGCGTGACCCTGAGCCACTGGCTTGCCCTCTCCAAGCCAATTTCTCCATTTGCAAAATGGTAATCAGAACCCACTACACAGGTCGTTGTGAAAATGAAATAAAAATCTCCACCTCAAGTGCTGAGGAACCGCTCCAAAGTTAGAGTTATCAATGGAAGTAATACTAAATCATGGGGCTGAGGAGGCAAACAACTTCCTTGAGGACCTAGGGGGTATTGCTCAGGGCCCAGGGGGCCAATTCAGGTCTAGCCCTGAGGGATGGAGAGCACATACCTGGGTATTTCTCATTCAAATGATGCCCTCAGAGCTTGAGCCCTTGCAGTGTAGGATCCTGACCATCCCCGGCCCCTCAGGGCAGAGCACCTGCTGGGAGGCAGCCAGACTGGGGTGGGGGTGGGGGGAGGGGGGTTGGTGACCAGGGAAGTTTTCCCAAGCACTGTGGATCGTGGTGCACACTGGAGGTATCTCCACCTCTGTGTCTGTCCAGACAACTCCTTCAGGCCAACCTATCTGTCAAAGAAGGTCAGAAGGAGTCTGTGGATGTCCTCACTAGTGGACGGAGCATTCCTGCCGACAAGCAGGGGTGGAAATGCCGTTGTCCTTCCCACGAGGTTAGCTTCCAATACCGCAACCTTCAATCAGTGGCGAGCCCAAGCCTCTCTCAATCCACGGGAGCCCCAGAGAACAGGTCCCGCTGCACACACGCGCTGCCTGCCTGTCACTCCGCACAGGGCTCTCGGCTGGGCCAGGCCCGCCTTGGGCCTGCTTCCGGGAGGCGGCTTCTGCCCAGCCCGCCAACTCCTGCCAGCGAGACCCTGCCTCTGCGTCAGCACGTACACTGTCACCCACTCACAAATCCGATCAAATCTCCGCCGTTGGCCCGGCCACGGCGCTGCCTGGGGACAATGGGCCCTCTCGGTGCGCTTTAAATCGAATGACCCAACAATTTTCTTCGAGCAATGCCGTTTGACCACTCTCAAGTACAGTAACTCCTATAAATAAAGATATAAATGGTGCTAATCTGGAGACTTGGGCCATCCTGCACACAAAAGGACTTCTCTGTGTAGGCTTGTTGCGGATTGTCCTTTGTCAGTGGCTTAACTGTGAGCCAGAGACAGACAGCAGGGTGGAGAAGGTGCTGGCCTTGCTGGTGGGAGGCGCTCACAGGGGGGCCTCCCAGAGCCGTCCAGTCCACTCATTTCAGACCGCAGAGCCCACGGGGTGGCTGAGGGACGGGGCCTGGGAAGGTGGCACGCCGCAGTCCAGAGCCTAGCGAGCTCCCGGCACTGAGTGGGGCTGTGGCAGGGGGGAGACCCGAGGAGGGCAAGGGAGACTGACCATGCTTCTTCCCGGAGGTTGCCAAAGGGCCTCCTGGCTGAGATTCAAGTCTGGACGCTTACAGCCATCTTCAGGGCCACAATCCACGGGGGCTTTGCAGCCCTCTCCCTCTGGGATCAGTTCTCCTTACCCACATAAGGCTGTTGGTATGTCACCCACTACCTACAGCAGGTGGAGGGAGCGCCCACATCAGCACTACCACCGACTCCGGGAAGCGCGGCAAAGGCTCTGCCCCCGCACTAGGCAGCGCGGCTCGGCCAGGAGACAATGACACGGCTGAGAGGGACCTTGCCCCATCCCAGTGAGGCAGCACCAAGATGGGCAAATTCGAAGACAGAAGTGGAATGAGGACAGCGGAGGGTCGCCCCCGCGGGGATTTCCTGCCTCCCAAAGACGGAACCCAGAAGGTGAGCAGGCAAGGCAGGCACTCACCTCTGCCTCTCCCGCCTGCTCCCCTACCCCACACTAGCACAGCCCACACCCCTGCACTTCCATCCCACACCCTGCCCCCTCACACTCACATCTTCTCCCTCCTCCCCCTCAGAAGACTGGAAACTTCTCCAACTTCCCCGGGTGGGTGGGGCCTCTGCGTACCCCGGATCAGCTCCCTCCCACAGCTTGCCCTCCCCTGCGGGGAATGGGGGGGGGGGGCAGAGCATACACCATACACTTGTCCGGAGGAGGGGCCCGGCTGCCCCCACATTCTCTGAGGGATCTCCAGGACAGGAGGACTAAAGGGGCAGCCCCAGAAGGGGCCTTCCTGGGCATGGCCAGGAGTTGCACAAAACGGAGGCGCTGTGCCCACTGGACCACACTTCACAACTTGTCCCGGCAGGCGGGCTAAGCTGCAGACTGGGGGACGGGCGCGCAGGCAAAGGGCAAGGGCAAGAGGGTTACTGCCATTGTCCCCAGTACAAACACCTGCCAGCCAAGTTTCAAAATTCTTGTTCCTTCAAAGAAAGGGGCGGAGGAATTTCCAGAAGTGCCGCCAAAGTGCCGGGCAGCTGCCCTGAGAAGGCAGGTATGGGTGAGCAGCTTGACGGGAAGGAGGGAAGGAGGAGGTAACAGCAAGAAGGAACAGAGTTCACCAGGGGGAAAACAGTGCATGCGTGTGAACTCGTGTGCACGGGCTTGCGAGCGCGTGGGCGTGCTTGTGTGCGTGTGCGCGCATGTGCCTGTGCGTGCTTTCGAGCATGTGTGTGCGTGTGCGTGTGCGCAGGGCAGATGCAGTGACAGGAGCAGAAGCTGCAGGCTGGCAAGCCCAAGATGAACGCCCGGCACATCCACTCAGGGGAAAAAGCAAAAGCCTGGGTCACTGCCAAGAGCATCCAGTCAAGGGCACCGGAAGGTGATGCCACAGGCACCTCAGTAGGGCTGTGTGATGCAGACAGAGCCTTTGCAAGGCCCTGTCCTGGGAGCTGAGGGGCAGGGCGGAGTGCCTGCAGGAGGGAGCTGGGGGTGGCAGTGGGGCCCTAGAGGCACTCAGCTAGGAGCAGGGGGCAGATGAGGAAAGAGAGCCGAGGACCAGAGGTGTAGGAGAAAACGGGGGGCTTGGGAACGAGGGGTGTGGCCACAGGCATCGAGGGAAGCTTGCGGGCACTCCGCGAAGCAGGCCTTGAGGGAGATTATTAGGACAAACGCAGAAGAGTGGGCAAGTACAGGGGCTGCGGAGCGGGGAGCCCCGCGTGCAGCTTGTGGGGGGGGGGCAGGGTCCCTGGAAGCACGGTGGGGCAGATGTGACCGGTCCTGTCCTCACAAGGAGCTGCTCTGCAAGCCCACAAGGATGACCGGAGAGAAGAGCAGAGCCAATCCAAGCAGCCAGAGACCAACAGGGCATTTCCAGTCAGCCTAGACGAGAGTCAGTGTAGGCCTGAATGAGGTCAGCATCAGAGCGGCCAGACACAGGGCACTGCAGGGGACCGTGGCAGGAGTGGAGACGGCAGGGCTTCGGAACCACGCTGCACCATGGGAGGAGGGGCTGCGGAGGTTCCTGGGGTGCAATTCCACATTCCTGGGGGGCGGGTGGGAAGGGCCCAGGCTCACCTATACCTATGCCCAAGGACACACCCAGTAGAAGCTGGAAAACCACGTCTGGGGTGGTCACTGCTGAGACACAGACCTACGGCGCATCTGCTCGGTGGGCACCACAGAAGTAAGGAGCCTGCCACGGAGGCAGGACACGGGCCTAGCAGGGCCTGATTCACCACAGGTCCCCAACAAGTGAACGCAAGCTAAGGCGGGGTGGGCATCCCAGACGTAACTCTTCCCGATACGGCCAGATGCAAGTGGTGGCAGAGCCCCTGGGGGGACCTAAAAACTTGTTGGCGTCCAGGCGCCACCCCCCAGAGATTCCAATTCAGTCTGGGGCACGACCCGGCATCAGCAGGTTTTGAGAACCCGCTAACCATGAAGACTGAGTGAAGAGAATTGAAAGCCATGTTCTAATTCTATGTTTTCGTAAAGAATCTCCTAGGTGATTGTGAAGTAATCACAATCTAATTTGGGGGATCTGGGGTCAAGCGGGAGATGGTGAGGTATAGGCCGTGAGCTTCTTGAGGACAGTGCTGCCTTACCCACCTGTGCCCACCGGGCTGTGTGTCCCTCCCCACGCAGATCAAAGCCTCCTATGCGTACTGGGCTGCACGGGGTCACCCTGGGCAGGCACAAAGGGGACAGTCACAGCTGCAAAGCATCCTTTACTCCCTTTCTTCCCCACACGTCTATCTGCAAAGTCTTAGGATGGCAGGAGCCAAAGACCCCAACCTCCGCCAGGAAGAAGTCCACCGGCCCATTGATTCTCATGTCCTGAACAGGCTCTGAGACTGTCACAGTCAATTCCGTCTGAAGACCCTCTACACTTATGGAAGAGGCAGTAGCTGCTCTTAGCAAGAGGCCCGCGTCTGTGGCACGAATGCGTTGTCACAACTTCTCAATTGGTCTTGGCTTGACTGAAGGGTCTGTGCTTCCTTGTTAAGCACATTTCAGGTAAATTCTTCCAGACACAAGGGTGCACGTGTAAATCAGATGGTGAAGCCCTAACCATGTGCAACGGGGTGTGGTGACCACAAAGAAGCGGTAGAAGGACCTTCTGGAAGGGCAAATCCAGCCCTTTGTCCCCAAACCCGTTCTTCCGAAGCCAGCATTCTCTGAGGGCACCTCGGATGGACATGCAGAGCCAAACAAATGAGCCAGGACCCCGAGAGGCTCTGGGGTAACAGAGACCGCCCAGTCGGGGACTGGGTCTCAGAGCAACAACAATAGTCAAGCTCACGGAAGCAAAGAACAGAACTGTGGTTGCCAGGGGCTGGAGGAGGGGAGAGGGAGAGTTGCTAATCAACGGGTATGAAATTTCAGTTATGCAAGATGAAGACATTCGAGAGACGTGCTGCACAACGTTGCGCCTACAGAGGACGATACCGTGTCGCACACTTAAAAGTCTGTTTTTAGGAGGCCTCATTCTAAGTGTTCCTACCACAGTAAAATAAAAAAACAACCAAAAAAGGGTAGTGACACGACCATGCACCGTGTCCTGACTGAAAGCATGCAGTTCTATTTAAAAACGTAAGAACGAGAAGGCAACAGAAGCACCTGATCTGCAGGGGCCACCACGTCGAGCGAACACCGCGGTCGGTGCCCACCCGCCTCCGGTTTCCGCAGCCCGTACTGCCCTCAGCTCACGTCGTCCACGAAGGAGACTTCGTGGCAAACGGGCCTCCTGTCCCCGGTGCTCTGAGGCGATGCCGTCCACCATGTAGTCACTAGCTGCCTGTGGCTTTTTAAACTTTAATCGCAATTAAAATTAAATACGACTTCAGGAATGGAGTTCTTCGGTCACGTAGCCACATCTCGAGGGCACGGCTGCTCGTGTGGCTCGTGGCTCTATACCGAACGCCGCAGATGCGGAGCATTTCCGTCACCACAGAAAGTTCCGCTGGACAGCGCTGCTCAAGAAATAGGCTCTGTGAGGAACCCAGTCAGCCTCATGTTTAGATCCAGAAAAATTAAGAATGTTTAGTCATCGTGGCCTCCGCCAGCAGCATCCCTGCACTGTAACACAAGGAAAAAAAAAAAAGAAGGAAACCTGGAATTGGGCCAGTTTTCCTACATTTACTAACATCTCCAAAGAAACAGAAGTTGTCATCTCTATAAATGTTCACCTTGTGCCGTTTTGCTTTTTATTTTACTGTCAATTTAAATCCTTGCCTGACGAGTATGTGTCTGCCTGCTTTTCACCAGAATCCCAGATCCACAAACACCTGGCTAAGTCACATCTCCTAAAGTATGTTCATGAAGGCTCTGACTTAGGGTTTTATCTAGGCTGAAAACTCATGCTCCCCCAAATTATTTCCAGAGATTAAAGGCGAGTGGAAGAGCCTAACAATGTGGGTCTATAGGTTTCCTATTTTAAAGTCTTGTCTTGAATGCTTCTCTTTTATTTTAACAAGAAGGGAGAAAAACGATTTTGAAGAACTCATGGGAAAACAGAGATATTTGCAGGGGTCTGCAAAAGAGCACAGCAACAAAATGAAGATGCTGAAGAGGGTCTGGCTACCCTGCAGGAGGATAGCATTGGCTAGGACACTGTGGTTTCAAATTCTTGATTTAGGGACAGAATTCATAGACTGGGTCCTCCGTCTGCTTGCATGAGACAAAATCAAGTCCATCAGACAATGGGTTTGGCATTGCCGGTGTGACCAAAGCGTGGTCATAAGGGGGCCAAGGCCCACAGCAAGATGAAGAGATTTAAGCTGTAAGTAGGACTAACTGGTTTCACTTGATTTTGTAAAGTGAGACTGTAAGCCCCCATCCCCAACACACACACACACACACACACACACACACACACACACCCCAAAACAAAACAACCCAAAACTCCTACCACGCATCACTTTTTCACCAAATTCCTACACAGCCATGGTGGGTCTGCCTATCGATAAGAAAATAAATGTTTACACAGCATGTATCTCAAACAAAAACTATGCTGAGGAAACAGTAAAGCCTATTTTCTTTAATGTTATAGGACATTTGGTTATGTCTACTTCTCAATACTAGGTTTTGAATTAAACTGGAATGTGGCATATGAACTTAACTGTTCATAAATATAACAATATGCTTATAGTAAGTGTATTATATATACTCCTACGACGTACCTATATTACTGATATATCAGTAAGTGTACAAAAGTCATTGGCTGACTATGACCCCAAGCTAATCCCCACTTACATGGGGAATATGGATTCTGAAGAGGCACATGGGGGGTTAATAAAGGTTTCCTCTGTGTCCCAGTGTTTCCTAGTGAAAGTAACTTATATAAGCTTGGAAGTTACATACCCTAAGCAAATTGCCTGTGGATTTTCCATTAGCATGAGCAAATAAACTTTTTATTAAATGTAAACCTAGATCTCTTAAAAGTAGTATATAGCAAACGACTTCATTGATAATTGAATTAGTGTACCGTAATTTTTCTTTATTTTATCTGAATGTGTTTTTTATTAAAGTAAAAAAAAACGCCAATTTTCAAAAAGGAGATTACCCTTAATCCATCACATCAACCTCGTTATTACTTACATCATTGTTGGAAGAAAAAGTAGTCCCACTGCTATTCTTTAAAGGAATGTTAACATTATGCTGCATCTAATAGAAAAGAGCTTGGACTCTGGTCTCTGAAAATGCAGCAGTTACAAGAAAAAAATACAGGAGTTTCAGTCACTTCCAAATCTCCATTTAGCATATATGAAAATCAAACCTCAGAAATCATAGTACATTTCTGAGAACCAGCTGAAAATGCAACTCTGCTTTTGAAATTTATAGTGAATAAAGATTCTTTTAAAACAAGTCAAAAGCTTTAGCAAAGAACCAGGTGAGTATCCTGAAGTTATCTTCAGTTCTACTGAAGAGATCTATATGCGCTTAAATTTGTTTGGTCCTTAAATATTCTCACAGTAGGATGTTAAGGACTGGGAAGAAAGCAGTCTATTAAAACTGGGTATTTAGGGGCACCTGGGTGGCTCAGTCGGTTAAGCATCCGACTTCGGCTCAGGTCATGATCTCTCAGTCTGTGAGTTCGAGCCCCATGTCGGGCTCTGTGCTGACAGCTCAGAGCCTGGAGCCTGTTTCAGATTCTGTGTCTCCCTCTGACCCTCCCCTGTTCATCCTCTGTCTCTCTCTGTCTCAAAAATAAATAAACGTTAAAAAAAAAAAACTGGGTATTTATATTACCAAGCTGGGTGTTATATTACAAACACATAATCTTTCATATCTTTAAATCAGAAAATAGTTCATATAACTTCTACCTAATTCCTAATAATTTTTCTCCCCTCATTTAATTAAAATAAATTAGTAAAACAATCCAAAACTTAAGACAACAGCAAGGCCTGTAAATGCAGTTTTCAGACTCAAATTTCTCCGGGAAACGTTTTCTTTACAATTTTCTTTTCCCCGGATGTAATTTGGTGACATCCAATAAGTCCCAGTTTTGACATTTGCAGACATACATTTCTCTGTAGGTTAAAAGTAATGAAGTTTATGCAAATAGCTAATTCCCAAGTTTAAAGTTCTCATATAACCTCACTTTTGCTAAAATCTCAACAGCATAATTCCCCAAGCTTAAACTATCAAATTTGATTGCCTCTCTTTGTGCAAAAAAGCACATATGACAAATAGTTTCTAATTGTTACAAAACTATATACATACATAAGGGAATATATAGATAAAGGATTCTACTTATAGAAGATATTACCAAAATACATAGCTCTCACGTAATCATTTACTGTTAAGCCTCTGCAACTTGCTACGTCTCAGATAATCCCATTTTCTCAGCAAAATCTACATTCTCTCTTCTTGCAAATCAGAAATCTTAAACAATAAATCAAAAGCAATTTAATGAAGTAGATGAGACTAGGCAAAAGTTCTTGGAACCCTGCAGAACGAGAGTAGACACGATCGAGGCCTGATGTCACGTCTGTTATACTGTGATACACCCGCTCTTGGTGATAAGTCGATTTTTCTGGTTATCAGATACGACCTGAGATTTAAAGAGTGAAAATTCTGCCACAGTACACTTCCAAAATTCTTGAATACTGCCCAGGAACTGGAAGAGACATTTGTCTAGAGTGTGATTTGATTTTTGCCATAAAAAAGCCAATTAAAACCTGATTAGCAAAGAGCCCATTGATTTCATTCACTTATAGGAGACAAAGAATTCCTAATGGAAGCTGGGTTGCACCCCACCCAGAGGGCTGAGAGAGTATAATGTATCCCACACTGTCCTGGGATAAAGCAGGATTACACTAATACTCCATGCTCCCTCTGGCCAGATTCTACACAGACAACCAGCAGTCAAGGAGTCAGCTCTGCGTCAACTACAGAAAGTAACCCAAAATATCACTTCCCCAGACATACCTACCATCATAATCACTGCTCTGTCGGGAAAACAGAGTTTAAGGAATTGCACATAAAACTTAATAAAACCGAGATATCTTTACTTATCATTTACTGGGAAATTTTAAAAGAAAAAAAAAAGATGTAGCTTTCTTAACGCATGGGTACTTCACTGCTCAGTTGTTCTTAAAAATAATTTATGTAAAGCAGGCTTTTCTCTAAATATACTGTGCTCTCCCATATACACATTGAAAATGATATTTGCATACAGTGAGTATATGCACTGATACACACATGGTAAAAACTTAAAAAATATGGACTGCATAAATCAGTAGCTGATTTTAAATATACATCAACTTAAACAGATTTGTTTGCAATTTCTGAATTCCTCAGGTAGAAAAGATCTTTCTTGCTGGCTGTGGTTCTAGATGTTTATACTCTATAGAATGTGCAAAAATGCTTCCCCATACAAACAAAGAAAGAAAGGTTTCGAGATCTTGGTATTCTAACCTTGCATTTGCTATTAAATATCTATCCGATGAATGTGAGGGAGAGCAGTGCAATCAGTCTGTCATGCTACAGTAAACACGATATTTTGTGTGCTGCCCAAGACATTTTTTCTCATGAATATAAGTTGGCTGCCATTTATTATGAGATTTTTTCCCCGATTGACACCCCATTATGCATATTCAGTCAAGCTCAAACAAGATTTCAAGTGATCAATATACTGTTTGTGCTGAAAGTCTATTAGCAGCTCTAGCAATAAAGTCTGCAGTGAAACAAAAATGGAGAGAGATTTAGTGAACTGAATTACATGGAAATCCATGTTTTGGGCAAGCGGGCAGAGATAGGAAGGCAGAAAAGCAAGGGGAAGCGAAGGTAGGGCAGACGTTTCTCTTAATAAATATCAGCTTTCTAGAGTCTGACCACCGATGAAATGCATCAAATGCCTAAGAATTTTTCAAAAAAATACCTTAAATTACATGTTGAGGTCTCTAAAGAGGCAGGGAGGGGTCTAAACTAGCACTGAGTCCCTTTCCAAGAACACATAGCTCACTCTGTAAAGAGCTGGAAGGTACTTGGAAGAACCTGATACCTACAAAGTGGAGAAGGTGGACTGATCGGGGAAATCTGCAAACTCCTGCACAACCCAGTGTCTTTGTGTGAAACAACAATGGCTTCCTACAGATTTCGACACTTCCTGCTTTATAAATGAAGTATACCAGATCACTATAGTATGACCATACCAGCTGAGCTAAAGACACATCTTGGTTAATGTACATGGTAGGAAAGGGAGCTTCATAGCAGCCACAGGATTTCATCGGGCACAAAAGAACCCTGGTCCTGAGGCTGGATGTGCCTCCATACTGGAATCTGTCTGCTTGAGCCAGGAGAAGATTAGAATAGGCAGGGCCATCCAGAAAGATGTGGCATCTGGGGGAGTGTCAATCCAGCATCACCCAGACACCAAAGGTTCATATTCTATTACCAGAAAAATGGTGAGGTAAGCAGAGTAGAGAAGAATGCCACTCCATGGCTGTGATGGTGGCTGTATGTTACCTCGCTGCGCTGTGTGGTCTAAGTTAGGCATCCCTCCCCCAACCCAAGGGGGTGATATCTTACTTATGAGGCTGGAGTCTTGGGTCGAAGGAACAAAGAGACAAACTGTTCTGCATGGAGGTCCAGAATTATTATCGACATTTCATTATTTGGCTTGTTGAACTTACGTTTTGAACCACTCTCAGGCAGAAGAGCAGTCTCCATTCACCGTATCAAGGGAAGACCTGGGAAGACGAAAATATTTAGATCAATAGCAGTCTGGATAGTTTCCAAATTCCATAAGCAGCAAAGAAGATGTACAGGAATTTGACCAAAGGAGATGCATCCTGGACTACATCAGGACAAAGGCTATTTCTCGTGCTATTTTTAATTCTAAAACCTAGAGGATGAGTAACCTAAAAGAAGACACATTGTAAAAAATATACTTTACTTACAATATGAACTATTGTATTTGTTCACTGCCTCTTCTTGAGGGTCCTAAGTACGAAGATACCCAAGCAGAGAAGAATCAGAACCCAACATCCACCAGAAAATAAATCAAGAAAACCTTCCCCACCACCCCAAGTCTACTCGAAATAAACAAACTGAATAATCCTAAATAGCAATTCTCATCTGTGTCGGATGCACGCATGTGTGGCAAAATGTGCACACCAGAGTGTATTCTTTAATTTTGAGGAGACGTATGTACAAGTATGTAATGTCACATGATTTTAAAGCAGCAATTTCCAAATGGTTTTTTAAAGGCGGCTTCCGAGTAACACTTAATCCAACCCTGTATTCATGTACCCCAAGATACATAAATATATTAACTTTTAAATACATAAACCCACTGATATGACTAATATTACTAATCTTACAGCTCATTACAATAAGTAGATTAGCAAAGTGAGTTTTCTTCAATTTCCTTGCAAAATGCACATAACCTGACATCCTCAAATGGAAAAAGATAGATTCCTGGAGGCCAACTCTAAAATAAGTCAGATATTGGATGCTCCTCTCCATCCTGCAAGGCTCTCTAGGGTCCTGAAAAAGCTCAGATGAAACACCATTTCCTACGGTAAAAAATGAAATTTGTTGGCAGGCTAAAGCAGCCCAGGTGTTTATTCAGCCAGCACATTCACTTCACCGGGAGGTGGGTGTTCTGGAATGCTCCTCACACAATGCTGTGTACATATTTACTGTCAGAACTCAAGGAAGTACTGTTCTGGAACCTTCTCAATGCAATTAACTGTGCAAGTGGGCAGAGCTAACTTCCACAAAATAATGACTGCAAATCTTAGGAAAAGACCCTCTTTGAAACCAGGCTGCCAGGGTGCTGGTGTCTGAGCAAAGTTCCGGAGGCATCCTACCAATTTGATTCTTGAGGCTGAAGCTGAAATCTATTTGGATTTCAAAATGACCCATAATCATAGGCAGTTTATCCGATTGTGTGTTCCTAGTAAAATCTCAGAGCCTTCTAGGTGCTAGGATTTGTAGGTGTGGTTTGTGGACTTTCAAGAGAAGACAGCTAGTATGAGAAAGAATGAAAAAAGCAGAAGGTGGTTTTAGCAGCTTTCAACCTACATTGGTTCTCAACAGAACACAGAATTTTTCCCGAGTCTCCCTTCAGTCTGGAATAACTGTTAAGATACTGCTAACTGGCCACCGCTTCCAGACCTGGTAGTGCATTAATTCACTCTAGCCATCAGGGGAAAGGTATCATTTTCTCTTCTTAATATATTTTATCTTAAAAAAATGAATGGTACCATGAAGTAGGCGTCCTTTTGAATTGTCGGTGTGTTTTTTAAAAAAGGAAAGAAAAAAGGCATGGTGTCTCTCTTCGTCATGGTCAGATCTGCAGCAGACACTGCGGGTAAGCACGGCTATGATAATAATGATTTGTGAAATTATAAAGATTGCCTCCTTCTTCAGAGCAGCTCAAAACATTTTCTTTCCCACAGATCTGAAATAAGATTTGAAATCTCCTTGCCGAGTTGCAGAAATGGCCTTCCTCCGATCTGAGGTGACATGACTGGATTTGGACTGAAGGGCCAAGCAGTAGAAGGTGAGCTCATTCACCTGTTCCTTGTTCCCATTATGCACGTCTGTGCTGAGAGGCCAGATGGTTGTCTATCCTGCAAGTAGGTTTATTGCCTGAAAATGAGCCCCCTCTTTCTAAAAAACTTACTTTTATAAATAAATTGTATTAAAAATACCAGGGCAAAAATAATTCTTTTTGGCTTTATCATGTGCTTCAATATTTGTGCTTCCATCATGTCTTTAAGCCCTGGGATCTTAACATTTGGAAGCAGCTCCCACTTCACATCCCTTTTCTATCAAAATCAACCTCTGAAAGTTAAATGGATATTTAACAGGCTGTCAAAGTGAAACAGAATGACACTGTGCCTTTCAAGACCTACCTAGGGATTAAAGGCTGCCCTCCAAAATTTCAGTTAACATTTAAGTAAATGTAATACCCTAGCCTAGAAACTGCCTCTCCCTGCACCACTGCAATTGTCGAATTCCTTTCCTGGCCTTTCATGCAGATACTCAGAAACAGGGTGGGGCTCCCTAGTCTTGCAATGTTAAGGGAGTCTGCACTGCAAAGAAAACTCAGTTAATCGTTCATATTCCCATTTTTCTGTATCCTTCGCAAATACCTTTGACATGATCGTGTTTAGGAGTGCCACTCTTTCTCACGCTAAGATTTAGATTAAAATCTTTGTGTCAAACCAAATGTTCTGTGCACAAGCATGGATGACAGGTACGGAAATGAAGGTGACAAGTCCAGGAATAGGGAAAAACCTCCCTGAAGAAGAGAAGAGGAGGTGAGCTTCTCTGTTTATGGAGGTCTCTGCTGGAGCTTTCTCTCTCTCTTTTATTTTTATTATTTGCGGGGAGGGGAGGGTTGCAGATGGAGTTCTTTTAGAGTTGCAAGTAAAACCCAACCCTGCTAAGCCATGCTGGTTCCCTTATGAGTCAGCAGGCCACTGGGCAGTTCAGACGGTACGGCCCAGAGTCACTGGACAAGAGCTGTCTTTGGACACACCCATTTTACTAATCCTGACTCTGATTTTTTAAAAAACCATCTTTATGTTACTTGGTGCCTGACCTCAGAACTTGCATCAAAAACTGTGGCCCCCCCGTCTCCACCAAGGAGGACTCAGGCTCCAATGTGGAAGCACTCTCCTTCAGCTCTGTTACTGATGAGCACAATTGGATTAGGGCTTGTTTCTTCCTCCATGGGCAACTCCTGTTTCTTTCTCTCTAGTCTGCATGTTATCAGCTTGACATTCCCTTCAGTGGCATATGACAAATCAAATTGGCCATCACTGCACTCATCAAAGGAGGATGTTTTCTATTTCCGAGGACTGTTTCCTCCACTCCTTTCACAATCCTGGACACACACACACACACACACACACACACACACAGGTCTTTTTTTTTTTTTTTTTGAGGGGGGAGGGCGGTAAGAGATAATGAATGGATACAACTCACACTAAAGAATGAAAAGCAGCGGACACTCAAAGACAAGGGCACAGTCTCAAATGTGGTTTTAAATACCCAATTCCTACACCTTAAATTTAAAGCATTCATCCAGAAACACAGATGTTAGTAGCTTTGAAAAACTTTACCAAAAAATGAAGTCCATTATTTTTCACGTCTTTTTGCATGATTCAGCACTTTTAATACTAATTTCTGCCAAGAAGTTAAAAGGTAAAAGGAGTATATATTTTCTGGGGCCTTAAAATCTCACACACTCTTTATGAGCACCCCCACTCCTGCTATTATTACAGGGGCATATCAGAAATCCGGGGTGTGTGTTTGGGGCGGGGGGAGTCTGTGGTTCGCTGCCTATTACCCACCCGGCGACCACCTCAGAGCAGCGCAATTTCCCTCTCCGGCATCTAAGTGGCTTTGGGGGATGGATGACCCGCCGCAGGGACTTCGCCCTGTCTCGGGCTCTCCTCCTCGCCAGGAGCCACACACGCACACACACGCCCAGCACACACACGCACACTCGAACGCACCTGTCCAACCCCTGTCAGCTGCAGCTATACGCTCCCCCTGCTGTGTCTTTTCAACCTTTGTCAAGTATCTCAAGACCAGAATTTCCCGAAGCCCTTCCCCCAAATCCAGGCTTTCGCAGGAGACCCCAACCCACCGGGGCGGCAAGAGAAGGCCGAGACGGAGCGACCTCGGACTCGCTCCGCAAACTTAACCTGCGCGCCGCACGGCTCCGCGTCTGCACCGAGGACCCGCAAGTGCCCCGCACTGTCCCCGCAGCATCCCACGCCCTCCCGGCACACTCACCTGCGGGTGGGAGAGCCGCGCGCCTCCGCGGTCCAGCCTCCCGTAGCGACCTCCGCCGGCGAGCCTCTGCACCGGGTGTCGGCAGCGCCCTTAGGGGTGGCGGGGGCCGCGGGCCGGTTCCCGGCAGGGCGGCGGGACGCCGGGAACCGGCGCGAGGAGCGCGCCCGGGCGGGTCCGCGCCGAGCCCGAGCGAGCGGGCGAGCGGGGCGGGAGGGGCCATTTGTAACCGAGCAGACGCTACCACCGCCCCTTACTCGCGGGGGGCGGGGGCGGGCGGTCAGGTGACGGCGGCCCACCCTCCGCCGCCAAGCCGGGTGGTTCCTGCCCAGGAGGAGCCCCCTGGCGCGCTCTGATTGGAACTCCCGCCGCAGTGGCGGGGGAGGGGGGCACGTGACAGCCCGGCCCGGCGGCCCGGCGCGCCCCGCCCCCGCTGGGCACCCCACCTTCCTCCTGGAAAAGCCGGGGGACACAGGGAAGGCGGGGGAGGGGGGCTCGCGGGGTGCAGGAGAGCCGAGCGGCCCCTTTAGCCACGGCTCGGGGTGCTCCCGGCCGCGGAACCCGGGGAGGAAGGGCTCCCCTGCGGCCAGCGGGCCTTCACGGTCCTCCTGCCCTGCCCTGCCCTGCCCTTGGCCGCAGTGCCCTCCCCCCAGCGTCTCCAGGCACACACGCTCAGTGTAGACCCCCGCCACTCCACAAATGCCGGTGACACTTTAGGAGTGTGTTTCTGGGTTTTGTTTTGTTTTGTTTTTCTCTCCGCGCACCGGCACATTGTGCCGGAGAGAACCCACGACGCTGCAGCGCAGACCCCGCCCAACTCCGAGGCCCGGAGCGGCCGACCACGCCCGGGGAGGTCTGACGGCTCCCGGGTTAGGTCGCCGGGGGCCCGCTCTCCCGGGAGACGAAGGGGGTGGCGCGGGAGCTGCAAGTTTCCGACCCTCCCCTGCAAGCAGGCTACCGGGGAGGGGGGGGGGAGGAGGGAAAGGGCAGCCATCGGGGTGCGAAGCCCGTTCGCAGCCCCTGGGAGCACGTAGCTGATGATAAAGGTCAAATTAAAACTACTGAGCTAGTGGTGCCGCAGGGACGCGCCGCCCGGTCGTGGGAAGCCCGGCTATTCATCACCCACAACGAGCACTGCTTTTCCCACGTTGGGGAGTGGGGCCGTGCGAGGCCCGCCCCCCCCGCCCCCCCCCTGCCCCCAGCCCCCAGCCCCGCGAGTCTCGGCCCAGCAGAACGGACGGATCCCGCAGCCTCTTCCCCCACCTCCCCGTGGCCCTGCACCACCCTGGAAGGCAGGAGTTCGGAGAAAATGCGGCGTCACGTTCGCCACCGTGCCCGCGGACGCGTCTGCGCCGCAGCTCCAGCAACACGTGGGGCCCGCGAATCTGGGCACCCGCTCTTCATTCGGGTGGCTATGTGGGTATACTTATATGAGTATTTATTATAACCAGATTTAAAGGGAAAGTCTGCTCACTGGATTCTTGCAAACTTTTGTCCTAGGTAGTTTCGTAGTCGTTTGGGGTGGGGACGCGGGCGAGGTCGCCAGGGCGCTCAGCTGAGTCAAGGACACCAAGGGGAGGAAGACGGAGGCCCCCGGTCCCTGGGCGCTCCAGCCCCCTCTCCCCACATGCATCAGCCGGCAACACGTCGCCCACCCCTCGGGGCCTTTCCAAGCAGACTGTGACTCTCAGTATGGAAGTCAGGGGATTTGACCCACTGGTACCGGGGTTTCGCTGGGCGCGGGTTTGCCCGAATAGGGGGGTTAACCGTAAGGGTTCTGGCACCAACGTTGTACAGGGAACCTCGGGGAAGCGGAGAATCTGACCAATGTAAACCGGGGGGTGGGGTGGGGGGTGGGGAGAAGCGTCGGATAGAAAAAGAAACGCCCTGTTACCCTAAGTGCCCGCCTCCAATATCTCCGAACCGCAAAGGTTGGGGAAGCCTTATAAAGTGTTAAATCCATCGGGAGGAAAAACGCTCGGTTAAAAAAACAGCACCTCTTTAATAAGAAAGTGGGTAAAATTTCCATTTCCAGGTGTTAATCTTGATGATGCCGCCGCGTTAAAAATGGGGGTCGATCGTGACAAGAGAATCCCAGCACACAGGACTGCGCATTTTCCCAGTTAACAATAGCCATCCTCCCCAGCGCGTACGGCCCGGTCGGCTACTCCAGCAAGGGCGGGGACCGGGAGGCCGCGGTCCGGGGTGCGCGGCCCGGCCACTTGTTGCCGCACCGCCAGAGGAGGTAACTGCCAAGCGGATCTGGAGGAGATTCAGAGTTAAAATCCCTTCCCCGCGATGCGGATGCTTCAGAAGTGGAGACAGGCTGCGAGCACTGACTCAGTGCCTCGAGATTTTTTTTTTTTTTTTAACTTGAACTCTGAACCCTCTTAGGACAGACCAATGTTTTGTTTCCCGGGAATTATTGTGTGGTAGATTACACACACACACACACACACACACACACACGCACGCACGCGCGTCGCTCCGCATGGGGGGAGGAGAGTAGCACAGGTGCTTCGCACTTTCACGGGCTCCGTCCTTGAGAAACGGGGGTGGGGGGTTGGGATGGCTTCGATGTAGCTGCTGCCAGGAGACAGGTTAGCTCAGAAAAGCCGTCCTTCGGCAGCTGGGGGCTGGGGACCTGAAGACTGAGGCACCGGGGAGGCCCAGGTGCGCACACGGCGCCGGCCGCAGCGACGTGCAGAAGCGTCGGGAGGAGGACACCGCACGCGGGCGGGAGGGCGCTCGGGATTCCGAGTTCGCAGTCTGCCCGGCCGGGCTCTGTGGAGACAACGCGCGCTGCGCCAGCGGGAGGGAGAGACCCCGGCCGAGTGTCGGTGCAGGGCCGACCCGCCTGCCCGGCGAGGGGCACATTGCTCGCGCGGTAGTCTCGGGGGCGCCGGCAGCCTCCACTCCGCAGACCCTGGCGGCCGCCGAGACTTTGCCTTCAGCGTCCTCCGGTGGCACCGTCCGGGGTTTGCGGAGCAAAAAGCCTCGCACACGAGCAACCTGCCGTGGGTTTGGCGTGACCATGCCTTAGGACTGTCAAAAGCTGCCTCGTGGGGATTTGGGGACAGAGGTGAACAGAGTGGAAAACAATTCTTCTTCATAACATGGAGCTGTAGAACTACTGTGTTAACACCACTAGGAATTTGGAGGTGTTGGAGTAGGAGTGGAAAGGGTTAATGCTAGCTTTGGGACCCCTGTGGGCAGTGCCCAATTGAAAGGGTCGCCTCCTCTAGGCTTGCGCTCGTGGGAGCCCAGCCCCAGCCGAGGCGCAGCCGCGCTCGCGGTCACCTTCCCGCATTATGACACCTGGAGCTGCCCTGCAATTTCCACGTCCCCGCGGCCGAAGCCTCCCAGCAGGTTGGACCCCGCAGAAGTCTCTGCCCGCCCTGGCCCCTTTAAATGGGCCTTTTTCTTTTAGCTTTCATCCCGAGGACGCGTTGACGCCGGCAAAGACCGCAGTGCGACCGGCGGGCGGGCACCTCGCCGCCCCCTGCCGCCTCCGCCGCGCCGGGCGCTCACTGCGGGGCTGCTGCGGCAGCGGGGCCGCGGCCTCGCCGAGCCTCCCGCCTCCGCCCCCGCAGCCACACCTCAGCCCCCCCCCCCCCCGGCTCCCCACCCCGCCCAGGCCCCCGGCGGGGCAGCCTTGCCGGCGCCGCGCGCTCCCAGCGCCACCCCCGCCCGGGACAGGTGGAAGCTCGGGCCCGTGTGCCGGCGCAAGGAAGCGCACACGACGGCGACCCGCGACCGCACCGCCGACCCCGGCTCACAGTCCACCCACGTGGAACCCGCGGGCCTCGCGGGTCCCGGCGCCGGTGCCCCGGAGCTCGGTGGCGGGTGCAGCTGCCTCGAAGCCCTACGGCGCCCGCGCCGGTCTCCATCCCAACCTCTCTCCCCCCCGCCCCCCCCCCCCGCCCCGTGCCGGGATCTGGAGCCCCGGGGTCCTCCGCCCGCACCCTTGGCCATCCGCGGACAAAGCCGCCGGGCTTTTCGCACTGGAGCCGGGAGGGGGGCCCGGGCACCCAGCAGGAGACCCCGGCGGAGAGCGCCTCCAGGCGCTGGGCCTCGGGGCTGTCCCCGCCCCCGGCCTGCCCGCAGGGCGCCGCCTGTGCCCCGCAGGCACCCCGCCCAACGTCCCTCTAAGCGCCGGCACCCGGCCGGGGGCGCCGCGGGAAGGAGGCCCCGCGGCACCGCTGCACCCACACACCCACGTGCCCCTCGCGTGCGCGCCCCCGGCCTGCAGAAGCTGCCCGGCTGGCGCCGCCGGGATTTCCGGGCGGCCCCACCCTCCTCGGCCTGCGCGCCGCGCTCCTGGCATAGTCGGAGGCTCCTTGGCGTCTCGGCCGCAGCCTCCGAGACCCGGCGCCGCCGCCGCGAGCGGGGCTGCTCGGGGGGCCTGCGGGCCGCCGCGCGGAGGCCGCGCCTCCCGCCCCCGTCCCGCGCTCACCTTTTGCTGCGGCTGCTGGGGTTCAGTCCCTGCGCCCGGGTGTGCGGCCGCCGCCCACGGCCTCCCGGAGGAGGCAGCAGGGGGGCGTTCCTGAGGCGCCGGCACCCTCCTTACACCCCTGCCTGGCGTTCAGCGCTACCTTCCGCAGCCCACCCACCACCTTCTTTGACAGTAACAGAGGCATGGCTCTCCCTGCTTTCCTCCTCACGTTCATGCCAGTGCCCACCTACGCGCGCACACACACACACACACACACACACACACACACACTCCCTCCACGCCGCGAGGCCGCGGCCAGTGTCTCCCTCTGGAACTGCTAATTCCAACACTATGCAGCACACATCACCTCGCTGAGAGCAAGGTGAGGGAGTGGCACTTCGGAGCTAGGTGGTTTCTTAAAATGTGTGAAATAGCTTTCTGGCTTTGACGTCGCATTTCTAAAGGGTTGCACTCTATTTTTAAAAATAAATAACCCTGATCGTGGATGCTGCGGCAGAGACGCACGTTAGTAATAAGTAAGTATGTTAATATAATCGTAGGTTCACATTCAGTTGTTCAGAAACAATGCAGAGAGATCTTGTCCACCCTTCACCTAGTTTTCCATGCTGGCAACGGTTCCCAACACTGTAGGGCAATATCCCAACCAGGATGTTGGCATTGGCCCACCGATATTATTTAGATTTCCCCGGTTTTACTTGTACTCGTGTGTGTGTGTGTGTGTGTGTGTGTGTGTGTGTGTGTGTGCGTGTGTGTGTGCGCGCGCGCATGTTTGTGTATTTAGTTCCATAGAATTTATCAAATGTGTTAGGTACCTATCCACCACCACCTTCAAGATACAGACAGAACTCTTCATCACCACAGAATTCCTCTTGTTACCTTCTATAACCCACATACTGGGGGGAGGAGGGGCCGGCTGACAACCACTAATCTGTTTTTCTATTATTTTGTCATTTCAAGAATGTTATGTGAATGGAATTACAAAGTCATGTAGTCTCTTCGGACTGTCTTTATTCACTCAGCAAAATTCCCTTGAAATTCATCCACGTCCTTGTGTATATCAACAGTTCATTCCTTTTTTGGCTGGGTAGTATGCCATGCTATGAAGGTGCTACAAATGTAAACAATTTGGGGGCGCCTGGGTGGCACAGTCGGTTAAGCGTACGGCTGCAGCCAGGTCAAGATCTCGCGGTCCGTGAGTTCGAGCCCCACGTCAGGCTCTGGGCTGATGGCTCAGAGCCTGGAGCCTGTTTCCGATTCTGTGTCTCCCTCTCTCTCTGCCCCTCCCCCGTTCATGCTCTGTCTCTCTCTGTCCCAAAAATAAATAAACGTTGGAAACAAAAAAATTTAAATGTAAACAGTTTGTTTTACTGTTCACTGGTTGAAAGGCATCTGGGTTGTTTCCAGATTTGTGATGTTACAAATAAAGCTGCTATGAACATTTGTGTACAGGTTTTTGCGCAAACATAACTTTTCATTTCTCTGGAATAAATGTCTAAGAGAGCAATTGCTGGGTCATAGGGTAAGCACATTTTTAATTTTGTAAGAAACTGCCATACTCTTTCCCAGAGTGTACCATTTTACATCCAGTTTCTCCTCATCCTCCACAGCATTTGGTCTTGCCACTATTTTTTATTTTAGTGCTTTTGACAGGTACAGCAATATCTCATTGTGGTTTTAATTTCTATTTCCTTGATGGATAATGATATTGAATATCTTTCTAGATGCTGACTCGCCATCTTTATACCCTTTTTGTGAAGTGTTTGTTCACATGTTTTTTCCATTTTCTAAATAGAGGTTGTTTTTTTTCTTTTTACTGATGAGTTTTGAGAGTTCTTTAAAAAAAATTTTTAATGTTTATTTACTTTTGAGCGAGCGAGAGAGAGAGCACGAGTGGGGGAGACACAGAATCTGAAGCAGGCTCTGAGCTGTCAGCACAGAACCCCAATGGGGCTCAAACCCATGAACCGTGAGATAATGACCTGAGCCAAGGTCAGCACTTAACCAACCGAGCCACCTAGGTGTCCCCGGAGTTCTTTTTTAAAGCACTTTGTTAAGGTATGATTGACATACAAAAAACCAGTACGTATTTAATGTATACAATTTGGTAAGTTTGGAGGTAAGTATACACCTATGAAACTATCATCACAACCTGTGCCATAAATATATCCATCACCTCTAAAAATTTTCTCCCACCTTCTTTATTATTTTTATTGTGTGCAATGAAAACATTTAACATAAGATCTACCCTCTCAGAAAAATTTTAAGTTTAGAATACAATATTGTTAACTATAGGTGATATGGTGCACAGTAGGTCTCTAGGACGTATTAATCTTTTTTTTTTATTTTTGAGAGAGCGAGCGCAAGCGGGGGAGGGGGAGAGAGAGGGAGACACAGAATCCAAAGTAGGCTCCGGGCTCTGAGCTGTCAGCACAGAGCCCGACGCAGGACTGGAACTCACAAGGTGTGACGTTGTGACCTGAGCCGAAGTCAGAAGCTTAACTGACTGAGCCACCCAGGTGCCTCTAGGACTTTATTAATCTTTGAAACTTTGTACCCTTTGACTAATAACTCCCTGTTTCCCTCTCCCTCCAGAGCTAACAACCACCATTACATTCTCTATGCGTTTGACTGGTTTAGATTCCTCATGTGAGTCGTGTCGGGTGGTATTTGCCATTCTGTGTCTGGCTTGTTTAATTCAGCATAATGTTTTCCAGGTACATCCATGTTATCACAAATGCCGGGGTTTCCTTCTTTAAGGCTTAATCATATTCCATTATGTGTACGTACACACATACACACACATATATATTGACCTCTCTATAAATACATGTATAATCTACATGCATACATATATGCATATATACACATTACATATACATGCATGTACATGAATATGTACATACGTACTTAGATTATGTATGTACGTTATGTGTGGAGATTGTATATGTATTTATATATACCTGTGTATATATCCATTCATCTATCTGTGGACACTTAGGTTGCTTCAGTGTGTTGGCTACTGTGAAAAATGCTGCAATGAACATGGGAGTGCAGATAACTCTTTCTTCAAGACCCTAATTTCAATTCTTTTGCATATACACCCACAAGTGGGATTGTTGGCTTAATGTGGCAGTTCTATTTTTCTTTTTTTTTTGAAGACCCACCATACTGTTTTCCATAGTGGTTGCACCAGTTTACATTCCTACCAACAGCGCACAAGAGTTCCTTTTTCTCCACATCTTGGCCAATGCTTGTTATCTTTTTTTCTTTCAAATAATAGCTATCCTAACTGGTGTGAGACAATATCTTGTTGTGACCTTTATTTGAATTTCCCTGATGATTTATGATGTTGAGCACTTTCTCAAGTACCTGTTCCCCATTTGTATGCCTTCTTTTGAGAATGTCTGTTCAGTTCCTTTGCCCATGTTTAATAGGGTTATTTTGTTGTTGCTGCTGTTTTGTGATTGACTTGTAGGAGTTCCTTATATATTTTAGATATTAACCCTAAACAGATATATATTTTGCAAATATATCTCCTATTCTGTAGGTTTTCCTTTCATTTTGTTGACTGTTTCCTTTATCATGCAGATCTTTAGTCTGATGCAGTCCCACTGTCTGTTTTTGCTTTTGTTACCACATCCAAGAAATCATTGCCAAGACCAGTGTCAAGAGGCTTATCCCTTATGTTTTCCTTTGGGAGTTTGATGGTTTCTGGCCTTATGTTAAAGCTATGTTAAATTTATGTTTAATCCTTTTCGAGTTAAATTTTGTGTATGGTGTAATATAAGGGTCCAATTTCATTCTTTGCGTTTGAATATCCAGCTTTTCCAAACCATTTATTGAAGAGACGATTCTTTCCCCATTATGTAGTCTTGGAACCTTTGTCAAAGAGCAGTTGATCATATATTTGTGGCTTATTTCTTGTCTCTCTATTCTGTTCTATTGGCCTGTGAGTCTATTTTTACGCCAGTACCATACTATTTTGATTACTTAGCTTTGGAATATACTTTGAAGTCAGGAAGCGTGATGTCTCTGGCTTTGTTCTTCTTGCTCAAATTTCTTTGGCTACTCAGGATTTTTTGTGGTTCCTTATGGATTTTAGGACTTTCTTTTTTTACGTGAAGAATGACATTGGAATTTTGATAGGGGTTGCATTGAATTTGTAGATTGCTTTAGGTAGTATGGACATTTGAACGGTATAAATTCTTCTAATTCTTGAACATGTGACATCGATGTCTTTCCACTTATTTGTGCCTGCTTCAATTTCTTGCATCAGTATTTTATTCATTTTATTTTTAAATGTTTATTTATTTTGAGGGAGAGACAGAGAGCGTGAGCAGGGGAGGGCCTAGAGAGAGGGAGAGAGAATGCCAAGCAGGCCCCACGTGGTCAGCATGAGCCATGAGATCGTGACATGAGCCGAAATCAAGAGTAGGACGCTCAACCTACTGAGCGACTCAGGTACCCCAACATCACTATTTTATACTTTTATATGTATAAATCTTTTACCTCCCTGGTGAAGTTTATTACTAAGTATTTTATGCTACTGTAAATAGGATAATTTTCTTTTTGAATAGTTTGTTACTAGTGTATAGAATTGCAACTCGGTTTTGTGTGCTGATTTTGTATTCTGAAACTTTACTAAATGTGTTTCTTAGTTCTAACAGTTTTGGGGGGGAAAGGAGAATCTTTAGGGTTTTCTACATATAAGATCATGTCATTGGCCAACAGACACAATTTTACTTCCTCATTTCTGATTTGGATGCTTTTCATTTCTTTTTCTTGCATAATATCTCTGGCTAGGACTTCCAGTACTATGGTAAGTAGAAGCGGTGAGATAAACATCTTTGCCTTATTCCAGATCTTACAGGAAAACCTTTCCGTTTTTCGCCACTAGGTATAGTGTTAACTGTGGGCTTTTCATACATGGCCATTCTTGTGTTGAGGTATGTTATTCTGTACCTATTTTGTTGAGAGGGTGTTGAATTTTGTCCAATGCCTTTCTGCATTTATTGAGATAATCATGTGATTTTTATTCTTCATGCTGTTAATGTGGTATATCACACTGATTTGTATATGTTATGTCATCCTTGCATCCCAGGGATGAATCCATTTCATCATGTATGATCTTTTTAATGTGCTGTTTAATTTACTCTGCTAATATTTTCTTGAGGATTTTTGCATCTATTTTTATCAGGGATATTGGCCTGTAGTTTTCTTTTCTTGTGGTGTTTTTGCCTGATCTGGATATCAGGGTGATGCTGCCCTCATAAGATGAGTTTGGAAGTGTTCTCTTTTCTATTTTTGGAAGGATTTTAAAAGGATTGGTAATTATGCCTTAAATGTTTGGTAGAATTGACCTGTGACATGATCTGGTCTTGGCTTTTTCTTTCTTGGGAAGTTTTCTACTACTGATTCAATCTATTTGTTATTGGTCTGTTCAGGCTTTCCATTTCTTCTTCTTCTTGATTCTATCTTGATAGGTAGTATGTTTCTAGGAATTTATACATTTCTTCTAGGTTGTCCAATTCATTGTCATGTACTTGTTCATAAGTCCTTTATGATCTTATTTATTTCTGTGGCTCAGTTGCAACATCTCTTTCATTTCTGATTTTAGTTTTCTTGAGTTTTTTCTTAGTCTAGTTCAAGGGTTGTCAATTTTGTTTATCTTTTCAAAAAACCAATTCTTAGCTTCATTGATTTTTTTCTAATCTCTATTTCATTTATTTTTGTTTTAACATTTGTTATTTTCTTCCTTATGCTAACTTTGGGCTTAATTTGTTCTTTTTCTAGTTCACTGAGGTATAAAGCGGGGATGTTTGAGATCTTCTTTTTTAATGTAAGCATTTATTGCTATAAATTTCCATCTTAGTGCTGTTTTGGCTGTATACTATAAGTTTGAGTATGTTGTGTTCTCATTTTTTTTTCTATCTTATTTTTTTAGTTTTCTTTATTTAAATTAAATTAAATTAAATTTTTTTTTTTTAATTTACATCCAAGTTAGTTAGCATATAGTGCAACAATGATTTCAGGAGTAGATTCCTTAGTGCCCCTTACCCATTTAGCCCATCCACCCTCCCACAACCCCTCCAGTAACCCTCAGTTTGTTCTCCATATTTATGAGTCTCTCCTGTTTTGTCCCCCTCCCTGTTTTTATATTATTTTTGTTTCCCTTCCCTTATGTTCACCTCTTTTGTCTCCTAAAATCCTTATATGAGTGAAGTCATATGATTTTTGTCTTTCTCCGGCTGACTAATTTCACTTAGCATAATACCCTCCAGTTCCATCCACATGGTTGCAAATAGCAAGATTTCATTCTTTTTGACTGCTGAGTAATACTCCATTGTCTGTATATACCACATCTTCTTTATCCATTCATCCACCGATGGACATCTGGGCTCTTTCCATACTTTGGCTGTTGTGGATAGTGCTGCTATAAACATGGGGGTGCATGTGTCCCTTCTAAACAGCAGACCTGTATCCAATGGATAAATACTTAGTAGTGCAATTGCTGGGTCATAGGGTACTTCTATTTTTAGTTTTTTGAGGAACCTCCATACTGTTTTCCAGAGTGGCTGCACCAGCTTGCATTCCCATGTGTTTTCATTTTTATTTGTCTTTTACTTTTCCTGTTTTCCTTTTATTATTGATTTCTAGCTTTATTCCATTGTGGTCAGAAACAGTACTTGGAATGATTTCAGTTTTCTTAAATTTGTTAAGACTTGTTTTATGACCTATTATGTGACCTATTCTGGAGAATGCTCTGTGTGTACTTGAGAAGAATGTATATTCTGCTGCTATTAGGAAGAATGTTCTATATATGGATGTTAGGGCCATTTGGTCTATATTCTGTTCAAGTCTGCTGTTTCCTTATTGATTATATTTGTGGATGACCTATCCATTACTGAAAGTGGGAAGTTGAAATTTCCTAATATTGTTGTCTAACTATTCCTTCAGATCTGCCAGTATTTGCTTTATGTGTTTAAGTGCTATGATGTTGGGTGCGTATATACTTATAATTGTTGTATATTCCTGTATAATTTATCCTTTTATTATTAATGACCTTTTTGTCTCTTATGACAATTTTTGAATTAAAGTCTTTTTCCATCTGATGAAAATACTGCCCCTTTGCTCTCTTTTGGTTGTCACTTGCATGGAATATTTTTTTTCCATCACTTCACTTTCAGCCTACATATGTCCTTAAATCTAAAATGAATCTTTTATAAATAGCATATAGTTGGATTTTGTTTTATATCCATTCAGCCACTCTATATTTTTTGATTGGTGAGTTTAATCAATTTACATTTAAAGTAATTATTTATAGGTAAAGACTTACTATTGTCATTTTGTTAATTTTTTTCTGTTTTGTAGTCCATTGTTCCTTTCTTCCTCTCTTGCTGTCTTTGTGATTTGACATATATTTGGGGTTTTATTGTAGGAACACACTTTGATTCTTTTCTCTTTTTTGAATCTTCCCTAGGTTTTTTCCTTTGTAATTACTATAAAGGTTGAATAAAATTTCTTATTATACCAGTCTATTTAATCGAATAACAACTTAAATTCAACTGCATTAAAAAGAACTACACTCTTATTCTCCCCTTTTCATTTTATTTATATCAGGATTTGCTGGCTTTTACACTGTATATCCATGGGCAAATTTTTGTGGTTACACTTCCTCCTAGGCTCTTATTCTATTCTTTGTCTTTTAATTTTCATACTAGGATTAAAAGTGATTTATGGGGCACCTGGGTGGCTCAGTTGGTTAAGCATCCAACTTTTGATTGCAGGTCAGATCATGATCTCACGGTTGTGCAATCAAGCCCCATGTCAGGCTCTGCAAAAACGGTGCAGAACCTGCTGGAGATTTTCCTCTCTCTCTGCTCCTCTCTTGCTTGCACTCTCTCTCTATCTTAAAATAATAACATTAAAAAATTTTTAAGTGACTTATACACCATCATTATCACATTACTCTGTATTTTTATATATCATAAACTTTACCAGTGAAATTTATACTTTCATATGCCTTCATGTTGCTGTTTAGCATTCTTTTATTTCAGTTGCCTAGTGATGAATTCTTTCAGTTTTATTAATCTGGAAAAGTCTTTGTCCCTCCTCCATTTTTATATTTTTTATTTTTTAAAACTTATTTGTCTAAATTCAAGTTAGTCAACATACCATGTAGTATTAGCTTCAGGAATAGAACAAAGTGATTCCATCACTCATATGTAACACAAAGTGCTCATCCCAATAAGTGCCTTTCTTAACACCCATCACCCATTTAGCCCACGCCCCCACCTCTCCTCCAGCAACTCTCAGTTTGTTCTCTGTATTTAAGAGCCTCTTATGGTTTGTCTCCCTCTCTGTTTTTATCTTATTTTTCCTTCCCGTCCCCTAGGTTCATTTGTTTTGTTTCTTCAGTTCCACCTATGAGTGAAATTATATATCTATCCTTCTCTGACTGACTTATTTCACTTAACATAACACACTCTAATTCCAGGGGTGCCTGGGTGGCTTAGTCGGTTAAGCATCCAACTTCAGCTCAGGTCATGATCCCACAGTTAGTGAGCTCCAGCTGGCGTTTGGCTCTGTGCTGACATCTCAGAGCCTGGAGCCTGTTTCAGATTCCGTGTCTCCCTCTCTCTCTGCCCCTCCCTGCTCATGCTCTCTCTCTCTCTCTCTCTCCCCCTCAAAAATAAATAAATAAACTAAAAAAATAGTTCCATCCACACTGTTGAAAATGGCAAGATTTTATTCTTTTTGGTCATTGAGTAATATTCCATTCTCTCTCTGTATCTTTATCCATTCATCAGTCAATAGACATTTGGGGTCTTCCCATAATTTGGCAATTGTTGATAGTGCTGCTATTAGCATTGGGGTGCATGTGCCCCTTTGAATCAGTATATTTGGTGGATTATACCCTTTGGATAAATACCTAGAGTGCGATAAAATTTTTTATTTATTTATTTTTTGTTTCAAGTTTTTATCTAAATTCTAGTTAGTTAACATATAGTGTAATATTGGTTTCAGGAGTAGATTTTAGTGATTCCTCACTTACATGTACCACCCAGTGCTCATCACAAGTGCTGTCCTTAATAACCTGTCACCCATTTAGCCCATCCTCCTACCCATCTCCCCTCCAGCAATCTTCAGTTTGTTTTCTATATTTAAGATCTTGTCTCTTATGATTTGCTTCCCTCTTTTTTTTTCTTCCTTCCCCAATGTTCATCTGTTTTGTTTCTTAAATTCTACATATGAGTGAAATCATATGGTACTTATCTTTCTCTGACTGACTTATTTCAATTAGCATAATATACTCTAGTTCCATCTGTGTATTTGCAAATGGCAAGATTTCATTCTTTTTGATGGCTTAGTAACATTTCATTACACACACACACACACACACACACACACACTACATCATCTTTATCTATTCATCAGTTGATGGACATTTGGACTCTTTCCATAATTTGACTATTTTTGATAATTCTGCTATAACCATCAGGGTGCATGTGCCCCTTCTAATTACTATTTTTGTATCCTTTGGATAAATACCTAGTAGTGCAGTTGCTGGGTCATAGGGTGGTTCTATTTTTAGCTTTTTGAGAAAACTCTATACTGTTTTCCAGAGTGGCTGCACCAGTTTGCATTCTCACCAGCGGTGCAAAAGCGTTCTGTCTCTCCACATCCTCACCAACATCTGTTGTTGCCTGAGTTGTTAATTTTAGCCATTCTGAGAGGTGTGAGGTGGTATCTCATTGTGGTTTTGATTTGTATTTCCCTGATTATGAGTGATGTGGAGTATTTTTTCATGTTCTATTAGTCATCTGGATGTCTTCTTTGGAAAACTGTCTGTTTATGTCTTTTGCTCATTTTTTCACTGGATTATTTATTTTTTGGGTCTTGAGTTTGATGAGGTCTTTATAGATTTTGGATACTAACTCTTTATTTGATATGCGGTTTGCAAATATCTTTTCCCATTCTGTCAGTTACTTTTTAGTTTTGCTGATTGCTTCCTGTGCTGTGTTGTGTTACTTTTTATCTTGATGAGGTCCCAATAGTTCATTTTTGCTTTTGTTTCTCTTGCCTCCAGAGACATGTGAAGTAAGAAGTTGCTGTGGCTGAGGTCAAAGAGGTTGTTGCCTGTTTTCTCTTCTAGGACTTTGATAGCTTCCTATCTTACCTTTAGGTCTTTCATCCATTTTGAAGTTATTTTTGTGAATGGTGTAAGAAAGTGGTCCAGGTTCATTCTTCTGCATGTTGTTGTCCAGTTTCCCCAGCATCATGTGCTAAACAGAGTGTCTTTTTCCATTGGATGCTCATTCCTGCTTTGTCAAAGATTAGTTAGTCATACATTTGTGGGTCCGTTTCTGGGTTCTCTATTCTGTTCCCTGTGGCCAGCCAAGTTTCTCTGGATAAGTCTTCTGCCAACCTTATTTTTCATCCCCTATAAGTTAGGGATTTCTTTTCCTTTGCTGCTTTTAGGATTTTTTCCCCCCTTTCTCTGTATTTTGCAAATTATACTATGATATGTCTTGGTGTTGGCCTGTTTTTATTAATTTTGATCAAAATTCTCTGTGCCTCCTGGATTCTGATGTCTTTATTTCCCCAAATTAGGAACATTTTCAGCTATAATTTGCTCAAATAAACCTTCTGTCCCTTTCCCCCTCTCTTTTTCTCGGAATCCAGTGATAATAATATTATTACACTTTATGCAGCCCCTGAGTTCCCTAAGTCTATTTTTGTGACCCAATATTTTTCTTTCCCTCTTTTTTTTTAAATTTTAATGTTTATTTTTATTTTTGAGAGCGAGACACAGAACAGAGAGGTGGGGCAGAGAGAGAGGGAGACACAGAATCAGAAGCAGGGTCCAGCCTGTTAGCTGTAAGCACAGAGCCTGATGCAGCACTCGAAATCATGAACTGCAAGATCATGACCTGGGCTGAAGCCAAACACTTAACTGACTGAGCCACCAAGGCGCCCCTCTTTCCCTCTTCTTTTTAGTGTCATTATTTTCCATAATTTTATCCATTTCACTTATTTGTTCCTCTGCTTCTTCCATCCTTGTGGGCATTACATCCAGTTGGTTTTGCTTCTCAGTTATAGCATTTTTTTTTATTTTGACTTGACTAGTTTTTAGATCTTTCATCTCTGTTGTAAGGAACTCCCTCATGTTTTCTACACATTTCTCAAGTCCAGCTAGTATCTTTCTGATTGTTGTTGTAAGTTCTGGATCAAACATATTGCTTTTATCTGTTTGGATTAGATCCCTGGCCCTGACCTTTTCTTGTTCTCTCTTTTGGGATGAATTCCTCCATTTTGGGATTTGTCTAGGTCTCTGTCTATGTTAGGAAAACCTGTTATGTTTCCTGCTCCTGAGAGTAATGGCTTTATTAGGAGGTCATATACTGCCCAGTGTCTGGCACCTTGGGAAGTGTTTCTGGTGTGTGCTATGTGCACTCTGCTGTTGTGTTTTGGCTGCTCTTTCCCTCAGGTAAATTCTCTTTGTCTGCAGTCAGGACTATTTGGTCCTTGTCCAGTGTGTGGTGGGCTTTAACTAGATGTGTTTTAGTCTGCTTATTAAAATGAGCCTGATCCTATTTCCACTAGAGCTGAAGCTTTGCAGCACTCTATGGTCAGAAGACAGTGTGTGCAGCGATTTTGTGCTGCTCTTCTGGGGCAGGAGCCCACTGCTACTCTGGCTCTCAGGCACATTTACCCTAGTAAAAAAAGCACCTGTAGAGAGCAGGGGGGAGGGGACTGGTGTAATCACCTCAAGCCTCTTCTGTGGGTGCTATGCTGCTCACTGAAGTCTGCCAGTGCTCTTGGCAGGGCATAAAAATGGTACCGTTTGCTCTCTCATCTCCAGAGAAGGGCAATTGTGCTGTCCACTGTCCAGGAATCCCTCACAGAAGAGTAAGCATTCACCCCTCTTGTGTCTCAGACTTCTCTCAGATCCCTGCCTACACCCGGTCTGTGTCCAAGCTGTCTGCCCACCTGGAAGTGCAATGCTTCAGTGTTTTCTCGGGCACACAGGATAGGTTTCAAAACTCCCAATTTTAGGGATCTGGTTCGGTGCAGACCCACACTGGTCCTCTGGGGGAGGGTCTTGCCGTACTGTGGCTGGTGCTAGTTTGTCCCAGAAGGGCAGTAGCTTGACCTCACAGGGGCTTGGAGTTTATGATAAAGCCAGCAAAAAGCTGGCATCCAGGTTAGCTTCCCTCAGCAGGTGTCTTTACCCCTATGCTAAAGTTGGGGCAGCACAATTGTGCCCTCCAATTCTTTTTCCTCCTAAGAGGCAGTGCCACCTCTCCCAAATGTACTCCAAGAAGGGGAACTGTCTCTCCCAGTGAGATTGAGGAGATCCTGAGACCATGCTCTTTGCTCCCAGGCCTCTGCCCTCCTTCTCCACAGGAGCACTGCTACACCAGCCACTATGAAGACTTCTAAAACTTCAGTCTTTGAACCCCCCTGGTTGTAAAAACTCATGGTAATTAGCCCCTCTTCTTTTCCCAGGAAATGATTTTGGGCAATTGTTTTTCTTCTTCAATCCCCTGTGCTTTCTGTATGCATTCTCTCTCTTTCTTCTCTTTCCATGATCAGGGCTCCCTCTCCTCCACAGCACATATGATGCTTTTGTCGCCAAAATCACATCTCCACACTTCCCACCTTCCGTGATGTGGCCTCTTTTCTCCCGCTAGTTGTGCAGTTTGTTCTCAGTCCTCAGATTGATTTCTTGGGTGTTCAGAATGAGTTGACATTTATCTAGCTGTGTTCGAGGGATAAGGCGAGTATAGGGTCCCCCTATCACTCTGCCATCTTAGCTCCTCCTTCTTCATTTTTTAAAGGACAGTTTTGCTAGGTATAACATTCTCGGTTGGCCCGTTTTTTTTCTTTCAGTACTTTGCATATATCATCCCACTTTTTCCAAGTCTCTAAGTTTGTTCTGAGAAATTCACTGATAGTCTTATGGGGGTTCCCTTATATGTGACAAGTCACTTTTCTTGCTCTAAAAATTCTGTCTTTGATTTTTACTCCTAACAATTTAAGTATAATGTGTCTTGGTATAGATGTCCTTAGAGTCGATCTTTTGGGGGTAATTTGGACCTCATGAATCTGACAATCTATTTCCCTCCACAGATTTTGGAAGGTTTTAGCCATTATATATTTTTTTTAATATTTATTTTTTTGGAGAGAGCAAAAGTAGGGAGGGGCAGAGAGAGGGGAGACAGAGGATCTGAAGCAGGCTCTATACTGACAGGCTGACAGCAGTGAGCCTGATGGGTGGCTTGAACTCATGAACAGTGAGATCATGACCTGTGCCAGAGTAAGACGCTCAACCAATTGAGCCACCCAGGTGACAGCCATTATTACTTTAAATAAGAATTCTGGGGATGACTGAGTGGCTCAGTTGGTTGAATGTCTGACTCTTGACATTGGCTCAGGTCATGATCCCAGGGTCGTGGGATTGACCCCACATCAGGTTCCATGCTCAGCATGGAGACTGCTTGCAATTCTTCTCTCTTCCTCTGCCCTTCTCCCCTGCTCACACTATCGGGAGAAAGAAAGAAAGGAAGAAAGAAAGAAAGAAAGAAAGAAGAAAGAAAATAAATAAGCATTCTGTCTTCCCTTTTATTCCACTCTTTTTCTTCTGGTGCTCCCATAATATGTATTTTGCTTTCCTTATGGTTCTTATAAGTCTCATAGGCTTTCTTCACTCTTTTCATTCTTTTTTCCCTAATTTTTTCTTCTGAATGGATAATTTCAAATGACTTGTCTTGTTTTTTAAATTTTTTTAATGTTTATTTATTTTTGAGAGAGACAAACAGAGTGTGAGTACGAGAGGGGCAGAGAGAGAGGGAGACACAGAATCTGAAGCAGGCTCCAGGCTCTGAGCTGTCAGAACAGAGCCTGATATGGGGCTCAAACTCACGGACCACAAGATCATGACCTGAGTCAAAGTCAGACACTTAACTGACTGAGCCATCCAGGTGCCCCAACAAATGACTTGTCTTTGAGTTCAATGATTCTTTCTTTTGCTTGGTAAAATCTGTTGTTGAAACTCTAAATAATTCAATTTAGTCATTGTATTCTTCAGCTTCAGAGTTTGTTTGGTTTCTTTTTTTATGGTTTCTACCTCTTTATTGAACTATTTATTTTGTTCATGTATTGTTTTTCCTTTTTCATTTTGTTGTCTACCTGTGCTATCTTATCTTGTAGCTCACCAAACTTCTTTAAGATGATTATTTTGAATACTTTCTTAGGTAGTTCATAGATCTCCATTTCTTTAGGGCTGGTTACTGGAGCTTTATTCTGTTCCTTTGGTGGTGTCATGTTTCCCCAATTCTTCATGATTCTTGTAGCCTTTCATTGGTTTCTGAGTATTTGAAGAAGCAATCATCTCTTCAGTCCTTATAAATTGCCTTTGTCAGGGAAACCCCTTCACAAATAAGCCCAACTAAAGATTCTGGGCAGGCCAGTTGGTGAGGACCATGAGTGGACCCAGTGTGGGACTGTGAGTGGGCTTGTTCTTTATTTCCCCCATGAGACAACTCATTGGCTAAGGGGATCTCTCTTGGCTCTGCACTGGGCTGGCTTGGGGGAAAGCTAATGCAGATAAAGTGAAAGTGTTTTCTTACCCTTTTCAATGACTCTTTTCTCATTTCTGTGCTCTACTAGTGTGATGTAACCACTGACCTGGAATTTGGAGCTCTTATAAACTTTTTCGTCCAAGGATGGTTGTTAAATTGGTATTTTCGTGTGGGGATGAGGTCTGGGATCTCCTATTCTACACTTGCTGTCATTATTCTTCTGAGACTTCTTTATGTATTCTAGAAAAAGTCCTTTCCACATATGTGATTTGCAAATATTTTGTCCCAGTCTCTAGCTTGCCTTTTCATCCTCTTCACATTAGCTTTTGCAGAGTAAAAATTTCCAATTTTAGTAAGATCCAATTTATCAATCTTTCATTTTGTGGATCATGCTTTTGGTATCAAGTCTAAGAACTTTTGCCTGGCTTTAAATTCTGAAGAGTTTTCTCCAATTTTTAAAATGAATTTTATAGTTTTACATTTTATATTTAAGTCTGTGTTTGTTTTGAGTTAATTATTCTATAAGGTGTGAAGTTTAGGTGTGAGGTGAAATTTTTATGCCTATGGATCCCAACTTGTTCTGGAATCTTTTGTTGAAAGAGCTTTGATTCCTCCATTGAATTGCTTTTGCACATTTATGAAAAGTCAGCTGGGATATTTGTGTGGGTCTGTTTCTGTGCTCTATATTCAGTCCTATTGACTTATATGTCTATCTCTTCACTGATACCAACCTGTCTTAATTACTGTAGCTATAATAAGCTATAGTAAGGTAATCGAGTACAGAGATTCCTTTCACTTTGTTCTTTTTTAAAGATTATGTTAGCTATTTTAGGTCTTGTGCTATTCCAGATAAATTTTAGAATGGACTTGCTATATTTACAACAGAATCTTGGTGTGATTTTGATAGGAGTAGCTTTAACTCTATAGTGATCTATAGAAGGGGGGGAAAGCTGACATTTCTTCTATGTCGAATATTCTAATCCATGGACATAGTATATCTATTCCTATATTTAGATCTTCATTTATTTCATCAGCATTTTTAAATTTTCAGCATAAGACCCTATTTGTGTTGTTAGATTTATACCTGAAGTTTTCATTTTCTTTGGAAAAATTTTAAGTGATATTATACTTTTAGTTTTGGTTTCCACATCACCATTATTAATATGTGGAAATTCAGTTTAATAGTTGTGTGTTGATCTTGTGTCCTGCAACCTTGCTGAATCACTTATCAGTTCCAGGAGTTTTCTATGTAAGCAATCATGTTATTTGCAAAGAAGGCCAGTTTTATTTCCTGCTTTCCAATCTGTATGACTTCTGTTTTTTTCTTGTCTTATTTTAGTGGCTAGAACTTCCAGTACTACGTTGGTTATGAGTGGTGAGAACAGAAACTGTTTTGTTCCTGATCTTAGGGGGAAAGCATTCAGTCTTCCACCTCTAAGTATGTTTTTAGCTGTAAGGTTTTGCAAATGCTTTTTATAAAGTTGAGGTAATTCTCCTCTACTCTTAACTGGCATAGGGTTTTCATACTTAATAGGTGTTGGATTTTGTCAAATGCCTTTTCTGCATCAAATGATATGATTATATGATACGGTGAATTGATATCACTGATTGGTTTTTGAAATGTTGTACCATATTTGCACACATGGAATAAATCCCACTTGATCTTGGTGCATAATCCTTCTTATACATACCTAAATTGACTTTGCTAATATTTTGTTGAATATTTTTGAATCTAAGTTCATAAGAGATATTAACATAAACTTTTCTTTTTTTGTACTGCCTTTGTTTGGTTTTGGTATCAGAACCTCATAAAATGAGTTGAGAATTGTTCTCTGCTCTTCTATTTTCTGGAAGAGATTGTATAAAATTGATGTTAATTCCTCTTTCAATATTTTGTAGAATACTTTAGTGCAATCACTTGGGCTTAGAAATTTTAAAGTAAGTTTTTCTTCATGAATTTAACTTCTTTAATGGTTATATGACAATTCAGATGATCTTGGCTGAGTTTTGGTAGTCTATGGTTTTCAGTAACTTGATTCATTTCTTCTAAGCTTTCTAATTTTTTCTAGAAAATTGACCATAAAGTTGTTCATAGTATTCCCTTATTTTTCTTTTAATGGCCACAGAATTTGTAGTGATATACTCAATTTCATTCATGATATAGGTGACTTGTATCTTCTCTATTTTTGTCAGCCTTGCTGGGGGTTATCAGTTTTATTGATTTTGTTGAACGAGCTTTCTGTTTCATTGCTCTTTCTTGATCGTATTCTTATTTTCAATTTCGTTAATCTTTTATTACTGTCTTCAATTTTTCTTTCCTTATACTTGCTTTGGATTTATTTTGCTTTAATTTTCTAGCTTCCTGAGACAGAAAATTATATTATTCATTTGAAACCTTTCTTATTTGCTAATGTGAGCATTTAGTGCTATTAATTTCCCTCTTGGCACTGCTTTAACTATGTCTTACAAAGTTTGATGTGTTGTATTTTCATTCTCATTTTGTTCTATGATATTAAAATTTTTCTTTTGAGAATTCTTCTGATCTATGACTTATTTAGAAACATATTGTTTAATTTCCAAGTGTTTGGAGACTTGTCTGTTATCTTTCTGTTATTGATTTCTATTTTACTCTATTATGGTTAGAGAATAAACTCTATGATTCAATTTTTTTTGTTCGTTGAAGTTTGCATTTTGAACCAAGATATGGTATATCTTGGTGAATGTTCCATGGACTCCTGAAAAAAAAATGTGTATTCTGCTATTGTTGAGTGGAGTGTTCTATTAATGTCGATTAGATCCTATAAGATGATGTTGTTAAATTCTTCTATGTCCTTAATGACTTTGTGTAGTAATTCTATCTGTTACTGAGAAAGGGATATTGAAGTCCCCAACTATAATTGCAGATGCATGTATTTCTCCTTTAAACTCTATCAGCTTTCAGCTTTTATTTCATATATTTTGAGACTGTGGTTTGGTGCATTCATATTAAGGATTATGTCTTCCTATAGATTGAGATTGATCTTTTTGTCATCACATAATGTCCCCCTTGTCTCTAGTAATTTTGTTTGCTCTGAAGTTCATTTTGTCTGTTATTAATATAGCCACTCCTGCTACTTAAAAAATATATATATATGTTAATGATATGTCTTTTTCCATCCTTAAATTTCAACCTTCCTATATCACAGAATTGGATCATTCAGGCATCAAACATCAAACATTTTAAGGTTTGTTGTTGTTATTGACAATTGATAAAATTCTAAAAGTCATTTTGTCTAACAAAAAGTACATGGTTTCGTGACACTGGATTTGATAATGATTTTTTTGGTTATAACATCAAAAGTATAGGTAACAAAAGAAAAATAGATAAATTCACCCAAATTAAAAAACTTTTGTGCATTATAGGACATATCAACAGAGTAGAAAGACAACCTACAGAATGGAGGAATATATTTGCAAAGCGTATATGTGATAAAAGATTACACATAGTAGTCCTACAACTCAACAACATAAAAACAAATGAACCAATACAAAAATTGGTTAAGGATTTGAATAGACATTTCTTAAAGGAAGACATACTAATAATCGATAAAAAGAGGTTCAACATCCCTAGTTATTACAGAAATGGAAATCAAAATCATAATGAGATACCACTTCTCACCTATTAGAAACAAACATGCCTATTATAAACAAACAAATAGAAAACAGCAAGTGTTTTTGAGGATTTGGAAAACTTGGACCTTATGCATTTCTGGTGGGAATGTAAAATGGTACAGCTTCTGTGGAAAATGTTTTGGTGTTTCCTCAAAATGTTAAACGTAGATTTACCACATGATACAACAATTCCACTTCCAGGTATATACCCCAAAGAATTGAAAGCAGAGACTCAAATAGATACTTGTATGCCAGTGTTTACATCCACATTATTCACAATAGCCAAAAGATGGAAAACCTCAAATGTCCACCAACAGATGCATGAATAAACAAAATGTGGTATATACATAAATGGAATACTACCTAGCCTTAAAGTCAGATACAAAAGGGAAAATATTATATTCCACTTATATGACATAATGAGAATAGATAAATTTATAGACACGGAAAGTAGAATAGAGGTTATTATGGGCTAGAGAGAGGAAGGAATAGAGAATCGTTGTTTAAGGGGTAAAGAGTTTCTGTCTGGCAAAAATAAACTATTGGGAGTAGGCCAAAATAAAAGGATTTTGCACAGTGAAGAAAATCATCAAATAAATAAAAAAGCAATCTACTGAATGGGAAAAGATATTTACAAATGATATATCTGAAAGGGGTTAACATCCACAATATATAAAGAACTTACATAACTCAACACCCCAAAAACCAAATAATCTGACTAAAAATGGACAGGACCTGTATAAACACTTTTCCAAAGAAGCCATACAGATTGAAGAGATGCTCAACATCACTAATCATCAGGGGAATGCCAATCAATACTACAATGAGGTATCACTTTACACCCATCAGAATGGCTAGTATCCAAAAGAAACAAGTGTTGGTGAGGGTGTGGAGAGAAAGGAGTCCTCATGCACTGTTGGTGGGAATATAATTGGTGCAGCCACTATGGAGAGCAATATGGAAGTACCTCAAATAATTAAAAATAGAGATACCATACAATCCTAGCCACGTATGCCATGCATTCTATTCTTGACTTGCCTCCAATAGCCTGTCTCGCCACCAGCACACTCTGTTGCTGCCCCACAGAAATGCTTCCATTACTCACAGTCCTTTGCCAAATTAGGTCAGTGTCCAGGGCACTGGCTCCTTATGCCACTTGGGCTTATGCCAAAATTTGGTGCAGATGCCTGAGCCTTAATGCGTCAAAGTGGAGACCTTTAAGCTGATGATTTAGCCATTACTATGGGGCCAAAGGGAATAACAGTGACTATCGAATAGAACCGGGAAAGTCCAAAATAACAGAAGATGGTGTGACCATTGCAAAGTCCATTGACTTAAAAGATAAATATAAAAATATTGGTGCTAAACTTGTTCAAGATGTTGCCACTAACACAAATGAAGAGGCTGAGGCTGGTACCACTACTCCTACTCATACTAGGACACTCTTTTGCCAAGGAAGGCTTTGAGAAGATTAGCAAAGATGCTAATCCCGTGGAAATCAGGAGAGATATGATGTTAGCTGTTGATGCTGTAATTGTTACGCTTAAGAAGCAGTATAAACCTGTGATAACCCCTGAAGAAATTGTCCAGATTGCTGCGATTTCTGCAACTGGAGACAAAGAAATTGACATTATTTCTTATGCAATAAAAATGGTTGAAAGGAAGGGTATCAGGGTATCATCACAGTAAAGGATGGAAAAACACTGAAGGATGAATTAGAAATTATTAAAGGCATGATGTTTGATTGAGGTTATGGTTCTGTATACTTTATTAATACATCAACATGTCAGAAATGTGAATTCCAAGATGCCCATGTTCTACTGAGTGAAGAGAAAATTTCTATTGTCCTGTCCAGTGATCTGCTCTTGAAATTGCCAATGCTTACTGTAAGCCTTTAGTCATAACTGCTGATGATGTTGATGGAGAAGCTCTAAGTACACTGGTTTGAATAGGCTAAACGTTGGTCTTCAGGTTGTAGCAGTCAAAACACCAGGTTTGGGCAACAACAGAAAGAACTAGATTAAAGACGTGCCTATTGCTACTGGTGGTCTAATGTTGGGAGAAAGATTGACTATATCTTGAAGATGTTCAGCCTCATGACTTAGGAAAAGTTGGAGAGGTCATTGTGACCAGAGATGATGCCATGCTACCCAGTAATTCCACTACTGGGTATTTGCCCAAACAAAACAAAAACACTAATTCAAAAAGATATATGTATCCCCATGTTTACTGCACCATTATTTACAATAGCCATGATATGGAAGCAACCTAAGTGTCTGTTGATAAATGAATGGATAAAGAAGATATGATTATACATATATATAATATTATATATATATATATATATATATATATATATATATATCACAGGTTAAGATCACCAAAACTAAATAAAACCAAAATTGGAATGGGGATGGGAGTGTGGAAATTATGCAAAAATAGCTTATGGTTTGATTTTTCAGAAATATTTACCCTATATTACAAAGGTGTTTCATACAGCTTGCATATCACAATATTCCACACACAATGGGATATTTCTTAACCATAAAAGGATGTGATCTTGCCATTTGTGGCAACGTGGATGGACCTAGAGGGCATTATGCTAAGTGAAATAAATCAGACAGAGAAAGACAAATACTGTATGTTTCACTTATACATAGAATCTAAGAAAACAAAGCAAATGAACAAACAAACAGAAAAAGCAGAAACAGACCCATAAATACAAAGAGCAGACTGATGATTGCCAGAAGGGAGGGGGTGGGGAAGATGGGCAAAATGGATGAAGGGGAGAGAGAGACACAGGCTTCCAATTGTGGAATAAATAAATCACAGGGATGAAAGGTACAGCCTAGGGAATATAGCCAATGATATTGTAATGATGTTGTATGTTGACTGGTAGCTATACTTTGGCGAGCATAGCATAGTATATAGAGTTGTTAAATGACTATGTTGTATACTAAAACCAATGTGACATTGTATGTCAATTACACTTCAATAAACTAAATTTTTAAAAAGTATCTAGATTCAGTGGTAAAGAAGAAAAAAAGGAGTTTCTGTTTGGGATGATGAAAAAGTTCTGGGGTGCCTGAGTGGCTCAGCTGATTAAGCATCCAACTTCAGCTCAGGTCATGATCTCATGGTTCATGGGTTTGAGCCCTGCGTCAGACTCTGTGGTGACAGCTCAGAGCCTGGAGCCTGTTTCGGATTCTGTGTCTCTGTCTCTCTTTGTCCCTACCCCGCTCGCATTCTCCCTCTTTCTCTCTCAAAGATAAATAAGCACTAAAAAAAAAAGTTCTGCAAGTGGACAGTGGTGACGTTTGCACAACACTGTGAATGTACTTAATGCTACTGGTCTATACAACTCATAAAAGAGTAAATTTTATGTCATGTATATTTTACTACAATAAAATTATGCAAAAATAGCTTATGGTTTATTTTTCAGAAATATTTACCCTATATTACAAAGGTGTTTCATATAGCTTGCAATGGCTTACTGCCAGGAGTCCCTCCACACTCCCATCCCCGTTCCAATTTTGTTTTTATTTAGTTTTGGTGACCTTAACCTGCTTCACTCAGATTTTCTGCTGCATCAGTTAGAGGGTATTTTCTTCCACCGTATGAAATAGGAATAAAAACAGCCAAGGCATGTCAATGCTTCCGGCTCAGGAAGTACCTTCTCATCTCCCCACTTATGTGATCACTGAAGACAATACTGAACTTGGCAATAAGTCACCTTAGCAGTCCCATTGACTTACCTCTTCAAAGACAAATATTTGGGCCAAGTGAAAACTACCTGACCTCTTGTTTTTCCTTTAGTTTTTTCTTGCCTCTCTTGACATGTTTTTGGCTTTCACTATTCCTATAGCTGTATCATTGCAAAGGTAAAATGCAACTATTGAAAAAATGTTTAAATGTTTATGTCTAGACTGTCAAAAAGGCAGATACATATTCTTTGACCTACTACTTCTAATACAGAAGCCATGATGTAGTACGAGGGCGTTAGGACCCGGGAGTCCTGGGGTCTACCTTCAGCCAGCTGTGTGGGCATGGGCTTGCTGAGCCCCCTCTGCCTGTAATATGAGTGGGTTGGCTAGAGGACCCTAATGATCCTTTCACATTTAAAATGAGAAGATAAAAGGTCCTGGAATGTCGAGTTGCCTGACAAAGATTCACTCTCCCCTCTCACCACAGAGAATATATCCTATTGTGTAACAAAGATATTCTTTATATGACATTTGAAAATCTTACCGATTTAAGTGTCATTCATATCAAAAGCCTTGATGTTTTAGAGTTCTATTTTTTCCTATGGTTGTTCTCTGTCAAGAGGAATTGGCTACATATTTAGGGCCCAGGGCAAAATGAAAATGCAGGCCCCTTTCTCAAAAATTATGAAGAATTTCAAGACAGATGAAATAGAGCATCAAGCCATGCACAAGGCCTTTCAGAACCTGACTGCACAGGTCACATGCTATCTGTCCATGTGTAAAAAGGCACCCCCCCACACACACACTACTCCACCCCTGGGAAAATATTTAAGTTGACTGTGCACCTTAGGCACATGGAGCGGCTAGGTGTGTGGGTTGCATTTTTATACACAAAGTACACAAACAAGAAGTAAATCTTCCAACCTGCCATGTAGCTAGTCCCTCATGAGCGGGTTGTTGCAATTAGTCTCTGATGAGAGGCTGCACAATGAAGTGAGAAGTCTGCAAAAATAGCCAGATAAAAGACTCAGATTCTTCATTTGACAAATATTTGTTGAGCATCAAATAATGAACTTAGGCATGTGCTAAGCATTCCATAGTGCACAGATAAATCTGTTGCCCTGGGCCTTTCAGTCAATCTTCGATACCTTGGTTCTCTGGGTTGTTAGATGGGAACTAAGGAATCTCTTACCTAAAAACCTTTAGGAAGTATGGGCTCAAGAAATTCAAGTTGAAATATCAGTTATAGTTATTGCCTTGTAAAATTTTAAGGATGATATCAGCTTTAAAATGATGATGTTACCAAGAGTAGACAATGAACATAGACTTTAGGGTCTAAGGGTAGCTTGTGATATTTTTCCTTAGCTTTTTTTTTTTCATCTGAACAACTTAATGGGAGATTCCATGTCCAGAAACCATAACCAGGTCCTCCAATGTCTACTATGAATTTACAGAATTTCCTCCTCGAACTTCAAAGACATAAAAACCAATAATGAGGAACTTTCTTGCATACCTGGCTTTACACAATCGATGTGTTCCTTAAAAAAAAAAGAGTCAACCGAATTGTTGGAAACTGAATTATATTTGAAATGCTCTAAAGAACTTGGATATTAAAAGAAAACCTGCGTTGAATCCTTTTGTACAACAAAGAATAATTTTTATAAAGCAAAAAATTACCCCTAATTTGCTTGATGTGAAAACTCAGGCTTAAGCACACAGTTTTGTGACTGTACAAATGGGAGCCCATTTAGACACACAATGGCTTCCCCTCTTCCTTTCAGCCCTGAGGAGGTGCAGGTGGAAGGAAGAGGTAGGAAGGGTGGGAGATGTCAGCATTCTTTACAAATGTTCACAATCCATTTCCTACTTGAATGAAAAGTATTTTCCTAAGCAAAGGAAGACAATAAGACTCAGAGCCTTCAATGAGATCAACACTGATGTGACAATGGGCGCACTTTTCAGGAAACACACTGTGAAGAATAACAACAAATATTTAAACTCAGAATTTTAGTCAACTGAGGTGAGGCAGTGTGATGTGGGAGTTCACAGGTCATCCACCCCATGGCTTTCAAATTGTAACAGGCTATGCTAGATTCAGCCAGATATCTGTTGAGAGATACACAAATTCTGAGACCCCACTCTAAGAGGCAACAGATTCATCAGTCTGATTTTCTTCCCAAGTCATTCTGATTTCAATGCACACTTACATTTCAGAACCACTGATTTACAAGCCTCACCTTAGAAAAGGGAGTTGGTAGAGGTTCTCCTCCGATGCGTTGGATGTGGCTCTGTGCATGTGACGGTCCCTGCTTGTCTCACTCTTCTGCTTTGCTCTTAACCTCTTCTTCCGATCTCTTGGAAACTGAGACAGGTAGACCTTTTCCTTTCTTTTTCTGTTTGGATGTCTTATCCCTCTTTATGATTTCATCTAAGTCTTAATGGCTGACAGAAGTATCTTGCCTATATTAGTAGAGAACCCTGTGAACATTGACTCCCAGGGTCAGGAGAATGATAATGTAAATAAGAACTAGAGGAATTTGAAAAATTAGTCTTTCTGAAAAATTAGCCAAGTTTTGTGACATTTTGTCCCCGTGTGGTTCCCCAGAAGAAGAACATGAGATAATGATTCAAGTGTACTTAGTTTATTTGGGGAATGACCCCAGGAAACACCAACATGGGAGTGAAGAATGTACATGTGTTGGGAAATGAAGTGAGGCACTAAAGAGAATATAATCAAGAAGTTACTGTTAAGGGAGCATAAGGCAAGCTGACAGGCCGCAAACACCCCTCCCCCCAGCCCCCACCATGGGATATGTGAGATATTCCTCGGAACTCCTGGGTGCCCAAAAACAAGGAAGGGGGAAAAAAAACAAATTGTTAACTGATAGCGATCATAGTCCTGCAGGACCTAAGTCTCCATAGCTCCTCCGTGGTGATGTGGGAAACAAAGGCAGAAGGAAACGGCAGGTAAAATTAAATTTCCTTATAACCTGCAGCCCATTGACAAATACTTGAGGCTGGCAGAGTAAAAAGTTTCTCCAGGAGCTCCCTACTGTCTTAATGTTAATGCTTTGCTAGAGGGAAAAAGAACCCTTAGCTTGACAATAACAAGCCCCCCACTATCCTGTGAGCCTTCTTTAGCAGATGAAAATCCCATTGGAAATTTCCCCTGGACTTCACCTCCCCCCAACTCCATAGTATACAACCAGTCTCTCCTCCATGGTCCTGGGGCAGCTCTTCCTGCCCACAGCTTCCTGTCCCATGGTTCAATAAAATCACCTTTTTGCACCAAAGACGTCTTCAAGAATTCTTTCTCGGTCATTGGCTCCAGACCCCACCTCACTATCAACCCCCAAAACTTCATCAGTTACTACCATGAGCAACTGGGCTTAGACCCTCTAGGAACTCAAAGAGCCAGTGTAGAACGCTGTGTAGTAAAGAATTAACATTACCCAGAGAGAAGTCTGGCCTTTGCCCTTGGCTACTGGAATGTCCTGCCTGAAAGAGTGTCCCTTTTTGCCGGGCAGCTTTGAACACCAAACAGTGTAACAGTATGATTTATGGTGGTCTTAGGGCCAGATGGTATCAGTTTTGCCCCTAGGGCAACTAGAGACTAAAGGTCAGGTACACAAGCAGTATGTGACTGAGTCCCAATAAAAACTCAGGGGGCTTCCCTGGTTGACAATATCCCACGTGTAGCATCACATATAGTAGCTGGGAGAAGTTAGTGCTTTCCATGACTCCATTGAGAGAGGACAACTGGAAGCCATATGCTTGAACCCTCCTGGACTCTGCCCTATGCATCTCTTTACTTGGCTGATTTTAATCTTGTTTCTTTTCTCCATAGTAAATTGTAACTCTGAGTATAACAGCATTCTGTAAACTCTGAGTCCTTCTGGTGAATTATTGTAACGTGGCTTTGGGAACCCCCAAACTTGCAAATCGTGTCAGAAGTGAGGGTGGTCTTGTGTGAATGTGCTCCCTCTAAAATTGCAGCTGGTTCTAACTCTTGTAAACATGCAACTCAGAGTCGCTCCATTCAAGAGGCGAGTGATACACACTGGCTGAAAGCCTCTTCTAGGCAGCGTTAATTCCCTGGCACTGCTGGTCTGGTACATGGGTAGCAAAATGGGCTCTAGGTGTGAGCAAGCCCTAGGCATAGAAATGCCCATGTTGGCGTTTGAAGTCAGCAGCAAGTACTGTGAGAGTAAGGGGATGCGGGCGAGACACTGGCAGCATCTGCTGATTGTTTCTAATCTCTTCCCCCACAATGTGGATGACGTGATGCCCTTAGGACAGGGATCAGCAGCTTATGGCTTATGTCAAATTCAACCCACTGCCCGTTTTTGTAAATAGTGTTATTGGAACACTCATGTTTATTAGAAATAAACATTTATTGGAATAAATAGAAACACTTGTTTATTTATGCATTATCTTTGGCTGCTTTATGCTCTAATGTCAGAGTTGAGGAGTTAATAGCATACACTATATGGTTGGTAAAGCCTAAAGTATTTACCATCTGGCTTTTTACAGAAAAATTGCCAATCCCTGCTGTAAGACAAAGATTAGCAAAGGAAAAAAAAAGCACATCAATAAATTTTAAAACTGGACCCTGTAGCACAGTGAACCAAATGTCATGAGAAAGGTATAAACTAGGGGCAGCCAGCACTCACTACCCTGATGGGAAGTCCATGAATGCGTCACTGAGGAGATAATGTCTGTGCTAGGTCTTAAAAGATGAGTAGAAAATTAGCACATGGGAGGGAAGAGATTTTAATAACGAAGGTATAGAGTTGTAAAGACATGAGGGCCTGCGGATACATGGGAAAATGAAGAAGCTCCAACGCTTTTGCATGACTCCAGTGCAGACATTGAGTGGTGAGGTGGGGAAGGAGATGGGAAGGCCCACTGGTACTGGATTTTTAGTAGCATAAAATCCAAGCTCCTCAGCATGGCTGGGGACTGAGCTTCTCTTCTGCCCTCTTCCTCCTGCCTCTAAATAATAAAATAGGAAAGAAAATGGAAAGAAAAACCAATAAATCCATAACTATGCTGGATAAAAACAAGGAACACTCTTGGTGAATCAGAAACTGTGAGAAATCCTCAGCATGTAAAAGGCAAATGAGACAGGATCGAAGAAGGAATGGTATCCTAAAAGTTCAACCAAGTAAAAAATGTATATCCAAGGAAATGGAGTTAATAGAGAAAACAGATATGGAAACCAATTTGACAATAAATTTCATATATTTTTTAAAAATAGAGAAAGCAGAGTAAATTTTTAAAGGGTGTTACACCCATTAAACAGAAACAAGTAGAATCTTGGAAATAAAATATATCAATTGTTGACATTAAAAAAAAAAAAGCAGTCAGTAGCTAGCCTGAATAACAGAATGAATAGAGTCAATGAATTGAGTTGAAAGATGGAATCAAGAAATTCTCCCTACTCCCAACATAAAAGGAGTAAGAATTGAAAGTATGAAAAAAGAGATAAAATGTGGAAGATGTATTCAAAATTTTAAATGTTCATCTAATGAATAGGGTTTCTAGAAAGAGAAAATTAAGCTGTAAAAGGAAAACATTCCCTTACATAAACTTTAAAATGATGAGATTTTAATATGATAAAAAGGGCCCACCAAGTATATAGCAGGGTTGCCGAAATACACACACACTCACATATAAATTTAGACAAATTGTAGTGAATTTTCAGAACACAAAAGAAGAAATCAAACCCTAAATCTTCCAGAGATATTACCTACAAGAGAATAATGATTATATTCATATCAGATTTCTTACAGGCCACCAGGGTCACAAGAAGGTGATGGGGTAACATCTTTGAAGTTGTAAAGGCACAGGATGCCAAACTCTCAAGTAAGTGTGGGATTGGAATGACACTTCAGGGATGTAAGCATTCGCTTTATCTGAAAGATGTACTGAAAGACGTATTCTTACATAAGGAAAAAAATGAATCAAAGAGAAAGAAATCGGATACAAAAAAGCATTGGTGAGAAAAATCCTTAGTAAGATTTATCGTTAGACTAAATAATGGTTGATGATAAACAAATTTGATAGAGGAAGTAAATCAGAAGGTGAGAATGATATTAAGAAAGGAAAAACTATGCCAAATACTTTATCTTCTTAGGGCAAGGATATAGATAGTGAACCTAAAAATTATTAGGTAAATACAAGCTTAAGTGTGTGTGTTACAATTTCAGAATAATAACTAAGAAAATAGAGTACATCTAATAGACTATCAGAAAAGATAAAACAAAAAATGCAATCAGGTCAATAAAGGAATAGGGAAACAGAAACAACAAAAAATGTATGAGAAAGTGAAAACATAAAATAAGATAAAATGAACCCTAACATATCAGTAATCAAAACAATTGTGAATGGTTTAAATTCACCTGTTTAAAGATTAATAGCTTAATAAAGCCAGATAGATACTGTTTATAAGGGATACACTTAATATGACATGTGAAAGTTGGTAGTTAAGAAGGATAAGATTGACATATAATCCAATAGCAAAAGACCCCCCAAGTAACCCAATTTAAAAAATGGGTTTTTAAGGACCTGAATAGATATTTAAATATATTAAAGGCTAATAGGTACATGAAAAAATGTTCAACATCCACTAGTCATTAGGGAAATGCAATAATATGGTACAATAAGATGTCACCTCATACCTGTTAGAATAGCCATCATAAAAAAGATAAAAGACAATGAATGCTGGAGTGGATATGGATAAAGGGAACCTTGTGCGTTGCAGACTGGGATTTCCACTATGAAAAACAGTATGGAGTTTTCTCAAAAAATTAAAAATAGAACTACTATATGGTCCAGCAGTTCCACTTCTGGGAACATTTCCAAAGGAAATGAAAACACTGTCAAAAAGATATCTTCACCTTCATGTTTATAGCAGCATTATTTACAATAGCTAAGACATGGAAACATCCTAAATGTTCATTAATGGATGAATGGATAAAGAAGTTGTTATATATAGAGAGAGATATATAGATATCGATATATATTCCATTGTGTATACATATGTGTATATGTATATTTGTGTACCTATACATATTCCACTGTGTGGAATATTATTCAGCCATAAAAAGTGAGGAAATCCTACCCTTTGTAACAACATGGATGGATCTTAAAGGCATTATGCTAAGTGAAGTGAGTTAAAGAAAGACAAATACTTCATAGTCTCACTTGTATTTGGAGTCTTAAAAAAAAAAAAAAGAAAACCCAAGCTCACAGAAAAAGAAAAATTGTCCACATTAAAAAACTACAGTGTGATAAAAGATGTTATAAAGAAAATTAAATTGCATGCTATTGACCTAAAAAATGCAGTTACATTGCAAAACAATGAATTGATATAGAGGTATATAAAAATTACCAACCAAAGAAAAAAATCAATACAGCCCAATTAAAAATGGGGAACTATGAATAAACAGTTCATAGGAAAGGAAAGAAAAATCACCAATAAACATGTGACAACACTCAATCTCAAGAGTAATTGGGAAAATAAAAATTAAAGTAATGAAGAATTAGTCTTATCCAATCCAATTATTTAAATGTTATATGTTGATAAATATCCTAAATTAAAGCAGGTAAAGGACAATTGCATCCTCTTGTAGATTGTTGTTGGGTGTGAATAATAATAGCTTTTTTAGAAATCTATTAGGTAGTATACTTTAAAATTTAAAAGAGCAGAAATCAATGAAATAAAAATTGACAAAGAATAGAATAAATTAACAAAACTAAAAGTTGGTTTCTTGAAAAGATCAACCCAACAGCTAGACAGATGAAGACAAAAAAAAAAAAAAAAGAGGAGAGAACACAAGTTACCAATATCTGGAATGAAAGGAAGGATATTGCTACCAGTCCTACAAGCACAAAAAGGATAATAAAAGAATATTAGCACTTTTATGCCAATGTATCCGACAAATCAGATAAAATGGAAAAATTCTTTCAAATTTCTTGACAAATACTAATGACCAAGGTGGACGTAAGATGTAAGAGAAAATTTGATTAGCCCTATAAAGTATAAAGAAATTGAAATAATCATTAAAAAAAAAAAACCTGTGGCACACAAAGTTTTAGGCCCAGATAGTTTCATTCATGAATTGTACCAAACATATTAGAAATAACATCAATCTTATACAAACTCTGTCAAAAAATAGAGGAACAGGTAATACTTCCCAGATTATTTTGTGAGGTTAATTTAACCCTAATACCAAAATATCACAAAGGTATTCCCCCCAAAAATTTACAGGCCAATATCCCTCATGAATATAGATACATATTTCCTTAATTAAGTATTAGCAAATGGGGTCAAACATTACATTAAAAGAATAATGTATCATGACCAAGTAATGTTTATCTGAGGATTACCAGGTTGGTGTAGCATTAAAGAAAATCAATCACTGCAATTCATCATATTAACAAAATAAAGACACGACCCATATGATCATCTGAATAGATGCAGATAAAGAATTTGCCAATAGCCATCATCTGTCTGTAATAACAACTCACAGAAAACCAGAAATAGAAGGATATTCCTCAACCTGATAAAACAATCTATTGAAAACCTATAGTTAACATCATGCTTAGTGGTAAAATTTTGACCGTTTCCCACTAAAACTGGTAATGGGGCAAGAATGCCCACCTTGACCACTTCTATTCACCATTGTACTAGAGATGCTAGCCATTGAAGTAAGGCAAGAAAAAATAAGTAAAGGACATAATATTTGGAAAGAGGGGCATACAACTGTCATTTTCAGATGACATAAATTCAATAGGAGTCTATAAAATAACTATTGAACTCAGAAGTTAATATAGTAAGGTTAAATATACCAAAATGAAATACATTTTTATGTGCCAGCAGCAAATAATTGGAAATGAAATTTTAGAAAATGAATTCCATTGCTTGAAAAAATATAAAAGTAAAATATTTAGGATAAATGTTAACAAAAGCTATGCAAGAACTTTACACTGAAAACTGGAAAATATGCTGAGATAAATTTTAAAAGACCTAAATAACTGGTAAAATATATCATGTTAATTAATTGGAAAATCCAATATTGGTAAAATGCGAATTACCCCTAAATTAGTCTTCAGATTTCTCTCCATTTTAAAAGCAGATGTTTTTAAAAAGAAATTAACAACTAGATTTTAAAATTTATATGCAAATGCAAATAACCTTGAATATCCAAAGCAAACCTGAGAAGAGATAGCAAAGCCACAAAACTTACAATCAAGACAGAGTCATACTGGTATAGAGGTCAGCAATTAGGTCAATGACACAGAACAATGAGCCCAGAAATACATTCAAGCTTATGAAGCTGCTTGATTTTTAACAAAGATGCTAAAATAATCCAATGTAGAGAGGATTTTTTTTCAACAAATGGAGCAGGTTATCCATATGGGAAAAAAATAAAATTCTATTCTAATTCACTTTATACTTCGAAACTATCTCAAGACAGCTCCTAGACCTAAACATTGAAGCTAAAACCATAAATTGTTTCTGAAAAAAAATGAAAGCATATCTTTATGAATTGGGGTAGGGATATGTTTCCTAGGTTACAGAAAGCAATAACCTTTTAAAAAATTGAAAAATTATATTTTATCAAAATTTAAAACATATCATGAAAAGACACTGTGAAGGAAGTAAATAGGCAAGCCACAAACTGAAGAAAATATTTGCAAAACATGTAACTGACAAAGGTCTGAGATTCCGCCTATATAAAGAAGTTTGAAACAAAACAAAACAAAGGAATAAATAAAAAGCAGAATCAGACATATGAATACAGAGAAGAAATTGATAGTTACTAGAGGAGAAAGGGGTGGCGAGGGACAAAATGAGTCAAGGGGTGTGAGAAGTATGGGCTTTGTTATGGAATGAGTGAGTCATGGGAATAAAAGTCACAGCGGAAGGAATATAGTCAGTGATACTGTAATAGCAATTTATCAAGACAGATGGCAGCTACATGTGTAGTGAGCACAGCATACTGTATAAACTTGTTGAATCACTATGTTGTACACCTGAACTAATGTAACATTGTGTGTCAACTATACTCAAATAAGACAAACAAATAAATAAATTCCCTTAAGACACAGATACAATATAGTAAACACACACACACACACACACACACACACAGTTAATGTTGAAAACAATTGAAAGACAAATACTGGAGGGAAATGGGCAAAAGACTTGAAGATGCCTTACAAAAGAAAATACAGGACTATCCAACAAGCACTTGAAAACGTTTGCTGTCAATTGCCATTAGAGAAATACAATTTAAAATCACAGTAAGATACCGCTATAGATCTCCCAAATCGGCTCAAATTAAAAAGCATGATAATACTCAACGTTGGTGAGGATGTAGGATTCCATTTAAATGATGTTCAACAGGCAAAAGGGTGAAAAACAATTCAGGAAACTCAGTTGCTTCTTTGTGGGGGGAGGGGAAGGGACCAGGAAGTGGAATGAGGAAACCTTAAAGGATGTTTATTTTCTATATTTTGATGGATCTCAGCGTGACAGGGGCATAACATCTGTCAAAACTCCGTGAACGTTCACTTAATATCCGAGTATTTTATTGTACATGAATTTTATGTAAAAAGAAATTAAGACTCTGAAAAATATTTGACAGTAGTCAACTCGATGCAAGCGGAAGCATTTAGAGGGAAGTGAACTGTTTTCTCAAATTGGAAACGCATCAGAAAACTAGAGGGAGTAGTGGATTGATAGAGAAGTGGGTTGGATGTATCATAAAACAAGTATACAAAAAATGCTAATGGTGGAATGGTAGATAGTGATACATTGGTACTCACTTAAACTTACTTTATCTTTGCTGGTTGTTTGCATTAGAAAATAATAGATACACCCTTGATCCACTCCGTTTATGTCTAGTTTTTATCCCGGAGAGATACATTCCACGTGTGTGCCAAGAGGCCTGTGTAAGGGTAGCCACTGTACTACTTTTGTGATAGTGGAAGAAAATAAAAGGCAGGTGGGGGTGAGCGTGTCCATGGTTAAATATGCCATGGTATAGTCACACGGCAGAAAACTATGCAGAAGTTTAAAAAAGAACGAGGTAGACTTATACGTGCTGACATGAAAAGATCTCCGAGGAAGCAGAAAAAGAAATCACAGAATATGTATGGCTTCCCCTTTATGGAAAACATTTAACATCCAGTTAACACGACATATGTATAAATATATATGTGTGTGTGTGTATAAATGACTAGAAAAAGGTCTAGAACATGAGTTAGCATATTTTTCTTTTATAAAGGGCCTAGTGGTAGATACTTGTGTTAATATTACTTCTGCTGAGGGGCACCTGGGTGCCTCAGGTGGTTAAGCATCGGACTCCTGGTTTCTGCTCAGGTCAGGATCTCATGGTTCCTGGGTTAGAGCCCCGTGTCAGGCTCTGTGCTGATAGTGCAGAGCCTGCTTGGGATTCTCTGTCTCCCTCTCGCTCTATCCCTCCGCTGCTGTCTACCCCTCCCCCACTCATGATGCACGCTCTCTCTCTGTCTCTCAAACTAAACAAACATCTTGTTTAATAATATTACTTCTGTTGTAAATACTTTCCCATCATAGTATAAAAGTAGCCACGGACAGTATATAAATGAATAAACATGGCTGTCTTTCAATAAAACTTTATTTACAAAATCAGGTGGTAGGCCAGATTCAGCCTGTGGTCCATAACTTGTCGGCTCCTAATCTAGTGGTGCGATTCATTGCAGTGAAGGCCCTGATTCTTCGTTACTTCCTGTGTCTGTACCCTTTGCTATGTGTGTTCGTTTCCCCATCCCTTTCTGTCTCTGACTTCAGTCATGTGATTTGCTTTGAATCCATGGGCTGTTGATAATTTTGATGCGACTGGAAGCTTGAGAGAGACCGGTGCCAGGGGGCTGGCTTGCTCCCAGGCCTCTTCCATTACTCACAGAACATACCCAGGCTAGCCTGCTGGGGGAGGAGAGTCCAGTCTCCACAGTTCTCCCAGACGAGGCCATCCTAGATCGGCTGATAGGTGACCCCCTGACTTGTGGGCAAACCTGGTCAAAATGAGTAGGGCTGCCAAACTGACCACAGTAGACACGAAGCGAGAAATGTCTGTTGCTGTCTGCCACCAGAATGTTGTTTTGGATGTTGGCTAACCAACACAGGAACAAAACGTGCCCAACTAACAACATCGATGATTTTTGAGGAAGGGAGGTGGAGGTGGCTTCTGCAATTGAGAAAGGAAAGAATCAATTTTAAGAAAGAAAAGTTGTGTAGTGATGTTCGGGGATTCAGGGGGGAAAAAAAAGTTCCAACCAAGGTTCTTCGGAGGTTCAGGCACAGACACGATTAAAAAACCAAGCTCTATCTGCCACTTTTTTTCTTCTATCCTTAGTGTCTTTTAATTTTTTTATCGTCTACCTATAAATATGTCCCAGTCTTTTATATTCTAAAGAACACTCTTGCCCTTGTACCAATGTTTTATTTAGCTCTCTTCTTCTTTTAAGACTTCGTGTTATAAGTAGCAAAGGAAATAATGTATGCATATGCCAATAAAAGTTCAAACAGTACAGAAAAGCCCAAAATAAAAAATAAAAGCCTTTCCTGGCCATCACCTCTCTGCTAATACTGCTCCTGGAGCCAAGAACTTTAACATGATTCTGCTCTCATTTTTTTTCCCAGTAGTTATCCACATTTCTTCTAAATAGCATTTCTTCTCTATAGGAGAGATCCGGCACTTGGCCAATGTATTCTAGTCCTCTGCCCTCACTCTGCCTTCACGCATATTGCGTCTTTTAAAACTTTTAGGTCTTTTGTTTTTATACTTTATACCTTTACATTGCATTCTCAAACATCTATTTCCCTTTCTAAATAGTGGTTTTTACATTTTTGTTAAAGTCATATGTCCACCCAGTTAAAAGCAATAGCCCAGTCTTTCCCACCTTCCAGTTCTACGTCATCCCCTTTCCAGAGGCAGATGGCTCACAGAGCACCTGGGGTCTACTGCAGTGCAACTCCAATCGCTTCTCGGTCTTTTTGCTAAGATCGAGTGTACTGAAACGCAACTCCTGATGAGTAGGTCTACAGATGAGGCTGAGAACCCACATTTCCAGCAAGTTCCCAAGTGCCACTGCTGCCGCCAGCCCATGAGCCAAGTCCCGCCTCTGGGACATGGCCGGCATGCCAGGGAGGGTGAAGGGGCAGCCTCGGTCCTTTCCGAGCCTGGTTCTTCGTCTGGACCAATAGTCCCAAAGTCTTTATGCTCCTCAACCCCTGGCAAAGGAATCTTTATACAGAAACCTTCCTAGTGGGCTTGTTGGACCTACTAGAGTTCCCTGGGTGCCGAATAAGAACCAAAGCAACCCTTGTAACATAAGGAAAACGTAGAGAAGCTATCTAGAGGCAGATGCTGTTCTGTTTCTGCTAAACGTCTTTCCTCTCTATCAATCAAATTCCCAGCTTCTACCATTAGGTCATGGTACCTAATTATATGCATAATTATAATAGGCATAAGACATTATATAATTATAGCATATAAAAATCAAATATCTGGCACTTTCCCTTATGGGTTTCATCTGCATTCTGGAAAAATAAGTAAATAAGGACTTGGAATGGCTCTAATAGAAGTCGTACATTTGCACTGCTTTGGGTTCCCCCAGAAGCAGACCTTGCGATGAGACTCACGTACAAATAGCTTATTTGGGCAGTGAGACCAGGAAATTCCAGGAGGGCACTGGTGAAGCAAGATGCGGGAGTGAAGGCAGTCAATAAAGGATGTGGAGCGGCCAGGTTACCACTGGACGGCTCTGCAATTTTATTCTTTGAGCAACTCCAAGAATAAACGTAAAACATATGCCTCAGATCTGTCTCACCCGACGGCAAAGTTGCTGGAGTATTTGTGCAACCCTTCCTCGGGTGAGGGCTGCCCCTATGGGAAGTGAATTCCCTGACACTCAGAGCCTGCTATGAAGCCAGCAGCGTGGGCACAAGGCAGCAGAGAGAGCCCCCGGGAAAAGCAAGGTGGAGGCCGGAAGCTGGAAGCCTGGCCAAGCCCCCAACCGCTTCAGGTAACTCCCTTCGGAGGGGAGTCCTTCAGCCCCCTGTTTACCCTGAAGTCCTGAAGCCTGTTTATCCTCTCCTGGCCCTATCTGCACATTAGATGCTGCATATTAACAGCTTCAGAGAAGGACTGCAGCAGACCTGCACCTGACCGTGAGGTCAGCTGTCTCGCCAGCGTGAGAGGGGGCAGGGATCCAGGTGTCCTGGGACCAGGGCTTGGAGGGCAGCCCCAGGTGTGGGGACCCCTGGCCTGGAATCCCCGGGGTCTCACACTGTGAAAGAATCAGATCTGTTCCTCCCTCTGTAGAATTGACCCTGTACCCTGATCGTGGCTTTATTTCCCAGGAATATATGTCAAGGAGATAGATCTGTGGAGAAAAACTGTCCGGAGGGGCTATTTTCAAAGGAACTATTTTAAGGCTGTCCTTCCCGTCCACCACATCCTGACGTTTGGTATATTTAGCATCAGGCACAGACAGGGCTAATGGGTTTTTAGTTGCAAATCATTATCATTCAAACCACTGCAGTCTTTCTTTTTTTTTTAATTGCAACTAAGTCACGCACACATGCACACAACACACATTAATAGCTACCTGATATTTATACACGAAAATGCTTCCAATAAAAGCAACTCTGTTTAAACTTACAAGCCTTTGCTATTGAACCCTTTATATTTGGGGGAGGGGCTAGCGCTGCAGGTTAGCGGGTATTGCCTTCACACTGTGCATGAAATGCACATGTATTTGGTCAAAGAAAAGAATGCACAAAAGGTGGTTTAAATTGACAGCCCAAGACAGGAGTAATTTAACATGCCATTCTTTGCCTCCCGCTCTGGTAGTTGTGGAGCACTGCTGATTTGCCTCACTGAATACAAATTTATATTGTCCCGTCCATTAATATGGTTGCTTTTCATCCCATGAATTAATCTCCTTTTGCGAGCACAATGAAGACTGTAGAGTAACGGGTTCCAATGTCAGTATCAAAACTGCAAGAGACTTGGGCTTTCTGATGGAGTCTCATTCGGATGCCGCCCCACGAGCTTTGCTAATTACCTGCAGATAACACAGGAGTCAGCAACCAAGAGCAGTGCCCACAGTTCGCCACAGTCCTGTGGCCACCACGCCAAGGCTCGACTTCCCACTTCCTCTGATGACGGATTTGGTGAATTTCCGGTCCTTGGCCTCTCTGTTCTGAGGTACTAACCGGGCTTCAGATTCTCCACCGTCTTGAAAATTGCCTAGTATCACAGTCTGGACTGGGTTTCGAATGCTCCGCCCTAGGCTGGACCCACATTCTCTGAGAGGAGACATTGTTCTTACAGGTTTCTGTATCCCGCAGTGGCTTGCACAATGCCTGCCGTAGGGCACTCAAACAAGGCGGGCTGGAGTGCAGATGTAGTATGTTGGAGCACGTCACGGAACGTGGCAAGAGTGTAAGCGTGCCACAAGGCGTGGTAGGAGCGTCTGTGCCACCAGAGTGTGGTAAGGACGTGTGTGAGCACGCCGTGGAGGGTAGTAGCCACACTGCGGCGTGCAACCTGCATAGGGACAGGCCCCACCATCTTGACAAGATGGATCCATTTGAACAAGCATTTCCGTCAGCAGGATGATAGGCTGCTAATTACTGAGGCTTAAATGTGATAGCAGTGGTTCTCGTGGTGTGGTGTGGGAGCATCAGTAATATTACCGGAAACTGGTTAGGAATGAAAATTCTAGGGCCTCACCTAGACCCTAGAAACTCTGGGCAGTGAGGGTGGGGCCCAGCACTCTGGGTTTAGCATACCCTCTGGATGATTCTAGCGCATGGCTCGGCTCCAGAGCCCCTGCACTAGAGATTAAGAACTCAGGTTCCGGAGCCAGGCTGCCCGGGGCTACAATCACAGCTGTTCAACCTTGAATAGATTCCTCGATGCCTCGCAGCCTCAGTTTCCTCATCTGAAAAGTGGGGACATCTTAGTTTGTGTTTCCCTGAAAGTAGACCCAGAGACAAAGATATGGGCCAAAGTTGTTCATTTGGGATAGGACCCTGGGATACTCCCGGGAAGGAGTAAGGAGAGTAAACAGGGAAAGAGGTCAAACTAGATCCCGAGTGGCACCGGCAAATCCCACTGGGGATCTCCGAGACGGTGAGGGCTAAATGCCCCACATTAATGACTCTAATTAGCCCACCAGGAAGGTGATTCTGAGCTGTGTTCAACAAACTCCCCTTCTTCTCCCATTAAGAGTCACTTGCTGGCTGTCAATGCTCTGACATCTATCAGATGTCACAGAGTAAGACGGACAAGCGTAAGTGCCTCCTTCAGACCTCATGGAAGTGACCAGGCCTGGGTGAGGCGAGCAGCCACATGGTCTGCTAGCCCCACACGCTGGCTTACTGATTAGCCTCTGCCTGGCCTCCTTTGCAACCATTCACTTCGGCACGACCCCAAAATGGCAAATACATGGGCATTGCTTTCAGTCAGGTCCCCCGAGAGGCAGACCCCGAGATAAGAAATTCAAGTGCAAGTGGTTAATTTCGGAGGAGAGCCAAGGAAGGCCCTCGAGGGGATTGGGGAAGTGAGTCAGTGTACAGAAGCGGGTTTCTACAGGGTGCTTTTCTCCACAGGAGGTCTCCATGGAAGGCAACCAAGGCCTGGTTCCCACTGGGGTCTCTGAGACACTCTTCAGGACATACCTCAGTTCTATTGCTCTTCAAGGGCTGCTTCCAGGGTCAGCAACTCTGCAGCATTTCTGGCCTCCACTGTCTATACACACAACATGCTCCCATGCTCCAAAATGCCCTCAGGCAGAGTTGCAAGTGCTCACTGGGTAGCTCGGGTGTAGAGGTGAGCGCTGTGCCCTCCAGGCTGGCACCCATCACTTCTGTTCCCTGTGTCAGGGACATTTGGGGCTGTGTGCAAACAGGAAATGCTGTAGGTGTCCCCAAGACTCTGGTACAGTTGTGTGTGGTTGTGGGCCCACTGAGCCTGAGGTGGGGCCCTCTGGCAGCTATGGGGCTGCACTTGGATCTTCCCTCAAGAAAGGACTCGCCCTCAGCTAGGAGGATGCAGTGAGCCCAGGCCCCCCCATCTATTCATGCCCAGCTGATGACTGAGCATGGAGAGTGCTCTAGGGCCTGACCATCTGGCCCAGCACAGAACTCTTCTAATGGCCACTCTTTGCTCTGGAACACTCCTTTAGGTTGCCCAAAACTTGGGCCACTTGCACACCAAGTGGATGGTCTTGCTGCTCAATCCTGCTTCTTCGCTTTTATTGCTCACAGGTGTTACTTCTCAATAAGCGTTGCATGTATGCTCCCAAGTGGAGGTGGTGGAGGGACAAAGTTTAGCATCAGTGACTCTAAGTAAAGAGTACATGCGTGTTCCTTGTCCTAGTCTCGCAACTTTTCTCTACATGTGAAATTTTAAAAAGTTAAATTTGTGGGAAGAAAAACAATCCAGAAACTGGAAACTTCTTTGAACATCACTATCTCTGGCCTCCTGCAGTGGGCCTGGAAGCAGGCTGCATTGTCTCCTGGGCAGTAGTGAGTACAAGACAAGTGAATTCTCTGCCTTCTGTGGAAGACTGAATGAGTGTTTCACCCTAGAGCAACAGATCAGCCTGGAAGTTCAGCTTAGGAGGCACAGGGGCGCCATCCCACCCTGAAACAGTCCAATGGCAAGCCACTGTGCCCAGCACGGCTCCCCTGTTTGGGGTGGGGAGCTGTGCACATGGGCTGAGTGAGGGCCAACTAGACACAGAGCCTGGCCGGTGGGCAGAAAACCCTCCACGGTGAGTGGCTTGTGCAGAATTCAGGAACCGACTGGAGGAGAGGTCAGCCCAGAAAAGAACCAAAAAAAAAAAAAAAAAAAAAAGATATGTTGGATATCTTCTGAGAATCTTTAAACAATGAAAAAGTAAATCTCCTGGGAATAATGAGACTGCCAGTCAGCTCAGTTCTCTCCAGGGTAACCAGATGCCCCATTGTACGTGCTACAGTCCTTGCTGGTCCTTGTGTCCAAACTCAGAAGGGTCCTGGTTTGGATGCTCAGTGATGTGGTCACCGCACTTCTCTCCCTTCTGGTCATTCTTGTCATTCGTTGGCCAGATATCTGCTGTAGACCTGCTGAGCCAAGGCTGTGAGCTTCTTCATGACAGGAATGGCAGCATGGTTTCCCAGGCTCAAAGAGGAGGCCATGACCCTGTACTTTTGTTGCCCATACATGGCAGGGAAGAAAGGGCAGGGGGGTTCCAGTCAGACAGAATGAGGTCCGGATAGATTCCAGTCCTGCAACTCAGCACTCCGGACCTGAGTAAATTGCCCTCCGTGACTCAGTTTCCCATCTATAGAATGGGAACATCACATATTGCGTATCTTTCAGAAAGCTGTATGGAGGAGTTATAATGAATGGAAAGTGCCTGGTGTGCAATATGTTCCCAATAAAGGGTGTTTTTTTATTAACAGGGAGCCTCCTCTCTGGTCCTGCAGTTCAAGCCCCGCCCCCTGTGGCGTGGGCCACCTGCATGTGGCCCCTGCACCCACATCTTCCCCATCATAGGTCCTTTCTGCTTTGCCCGCAGGGCCCAGGGGAACCGGTAATGGCAGCTTCTGCACTGTGCCCGGCCCTGTGCCACCCCTCCCATTCATGGTCACGGCTAATCCCTGCAAGTGTCCTTTGAGATTGGTACTACCATTGTTGGGGACCAAAGGCAGGTCACCCCCGGACGGGCCACTTCTGCAAGAAGATTACTTTCGGTTAAAAAGCAATCAGGGGTGCCTGGGTGGCTCAGTTGGTTAAGCATCCGACTGCAGATTTTGGTTCAGGTCATGATCCCATAGTCATGATCTCAGGGTCGTGAGATCAAGCCCCTCATCGGGCTCTGTGCTGACAGCATGGAGCGTGCTTCTGATTGTCTCTCTCCCCGCCCCCCCTTAAAATCAACAAACAAACATTTTTTAAAAATAGCGGATTCTCAAAAAACTCTTTATGTCCCCTACAACTGCCTAAAAGTTTAGATAGAAGACCTGCTCCAGGAAGAGTGCCATCACCATAGACAAGTTCATTGTATGAACTAGGTACGGTGGACAGGGGAGGAACCTGGCAAGGCCTGCTTTTTGGTTTTTGGTTTTCTTAAGGCCTATTTGATCTGTCCTCTATGTCCCATTGTTTCCAAGTGGCCCAGCAAACAGGTGTTTACCAAACATTTACTCTTTTTTTTATCTTCCTGTGAATTGTATTCCTTCTCTCTGAAGTTCCAGACCCTTGTCCCCTTCTCTTAGTTTGGGATGACATAACCACCTCATTGCACCTGTCTTTGGAATTTCGATGTCTGTGTGGATTCCCCGTACATATGCTATGAAATTTGATTTCCCCCGTTAACCTCCAGTCTCATGTCAATTTGCATCTTAGTCCAGCTAGAAGGACCTTGGAGGGGACAGGAATTCTTGCTCCCTGACCATTTCATAGGTGAAGAGACTGGGGCCCAGTGAGGGGTATGGGACTAGAGACCATTATCGTGTGCTACCATTCCTCCTAGGGCACTGTGTGGTTTAGACAAGTACAGCAAGACTGACTACATAATTGGCCAGGCCCAATGCAAAGAAAATGTGGACGCTTTCATTCAAAAATTATTAACAACTTCTATATGGTGACAACAGAGGCTTGAACCAGTTCGGGGCCCTTTTAGTGTGGGGTCCCAAGCAACTGCATGGGTCACAGGCCCACAAAGCCGGTCCTGAGTATAGCCCTTGGATCAGTAGCTGGGGGGAGCAGGTGAGGCCTCAAGGGCAGGTGCAAGCACTCGAAAACATGATGCTTGCCATGTTGCTATGCATGCCACACGGGGAGGGATTTTGCTTTCCTCCTGGTGGCAGAGGAAGAAGGAGGATGCCTGAGAGGTAAAGGAAAGCGTTGACCACGTTCATTCGTGTCCTCGGGAGAATCTATTAAAACATTCGGCAACTGTAGAGACTGAGCAAAAGCAGAGGCAACCCTGAGAGGCATTGAGAACACAAGGCTTGAGAATTCATAGAAATCATAGGGAGGGCTGCGGGCTTCCACAGGGACTAGGGGGCTGGAGCAAGCTTCCTGGCTGCGTGTTGGGTGAGGTTCTGGGGCTCCAGACTGTGTCTACAGGACAGTAGGAGGGGCTCAGTGGGGGCACCTCTGCTCCTCAGTCCTGTCATGTATCAGTCGGATATTGGGATTCCACATGGAATCTGCAGACTAGAGGGTCACGCTGCTCTCTGGCCAACCACTGAGCAGTGGGTGGCTGCGGGTGGAGGACTGTCCCCTGCACCACTTGCACAGGCGTCGGGCCGTTTCTTAGCGAGCAAGTCTGCAGTGTCTTTGGCTCAGCCCAAGGCCGGCTTCCTGAGTCATCCTGGCCTGACGGAGAAACACAGCCTCCCGCTGCAGGTCTGGCTCCCTTCAGTGTCTGTGAGTCCAGCAGTATCACTGGAGAATCCCAACGGCAGGTAATGTGAGCAATGTCTCCGGCATCTCCTTGGAGTGGTGCGTATAATCCCTGTGAAGGTCTGCAAAGTTCATGGGCATCAGGCCTTTCGCTTGGTGGCTTTTATTCACATGTGAGAATCATCTCAAAGGCTTCAGGCCAGATCCAACTCATAACTGGTATGTTATTTGGCCTGTACGGTGTTGAAAACCATGTAGGTATTGAAAAATCAGAGATTCCATATAAAATTTTGAATTTGGGGCTCCTCTTGAGAGAAGCTTTTGGCAGCCCTGGCCATTTTCCTGCATGTGGCTAAACTTACCCGGGGCAAATGCAGCAGCAGGTGCCTCCTGAACCTGACGTCAGTCCTTCCCGCACTATGGTCCCCACCCGACCCGCAGCACTCACTTTGTCGTCATCATCTGCACTTGCCCTTCCACTGGCGCTGTGCCAGGGATGCACCTGGCATCCCCACACATCTGCCCCGGAGTTTCGGACCTCAGATGTCACTGGGCACATCTCTCATCTGAGCATGGGTTTCTGGCCAGGGCTTAGAACTGTGTGAGTTCGCTTAATTTTAGAGTCAAACATTTCATCTTGCTTTCCTGCTTTCTGCCTTCGGTCCTTCGTTCCTTCCTTTCTTCTTCTTCTTCTACTTTTTTTGCTGTTGTTTCGGATCTTTGTGACGAGAGTGCATGCTATGAGTATGGGTACTTAAGTCTAGACTTCTGCTGGGTCAAAGGGCTTAGGCTTTGCTCGCACTTTTCATGGATCTTCCCAAGGGCTACCCGAGCCCATTCCTGGGGCTTTGAATCTTTGGGTCCCCATTCTGTCTCTCGCTCTCTTTCTCTCTGCAACGTGAATACAGGAAAAGTCCTGTGTGGTGGATTATCTCATTAGCAACGCCCTCATAGGAGAAGAGTCAATGGATGCTAAGCATGTCAGTAATTACGTTTTTGGTTCGAGGCCAGAGCCCTCTCTCCCCCCTCGGCGGCTTGCCAGCTCCAGGGAGAGACCACAGGCTTCGACAGCCCTGCCTAGAGAGCTGGGAGCCCCAGCCTGCCACTCTAGAGAAGTGAGCTATTTCTGAGTGTGTATGTGGGAAGGGTGGGAAGGCGGAAAGAAAAGTGAGAAAATGTATGTAAGCAAATATTTCAAGGGAAAGAGGGGGAGTCATCCTGAGACAGCCTTGTAAAATAATTGACGAGATCCTGCCAGAATGAACAGCAGGCCCCGTGTCCCTTTGTAGCCCAGGAGACATCACTGACTGCCAGCTGCAGTGTCAGTGCCGCCTGGAAGTCCTCGGGAAAATGAAGCCCGTCTCCGTGCCCTTGGCACCCGCCTGGGACTGCACGTGGCCTGAGCCGCAGAGACGACTGTGATCTACTCCCCTGCAGTTTCCCAGGACCGTGCCTGGAATGTGGAGGGTATATGGCAATGCCAAAGCGACTTCAGTGTGGTTTGCTTCCGGGAGCAGTGACGAGGACAAGAGAGGCGGGAAGGAGTGAATTTCATTCTTTAATATGAAAGAAAAACAACCAGAGAAGCTTGCGGCTGAACAACAATCATTTCTTCCCACCAACCCCTTCCCTGTCTATGCACTCAGCAGATTCGAAAACTAGCCCCCTGCCCGCCCTCCCTCCTCCACCTTGAAGGGGCAAATTGAAAAGGTAACCAAGGAGATTCTGAGTGAAGAGTGAAGAAATAGAACAGAGATGTGAGAACATCATGACGGAACTGAATCAGCTGCTTATTGGAGACAAATGTCCACGAGTGACTCAAACCAAGTGAAACTGCACCAAAATTTCAAGATTCTTCCAACGTGCAGGCTTTTCTTTGTTTCGGTAGTTTGGGGAAGTATATAAATCTGCTTCTCATTTATGTTTCTGATTCATGCTCCACTTAAGAGAGCTTGGATTTGATTCCTTTTGGATGCAGCAAGCTACCTTTCCCCCCGCCCCGGGTCTGGTTCTCAGTTTAAAAGACCCAGGCACAGGGGCGCCTGGGTGGCGCAGTCGGTTAAGCGTCCGACTTCGGCTCAGGTCATGATCTCGCGGTCCGTGAGTTCGAGCCCCGCGTCGGGCTCTGTGCTGACAGCTCAGAACCTGGAGCCTGTTTCCGATTCTGTGTCTCCCTCTCTCTCTGCCCCTCCCCCCGTTCATGCTCTGTCTCTCTCTGCCCCAAAAATAAATAAACGTTGAAAAAAAAATTAAAAAAAAATAAATAAAAGACCCAGGCACATATAAGCAGTAGCTCAGAAACACACATTTCAACCTGGAAAGCTCAATAGAGCCAGATAGTCTTCTATTGATTAGAATCGTTAAAATATCAGAATCTAATGGATGGGAAGGACGTAAGGGATCTTATTTCACCCACAGGAAACCGAGAGAAAGCAGTTGGGGAACCCATCTTTTATGACAAGCTGGGAAACAGCAGTGTCAATGCCAAGATCACATAATGAACCTTGCTTTATGGTGACTTGGCTGTGTTTCTTGGTGTCGGCTATTCATATGGAGCAGGTGTGGTGTTTCTTCCAGCGGTGGATGTTGCTGGTGGTCCACTCAGATCCCTTCACAGAGCAAGTGTACCTGTCCTGGCCTGCTGCCAGTGGGACATGGCTTCCCCCCCCCACAGGAACGGGAGCCACCCCCACCTCCACATTCCTCAAGATTACAAGCCACCTTGACACCCACAAACCCGACCAATGACTGAATGACGTGAGATTTTAAAGGTCAGCCCTGGGACGCCTGGGTGGCTCAGTCGGTTAAGTGAACGACTTCGACTTGGGCTCAGGTCAAGATGTCCCCCCAGTGGGCTCTCTGCTGACGGCTCAGGGCCTGGAGCCTGCTTTGTATTCTGTGTGTGTGTGTGTCTCTCTCTGCCCCTTTCCCATCCCCGTCCCCCACTCTTTCAATAAATAAAAAATAAATAAATAAACATTAAAGGTCAGCCCCTTTCCCTCAAGGGGGACAACTCCGGTGCAATTCATGCTCTGGAGCTCCCAGGGGGACAGGCTGAGCTAACCACATTCTTGTTCAGCCCCTCCCCCTGCTCGCCTCAGCTCCCCGGGAGCACTCCCAAACAAGAACCCTGGGGCAGGTTCTGCTTTCTTCCGAGAACCTTTTAGCTCAGATGCCTACTGTCTTCTGAAGGAAGTTCTCTCCAGTCCAGAGTGCTCTGCTGAACTTCTGTCCAACATCCTTGTCCAAGCTCCAGGTGAGTAAATGTTTCCAGTTAACTAACAAGAAAAATACAAAGTCAAAACAACACTGGGTTTCTTTCTCAGCTTAAAAGAATTCCTTTTCGAGTAATACTTCCTTTTTTTTTTTTTTAAGTTTATTTATTTGAGAGCACTTGCACAGGGAGGGGCAGGGGATGAGGGGGGAGGGGCAGAGAGAGAGGGAGAAAGGAGAATCCCAAGCAGGGATCCCGAGGCAGAATCATGACCTGAGCCAAAGTCAAGAGTCAAAGGCTTAACCGTCTGAGCCACCCAGGCACTCTTTGAGTTATACTTCCAACCCTCCTCTGTTGTATCCTAAAATGCAAAAGAAAAACAAAACAATAGAAAATGTCTCAACCCAGCAATTCTATTAACCGTGCTTACACAGCTCTTTCTCTTTCCCTCCGCCACCCCAAACTGCTCTTTATCTCCTCCGTACATAGTTTCCACACAGCCGGAAAGACCATCAGATCTAGAAGGAAAATCAGCAAAACCGTACAGCTTTGTTGTAACGAGATGGCACTTCCTTCCTGGACATCCATGTTTAAGCTCTTTGTCATTTGTATGATGGTGCTTGGGAGGTGATTCCCTGTTGGGGATCCATCCTGTTTTTGGAATTTTTATGTGGGTGGGAAGGACCTTGAGGACATAGTGGCCATTTGCTGAGCGGAGTGTGGAGCTGTACTACATAACATCAGTGGCTTAGACCATTGGCCAGAGTGACAGACACACTATCCCCCAGGGTGTGGGGGGCATAGGACTAAACACCTTTCCACTTGAACCACACCGTGGGCAGAGTGCAGCACTTCAGATAGCAAGTAAGTAGGTAATTGTCGACCATCTGCGATGAACACAGTGTGTGCAGGTTCGAATGGGCTTGGGAAAACATTCTCACTCTAACGCTCAATATTACTGAGGGCTCCATCTGCTGGTACATGTACATTTGCAGCAGATGCTGTTGATGGGCTGCCTGAGGGCTTTCCCCACACCACAGGAAATTGCTTAGTTGCCATGGAAGAGACTGGGAAGTACAGGAGAGTAGGACAGTTACCATCAAACTAGGGGGGATGGGAAGAGTTTCACAATATCTTGGCTCCTTATTCAGCTGTGAGACCCCTCTGAGCCAATAGGTTCCTCCTTATGGAGGAATCCCAAGTCGGTGGGATTAAGCTCCCCCTCCCGTCCCTTCCCCTCCCCCCCCATTTCGGTTCCGTAGGGTCACCTCTAGAGAAACTACCTGCATCCAAGTCCTCATACTGGGTCTGCCTTGGGGGAACTCAAATGAGATCACATCCGTCCGTTCATTCACCCATCCCCTTACCCATCCACCCGTCCTACTATGATCCCCCCTTGGGTTCCAGCTACTGTACTTGGGCATGGGCAGGAGAGAGGGACTCAAGAAAGTACAAAGCTGAACAAGATGTTCTCTCTCCCTCCAGGGATCTCTCAGTCTACCTGAAATAAATAATCACCACACAGTGGGGCAGTGCCAGAATAGATAGAGACACAAACTGCTGTAAGAACTTGGAGGGGAAAACAACAGCCTGAGACATCCAAGGAAGCTTTATGAGCAGGCACCTTGTCTGCCCGTCTTGAAGGACACTTAAGTAGTACGTTGGAATGATGCCTTGCAGGAAGAGGGAGGATCCAAGGTTGGCACAAAAGGTAAAAACTGACATACAGTTGAAAGTACACTTTTGATACTAGAATCCTTCTCAGCATCACTGGCAGTGTCTAAAATTTTCTCTCTTTCAGCAAGATAATTTTTTTAATTTGTAAGAAAATTCTTAATGTTCATTTTTGAGAGAGAGAGAGAGAGAGAGAGAGAGAGAGAGATGGAGTATGAGCGGGGGAGGGGCAGGGAGAATCCAAAGCAGGCTCCAGGCTCTGAGCTGTCAGCACAGAGACCGACACGGGCCTCGAACCCACGATCCGTGAGATCACGACCTGAGCCGAAGTCAGACGCTCAACGTGCTGAGCCACCTCGGCGCCCCTCAGCAAGATACTTTTTGTCAATTAAATTCTCACATAATGTAAGTCCACTGATATTTATTAAGTGAACAAAGAAAGAGCAAGGGTTTCCAGGTGGAGGGACGAGAAGGTGAAAAGGCATGGAGGTATAAATGTGCAATTAGTTAGGCTTCTGGAGTGCAGGGTGAGTGGTGTCGAGTAGGCAGGTGGGGGCCAGATTGTAAAACCACTAAATGCCATTTTAGAGAACTTGGACCTTGTTCTTTGGGCTTATGGTGGCACCACTGTAATGGCCCTAGAGTGATCTTTTAAACCACTTAAAATGTTCTTGTGTGTGTGTGTAAACAATGCTTATGTAGTAGGATATTGTTTTTTAATCTACTCTGTCAGTGGATAAAACTCTTCTTTTAATTGGTATATTTAGATGATTCACATTTAAAGTGAATATTGATTTGGTTGAACTAATGACTACCATATTTGTATCTGTCTTCTACTTGTCGTTCTTGATCTTTGGTGCTTTAAAAACATCCTCCTCCCCTTTCCTGCCTTCTTTGGTTTTAACTGAGCATTTTCCATGATTCCAAATTATCTTCTCTCTTAATATATCAATTACATTTCTTTAAAACAGTATTTTTAGTCATGGCCCTAGAGTTTACAATACGCATTTACAACTAATTCAAGTCCACTTTCAAACAACAGTATACCGCCTCACGGGTAACACATGCCTTGTACCAGTATTCCCAATTCCCCACTCCCATCACTTATAACAGTGCCCCATTCAGTTCACTTAGAGCCATCTTGGACGATGAACCGGAGTGAGACAAAAATAATCTCAAATAATCTTGGAGGTAAGAGCCAGTCTGTGGTAGATTGTTTGTAAAGATAGCTAAAACGATTAATTATACCCATGCCTGCACAGTGCCCCTTTGCAGCGTGACTTTGCAACTTCTCGTCATTCCTCCACCCTTGGAATATGGGCTCGGCCGCATGACACTTTGACCAATGGGTGTTGGCAAATGCGCCACGGGCATTGGGGCTTGGCCTCTTATAATGGTGCGTAAAAGCTCAAAAGCATATCATCCCTGTTGAGAGCCTTGCTCAGCTCTTTCACAAAGAAACAAAGAAAACTTCCTTTTGCACCTTCCCAGTTGTGGTCTGCGAAGCACAGACCTGTTGTTCTCGCCCCAGGGCCCCTTCCTCTGCTGTTAGCGCACCGGCCCCCATCCATCACAGCTCCTTAGCTGCTGTGTTCGTTTTCTGGAGGCTTCCAGCAGACAGCCTACTGCTCACTGGCCTTTTAATAGCAATGGGAAAACCCTGGCTCCAGTCACTGCTCTGGTCCTTGGGATTCACGAACACTTACGCACCTGTCCATTTCGTTGAGAGACAGCCAGCGCTCCGTGTGCTAGCCACCCTGCCCCCACCATACACACCTTAAACAGAAAGTAGGCAGGGCCTGAAGGTTTACAGCTGATGATTTAGAAGGCAGGGGGACGCCCAAAGGAGCACAGAGACGTCCTTGGAGCTCAGACCCTGCAGGAGTGGGCTTGTAGCCTCGGTGGGATGGTCCTTCCCTCCACCCCCAACACCCTGCTCATTCCCAGAAGCCTTTGGTGCCAGCAGCACTTAACCACCAGGATGCAATGTAGAAAAATTTAAGGAGTCTGCTGTCTCAAAGGAATGAATCCCAGATCATTTGTTGATACTTCTGCCCCCACTTTTGCTCTTTCTTTCTTCCCTCTCATAACCCTTATTTCTCCAAGGAGGTTCGTTTTTGGAACATATTCTGGAGAAAGCCTGAGGCAGGCATAGCCATTGCTGGGCCCGCTCCAGGGCTGGACAGTGGCAGCTACCCAGGCGTGAAGCCCACCTTGCCTACTGGAGGGTCTGAAGCCCTTTGGAGGCCCTCTGTGGTCCTGGACAGGGCTTTCCGAGGCTTTGTTCCAGGTACCTGGGGAAGGGCAAGCAGGCTTCACTGGAAGGCCGAAGGGTAAGGGGACCCTGACTCCCCCTCACCCACCTCGGCCTCATGTCAGCCTCCTAACTTGGAAGGGCAGGCAGGGAATCAGGTCATCTGGTCTTCACTGGTGAGAGTCAAAACCGACATTCCTGTTGGGGTCTGAGCACTGTAACCCCGCTGGCCCGGGAAAGCCCACCAAGAGGCGATGTGGCATGGTGTCAGAAACGTGACCTTGGGGGCAGACAGGCTGGAACTATTGGCTGTGTGGTCTTGGCCAAATTACTTAACCCTGCTGTGGCTCAGTTTATTCATCTGTGCAATGGGATTATTGACTGTTGTCAAGCTTAAAGGTAATATTAAAAGTAAACCATTGCCATATAAACATTCAGCCAAAGAAAACAGAAGGAGTTGATGCTCTCAATATTATTAGAGCAAAATAGTGGTAATAATAGTAAAATAATAATAATAAGAAGAAGAAGAAGAGGAACCATTATTAATGCTGGGGATACCAAATCTGGTTGAGGCATGTGTACATGCTGCAGTCTATGAATGACAATCAGAGCCAGGAATGCAGGAGCCGAGGAGACGGGGACTTGGGACAGGGCAGGGGGCAGGATCTCAGGGCCACGTCCCCCAGGCTCTCCGCTGGCTCCATCCGATTGTCACTCCCTTCTCCTCCTTTGCTGTGCAGGACTCCAACCCCTGGCCGGTTCTCAGTCATCTGCCTCAGTTTACCCGCACATGTGTTTGACAGGGAATGGATGGTAGCATTTGGCTGTGGGAGGCTGGTTGTGCCCACCTCCTGTGCCACAGGGTTTGACTGGGTCCTGGATGACCCTTGGCACTTCCCCCACAGGGTCTCTTTGTGTCCTGGCCTTGGGGTGCACAGTCTCTGGGGTGACAGAGTGGTTTTAAAAATGTTCCTACGTTCTCGTTCTGGCACTGTGGAAAAAAACACTTGGCCTGAAAGCCTAGAGATCGGAGTTTGAATTCTGACTTAGCCACTATCTAGGTGACCACAGGGAAGGTGTGTGAAGGTGTCTTCATTTGGGTTCTTCCAAAAGCTGACCCTGAGATAAAGACGTGGGTGCAGGGAGTTTATCTGGGTAACACGGTGGGGAGGAAGAAGCAGGGTGGAGGAAATAACAGGAGCGGGTATGGTAACCGTCGATCAGCGGGCATCCGTCCTGCTGGGGCACATCTGAGAAACCACGATGAACACTCTCAGAATTCTCCCAGAATTCTGGGGGCCTGTGGCATGAGCCAGTTGATTCCTAGGTCCCTCTTGAGGGTCGCTCCAGGTATATTAATGCCTCCAAATGTCACTTGTGCTTGTGGCGGAGCGAGTTCTCACGTGCAGGAGAAAGTCTCGGGTAAGGAGGAAGGACCACGTGTCTATCAGAGGTGGCCACCTCACGCAGGAACTGTTTCCCACAGCCGCAGGTGAGCTCAGGAGGGTGCAAGGGAGGAGGTGGGGCACCAATCACACTCGCCACAAGGGCGAAACTATCATGTGAGACGGGAGGGCGCAGGAGTGTCTGAGCTCATTGCTCAGTACATCTATGAAATACATATTTTATGTTCTCCGTGTCCAGTTAACCACCTTTGGCTAAGCATCCCCAGTTGGAAGGTGACCAGCAAGTTTGCCGCAGCCCAGGTGGCTGGTGAAATCCAACATTCCTTTTCTCCTTCTTCCTCAGTGAGAGGATTTCTAGTTGGGTATGTGGTCACACAGAAAACAGACCATGTGTCCAGCCTGTCCTGAAGATGGGCATGGTCATGAGATTCGGAATGGACTAAGGTGATGTGACTGAAATGATGGTACAGCTATTTCTGGGAACCTTCCTTCAAAACAGCCTGTGCGTGCCCTTTGTCCTTCTCCCTCTTCTGGTCATTTCCTCCATCTTGTGCATGGAATGGAATGTCAGGCTTACTTGCCTGGGCCACACAGGAGTGGAACTACAGGGAGCTGGAAGGAGCCCGGGTCCCTACAGACTTCATCAGAGAGCTCATCACACAAGCCCCCAGCTGAAGAGCTCCAACCTTTTACCTAATAGAGCGATACCCTTTTATCTTGTCTAAGCCATGATGCTTTGTGTCTCTTGCTACAGACTAACTTCATCTTAATGGATATAGTTGCTCGTGGTTCTAATTGTCCCCCCTGAACTCAATGTTTATTTTCTTTAAAAATAACTAAGCATGGACAGACCAATAGCAAGCAAGGAGATTGAATGAGTAAGCAAAAATCTCTTGACAAATAAAAGCACAGAACTAGATGGTTTCACTGGTCCTATGATAATACCAATCCTCAAGCTTTTCTTAAAAAAAATAAAGAAGGAGGAATATTTCCAAACATATTTTATGAGGCCAGTATTATCCTGATACCAAAGTCAGATAAGGACACTCTAAGGAAAGAAAATTCTAAGCCAATAGCCTTGATGAACACAGAGGCAAGAATCCTCAACCAAATAATAGCAATTAAGTTTAAGAGCACAGTAAAATGATCATACATCATTGTTCAGTAAGATTTATTCCTGGGATGTAAAAATGGTTCAACACCCACAAATCAATCAGTGTGATACGTTGCATTAACAGAATGAAGGATAAAAACCATACGATCATGTCAATATGTGCAGAAAAAGCACTTGACAAAATTTAACATCTTTTCGTGATTAAAACTGTCGACAAAGTAGGTGTAGAAGGAATAAACTTCAACAGAACGGCCAAATATGACAAGTCCGTAATTAACATCATATTCGACAATGAAAGAGGAATAAGGAACATTAGGACCACAAGGTAAGTACTTACTCTTTCCGCTTTTATCCGACCTGGTACTGGAAGTACCACCACAGCAATTAGGCAGGAAAAAGGAATAAAAGCATCCAAACTGGAAACAAAGACATAAAATTGTCTCTGTCTGCAGATGACCTTATCTTATGTATATATAACCCTAAAGACTCCACTGAACAGCTGTGAGAACTAATAAGTGAGCTTAGTAAATGTTCAGGATGAAAAAATTAACATTCAAAAATCATTTGGGTTTCTATGCACTAACAACAAACTATCTGAAAGCGATCCCATTTATAACAATATTACAAATGACAAAATCCTTAGGAATAGACTTAACCAAGGACGCGAAAGACCTATACATCGATAAGACATTGGGGAGAGAAAGTGAAGGAGACAATTTTAAAAGATATTTCACGTTTTGGGATTGGAAGAATTAATATCGGTTAAATGTCCCTACTACCCAAAGTGATCTACAGATTCAATGCAATCTCTATCAAAATTCCGATGTCACTTTTCACAGAATTTTTTGAATCCTAAAATTCTTATGGAACCTCAAAAGCCCTGATTAGTATTCTCGAGCAAGAAGAACAAAGCTGGAGGCCTCATACTTTCTGACTTCCATGATGTTACAAAGCTATCATGATCAAAACTATGTGGCACTGGCATAAAAAAACATACATAGAACAAGGTACTTAGGAACCGAGTAGAGAGGCCAGAAATAAACCTATACATTACAATCAGCTTATCTTCAACAGGGGGACAAGAATATACAATAGGCAAAGACTAATCTCTTTTTTTAACGTTTATTTATTTTTCAGAGACAGAGAGAGACAAAGTATGAGCAGTGGAGAGACAGAGAGAGGGAGACACAGAATCCAAAGCTGGCTCCAGGCTCTGAGCTGTCAGCACAGAGCCCAACGCGGGGCTCGAACTCAAGAACAGTGAGATCACGACCTGAGCCGAAGTCAGGTACTTAACCGACTGAGCCTCCCAGGTGCTCCCAAGACTAATCTCTTTAATAAGTCGTGTTGGGAAAACTGGATATCCACGTGCTAGAGAACATAACTGGACCCCTATCTTACACCACTCAAGAAAGTAAACTCTAAATGGATTAAAGACAAAAAAAGTTTAGGGAAAAGGATCAGGAATCATGCTGGTCTCCCCTGCCCTGTTTGGAGGTTGCCGTCCTCTTCCTGTTGTGGCCAGACTTCCATGAAGCCCTTAATTGTCTGCCTGCTGGAATACCTGAACATCTGGGGACTCTGGCTTCACCTGTTACCAATAGCCACTGGCCTCCAGACACCTTCGCCGTTAAGAAAGATCGTTATCTTTGCGCCCCACATGCTGTTGGGACCATCTTGCCCTCAGAGCTCTAGGTAGGTGTACCCGAAGCTACATGTTCCCACTGCTCACCTCAGGGTTCACATGATGCTGAGAGGAGTCCCCACGTGTGACAGCTGCCACTCCCAGTGTCTGCGTCCTCCCGCTCCCTAACTGAGGCCCTCCCAGGCAGCACAGGAGCTTGCTCAGCCTGGGCATGGCAGCCTACAAGTGTGGGGGTTTCACACCCGAGGGACAGCTCTCACCCGAACAGGGGGCCTCTAGTTAAAGTTAGCTTTCTATTCCTCCTGGGACAACCCTGAGGTTGTTCTACATAGTTCCTCAGAGAACTATTCCTGGCAGGGGGGATCACCGGTTGACCACGGTGGACACCCACTCATTAACACACTCCCATCTCTGGATCACCTCGCTGAGCAAACCACACGCACCCAAATCCTTATTTCAGAAGCCGCTTTGGGTGAACATGGACACTAGCACGGCCTAGAGAGACCCAAAGTCTTCTTCAGAATCTCCACCGGTCCCTAGGAGCTCTCAGGCCTCTGTTCCTGGCTCACCCATTCAGACCTGCTGTCCCTACTTGTCCCCACACCAGTTTGATCATGGAACCAGCCCCTCACGGGTGCCTGGCGCATCCCCCCGCACTGGGTTCTTCTCGAGTTCTGTAGACTTCACTACAGACTCTGGGCTGCAGGATTCACATGACTTTGCCCTCTCTCTGGCCTCCCCTCTTCCATCCTATCACCTCTCCTCCCACAACCCCTCCCTCCTGCTCACCCAGGTGCTCTCGGCTCTCCTCCCTCTGCTCTGCAAGGTCGTGTAGGCTGGGCACTGTGGCCTCCACACCCAAGGAGCTGAACCAAGCCTATGAGGTTGTTGGCAGAACAAAGAGCCTCCGGTCGAGCAGGACCCACTTTCCTCAGAAGAAGGCGGGTTTTTTCTGTACTATGCATGGCGGCACAGAGCATGTGATGTGGGTTGTCCAAGGTCCCAAGGGAAGTAAGTATCTGCTGGAGCCCACCCATATCCCGTCAACACGTTTCCATACTAAAATCTGCCTATGGCAACCCCATGAACTTTCCACCTAAGTGCCCCATTTCCCAAGGCCACAGAGTTAGCAGCCTCGACTGATGATGGAAGGGTGTTGGTGGACATCTCTCCCAGGGAACAGCCCTGTGCCTCCGTTCCCACAGCGCTAACTGCTGGATAACTCCTGCCATATTTTTTTCTCTCCCTCATTTCCCCAAGATGAGGTCTCTTGGCCTTATCTCCCAAATCAACTACCTGCCTCCAACTCCTCCTGTCAGAGTCTGTGTGTGGGTGGGGGGAGAGATCACAGAAGAAGACAGTGGCAGAGCTGGAATGTGAACCCATGTCTGGCTGACCCCAAAGTGATGTTCTCTCCAACACTCCACGTGTGGTCCTCATCGGATCTCCCCAGCATTTCTGCCTGTTGCCTGGTTCCCAGCATCTCCTGATAGTCAGGATGCTATTCAGTTCCTGACTGACGGTCCCTTTCTCCCAGGGTCCTATCTAGTTTCCAGTCACTCCCACCCTGACTTTCTGGCCTTGTCTGGGGACCACACGCTGAGCTGGGAGCTCTCATCCTGAGACCGTGGGAAACCCTCCTCACCCTGATACTGTGGGGGTGTAATTATTCGTGGCTGTGGTTTGCCTGTGGCCTGGAGTTTTCCAGGCTCTTTGCAATCATTTAGATGCAACCTGCCCAACATTTCTGTGATGTGGCCAGAGGAAATTGCCTCTTTGCTTTCTTGGCTCCCTCCTTAATGCCTTTGAAACGGGCCACCCTGGCCCAGTTTACAGCCTGTGAGGCTCATCTGTCTGCAGTTACGTGACCCCACCCCCACCCCTCACAAGAAAAACTAATCAGAGCTAGAACCGCCATTCCTGAGCAGGGGAGTCGATCATAGTTTCAGCAGGCCCTGTAAGGGTCACCGGTACAGCCAACACTGTATGGATCAGGGGCACTCGGATGTCTACATGGTGACGGGGGCCTGTTCCTGATTCACTGGTCAAGTGGGGTCCCTCCCGGGGGTTCAGTCTGTCATAGGACACTTCCTACACCCTCCCAGCTCCTAACTGTATAGAAGTCTGTTCCTGGGCCAGAGAACCTGGCTGGGGGTGAGGTATAATAAGGTATCAATGGTGATGATGGGGAGAACCAAAGAACCACACACAGAGATGAGCTTGCTCTTCAAGCCCATGCAAAGCTTTCACTGAGAAGTTCGTTTTGCCCCTCCCATCTGTCAGCTGGTCCCACCGAGGACGGGGACCAGCCTGGGGACTCCCAGAGGATAGGACATTAGCACCGTCCTTCCCCCAAGTGAGAAGCAAGCAGAAATCGGGAGGAGAGCCTGGGTGTGAGGCCAGGGGCTACTTGCTATTTGAGGAAGGGGATGCTTCCTAACTGGACACAAAAGTTCACCGGGTGGCTTAGTTGGCAGGGAGGAGAGTGCACAGAGAGGGAAATGTGGCTGGGATGTGATTGTTGGATACACACATACGATAAAAGTGCAATGCAATCTAGCCGGAACACCTCTGCATTTGGCTATGAACGTCTAACAACAGTATACTAGAAAGAGCGTTCTGGGTACCTTTACGGTTTTTTTTTTAACGACAGACATCCTGAATACAAGGGCGATGCAATCGCCACCTTGGCCCTTGGCCCTTCTCCTGAGAAAACAGATTGTCCCTCATGTTCTTGTTGGTGGGGCTATACCGGCATTGATAATGTAGACAGTTAAAAAAACCCCACATCATTCGGCATTGCTAGTCAGAATGTAAAATGGTGCAGCTGCTATGGAAAACGTTATGGCGGTTCCTCAAAGCATTAAAAATAGAATTACCATATGATCCAGCAATTCTATTCCTAGTTGTATACCCCCAAAGAATTGAAAGAGACTTGAACAAGTATTTGTGCAGCAAAGTTCATTGCAGCATTATTCACAGTAGTGAAAAGGTGGAAAGAGCCCAAATGTCCATTGATGAATGAACCGATAAGCAAAATGTGGTCTATACGTACACATAGTGGAGTACTATTCAGCCTTAAAAAGGAACGATGTTCTCAAACATGGTAGAAACCTGAGTGTATTATGCTAAGTAAAATAAGCCAGACCCAAAGAACAAATATTATATGATTCCGTTTGTAGGAAGTCCCTGGAATAGACAAATTCATAGAGACAGAAAGCAGAGTGGTGGCTCCCCGGGGGTGGCAGCAGGGGTGCATGGACAGTTAGTATTTGATGGGCACAGAGCTTCGGCTGGGGATGTTGCAGACTTCTGGAGATGGATGGTGGTGGTGTTTGCTTAATGCTACTGACTTATACACTTGAAAATGGTTAAAACAGTAAGTTTTATGCTATGCATGTTTTACCACAACAAAAATGTTTTTTAAAAAACCCATTCATGGGCGCCCCGGTGGCTAGGTTGGTTAGCGTCTGACTCTTGATTTCAGCTCGGGTCATGATCTCATGGTTAGTGAGATTGAGCCCCACATTGGGCTCTGCACTGACAGTGCGGAGCCTGCTTGGGATTCACTCTCCCCCTCTCTCTCTGCCCCTCCCCTGCTCATGCTCTCTCTCTCTTTCTCAAAATGAATAAACTTAAAAAAAATTTAAGCCATTCTTTGAGCATGTTTGTGATGTATACTTTCATTATGTGTACAAAAATCCTTTCATTTAATCCTTATAGTTTCTCTACATGAATTACAACACAGCACTAATAACCCTCTGTTTTGTGCCCAGCGGGGCCTCTTTGCCAAGCAGGTACATTTCACTACATGGTTTCAGGATCTGGACTTACCATCAGCTTTTCTTGGGTGGTGTTACAGGGAGGGAGTGTGAGAGCCGGGCGTTCCTGATGCCTATTCCTTTATTCTGTCAGTGGTCTACTTTCCTGGAAGAAAAAAGGTTAAACTATGCTGAAAAAGACTGCAAAGATTGCCCAAACATCTTGGGTAGCAAATGGGTCATAAAGAAGATGGAAAATGCAAGTGAGCTTCGATGAGTAAGGTGTACGTGAATCAGAAGCAGGGGACAGAAATACATCTGAAATCTGGGCAGGCTTAAAAATTAAGGGAAAATGGTGCTTAGCAAAGTTATTTGCGGTTTTTCAAACTCAGATAAAGAACAATAGAAAAATTGTTCCAGATGTTCAGTGAACCTTGGAACGGAGCCAGGCCCACCCTACCCAGTGCCGTCTGAGGAGGGAGAGAGAAAGGGAAAGAAGTAAATAAAAGAGGATGGAGGGTTGCTTCTGGTGTGTACATTTAACTGTGAAACTAAACACAAATGATAGAGGATGACAAGTTCTCCGAGCCTGCGAAGCAAGGAATACCAGGGCAACCTGAGTTCCTGAATTCAAAATTACAGGAAAGACATTTAAATTAGCGCCAGTGCTGCACACTTGGGTACCTTTCCTCTGCAGGAATTCAGGGTCAGAGAGATTCCTGTAGGGTGTACTGGATTCTTCCTCTCTAATTGCACTCGGGTTGCTTTATGCAGTTCTTCATATGTTGGCATTGTTTTCTGAATTGAAAATTTTGTCATGTTAATTTATTTGCAGTCTAATAGAGGCTGAAAATGCATAGATTTTTACTGATGAGCCATAGTAATTAATTTGCTGCTGAGCACCGGAGTTCTCATGAGAATGCTGTGGGTGAATTTCTGGTAGTTGTTAGTCGTCGCATAAGATCGGGTTGAATCAGCCCCCTCCTGTCCTACAGAACGTATCTGAGTTTAGAATAAAATGGTTGCTATCTAAAGCTGCCCACGAAAGTTTAAAGAAGCTGAAAAAAAGGCACACTACCACTCAAGGAGTGCCTCAAACTCCACCAGCTCTCCAACACTAAGGTTGCCCGTGTGTGCCAAAGCAACTGGCAGTTCATTCAGTACTCACTCAATGCCAGCCTGGGGGGGGGGGGGCGGTGCTAGCAAAAGAGGACTTCAGACTTTAAAGAATTCCCAGTCTAGTGGGGGCTGACTGTGAACAATCAGTCATCATATAATCTCTTAAATGTTATTACAGAAGCTGTGCACAGGGCTTTAGGAACTCAGGTGATCTAGTGAACAGTTCTCTTTGTGTGCCTGTGCATATGTGCAGGTGTGTGCGTGTGTGTGTGTGCACGTGTGTGTGTGATCAGAGGAGACCCCAGAGAGACGTTTGTCTTCTGTGTTAGAGAACGAATAGATTTTCGGAAGGCAAGCGTAGGGGCAATTCCAGAGGGATTTTGCATGCGGAGAGGGAACCACACGAGTAGAATTGATCACGGTTCAAGACAAAATACAGTTTTTGTGAAGGAAACAGGATTGATTAGAAAACAAAAAAATAGCTCGTCCTCCTCCTCTTCTCCTCTCACTTCCCCTTGGCCTCCCTTCTCTTCCTGTTTTTCCCTTCCATTCTCAAAACGCAACTCACTCTGCAGCCATTAGGTGGGGCAAAGCAAGTAGGCGCTCTTGCCCAAGGTAGTCATGGCGGCCCAGAGGAGCAGAGCTCAGGCCAGTGCAAGGGCACTCACCTGGGGAGCCATCAGGAGGTCTGGGGTGGGGTGATGGCATATGCACAGAGGGGCAGCCAGGCATGGTGAGACAGAGCTGGCAGAGAGGAAGGTGTTCTAGAGGAACACCTAACCTGAGGCGAGGAGGGTGTCTAGACAGTGGCAGAGCAAGCAAGGTGAGAGAGACAAAAGGCAGACAACAAACTCAAGATTGTACTCATTGGTCAAGTCCATTTATTCATTCAACTGAGGTGCATGGAACACATACCGAGTTCCTCATCCTGGAATCAGGGAGGCACAGATGAGCAAGGTGGGCACAATTTCCACTCTTACAGAGCTTAGGGTCTTTGGGGAGAAACTGCCCAAAACTAAAGGAGGAAGAAACTAATATTTCTTGCAAAAATGTAGGCCTCATAACGTATATTGGCTGCAAATAAGACCAATGAAAATCATACTCAAATGCTTACTGCCAGTGTGAGTGGAGTGGAGTGACCCAACACCATCATCCCAAAAGGATCACAAACAGATCACGTCCAGAAACATTTGTCTAGATTTGCCAACACTTAACCAATTCTTTGCTCCTTAATGGTTCTTCCATTCCGCTATTCCAGGTTCGCTTTTGTTTTCCTGCTGAAGCACATACTTTAGTGTTTCTTTCAGAACATATCTGTGGCCTTGCTGGCATTTTTGGGTCATAGTTTAGCTAGCATAGAAGTTTGGTTGGAGAGTTCTTTTCCTTCAGCGTTTTGAAGGTACCACTTTGTTTGGAGGCAACCATAATTCTTTTAAGATGCCTACTTCCAAAAGAACAGCCAAGCACATTGACAGCAATATTTCTTTGATCTCTAGCACCTTTTGGGATAATCTATTTGTATTTGATGTACTGCTATTTTATGACATTATAACAAGGTGTGACTTCATTTGTGTTTAATCTGAGATACAAAGTTCAATCTAAGAACTTTGATTCTTTATGTCTTTGAACATGATTCTTCTCCATTCATTCTGTATTCTCCTTGAGGCTATGTTGGTCCTACTCAGTCTTTTATTCATATCTCTTCATTTTTCTTTCATATTTTCCATCTCTTTTTCCCTCTGTGCAATTTCTGGGTGGGTATCTCAGCTCTACCTTTTTTCTATTAATTTTCTTTTCCCCTATATCAACTTGTCCAATGTTTTTTTTGAAAATGGCTTTATTGAGATATAATTCACATACCACAAAATTCACCATTTTAAAGTGTATAATTTGGTGGGTTTTAGCATATTTACAAGCTTGCACAACTATCTTCACAATGTAATTCCATTTTCATCATCTCAGAAAAGATACCCTTTATCCATTACTAGTGACTCCCCATTTACTCCTCCCTCTTTCCTCTGGAAACCACTAATTTACTTTCTACCTCCATAAATTTACCTACTTTTGATATTTCATATACGTGGAATTATGTAACATGTGATTGTTTGGTCTGGTTCCTTTCACTTAGTGTTATGTTTTCAAGGTTCATCCATGTTGTGGCATGTTTTAATACTTCATCTTTGTATTTGGGGGGGGGGTGCTGAATGATAATCCATGGTACAGATAAACCATATTTCACTTACCAGTTTATCAGCTGATGGACATTTGGGTTGTTTCCACATTTGGCTGTTATAAATAATGATGCTATGGTTATTCGTGTACAACTTTTTGTGTAAACATATTTTCAGTTCTCTTTGGTATCTACCCAAGAGTGAAATTGCTGGGTCATATGTTAACTCCATATTAAACTTGGCGAGGGACTACTGAACAGTTTTCCACAGAAGCTGCACCATTTTACATTCCCACTAGCAGTTTATAAGGGTTCCAATTTCTCCACATCATTGCCAACACTTGACGTTGTACGTCTTTTTTATCATAGCTCTCCTTGCCTTGCAGGTGAGAAGTGGTATGTCACTATGGGTTTGATATGCACCTCCCTAGTCACTAATGATATTGAGCATCTTAATATGTTTTTCATTGACTATTTGCATATCTTCTTTGTAGAAATGTCTACTCAAATCCTTTGTGGCTTACTTGTCTTTTGACTATTGAGTTGTAAGTATTCTTTATATATTCTGGATGTATATATAACTCGCAATATATACTCCAGGGTTGTCTTCAATTTCTTGATAGTATTCTTTGAAGCACAAACGTTTTAAATTTTGATGTAGTCAAATTAATCTATCTTTTCTTTGATTGCTTGTGCCTTAAGTGTTCTAAGAAATCTTTGCCTAATCTAAGGCGATGAAGATTTACACCAGTTTTTTCTTCTTGGAGTTTATCGTTTTAGCTCTTAGATTCATTTTGGGTTAATTTTTGTATCTAGTATGAGGTAGGATTCCCGATTCTTTCTTTTGCACATAGATACCAAGTTGTTGAAAACTTCTTTCCCCGATTGAATTGTCTTCGCACCTTTGTCAAAAATCAGTTGACTAAAAAATGCAAGGGTTTATTTCTGGACTCCTCGCTCTCCATTGAGCTATGTTTGTCCTTATGCCAATATCACACTGTCTTGATTACTGTAGCTTTGTGGTAAGTTTTGAAATCAGAAATTAGTTCAACTAGCAACATTAGCAACACTAGTGGGGTTTTCTTGACTCCTTCCTGGCAAAGCAAAGCAAAAAGAACAGAACTCCCTCCTGGAAGAGTTCTCCTATAAAGACTTCCTTTCTGGAATGTAATAAAAACAACAGGCACTAAGTTGACTGTCTACTTACATTGTCTTGTTTATTGTTATTTTTATTATTTTCATTTTACAGATGAGGAAATAGAATATGCTAGATGTATTCCAGCTGCCCCTCCCGACTCACACTCTTTGCTCCAGGGACTTGCCTCTATGGGGTCTTTAGCCTCCGGCTTCCAACTGACTTTGGCAGGGGGGTTCCTGAAGAAGGTGAGAGGTGGGATGCATGAGGCCAGGGCTCTCTCTCAGTGAGCATGCTTCTGTCTAGCCTATACCCTTCTCATAGCAGGTTGTTCCTTACAACTCCCTTCTTCTGGGTTCTGGAAATCACACTGAACCCAAACCCCTCTATGAGATAGAGGTGGTGACAACTTCTGGGAATTGTAGCTCCCCGCCCCCGCCCCCCCCCCGCCCCGCTCACCACCCAAGTGGGCTGATGAGTCTTAGAGCTTTAGCTGAGTGAACCCCTTCTCAGTGTCACCAGTTCAGCAGGCTCAGGAAGATGCACTCTGAGAAAGACCTCAGGGAAGATCCACCTGATGGGGCAATTTCTAGAAGCACTTACTCTGAGGTTCTTTGCCAAAACATGTAATATTAATGGTAGTAGTAGGTGGAGCGACTCCTAGCAGAGAAGCTTGGGAAAACATAATGGAACTTCCAGATGTGAAGTGCAAGGCCATGGAACTCTAGCTAAAGACTCTGCCTTGAGAGGCCATTGAACTCTGCCAAGTTTGGAAAACCACTTCGTCTTTCACAGCAAACTGAGAATGATGGAAAGCCATAAGTCAAATGTCAAGGTAACTCCTAGCAGATGAGCCCATTAGCAACACTTCTGAGACACGCAGCTTTTGAGAACCTTGTGAGGGATTTTGAAATGATCTGGGCAGGATTCAAGGTCTGCTTGGAGAATGCTTTGTGGAGAAAGGGAGGCAACACCTATGCAGAACTTGGAAATTACAGCATCTCCCTACTACAGAGTGTTCTAGTATGCCCACTGCACAACAGCATGTTACTCCACCTTAGAGCCTTTAAAAACTTAACCCTTTGTTTAGGAAAAGTTTCTCAGACCTAAATATTCCAGTGGACCCCAACAAATCTTTGACCTGGAGCTCACATTTTGTTCACCTGATGTGCACATTTTGTCATTTTGCCTTATCATTTTTTTTCTCTCTTTCCGTTTATAAGGTTGAACCGTATGAAATATATACATTATTCATTCCTTTCTTATTTTTGCCAAACATTTGAGAGCCAATTGCAGAGACCAAGACCGTAGACCCTTAAATACTATACATGTACCTTCTAAGAAAAAGGACATTCTCTTACATAACCGCATTCAGGAATAAAATTTGAGGAATTAACATTGTTACAACTGCTAATGACCCCAATGCCATTTTTTGTAGCAACACTTTCCCCCCACAATGTAGGACACAATCCAGCATCACACCTGGCACGTAGGTGGCAAGTTTGGAACAATTTGGTTGGTACTTGAGTTACCTGGGATTTAGCATGGATTCAGGCCTCTGCTCATTGGTTCTGATTGGCAGGGGAGCAATTATTTCTCACCAGAGAAAAAAGTTTCCAATGCGCCTAAGATGAGAAAGACCCTCTGCTCTAGGACGCAGAGAAATTTAAGGGCTTTAGATGATTCTCCAGAGAGAAGCCAGGATGGAAACCCGGGGAAGGAAGCTCCTTGCTGGGTCCCCACTCAGTGGCACCAATTCTCCAACGTGCAACTTCTCAGCATTTCTGCCCACCTGGGAGTGAGCAGTTCTCAGATGTTCTTCCCAGGGTTGCCTGTTCTCCCCTGGGGATTCCTTGTCCTGGATTCTGTGTTCCCTTGGCTTTGAAATCAAAGAGGAATAAGGCCAAATCCTGCTCTACCCGGCTAAGCAGTGGTATATTGTTAGACCCCAGCTACGAAATGGGGACAATAATGTCTGCATTGGTTGTTCTTAAGGATTCAAAATAGTGTCCGCAAAATCCTGAACACACAGTCTCTCAGTAAAAAAGAAAAATAGTTTTTTTCTCAAAAATAAAAATATTTTTGTTTTTTTCTTAAGATGAAATTGTCTTTTTTCGCAATAAATGTAAAGTGGAAACTTTAGCTCACCTGACCTTATTATATATGTATTTCTCTATGTGTGTATGTATAATATATATGCGTATGTATATATATGTGAAGATAAACATTACATATAGTGCATATATACACACACCTGACAGGTGTTGATTGACTGCATCAATCTATCATCTACTTATAGGTACGACTTCCTGACTGTTACAGAAACAAAGAAGAGGCAACAGCAGACTCTGGTGATTGAATAACCCAACACCAATTCCGATACTTTTTTTTCAATACCGATCTCCAGTATGGAAGATGAATATTTTTTAGCTACAGGGGGCCACAAGACATAGTTCTGGTCAACAGGATGTAAGCAGGAGCCTCTTGGAGGCTATTGGGAAGGATTGTGATTTTTACTGAAAAAAAGCCCTCCCTTCCTCACTTTAATAAAAAGTTGGATTTGATGCTTTTCAGACACAGAGGTTCATTTTCACATTTTATGAGTCCATGCTGCCCCTGGACACAGAAAGTGGGTATCTCTGCTTCTAGATGCCTGGTGATGAGGAAGGACAGAGCATGAGAAAGAGAGGGAGGAACACAGGAACGGAGGGGTATTGGATGGAAGAAAGAATATGGCATTTGCTATTTTCTACAGCAAAAGGAGAGGTAATGGAAATGTGGCAGCAAAGCTCCTGATGACGCAGGAGTGTGGACACTGTGGTATTATTTTCAGCTGGTCAGACAACCCAGGAGGCTCATGGTTGTACTTCATGCTCAGCAGTCACTGCATGCCGTTCAGGACATCTCATGGTGGTGGTCCGCTCCTTGGCTTCTGTATTCTTATTCGGGTTGGTTCTTATTTATTTGTTTTTCAGCTACAGTGTCAATTCTACACTCTAACTCCCTGTCAGCCTCTAGGATGGAGCCTTGTACACCGTGAACTGTCAGCATGTTTACTGATTTCATTTGAGAAAAGTAGATTTCGGTTGAGGTCTCCTGCTGCCTAACTGTTGTCACCTTGCCCTTGTTAAGGCAGTGACAACTGCACAGGAAGCAAATGTCAATAGTTTGCATGCCCATGACATCCCCATATACACTTCCGGCCCACTTCGCTCCATGTCTGCCCCCATACCCAGCTGCCCCTCTGTCCCCAGCGTTTCTACTCCTATGGCTCAAATTCCTCACACACAAGTCAAGGACCAAACTTGTGGTCTCCCTCCCCTCCCCCACAAACCTTTCTTTTCCCCAAATGGCACCAATAATTCCTCTGGACAACTCCCTTGTCCTTACACCTTATATCCCATCCATTGTCAAAGCCCACTAACACCACCTAAATAGCACTTCCCTCCATCTCCATCCCAAGCCTTTGCCTACCTACTGGCTTTCTCACTTGGACAGCTCTAACAATGACTTCTCATTGAGGCTTGCTCCCCTCAACTTTTTCTGCATTCAGAAGCCCAGGGTAGTTTTCCAAACAAAGAAATAGAAATTGGATCATATCTCTCCTTTGCTTAAAACCATTCCATGACAGGGACGCCTGGGTGGCGCAGTCGGTTAAGCGTCCGACTTCAGCCAGGTCACGATCTCGCGGTCCGTGAGTTCGAGCCCCGCGTCAGGCTCTGGGCTGATGGCTCAGAGCCTGGAGCCTGTTTCCGATTCTGTGTCTCCCTCTCTCTCTGCCCCTCCCCCGTTCATGCTCTGTCTCTCTCTGTCCCAAAAATAAATAAACGTTGAAAAAAAAATTAAAAAAAAAACATTCCATGACCTATTATTACCTTTATAATAAAGACCAAAATTGTGGCTATGGCCTTAAGGATATTTCTGCCCCTGGAACACTGCTTCAGCCTCAACTCACTCCTTTCTGAGCTGTGCTTTCCAAGAAACAGACATGTGTTTTTTTCATGAAGTTCCTCCAACACTCCCTACATACTCTTTCCTCGGGGTCTTTACTCCTGTCTAGAACACTCTCCTTCACCTTCATTTCAGTTCAAAGTTACTTTCTGAGGGATGCTTCCCCAGTCCTCACACAGCCCAGGTGGGCCCTCCTATTACACCCCCCTACAGAAGCAGAGTGCTTTTCCTTTGCAGCATTTATCACAGTTATAATTGAGTATTTGTGCAATTTGATTAGTGTCCATCTTGACTAAAAACCTCATGAGCACAGAGCAGTGCTCCCAACTGAATCCCAGTAGTATCTAAAACACTGTGTGGCAAATAGTAGGTGCTCAATAAACACCTTTTGAAAAAATGAAGCAATGACCAGGTAGATGGACTAATGATCAATAGTCTGATCCTAGATTCTTTTTTTTGCTGTTGAAGGAAAATGTTGCCCTATTTTACATTCCTGACAGCACCTGTGATGTATGAGGGTTCCAATTTCTCTACATCCTTGCCAGCACTTGGTACTTTGTCTCCATCCTAGTGGTATTTCACTGTGACATTCATTCATATTTCCCTGATGACTAATGATAAGCATCTTCTCATGTGCTTATTGGCCATTTGTATACTTGCTTTGCAAGAATGTTCATTCAAATCCTTTCCCCATTTTTAAATTGAGTTGTCTGTCATTTTATTGTTGAGTTGTAACAGACTGGACCTTTATTAGATACATGATTTGCAAATATTTTACAGAAGCCTTTATCTTTGCTTCCTGCTGAAACTCCCCTAAAATGACAGCAAGGAAATAAAATTAGATTCATTTTAGAGAAAACAAGAAGCAAAAAGACATAGACAAGAGACTTCTAAAAATCTTTGGAAGCAAACAGGATTTGGAGCCATGGTCTCTGACTTTGCACATGGAGGCAGTCATAGCCTGAGTGCTGAGAAGGAATGAGCCCACCCTGCAGAATTATGAAAAATCCCAGGGCCCTAAAACACCAAACCACAGAAGTTGAAGGGCAAGCAGGGGTAAAACACTAGCTTTGTCTATATACAGAGTGGATGAACCCTGGGTCTCACCCACTGTTACCCACAAGAGATGAGAAGTTTCTTTTCTAGAAAAAAAGATTCCTTTCAGACTTTTCAGATTCAGTGACATGAGCACATGAGAGGTGCCAGAGAGGTATGGGGCTCACGGTAGCAGATAGAATGAAAGTCTGTATCCTGAGCAGTTCCTTTCTTGTTGCCTTACCTTGTCCCTAAATGTGGGCATCTAGACACCTCTACTCCAGGCAGAAGACTGAAAGATTCTTCTCTAGAGAATCTGCAGACTTTGAAGGAAAGCCTCCTGATCCTGGCATTGGGGGCGAGGCCGGCCTGAATGCAACCCAATAGCCCTTGGACACTGACTAGTCTACAAGCCCTGCCTGCTCAAAGTGGAGAAAAACACTCCTGGACCCTGTCCCCCACTACATGAATGTACCTACTCACTAAACTGATCCTCTTAAAAATAAAAGAAAACATATTTCAGTCAAAAAAAAGAGAGAGAGAGAGACAGACAGACAGAATACCATGGAAAAGGAACAACAGAAAATACGAAAGTAGTCTGAAAACTTTAAAATGTAACTAAAATGATAAAAAAATTAAATAACAGAACTAGAAGATAAAGTATAGGAAAATTCCCAGAGAATAGGACAAAAAGTCAAAAATATGAATGATAGGGCAAAGAAGACAATTACATAAATGATCCAGAATTCCAGAAAGAGAAATGAGAAAAAGAAAAATGAGAGAAAGAGAAAGAAGGGAATTATTAACCATTACAAGAAAAATTTCCAGAACTTGAAAGAGCACATTACTCATCCAGTTCAGGAAGTGGAAAAGATCCACACCAAGCACACCAGGAATAACAAAAACTTGTGACAGCTTCCAACAAGGAGAAAAAATAGATCCTACACAAAATATTGGGCTGCCAAATGACACTGATCTTCCCAACAGCATAATGGAAGCAATGAATTTAAAAGTATGATTGATTTGATTTTGAATCAAAGAATCTACATTTCCAAACTATCAATCAAATTTGAAAACAAAATTTTTAGGTGGGTACAAACTCAAGAAATTTGCTTCTCAAGCAACCAGTATTGGGAAACTACTGGAGGATGTGCTTAAGCAAAGAAGGAAGAAAGCAGAGAGGAAAGCAAAGAGGAAAACTTTAGATTCATCAGACAAAGGAAACAACACAGAAGGATCATGAAGGGAACCTTGGGAGTAGTCTATACCTAGTCCAGAATAAAGAAGGATAGAGGGCCGTGGAAGAGAGGCCTTTAGAAAATCAAGAGAACTAATAAAGCACCTATATACTTGGTCATTTAGAAAACATGGGGTGCCTGGGTGGCTCAATTGGTTAAGCATCCGACTTTGGCTTGGGTCATGATCTCACAGTTCATGAGTTCAAGCCCTACATTGGATCAGGCTCACTGCTGTCAGCACAGAGCCTGCTTTAGATCCTCTGTCTCCTCCCCCCTCTCTCTGCCCCTTCCCCCCTCTCCAAAATAAAGTTTAAAACATTAACATTTTAAAAATATATATATTATTTGATTATACTTGACAGATCCATTGTAAGATATGGGGGAAAAATAGACATGGATACATAGAAAAATGAAGTAAATGGAAAAAATAGAGGCAGTGGTCAACTCCAGGAAAAACAAAAACTTGTACAAGAGATGAGAAGATGAAAGTGCCATCCTGCTTTAGAAGTGACCAATATTTACATACTTGTAAAAATGTAAACACTGGCTAACTGTTTTAATTCCTGAAATAGCATCTTAGGAAAATGGGTAGAATGGAAAGGGAAGGAGGTGATCTGTAAGAGTGCCAAATCCTTATCTAACCTAATAGGACGTCAATAAATCATTTCCAACACTGGTAAATCAAGAAATTGCAGCATAGCATGTTATTTAGAAATAGGAGGGTAAGCACTGGGACAAGCAGCTGAACTAAATGGTTGCCTCTGGGGCGTGGACCTGTGGCTTGGTAATGAGGAAGAAAGAAATCAATGCTTTTTATTGCCAGACTTGCAGTATTGTTTCACTTAAAAAATTGAAAATCAATTACAAAACCATAAGGAGGCTCCTTTTGAAGTGTGTGCTATGCAACCACGAATTGCAAGTTTCCTCTCAACATACTTTGAGAAAAGTGGGAGCAGTCACTCTCAAAGCCCCACGGGATTTTATCAACCCGGAGTTCAGTAAGTTCCCACATCACGCCCTCCTCCAATGCGTACACCCTGCGTTTGTGAAAACCTTTATGCTTTAGAGGGAAAGGGGGAAACGAGTGTGTGGAATTCCCAAGAATTTAACTGAAAGAATCACAGCCCAAGGCACATATTTATTTGTATCACAGACAAACTCTCAGATTTGGTTGGAAAAACTTAAAATCATTAGTGTCTGCATTAGTGTCAAATGTGTTATCCGCAGTGTTTTCCAGTGGAGCAGCACATGTTTTAGAAATAAGTGGGAGACCAAAAGGAAGGAGCCAGAAAGCCAGGAAGTGTGACTCAGACATTTGCTTTTAACTTTAATTAGTAAGCCCTGCCAATCTACTTCTCAGAAGGGAAAGCTCATCTCATGCCCTCTTTCTTCTAAAGAGATTTCAAGTTAGTCTCACCCAAGAAGTGAGCCACTTCGTTGCCATTGATACTAGTTAACATCCAAGCTGCACACCAGTCAGCAAAAATATATTGATCAGTGACTGTCTTTCTTTATCCTCGCACCCTCTCATAGGACTCCCTAATGCTAGTGGATTTCTTAAAACTAATCCAAGTCCCAGAAGGTCTGTAAAAGAAATGATGATGTGTATTGGCTCAGAAACAGAATTGCAAAGTGTTTTCCAGTTGGTAGACTTGCAGAGAAGAGGCAGAGGGGGTGGCATGCACAGAAGTGCATACCAAATTTGAGTCAATAAATATTTATTGAGTGCCGACTATATGCAGTTCTGCTGGGACATAGAAATGACAAGCAGAGGAACTGGCCCTCGGTTACCCCAATATTGGACCATAGCTTCATTCCAGGCCCCTCCTTTCTGTCTCACAGGATTGGGGGCGCCCCACACTGCCCTTTTGGCAAGAGGGAGAAATGAAGGGACTCCAACTTGGGATTTCTTCTGCCAGTCGAGAGAAATGGGCTAGAGTCCATCAGAAGTCAATACGGTGTGTGTGCTGTTTAGGGGTGGGGGGGGGAGGGTGAGGGCAGTTGCCCTTTTGAAAACACTGCTTTGCTAGTTTTCTGTATACTAAATGTTAAGTGACCTCTGATGGTGTTTTCACAATGCCTTTAGGAGGAATCCCAATGTAAGGCTCCCGAATCGTATAGACTCAGAGGATTTATGTAGCTAACTCTCCTTGTTAGGGGACAAGGCCTCTAGAGTGTCCCACAGCGGTGCTCCCTCATTTCCCGTTCTCACTGCTCAAACCTTAGCTTCCACATTTTCCTCTGTAAGCCCTTCCTTTCCCTCCTTCCCAGGACGCGACACCCCTCCCCCAGGCCCCACCCCAAATTACCCTTGGGCATACTTCATTTGGATAGCAAAGATAGGTGTTTTTTTCTGTCCAGGCTTTTTCTGGGTCTTAGAAGAGGAAGTGGGTAACTATGGATGGTTGCAGCCTGGTCACGGCTATTCAAAACCTTTATGGCCTGTGCCCCCTTATACATCCAACAGTTGCCACAGCAAGGTTTTGCTCCCATCTCAAAGGCAAAGGGCATTCAAAGGGTGGGGGAGGTGGAAGATTTTCCAAGTAGGCTTTCCAACTTCTTGGAAGGTGTTGAAGTATCAGTTTTCAGAATGTTAAAATATAAACGCCATAAACTTGATCATCTGAGCTATTATTGTATATCACTCATGGTCCAATCAAGAATTTAAAAACCATCTAGGTATCTCAAACAAAACCTAATACAGAAAATTGACAGAGCAAAGGAAATCCTCAACAAAATGAAAAGGCAACATACTGATGGGAGAAAATATTTACAAATAATATATATGATAAGGAGCCTATAACAAAAATATATAAAGAACTCATACAACTCATGCAATAGCAAAAAAAAAATTTCGATTAAAAAAATGGGCCGAGGATTTGAATAGACATTTCTCCAAAGAAGACACACAGATGCCCAACAGGTATATGAAAAGGTGCTCAGCATCACTAACCATCAAGGAAATGCAAAGCAAAACCAAAATGAAATAATCATCTCATTCATACCTGTTAGAATTGCTGTTATCAAAAAGACAAGAAATAATAAGCGTTGGTGAGGATGCGGAGAAAAGGGAACTCTCGTGCAACTGTTGGTGGGAATGTAAATTCGTGCAGCCATGATGGAAAACAGTATGGAGGTTCCTCAAAAAATTAAAAATAGAAATGCCGTTTGATGCAACAATTCTATTCGTAGGTATTTATCCAAAGAAAATGAAAACACTGGGGCGCCTGGGTGGCTCAGTCAGTTAACAGTTAACCAGCTGACTTCAGCTCAGGTCAGGTTGTTACAGTTTGTGGGTTTGAGCCCTGTGTCAGTGTCTGGGCTGACAGCTCGGAGCCTGGAGCCTGCTTCGAATTCTGCGTCTCCCTCTCTTTCTGTCCCTCCCTCAGTCGCACTCTGTTTCTCTCTCTCTCAAAAATAAATAAATATTAAAAAAAAAAAAGAAAATGAAAACACTGATTTGACAAGGTGTCTGTACCCCCATGTTCATGGTAGCATTATTTATGACAGGCAAGATATGGAAACAACCTAACTGTCCACTGATAAAGAAGGTAGAAATGGAATACTATTCAGCCATAAAAAATAATGAAATCTTGCCATCTAAGGCAACATGGATAAGGATTATGCTAAGTGAAATAAGTCAGGCAGAGAAAGGCAAATACCATATGATCTCGCTTATATGTGGGATCTAAAACAAACAAAAATCAAAATCATAGATACAGAGAACATATTAGTGGTTGCCAGATGTGGCAGGAGCTTGAGGGGGGGGTAGGCAAAATGGGTTAAGAGTGTTAAAAGGACAAAATTTCACCTATAAAAGAAATAAGTCATGGGGATATCATGTACAGCACGGTGACTGTAGTTGATAATATTGTGCTGCATATTTGAAACTTGCTAAGAGGATAGATGTTTTCTTTGTAACTAAGTGTGGGGACAGATGTTAACTAAACTTATTTTTTTTTAAAGCAAATTGGTTATGGAGGCCTTAGAAGGGGTGGAAGAACAATGGGGAAAGGAGCGATACCCTGAGATCAGAAACTACTTGTACCTCTGGGCTGGAGCCCATGAGCTCGCACCTGCTGCTGTGCTGGGAAGATGCGGAACATCCTGAGACCAAGACTGGAACTGCAGAAATGGGCTGTTGGGGTTTCCCTGCTGAATCTGGAATCACCCTTTCCTACTGCTACGATGCCGCCACACAGGAACCAGAGCAGAGAGCTTCTCTCTTGGTCCTCCTATCTGATCTCCAGCTGATGTCTCTGTTGGCCGAGTCTAGCACGGTATCTGCAGCAGGGAGACTGGGAATGTATTTTGTCGTCCTCCAGCCCTGGACTTACAGAGTAGCATGTGGAAGGGTGGAAATGAAAGACAACCGGAAATTACCCGACATAGAAACACCCCTCCTACATTTGACTCTGTGACGTTCAGTACAGATCTTCTGATGTTCAAGAGGCTTGAGGCTAAGGCGTGGGGACGGGCATTGGAAAAGCTGTGTCCCCTGCTGCCGTTGGCCACGGTATGACATCATCATTCTGCAAGGCGGCTGGGATCTTGGGCCGTAAGACCTGGAGGGAGTCAGCTTTTCTGCTGGAAAGTGCACACAGTTTTCTAGATGCTTATTAAGGTGGCCCTGAGGTCAGTTTGGTACAGCTCCATGAGAAAGAATTTTAGAAGAACACCAGAAAACATTCTTTAGAAGAACACTACAAAAGTGTGATCTTAGGTACAAATTTGGCTCTTTGTATGCCAAAAAGAAAATATGTTTAGGCAGACAAGATGCTCAGCTTCGTTATCCCAAACCAGCTTCCAGTCTTGGGGAGAATGTGTTTCAAAAGAATATCCCTTTTCCTGGAGTCAGGTGAAATATAGAAACACAGAAACACCACCTAAAATGGTTTTTTTTTTTATATAAAAGTACACATTAGGTTCTTTTCTTATAATTTCAAGTTATTTATATTTACATCTGGAAAATATTTTAAAAGCATACAGGGAAAAACAAATTGTCATAAACAATTTTTAGTGTATATATCCTTCCACCTTTTCTGACATATAGAGAAAACATCTATAGGTCCCTTTTTACAAACATTTTACAAATAAAAATGAATTGTCTGAATATTTTGTAAATCTTTTCCTGCTTAACAAAATTCCATTAAATCGACTTCTACAAAATAATTTTTCAATGGCCCTTTGTAGTCTATCTGCAAATCCTATCAATTTGTACCATAATTTATTTAACCTACTTTATAGGTTGAATATTTCAATTATTTCCTGTTTTTCACTAATGCTATGATAAACATAAGCAAAATTTTTTGGAAGACTTTGAATATTTCAATAGGATAGATTCCCAGAGATAGAAATGTGGAGTCAAAGGGTATGAATGATTTTAAGGCCTTTGACACACAGTGCCAACCAAGAATCTTCCAGATACACTGATCAAATTCTGCCCCAAGCATTCACCATATGAGATGTGAGGTTCTGTCACTTAAGGGAAAAAACAAACAGGGGCGCCTGGGTGGCTCAGTTAGTTCAGTGTCTGACTTCCACTCAGGTCATGATCTCACGGGGTTAGTGAGTTTGAGCCCTCATCAGGCTCTCTGCTGACAGCCTGCTTCAGAGCCTGTGTCCCCCTCTTTCTCTGCCACTCCCCTGCTTGCACTCTTGTGTGCTCCGTCTCTGTCAAAAATAAATAAAAACATTTTTAAAAAAGGATAAAAGAATAAAACAAAACAAACAGCCAATAACAATAGAAAACGCACAAAGGCCATAGAAGACCCGATTTTTGCTTGTCCGAACGATCCGAAACGTTAAATGCCATATTTCACTGATTAGAAGATGTATCCTTTTTCATGTTCATATTTTAACATCCCTGACATCAGTGGGGTTGAGCACATGTCCTCGTCTATGCTGGTCATTCTTGTGCGATTACTAACAGCATTGCCACTGCTTCTTGAGGGTTCCAGTTTAAGTGAATGGCATGATCACCCCAGTTATCTGCTAACCATACAATGTGGCTCGTTCTGACTTTGGACTAGGGAAGTCCTTCAGAAGGAGTCCTAATCCTGCCCTACAGGACGAGGGATGGCTAACCTGGGACTGGAAGGGTGCAAAGGGGCTCCTCTGATGGAGGTCGAGGTAAGGAGAAAGGTCACGCCCAGTGGATGGCCTCACCCAGCAAAGGCCTGGAGGTGGAGGCCTGGAAGTGGCTGAGACATCCAGGGACCGAGGCACGCGGTGGGAGTGGCTAAGTTAGAGCTGCACAGTATTTTGAGCCAAGGGTCCACCTTTATGCACCAATAACCTACGGAGATTTGCATTTGGATGTTGGGATTCTTCTGACCTGAACTAGAATCCAACGCTATTCATGTATATATAGTACTATATGAATCGAAGGAGACACTGAAATGAACTGGTAGATAGAGACGGCTCGCAAGGCTGGCAGCAACCTCCTTCCAACCGGTATGTTCTACACAGCCCCGAAGAAGGAACCAAGGAACCCTGCTGCCCATCTGCCAGAACACCTCCCAGCTTTCTGAATGGTCACAGACCCACGTCCAGCAACCCTGCAAGAAATGTTAAATTCCGGAGTTAACCTCACCAAAGTACACGATGGAGATGCTGTTATTGATCCCAGAGGCATTCGACCTCTTCGATTTTTCCGGGCTGTCTTTCATACAGCAGGGCAGCACATCGGCGCATCCAACAGGGCGCAACGCTCATCTCCCTTCAACCGATCAGGAACCTGGCACGGTTCCCAGTTCCACCACTGACCAAGTAAATCGTCGGATTAAGTCACCTGAGGTTTTTGCCGTCAGTACAACAGGGAAGCACAAACTATAGCCACACCCCTGGCAAATAAATGAAAGAGATTGCCCAGGAACATAAAAATCAACCATTCCTTACATCTGAATTCCAGCTGTGTCTGTGCCACGGTGGGGGAGAAACAGAGACCTGGTTCCCTCGCGCTCCTGCCCTCCGCAACACTTCATACGTGCCCGTGCCCAGACGGCGGATCTGACCAGGTGCGTGGCCTCGAGCAGGTCCTGACGCTTCTCCAAAGCTGTTTCCTCATCAGCGAAACAGGAATACTAGTCCTGAGCAGACTCTGCTCCACCGCCAGTTCCATTCCCTGTCCATCCGTACCTTTTTCGGAGAGGTGTTGTCCCAGATGAAGCGCTCCCTGCCCAGGCTGCCTTCACCCAGTGGTGACCACATGGCCGGCTCCTGTCAGTGAGAGGTGGCCAGAAGCCTGCTGACGTGGCTTCGAGAAGAGTTACTGCTTTCCTTACGAATAGGGACAGACTCAGCTGGCACATGCCTTTTACTCTCTGCCCTTCCCTTTCCTCTCGCCTGGGGCCACAGAGGCTGTTCTTGAAGGAGGGGCAGCCGTCCTGCGACAATGAGGACAGGAGACGCGTGCTCGGGCTGCTGGAGCAGGGTCTCGGGTTCCTGACTGCGAACCCCTCAAGCAGCTGTACCAGCCTTGGGCTACTAATTGTCTGGACTTTGTGCCACACGAGGGAAATAAAACTCTTACTGTGGCTAAACCACTCTACTTGGGTGTCTCCGAGCTGCAGCGATATCTACCTCGCAAAGCGGCCGTGAGGACATGAGACGGGTACACATTGCCCATTTCCCTATCAGGGTGACCGGCCGCGGGCAGATGGTCTAGTTTACCTTCGAGAAACCGGCAGATAAGTGCATGGACTTGCACCGGAACCCAAAGAGCAACTCATCTCCAGCTCAGAATGAAAGCTGCTTCGGGAAACCCTCGCCTCCTACGTGCTGGCCCTCTGAGCCTCTTGCTCCCAGAAGCTGCACTGGTCCTACGTTGAAATGACTTGAAGTTTGTGCAACAAGAATGGAACAGTGAGAAGGAGAATTGGAAAAGAGTGTGTGTGGACGAGGCGGGGCTTGGTCTGGGGGTCACCTGGGACTAAATCAAAGCGTGGCCCAAGAGGGCACCCGATTAGAGGGGCACTCAGCGAGGGGTGCTTAAAGGCACCCCGGGGAGTGTGCTCTCCCTTGACTCAGGCTTCTAGACGCAGCATCTGCGCGTGACTGGCAAAATGCAAATGAAGCTTCCCTCTGAGGGAAAAAGATAGATGTCCCCAAACGAAAATAAAATACCCTCGCTCCAATCTGTCCGTGTTCAGATTTGTTACAATCAACAAAGAACAATTGGCCCCATTCCTCCCGGGGAGGGCAGGACCTGGGCAGAAATACACAACCGAGACCCGCTGCACACAGTTGCCTGCTTCTGCCGTTACTCGTGGAACCAGGGGCAAGTCTAGTAGCTGCCGCAGCTGACTTTAGCAGCTAATGTTGCTGAAACTTTGAAACAGGAAAACGTATAACGAAAGGAATGATTTATGAGCTAGATAAGCCATTTAAAACACTGTCCGGGGGCGCCTGGGTGGCGCAGTCGGTTAAGCCTCCGACTTCAGCCAGGTCACGATCTCGCGGTCCGTGAGTTCGAGCCCCGCGTCAGGCTCTGAGCTGATGGCTCAGAGCCTGGAGCCTGTTTCCGATTCTGTGTCTCCCTCTCTCTCTGCCCCTCCCCCGTTCATGCTCTGTCTCTCTCTGTCCCAAAAATAAATACAAAATGTTGAAAAAAAAATTTAAAAAAATAAATAAATAAATAAATAAAACACTGTCCGGTTTTTCCGGCCCGGAAAATTGCGTATAACAAGTATGTGCACTGTCTCCGATTTGTGACGGTTCAACTTACAATTTTCCAACTTCGCGATGGTGTGAAAGTGGCGTGCACTCGGAAGAAACTGTACTTTGAAGTTTGAATTTGGATCTTTCCACGGGCGAGCGATATGCGCGACCCTCCCTCAGGATGCTGGACGGCGGCCGCGAGCACAGCTCGGGGTCAGCCACGCGGTCGGGAGGCTCAACAATTCTGACTATTCTGTTTGTCACTTTCAGTGTAGACTCAGTAAATTACATGAGGTATTCAACGCTTTGTTATAAAACAGGCTTTGTGTTAGATGATTTTGTGCAACCCTAGCTGATGTACTTGTTTTCAGCACGTTTAAGGTGAACTAGGCTAAGCTATGATGTTTGGTAGGTTTGGGGCATTAACTGCATTTTCGACCTAATGATATTTTCAACTCATGATCGGTGTATTGGGATGCAACCCCAGGGTAAGCACAGGAAGATCTATAATTACTTTTATTTCAAACAGAAGAAACTACATGGTTTTTTAAGAGAAAATTAGTTTCTCAGAGTCTCTCCAAATGATATGCCGAAGAGATATTTTTTAAGATATTTGATATAATGCCAAAATAACAGCCGAAATGCCTGGAAAGAACAAAACGGGGACATCATGATAACAGCCGACATAGGCCAGGCCTTGTGGGGTGCTCTGCGCTGTTCTAAGCAATTTACGTAGGTTAACTCATTTAAGCCTCGCAACAATTTGTGAGGCGCAATTATTATCCGTATTTTACAGATGAGGTACACAGCTAGTAATAAACGTTTTGCCCCTTCAATTTTAACTATAATCCTTAATAAGAAGTGCACCGTAAAACAAAGCTAAAAATGCCCGCCTGTGGCCTAATTAACAAACATTTTCACCGTCCCTATTTTATTTTTGTTTATTTTCTCCCCTTTAACCTAGAGTATATTTCTTCTGCTTTAATAAAGCTCACAAGTAGCCTTAGAGAGAGCAAGTAACAACTTGGCCACAGAGAAAATGAGATCGGAAACAGTAGCAACTTTCCTTGGCTCTTGGGGGATTAATTGTCATGGATATTTAATTTAGGATTAATAATTGTTTTAACCAAGCCATTTAAAAATGTGCCAAACCAGCAAGGAAGAGGGGAAATGAATTCGTGATCTGAAATTTGGGGAATAAAGCTTTTCTCATTAGCAAACAGCTTTCTCTTTGTAATGTGAATAAATCTAATGAGGGTCAATTATACGTTTTATTAAATTTTACAAAACCAGTGTTACTGGATCCCCCTCTGCTGCATACTCCCTCTGCCTTGCCTCCTGCGTTTCTCTTCTCATTGCTTAGGATTTCTGCTATTGGAATATAAGTGCCATTCATTTCTGATCTTTATTTCCCACTAACCGCTCATTTTGGAGATCTCTCGAATATGATTATCTGGAAAGTCCAGGCCAAAAGCAGATGCCAATAGTAGCTAATATGGTCTCAAGAAACAAGCCTCTGAGTCATTTGTGGGTGGGGAGCAGGAACAAGGACAGATGGCCAAGAGGGAGAATTATGAAGGTTGGGTATTCACATCAGCAACCTCCAGGTCCCTTTACCCATGCAGCCAATGGACCCCGAGCATATGTTATATGCTAAGCACAGCACAGGCACAAGAGGACAGGACACAGTCCTCGCCCTCCAGAAACTCACAGCGTCACAGGACTTCACGGCAGGTTAATTTCCTTCAGTGAAGAAGAATCTGGCAGTGACGATATTGCCTGACTAATCCAGTCGAAGCCCCTCCCAGTTGGGTAAATTGGAGAATGGGTTAAAAGTAGTCGGCAGTGACGGGACAGCCACATAATTTTGCCTTTTTCTTCCGGATGATCTAGAGAAGTCCCAACAATGCTTCCCTTTAGCAACGGGTACCTGATTTTGTCAAACCACAATGCCTGCTTTGCCAGAAGCTTCCACCACCTCTCACTTTGCTGTGGGGAATTCCGAGCCTCACTCTTGCCCAGTCAGCTACTCAGGGGCCTGCAAAAGTTCCTTCTCATGAACACTGTTATCTTCATTTCCATTTGGAAGGGAAGAAAGAGGTTGCACACGCTACTCTGCTTGGCTCTTGCCAAAAGAACAGAACTAGAGGTGCTGCGAGATATTGCGCATCCCTTCCACAATTGTTACCTTTGTTGTCTTGTTGAGGACTCTCTCTTTCCCCGGATGTCATTTGGAACATCTCCGGACTCTCAGACCCCCAGACTTCATAAATATTCCTTAGGAAGTGGCCCCCAGCCCACAGTCGAGCGATTAAGGAAATGCCTTGAGTGCAATTCAATAACTCTGAAGGTCCTTCAGCATCTTTCTGGTCCAGCCAGTGTTTCCACCATCTCTGCTGCCATCACTTTCTTCACTATTATAATCTTTCCTTGTATTTTGTTCTTAGGTAAATGAAAGAAAATCCCTATATCCCCTATTAGAGTTTCAACCCTGCTGTCTTCCCTTCTGGCTTCCCTTCTGGAGAGTTCCTTTAAAGGAATTGTGGGAGATCTGAAACGGGGATTAAAACAAAGCAAAGCGTAGAGCATTGGGCACAGGTAGAGGACCAGGTAAGCCCACAATGAGATCAGTAGTGTCGTTCTCCCCCTTTCTTCCGTGCTCCTGCCTCAGCTCCTCCCAGCGACTTGGGTGGAAAAGAGCTGACCGCAGGCCCTCCTTGGTGACAGACACTCTCCGTGCAGTGCTTGGAAGGCAGCAGTGGGATGTCGCTGACTCCAGCTCTCACCAGCATCACTGCGGGGGGCCAAAGGCACGAGACAGGAAGTCAGCTGCTGAGCTTATGAAAGGAACAGGACTTTTGCTTTTGGCTCAGTGGCCAATGTGTCCTTAGCCTTTGTCTGTTATCATGACTGCTCTTGATGTCAGAACTTTCCACTTTGCCTTCAGGTGCGAAATGCATCATTTTACCTGAGCATATTGAGGTGCTCAAAAATAATGGCAATGAGTTATTTCTATCATTAAGCTTCCGGAGGGCAAGACCCAGGTTTCTCCGACAGTTTGGGGATCAGCTCTGCCTCCTACCCCCTGAAGACTCGTGCAGTTGCAGCCCTGCTGAGCCATGAGTCCCCTCGCCGCTTCGGCCTGCAGCATCCCTCCACAAACTGTGTGCTCTCTGCTTCCCTCTCTGGGGCTTCCCTTGCCCCAAAGGGAAGCCCCACATGTAGCATGAAAACATGTGCCAGGTCCGGCTCACGGGGGAGGGCTCTGGGCATCAACCCCCGAGGAAGGGGGTTGTGGACGCAGGTGTGGGCGGAGGAAGAAGTCCGGCATGACGCTGTCCCAAGGAGACCCTGAGCTGACCCTTCAGCACGCCCTGGAGCTGGGATGGCCCTGCAGAATTGCCCAGCTTAAGGGGGTGGGTTGGACCCCTATCTCTCAGCATTGACAGACTGTCCCCTGGAAGGAAGTGGGTCCTTGGATGAGGCACTTTTCCTCCCCTGAGACATCCCCAGGACGGCTGATAGTGGACAGACATTCTTAGGCAACACTACCAGCACCGGGGGAATAAGTCTTCCTCTCTGCAGGGAAATCTGGGGGTCACCTCAGCACCCACCATGCACAGCCCAGACATGCAAGAGAGTGTCAGTCCATGGAGGACAGGAACTAATGGATACATGGAGACCTGCAGGGGACAATTCTGAGAAGCGTCCCCTAAGATCCCAAGAATGTCTACTGGGGTCTTTAACCCCAGTTGCTCACAGTGACGTCCTCGACGTGACGATCTTCCTTTCTCCCTGAACCACCTCCCTCACTCCTACTTTCCGGAATCGCCTCCCAGAGAAATCACCTGCACCCAAGTCCTCATTTCAGAGTCTGCTTTTGGAGTGGGGAGGACTCGGGCTGTGACACATGTGCAGCGTGATGCCAATAAAGACTTAGTAATAACAGCGCTCACCCTGTACGGCCTTGTGAAAACAAGCTGGGATCTGCCATCAGAGAGATGAGTATCAACCATGCTGTTTCTTCAGACAAACTTTCCAAACAGTTGCAAAGGAAATGGCGTGAAGAGGGTAGGAATGAGATTGGGAACAAGACTTAAAAATCGGAGACCAACTGGACTTCATGAAACTTTTAAAACTTTGTGCACCAAGAGACATGATCACAAAGCAAAAGGCAATGCGCAGAATGGGAGGAGATATCTGTCACTGATATATCCAATAAGGGAGTAATCTCCAGAGTATGTACAGAATTCCTAAAACCTAACAACAACAATAAAAACCAAATAAATCAATCAAAGACAGGCAAAGGACTTGAACAGACATGTCTCCAAAGAAGATATACGGATGGCCAATAAGCACGTGAGAAGATGCTCAATGTCTCTGGTCATGAGGGAGATGCAAATCCAAACTGTAATGAGATACCCCCTCAGACCATGCGGATGGCTACTATCAAGATATTGGAAAGTAACAGACGTTGGCAAGGATGTGGAGAAAAGGGAATCCTTGTGTGCTATTCGTGGAAATGTGAAGTGGCCTGGCTGCTGTGGAAAAGTGTGGAGGTTCCTCAAAAAATTAGAGCTAGAATTACCATATGACCCAGCGATCCCTCTTGTGGGCATGTATCCCCCCAAAATGAAAGCAGGGTCTCGAAGAGGTATTTGTACACCCATGGTCATAGCAGCATTATTCACAAGAGCCAAAAGGTAGAAACAACCCAAATGTCTATTGATGGATGAACAAAGAAGCAAGATGTGGTGTATACGGACAATGGAATATCATTCAGCCTTAAAGAGAAAGGAAATTCTGGAATATGCTGCAACATGGATGAACCTTGAGGACATTATGCCGAGTGAAATAAGCCAGTGAGAAGAAGACGGATATTACAAGATTCCACTTTATGAAGGACTTAGAGCAGTTAGAATCACAAAGACAGAAAGTAGAATGGGAGTTGCTGGGGGCTGGTAGGGGAGGGGAATGGGAAGTTGCAGTTTAACAGGTACAGAGCTTTGATTTCATAAAGTGAAAAAAGCTATGGAGATGGATGGTGGTGGTGATTACATAGCAGTTTAATACTACGGGACCGTGCACTTTGAAATCACTAAGACGGTAAACTTCATGTTATGTGTATCTTATCACAACACAAACATTGGGGGGAAAATTAAGAGTTGAGAAACCAGAGGAGGCAGAGAAGCAGTAGCCAGGAATGAAAATCCAAAATTGGCCTGGGTTCAAACTGCGTTCCACTTATTAAGATTCCTGATGGGCAGTTAATCTCTCTGAGCCTCAATGGCACCACGTCTGTAAAGTGGGACCAATGACAGAGACCCCCTAATAGAGCTGCTTGGGGGTCATATGAGGGACGAGGCTCCCTCCCATGGCGCTTTCTGTGGTTTGCCACTTTTCAGCCATGAGACTTTGGGTGGGCATTCAACCACTGAGAACCTGCAAAGTGGAGATAGGAAAGAGTATCTCTGTAACCTGAGCATTCTTTTTTTTAATATGAAATTTATTGTCAAATTGGTTTCCATACAACACCCAGTTGAGCATTCTTTATTTGAGTTCTCAGAGAAACAGGGTTGCATGGTGAGCAGAAGTGAACGTCAGGATCAAAAAGTCACTTCTCAACCATCACTTGTGTAATCGGTTCCCGTCGAAATGCCCCTGTCTACGCCGACCCTACAGATATAATGCAGATCAATTGCGAAGAGAAATCACAGTGGCTGTGCCTATCTATCACAAGGTTGATAAATGTGAGGTGACAGATCGCTAAAGTCACATGCAAACCCAGCAAAACCAAAACATCTTGCAGAGTTAAACTAGTTAAAAGTTGAGAAAAAGAATGATGGCAAGCTCTGGAGAAAAAAGTAACACTCGATTCCACCTGTGTCCTAAGAGCCGGTCATCATTTGTCGTTTGCTCATCTAACAAAGAGTTGTCACATGGCCGCCAGCTCCGGGCGATACAGCAGACCAGCACTGCATTAATAGTACAGTTGTGTAAGGCAGGAGACAAAACATCTCTGAAATGTTTTGTTTCACTTTGGAAGCTTAAAAAGATGCTGTTCTGATTTTTTTTTTCACTACTTGAAATGACATTTGGTTCCCATTTTAAGTGGATTTACTTTAAGAGGCCTCTTTAAGATGCAGGTTATTCTGTTTCTGTGCTTCTTAAGTCTCAGAGTGTTTTACAGAATCAGGTGACATTAGGTACCTGTCAACACTTCACATTTTCTAACCAACATGACAGGGAAAAGTGACTTCCCCGGGGGACCTGCTTCTGTAGTATGGCATGGCTTAGTGAGAACCCCTCCCCTGCTTGGAACTATTATTTTTATTATTTTAGGTGTAGAAAGAACTGAAGTTACAACATATTAGCATCATTGCTCTGTAGGAATCATTGCTCCTGTCCTATTGATTTGTCTTCCTTTTTATCATTGATCTCTCCTTCTATTCCTTTCTTCCCCTAGGCATCCACTTCAACGTGTTGGATGAAAGCCCTTGGATAAGTTATGCTTCTTTGTAGAATATAGTGTTATTGTGTTTTAATTTGTGTATATGGTACTGAAACTTGCTGTTTCTTTCTTTTTTTCAGTCAGCACTGTGTTTTAAGAGTGTGCCCTGTGGATAACATCACGTTATCCAGTGTGTCCAAGGACCCGCCCCTGGGTTGCCTCCAACTCTTTCCTACCCGATAACACAGATGTGAGTGTCCTTATAAATGCCCCCGGCAACCCTATCTGAGCAGGTCCTTAGGATATTATCTAGGAGAGGAGCCATCAGTCCTAGGGCATAAGCCAGATAGGTTCCCTGAATGACCATCTCAGTACACCCTAACACCAGCAGTGAACAGAATTTCCCATCTCCTCACAACGCCATCAGCCCTCATTGTTGATTGCCTTTCTATTTATCCTCTGTTCTGATGGGTGTAATATGTTATGTCCACTGTTTCAGTTGCATTAACATGACTGCATTAATACGAGTTTGAGGATCTCGCCTGTGAATTGACTACACATATCCTTTCCCCACTCTCTATGAGGTTTCTTGTGCTTTTCTTATTAATTTGCAGGAGCTCTTTGTAAAGTATAAAAATTCTTTACCTTTTTAGATCATGGTGACTATATTTTCCCAGGCTGATACCTGTTCATATTTGTTTACCAAACAGAAATCATTTTACCTAATATAATTAGATCCATTGTTCTTTATTTGACTTCTGGTTGCTCACCTTTGGCTCTGAAGATCTTTCTCATACATGTTCCTCTATTAGCCTTACCATCTTCCCTTTTACATCTAAAACTTTAATCAATCTGGAGTCATCCCTGTCAGGGTATGAGGACAGGCTGTAGCCTTACTTTATTACACATACTTTATTACTGTTTTTTAACTCCTGTTTCTTGTCACAACTAAACAATCCATCCTGACCCACGGCTTTGTGACACTACCTTCATCACTGAACCAGTTTGCCATATAAAGATGACCCGAGTTCTATGCCCTCTGTTTGTTCTTTTGGTCTATTGTATTTTTCGACCCTCTTATTTTATGTTTAAAAAAATCTTTAGGGTTGCATATTCTGTTTCTTAATATAATATTTTCTGTAACATAAACCCCAGATTTTAAACACCATAGACTTAAGTTCCAAGGCCTTTTAACTTACAGATAAAGAGCATGGTCTCTGCCATCATAGGGAACAGTGTTCAAATCCTGCCTTTACCACTCAACATCCATGTGACATTGCTTAGCAGTTTCCTATTGCTGCCGTAACAAATCATTACAAACTTAGTAGAATAAAGCAACACAAATAGTTCTGGAGATCATATGTCTAAAGTCAGTTGACAGGGTTTTATTCTTCCTGGAGGCTCTAGGGAAGAATCCATTTTCTTTCCTTTCTAGCTTCTTCTTCTTCTATTTTTTTTTTTAACGTTTACTTATTTTTGAGAGAGATAGAGTGTGTATGGGGAAGGGACAGAGAGAGAGAGAGAGACACAGAATCCAAAGCAGGCTCCAGGTTCTGAGCTGTCAACACAGAGCCCGACACAGGGCTTGAACACACAAACCAAGATCATGACCTGAGCCAAAGTCGGAAGCTCAACCGACTGAGCCACCCAGGTGCCCCTCCTTTCCAGCTTCTAGAGGCTGTCTGTATACTCCTGGACTCATGACCCCACATCTCCCTGACCTCTGCTTCCTTGTTGCACTTCCTTTTCTGACTCTTCTGCCTAACTCTTTTCCTCATAAGGACTCTTGCAATAATCCAAGATAATCTTCCCATCTCAAGGTCCTTAACTTAATCATGCCTCCCATGTGCCTTTTGCCTTGCAGGGTAACCATTCACAGGCTCTGGGGGTTAGGACATGGACATCTTTGCAGGGGGCATTATTCTACCCACCACACCTTGGACAGGTAAGGTAACCTGTATGAATGTCAGTTTCCTTATCTCGAAAATGGGGATGATACAGTAAGTACATCATGTCCGCTTGGCATGGTGCTGGGAACACAATGGATGCTTAATAACTGGCAAATATTTTTATCCTCATGCACCGTGTACGGCACTTGGAGAAATTTAGAGTAGATGAGGCATTTTGTGAGAGAAATGTTGAATTACGGAAAATAATCGTAACAGATCATTTTATTAGTATTTTTGGTACTAGACCAAGTGTCCTATTAAAGCCCAGGGCTTGTCTGGTTGTCATATTCTAATTGTCATCCCGGTGAGTGGAGTCAAAGTGTTTTACTCTGTGTTTGAAACACATAATCTCAGATGTTCCCTGAATTCTCTGAATTCATAGGAAACCAAGATTTTATCACCAGCTCTCTTTTGCTCGAGAGCTGGCATTGCATGGTTTCAATAAAGAAAATCACAGAGGACTGAAAGAGTCTGGTGTTCATAAATCAAGGTCTGTGTGTGAGAGATCTCAGGGGACTTAATTTGGCAAAGGGAAGTTCCCTGAATCAAGGCATATTACAATTTGTGTCTAATCAGATTAAGTAGATCAAGGAAGAGGGGGATCGTGTCATCCCTTGCAAGGCTGTACATTTCCAGAGCAGGAGCCATCAAAAGGAGGAGTCTGGATGTCAAGAGTAGGATGGTTGGAATGACCAAGTACAGGGTGATCACAAGGCCAGCATCAGGAGCACTGCAATCCCAGGAAGATTTCATCCTGGTACAAAAACAGCATTTTGGAATCCTGAGAATTTTGTTTCTGGCACTGGAATTAGGTTGCTTGTGTTTGAAACTGATTTATTAGCTGTGGCGTTGGGCGATGTTCTAATCTTTCTGTGCCTCGGTGTCTCCTGTTCCCAAAATGGTGAGGCTATAATGCGCATCCCTGGCCCCTATGTAGATTGAATGAGTTAATCTATTCAAAGTGCTCAGCCTCTCTCACTCAGCACACAGTTAGCTATTAGTATTGTTGTGATTGGCTGTCTCTCAAATGAACTGGATATCTTCCGAGGCTCGCAGGGGTTGAGTGATTCATGCATCACACTGTCGTCAATTAGGGACACATGACCAGGATTCCTTGTCTAAAGCTGCTCCAACTGGAGAGAGTTACTGCAATCTAGAGGACGTTACGAGATTGGGAACAACAAGGGCACCGCCTCTCCATTGTATTATGATTGCAAACGAGTCCAGGTTGCAAGTCTTTGAAAAAGCGGAGCTCCACTGCTCTCTGCAGTCAAACTCACCTTGGACTCTGTGGATCGAGAGCCAACTTGGCAGATATGAGACATTAACAGTGTATTAGTTGTGGTAGGCTCACTGCTGTAACAAACACATATTTCTAAGGCTTAATAAAATTGACATATTTCTATGGCTTAATAAAATTGCCTCTACCGGGGCGCCTGGGTGGCGCAGTCGGTTAAGGGTCCGACTTCAGCCAGGTCACGATCTCGCGGTCCGTGAGTTTGAGCCCCGCGTCAGGCTCTGGGCTGATGGCTCGGAGCCTGGAGCCTGTTTCCGATTCTGTGTCTCCCTCTCTCTCTGCCCCTCCCCCGTTCATGCTCTGTCTCTCTCTGTCCCAAAAAAATAAATAAATAAACGCTGAAAAAAAAAAATAAAAAAAAAAAAATTGCCTCTACCAAGTGAAGTCCAGAATAGGTGTTCCTGCTGTGTGGGCAGCTCCCCTCCAAGTAGCGATTAGGGACCCAAGCTCCTAACACCTTGAGTTCTGGAAATGGTGCCGTCATTTCCATTCCTGTTCCACGGGCTGCCGTCACATGGATACTTATGAACTGCAAGGGGATCTGGGAAATATGGTCCCGCGGTTGTTTCCGGGGAGAAGAGGACACAGATTGGATGACTAGCTAGTCGGTTTTGCTGGAGAAAATGACGTTTCTTCAGAGGACCGAATAGAAGCTCAGACAAAACTTCGCCTGCCAGCTTCCCCTCAGGTGAGCCCCCACCATCATCACCCCTTAGATTCAGGGAACTGCCCAGCCGGGAACGACCGAGGCTTGCCATCTACCCAAGATCACCTGTGTCCCTAATGAACCACCAAGGGTTTGGAACCAATGGTATCTTTCGGGTCTTGATGGCAGGGAGAATGGGGCCGTGAAAGGAAGACCAGGAAGCAAGCAGTGGATATCAGGGTTGCAAAAATGGGAAGGCCAAGAGGAACAATTGCTTTGAAATTAAAATACAATTTTTATTATGGAAGTATTTAAGCATACAGAAAAGTAGAAAAATAGCCTTACTACAAACATTTAAGTAAAAGAGTTAGAACCGCATTCAATTATGGAATAAGAGAAAAATATCCGTAATTCCACCACCTTCCAGCCCGTACTTGCTCTGGTGTATTTCTTCCTAGTTTGTTTTTCTGTTTTTGTCGTTTTCCTCCCGACCGTAAGTTTCCTCGCGGAGTTGTAAAGAAGAGAAAAGGCTATGATCCGGGACTGGGTAGCGTGTCCTTACAGCGGGCAGGGGTGGATTACCCGGAGTCCCCTGTGCTGTGTTCTTCACTCTGGGGGGCATTTCACGCTTTTCCAATTCTCCAGCAAAAATGAGGGGGGCGGGAGGTGAGGAGCACGAAGAAAGAGGATGCATAACCCCAGTCAGTCGTACGTTCAGTTTGTTAGCAACTCTGCGGGAAAGATTCCACGCAGGAGCCAGTGGAAACGCTTCCTCAAAACCACTTTCTCAAGGTGTCTCGCGCGCGCGGCTCCTGTAGCGAAGACAAACCCGTCAGCAGTTTCAACAGGTGGGGGCGTGTCGCCCCTCAGCTGTACGCCCCTCGGGTGGGGGCTGACCCGGTCCCCAGAGGATGCCAGCAGGTGGTGCCTCCGCGGCCCGGGTGCACTCTTAACGTCCCTTCCCTCCCTGCCTCGCTTCCCGCAGTGGCGGGAGGATGCACCCAGGACTGGCCTCCAACCCGAAGGGCACAGTTACCAAGGCTGGCCACCGTGCCACGAAGCCCCCGGCTGTGCCCGCGCAAGGCCTTCTTCCCGCGGACTGCTCCAGTCGCTGACTGTCACAAGGACCCCAACGCAGGTCGTTCCCAGGGGAACTGGGGCCCCCTGATGCCGGCTTTGCTACCTCTCCTCAGCCTGGCAGGCAGTGTAAGGCCTTCCTCCTCTTCTTCACTTCGGGCCAGACTCACCTTTGCCGGCTGGTCCGCCAGCCCTTCTGGCCTCATCTGGCTCCCACCCCGCTGTCCCTCCCATACGTGCTTCCCTTAATAAAATCCTCGTACGTGTAATTCCACTTGGCACCTACTTAGAAAATCCAGACCGACACACTTCCCCTACTCCCCTCCTTATGCTTCCTAGAATCACCTTCTCAAGTAAACAGCTTGTGCTGGACTCTTGTTGTCAGCATCTACTTCCGGGGAAGCCGGCCTAGAACAGAAGACACTACGGAGAAACTGCCCACACCACTCCCACTCATCACCCCGGAGCAGAATCTAGTCACATGGCCACATTGGACGAGGGAGGCCAGGCCAAGCAGTCTTCTCAGACGGGCCACGCGCGGGACGATGGATATTAGGGGGCCTGACGGCAGCGTGGCCACTCCTTACTCAGCCTTCAAGGCCTGTTTAAATTCCTCCAAGGCCAAGGTTCTGGAGCAGGATGTAAAGAGGTAGAGCCCTTGGACAAGTCTGTGCTGATAGAAATTAATGAAAATCAGCCCAAGTCTAACTTTATACTATAACGATTACTGTCTGCCCAAGACAAAAATCATGAAGTGTGTAAAGTATATGCCCTGAACGTAGCCCACCCTTCGGGCCATGGCCCCTTCTTTCCCTGTCAAATTCCCTCCGGAGCGTCAGCTGCCCAGAGCCCCTATTGCAATGTCCCAGCCCAGGCACTGATTCACCAACCCATTTCTCCTCCTTAACACATGCCTGTTCTGTTCCCCAAGGCTCTACATACTAATGATGTGGTAAGTTAATTTAACCTAAAGACGTTCGTGTTGGCTGAGGCTTAACTGTGACAGCAACCGGACGGACACGTGTGGCGCCTAAGTAGAGCCTGTTAACGCCTTATCCAGCGGATGGAACGGTCACTTGCCTGGCGACTGCCACTGAGTCCTAGATTCCATGTGACAAGCAAATATTACCTGTCTTAGGCTTTTCTTCCAACGCAGATAGCAGAAGTCAAGGCTAGGGCGTAAGTGGGTCGCCCCAAAGAAGGATCTCATAACCCAGCAAGCTGAGACTCCTTAAATTTTGCGGTCTGTTTTCCTTTGGGCTATGTTCTTTGGAATTTTTTTTTTTTCTGTCATGTTCAAGAAAGAAGCACTAGGTCCTTTGATTCAACACTAAACTGTTCACAACAGTTATCTCTAGAGAGAGAGATTGTAGGGCAGAGGTCAATGCCAAGTTATTATATTTCTACAGAGTCTGAATTTTTCATACCGAGCATATCAAGTTTTGGTAACTTTAAAAAATAATGTAGTTTATGATAAGCCCTTTGCCTCACCCTGTGGTAGGGACAAGGCATCCGTCCTATCTATTCTTGAGACGGCCTCTTTGTCTTTGGTAACTGATGACAAACCCAATCATTAGGGTCTTCTCTCTTGGGAATGCATTTGATTCCTTCCTGCTGTCATCTTTTTCTAACATGATATGAACTGTCCCTCAACCTTACCACCCACCCCATTGGTCAGCGGTTCTGATTAATTTAAGTAAAATTTTAAGTAAAATTAGAATGGAGGCCACATGTATTTGTCTGCAGTGCCTCGGCTTAGTGCCTAGTATAAAGTCGATCCTTTATAAATGTTTTTGAGTGATGGCTGAGCCCTCATATTCAAGGAACTCCTCACGACCGCAGAGTTTTAGTAAGGTGGCCACTGCAGTTCCTCTCCGGGAACGAACTAGCAATTCCTTGATGAGCTTTACCTGGGACATCCACCAAGATGCCGGATACAGTTGGAAAGGGGACATGATGGCCTGAATGATGGTATAATACTACAATCAGGAGTAACATTTGTGAAAACAACCACCCCTGCCCTACTTACCTAGTCACTGGGTAAGGTGCGTTAGGCTTCAAGGAGAAATTACTGGCCACCATCTCAGACTTCTGTGGGAACTTCAGAAACTAAAAATAAAACATAACCAGAGTTTTGTGTTTTGTGTTTTTGACAATGGTATGTCCTGGGCTGCATTAGCCACGTCAACACTCTCAGAGACGGCTTTCCTGACCTTTTTTTTAGGCCCCATTACCTGCCATTTAACTTTTGAAGTGATTTTCCAAATTTCACACCTTTGAGCCCCAGCCTTTTGCCAACGTGGTTGTGTGTTGTGAGAGAGGGGACTGCTTCATGGCACAGCAAAAGCAGATATGTCAAAGTCCAACCCTGGCCCTGCCGGTCCTGGCCCTGTGACCTTAACTCACTGAGCCTCAGTTTTCTCCTCTGTTAAATGGTATTAATAATGATAGCTGCCTCTAGCGTTTGTATTAGGAATTAAATGACATAATCTACCTTTTTTTTTTTTTCTTTAAAGCACTGGATACATAGAAAGCACTCAATAAATGGCAACCACTGTTAAAATCATCATCATCTTCAAAAACTTGTCAATGAGTCCAGAAGGACCTGAGATACAGGCCCGGAAAATCTCTTTTAAGCCAAAGAATACTAAAACGAGTAGAGTTCATTCTCCTAGCCCTCATGTTCCGTTCTTTGTAGAACTGGGAGGTGGGTGGGCTGGAGCAAAGGAGTGGGGAGTGGGGTGGGACCGCCAAGGGAGAATGAAGCCCGCTGATGGTAGGTTGGTAGTTCAGAAGCAACCATGCCAGCAGAGAGGAGACAGGAATTACCAAGAGTCCTGATGCCAGCTCTCTGCTGACATAATTAATGAGGCTGTTGTGCCAAAAATGAAGCATGTTGTTAATACACAGACTTGTTGGGTGCACAAGGGAAATGCAAATAAAAGTTTTGCCAAAAGGAGAGTGGGGTCAAATTGGCTCCAAAAGGAGACCACACTATCCGTAAGACAATAATGTACAGATAACAAAACCGAGAAGAAAAGGGGTAAAAAATAATTGATTTCAAACACAGGACCAACAGCCAAAAGATGGTGGGCTTTTAACACTATTACGTGGTGATTTTACTCTTTTTTTAAGTTTGTTTGTTTATGTATTTACAGCACGCGCACAAGCAGGGAAGGGGCAGAGAGACAGGGACAGAGAGAGAATCCCAAGCAGGCTCAACACCCTCACCAACTCGTGAATGGTGAGATCATGACCTGAGTCAAAATCAGGAGTCCCAAGTCACCTACAGAGCCTCCCAGACGCCCCTACTTTAGGTTCTTCACAGTGTGTCCAATTGGTCAAATTCACCTGTAACCAAATTCCAATGGAGTTTTAGCATTCAGGATTTTAATACGCATTCCATAGGATGTATAAGAGAAAACCTCAGAGATTAGTTTCCTCTTTACTTTGAAGGGCTCTTGAGCCCACAGGAAAAATTTGAGATTTCTGTGCCTGCCGGTCCCGTCATAAAAACAAAATGATTATCCGTTTGCCATTGACGTCTTCCCAAAGGTGGCTTCCGTTTTCTTTGAAAAAGGCCCTCCTGAATCACGTGGGAGGGATCGGGCCCCTGGGCTGCCTCTGCTGCGGGGGTGGGGGTCGGGGTGGGGGGAGACAGGGGTTGGAGCATGAGGTGCCGCCGAGGGCAGGGGAGCGGAGTCGGCCCCCTAGAGGCCGTTGCTCTGGCAGGTCTCGAGCAGGTGCGTCGCCCCAGCTGCGAGCCCCGGCCCCGCGCCCTGACCTTGGCCGCGCAGGGACCGCCCCTCGGGGGACCGGCTGGCTCAGCGGACCTCCCGCGGGGGGGCCAGGACGGCGGGGCGGGGCGGGGGGGGGGAGGGGCACTTGCCGGGGGGCGCTCTCGTCTCCCCTTCCCCCGTCGCTACCCATCCGGCTCGCTGCCCACCACGCTCTTATCCCGCCTTCTTTCCCGGCTTTTACCGGGCCCGGCGGTGACCCCGAGAGAACGCTCGGGGATCGAGAGGCGGTTTTAGGCGGCAGAATGCGGAAAGGTCTGTGTTATTTCCTTACAGTTCATTTACTTTTCCTTTGCATCCCGCCGGCTGCCGAGGGTCTGGTGACAGCAAGAAATACTTAGAAGCCGGCGCAGGTCCGCGGGGCTGGTGGCGGGGGCCGGACGCGCCGCGGCTGCGCGCACGCGCGCGGGGCGGGGGCGGGGGCGGGGGCGGGGGCGCGCGCTCGGGGGGCGTGCGCGTGCGTGCGCGCGCGCATTGTTTCCGCTGGAAACGGGGCCCCCGGCGGACGTTTGGGTGCGAGCGCGGTAGCCGTCGCCGGGGTTTGGGCGCCGTGGCCCGCGAGGCGCGCGGGGGGTTCCGGGCGCTTCGGCCGGCCCCGAGGCGGGGTTGTCCGCCGACGTTCGCTGAGCGCGTACTCTGTGCCCGGGCACCGCTCTCGCCCTTCCCTCGGCTTCACCCAGGTTATCCTCAGTGACCACCCGGGAAAGGAGGTGCCGGTGTCCCTCTCGGGTTCCGGAGGGGGAAGCGAGGCACTGAGAGGTTGAGCCGCAGAGCTGTTGAGCTCAGCGTGGCTTCGGAGTCTCCATCTTGCCGGCCGCCCCTTATTTCCTAAAGGCCGGAGCCCTTGGTCTCCCGTTGGAGAGCCGTAGGGTCATGGACCCGTTTCACGTCCCCCCAGGTCAAACACCATTTCGGTTCATCCGAAACCCAGAGGCCGCTCACGAAGGCGCAGAAGGCATCAGAGTAGCTGACTGTGGCTTGGCAAAGTGGGATCTCGCAACGCCTTATCTAATAAAGGTCACCGTCATTTTAAACCTACTGGTAGCATCTTTTATTCTAACTGTAACATTACATATAGTTGAACACGTTTGATTCTTGATTCCTATTAGGAAAATGTAGGAGAGCACAAAATCTCAGCGCCCCCTATGCCATAGATTGTTGAAAAATCCTTCCAGTCATTTTTCTGTGCATATGAAATATAATAAATTAAAATGGCTACATTAAAAAATGTAAAACAGTATAATGGACATTCTGCCTTGCACTCTTTTAAATTTAACAATACGTCAATGAACATTTCCCTGCCAGATATTCTCCTCCACCTCTTTTTAATGACTATTTCATTATACGATTTTGCCATAATTTAATTGCTAGCCTTGTTTTTTTAACATTTAGTTTTGCTATTATAAATAGTGAGCATCAGAATGCAGTAATCTTTGACACACCTTGACTATTCCCTTAGGACACATGGCTAGCAATGGAGTTGCCAGGTCAAAGAATATCACGGTTTCAAAGGGGTCACATACCTTCCAGAAAGGTAGACTCAGTCCACACACCTCTAGGTAGAATGAATGTGTCCATCCCCCTCCCAACCCCCCACCCCCGCCTCATTCTGGGTCATTGTTCAAGAGACTCTGTTAAACAAATGACACACTTAAAGAAAAAATACCTATGTAATGTTGGAATGTGCCGGGCTTCAAGAGAAAGACTACATTGTTGCAAATTTTTTAAACATTTGGAAAATTTGGTTTATTCGGATGCTCCCCTGACTGAATGGGACTCTGCAGAGGATATGGTTAAATGGGGACTTTTAGAGAAAGAAATTAGGAGAGTTAACTCTCCAACAATTTTTTTCTAAGGTGAGGAGACGGATGCTGTCTATAAACTGAAAAAGGAGGTATTAATCACTTCTTCTGCGGGGCCTTGGCTCCCTGGCCACTTACCCATTGTCAGGTCTGAAAACATGGACCGTGCCGCCGCCTGCCTCAGAGCTACTTGCAGAAATATTCAAGGCAGCAAACCTGGGCAATTAGAGGTTTCTGTTCATTTTCCTCCCCTTTCATTCTACCAACTCCCCCTCCTCCCCATCAGCAAGTTGGAGTGACAAATATTTTAAGTCAGCTTGTCACGCATGAGCAGCGCAGCTGTGTGAATGACTGATTTTCTTGACATTCTGAACAGCTTTGTGTGAGCGCGTGGAGACCTGCAGACCCTCAAGTCCGACACCGTCTGACTTACAAGACGCCGCGGGTTTGGTATTTGAGGCAATAGTGGGGGTCTGGGCAGGTGGCGTTTTAGGACCAGGAAATGAACAGGCCTGCAGTCTGCAGACGTTTTTTGGAATATACGTGTTTGTTGCAATGACCTCTAGGTGGATTTCTGCAGCGACAAAGAAGAGGCTTTTAGGGTGTGGTTTAAATTCCTTTCCTTGCAAAGCTTGCTCTCAAATCACTTTTGCCCAACGGGCCGGAGACCACGATGTCCTTAGAGAATCTGAAAGAGGCACTTGGACCTGGCTGGCCTTTTTTCTCCCCACTCAGCATTGCAGCAAGAGTAACAGATACCTATTTAGGGAAGGCATGTTCCCTTTTTATATGCAAACCTTGTTGCTAAAAATTCTCTCTTAGATGAATTATTAAACCCAATTTATAAAATAAGGACAGTACAGATTTCCTCTTGAGCTATTCTTTCTCTTTGATACGTGATCCCCACGTCTGCTGGTGGAGAAAAGCAGAGACAGTATGAGAGGCCAGGTGGGGGTGGGAGGAAGGAGGTACGAAAGGTCACTTTAGCACTGCAGGAATTCCCTGAATGCTTGGGCCCCTTGGGGCACATTCGGAATTCTTTAATCATCCTATACAAATGCACAGAAACATAATTATTTTGTAAACCTAGATGTCTGTCTCGTCATGGTCTAAGAAAGTAGGAATATTTAACATATTGAAATTCCTCTAAGAAACAGTACTACTGTCTTTGGGAACATCTGCGTTTGGAGCATTCAGGTAGGTGCTCTCAAGGGAGAGAGAAGGTTATTCTTTTTCATTCAAGGGGAGGGATTTTTGTGTTGCTCTTGAAGGAGACTCCGCAGGAAAGCTGCTGGAGGAGTTGAGCCGATGCGAAGCCACCACCGGAGAGGTGTGGTGGCCCCAGGGTGTTCTGAGATCCGGGAGACCTGGATGCTCAACTAACAGGACATGTAAACCGCCCCCCTCCTTTATGACATCTTCAGTAACATCTATACTTTCTAGACGCACGAAAGCCTTTGCTAATTAATATTCTCCTTACATGGTTTAGAGCTGTTACGGAATTCACATCCCTTTCTGCAATGCATACATTTTTATAGTCATTGTGGAAAAGAAGTTAACCATGAAGTTGAAGTTCATACTTTAATGCCACCTTTAGGTGCTGCCTCCCAGGCTAGTTTTTCCTGCTGTTGGATCTGCTCTGTGTCATCAACGTCCCCAATACATGCAACGTGGCCCCAGGGCCAGCAGCGTCACGTGGGAGCTGGATAGACCTCGTGATGCAGAATCTGCTTTTTAACAAGATCCCCAGTGATTCAGGGGCACTTGACAGTTTGCAAAGCGCTGGTCTACAGCACTGGTTCTAAACTGGCTGCCCACGGGCATCCCTGGAGAGCTTCACGCACTATAGTCCTGAGTCCCACATCCAGAGATTCCGATTTCGTTGCTTGGGGGAGGGAGGACCCCGAGGATTTTTCAAGCCTCTCAGATGATTATAATGGTATTTGATTATAAGAATGTTTGAAAAACACTGATCTCAGAACACTTCCTTTTCCAAATCGTTTTTAAACCCAGACACCTTGTGAAGTACCCGTTCTGGACACAAAGTTCGCTGCCTTCACCAGCCGCAGGCGAAAGCTCCTGTGTAACAGATTTTCACCACTAGCCTCCGTGGAAGACTTAAGCCCATGGCAGACATTCAGAGGAGTTTCGGGGATTGTGACAGGGAGAAACTTAGTGTGTCTGACTCCATATTGCTCCCATTTCTCTTGCTGCTGTCACCTGTAGCTTAGAAACTCCTGCTCAGCCCTGCACGTAGGCACGCTACGGCTAAGATTTGCAGAAATCACCTTTCCCCCGAAACCCACCTCACCCGAGGAGAGAAGGAAGCACGTACAGAAATGACTACGCCATGGCATGATTTACAGGAATGAAATGGCCAGATTCCTGTACACAGAGATCAACTGACCAAGGACAAAGAGTTTACACCACCTTCCTGGGTTGTCTACAGATGTCAGTCACCTTTTGACTCCACCTCTGTCCCCCTGCCCTCACATAAAAGAAGCGCAGCCTTATGCTCGGGGAGACGATCGCTGGGACAAGAGTCTGCCATCTCCTGGGCTTGCCGGCTTTCTGGACAAAGTCGCTCTCCTTGTCTCAGCATCCTGCCTCTCGACTTACTGGCCTGTCACGCGGTGATTGGAAGGAGCTGGGTCCCGGTAACGGGGTCGCTCTGTTCTCACACCTTGTGCCCCACCTTCTGCTTCTGGCTGCCCAATATGGTGGCTCAGGGCAAGGGCTCTGGGGTTGGAAGGCCTGAGTCCACGCCACAGCCCTGCGAATGGATACCTACTCCCTCGAAGGCTGCATTCCCCTCTGTAAGTGGGGTTGATAATAGTACTTACCTCACAGGATGAGGACGGGATCTGAGAGGTAATGCACGGAGACCACGTCCCAGGACTCGTATTCAAACAATAAAGAGAACATAACCCAACAGGACTAAGAGGAGGAAACCCTAATTAGTGTTCAGCTTTCTCTGCGGTTAAAAGCTTGCACATGGGGTTGCCAACAAGCAACATGCCCGTTCGTGCCGCAGACACCTAGAAAAACTCGGGAATCCAAGGGCCAGGTATCTCTGAAAGTCAGGGTAAGTGGAAAGGCTGAGGAAGAGAACCCATAAGTCTGTCTGGAGGGCAGTCAAGTCCCTGCCCTTCCCCATCCCAGCAGAGCGCCTGGAGTTTTCCCTCTGGAGAAAGAGACCCAGGGCAGCTCCTGGTTTGGAGATGCCAGGCGTGGCTGGGGAGGAGGTGAGGGCTGGACGGAAATGAGAGGAAGTGAAATTGTGATCTTACCCCTGCTTCGGTCCTCTTTCCCAACTAGGTTCCCAGTGCCAGTTGCCCCGGCATCCATTCTCCAGCCAGAAACCAGAGAAAAGACAAAAATGTTGAATTTGAGAGAAGAAGCGTCTAAACGAACAGCAGGGCTGCTGCCTGATGGTCCTTAGTGAAGCCACGGCTGGCCAGCCCTTTCCCACTTGAAGAGTTTCCAGCCAACCTTTGAGGCCACTGTCCTAGCATAAAGGGAGGCAAAGATCACAGGAAAACCCCTCAACATGGAAAGCGGATATCAAAATAGATGAGAAGAAAAAGAATGGAGTCAACAGAGGTCATGCCCCACCCTTGAGGGGAGACAAGTCATGGCACCCATGAGGCGAGAGTGCTGAGAAGACGGTAGGGGGGTTGGAAAACAGTAGACAACAAATAAGATGAAATGAAGAGGACGGGGCTAGAAGCCAAGATCATCTCTCAGGAAGTGTGATGAAGAGCACTAGGTGACATAAGACATCCGATAGAAAACAAAAGGTATTCTATGGAGAACAACAACAACAACAACAAATGGAGGGGAAGTTATCAGAGGAAACAATATTTTAAAATATCCCAAAACTAAAGAATATGATTTTTCACACCAAACAGGCCCAGAATAAGGGCCCAGTACACTGGATTTTTTTAGTAGGGGAGAAGGACCCACCTAAAGCACATTTGCATGGAATTTAAATATTTCAGGAGTTAAGAGCAGATTCTTAAAAAGTGCTCTGGGAGAGAAGGGGCAAGAAGAACAGATTAGGGGTCACTTGCACAGGGCTAGGGGTCAGAGGAGCACCGACTTTCTCGGCAACGTTGGAATCTAGAAGACAGGGCAACAAGACTTTCAAAATGCCGAAGAAAGCATGTTTCTGGTCTAGAACTCTATATGGTAGTCCCCCCTATCCACGGGGGATACATTCCAAGACCCCAGTGGATGCCCGAAATTGTGACTAGTGCCAAACCCTATACGTGCTGTGTTTTCTTCCTACACGTGCATCCCTATGATAAGGCGTAATTTATAAAGTAGGCACAGTAAGAGATTAACAACAAAACTAATAAAATAGAACAATTACAACAATCTATTGTGATAAAAGTTACGTGGATGTGGTCTCTCTCGGTCTCTCTCTCAAAATATCTTATTGTACTGTGCTCACCCTTCTTCTTCTTGTGATGATGTGAGATGACAGAATGCCTACCTGGTGAGGTGAAGGAAGGTGAATGACCAGACACTGTGACGTAGCATCAGGCTAGTCCCGACCTGACAGTACGTCAGAAGGAGGTTCGTACCCGGTCAGACAACCAAGGGCAGTCTCTGAATGATCGTAGAAATACACCACGAAAGGGAATTAACAAAGGGAAAGGAAGGCACAGGAGCTGAGAAATGGATGCGACACCGAAGGAAGGCGGAGGGAATTCCAGGTTCCGTGAGTGGAGCCCTAGGCTCACCACTGGGAAGCAAGGACGGGGAGCCACCAGCCCAGACTGGAACAGGAGGAGGGACGGCTCCAGGAGGACATCTCCAAAATACAGGCGGAACCGACATGCTGGAATACGCGGAGGAGGATTTTGCATCTCTTCTGGAGAGTTTGTGGGGAGAATTGGTGGTGACCTGAAGTTGTGCGAATGGCAAAAAGGCCAGTTCTTAAGTCCAGGGAAAACAAGAAGTCGTATATGAAAGGAAATGTAATACTTTTCTGGAGCAGCTTGACCAATGTTTTCTCAGTAAAAATAATATATTCATGGAATATTTACTTAACAAACAATGTGATATGATTACATGGGGAGGATGTGGTGGGAAAGTGGATAAGGTATGTGTGCTAACGCCCTCATCACCCATAGCAGGAAGGCAGGAGATTATGTCTAAAATGGAAAAATCAACACCGTAGTGTAAGCCTTTTGCTCAGACACATGGAGGTAAATAAAAAACTCTATTTGCCAAAGAGTTGGATGTGGGGGTAGGAGCCCCGGGAAGGGAAAGGCTGTTTTTCTCACTACCCTTTGAGTACTGTTTGGCTTTTTAAAACACATGTAGGTTAATATGTTAAGACATCTTTGGCACAACTAGAATTAAATTTTCAAACAGTGCTGAGCCCCGGGCCTGGCCCACGGTGAGTGTTGGCCAGTGTGAGGAAGCTGCCCTTCCCATTTCTGTCCCCAGCCCCCTTGGCTTTTCTCGGCAAACTTGAGAGGGAAGGTGCGAAAGCTGGCCAGTGCGATTTTTTCCAACTTCACGTCTCTCTTGTGCACTGAAAAGAGCCGGCTGCAGCATCGGTTTCAGTCGCTGTCTGCCTTAGCCGATTAGGCGGCTCTAGTAAGTTATGGTAGACCAGGGGCACGGGCAACAACATTTCTCACGGTTCCAGAAATGAGAAGTCCAGGATCAAGGTGCTGGCCCGTCTGGTTCTCCGTGAGGGCCCAATTCCCAGGCTGTCGGCGGCCACCTTCTCAGTGTGTCCCCACGTGGTGGAGACAGAACGGGCAAGCTTCTCCCCGCTCTTGTGAGGACCCTTGCCCCGTCCTGGGGACGCCCCCCTCACGACCTAATTAGCTCCCAGTAGCTCCAAATACCTTCCCATTTGGGTTTCCACATATGAATCTGGGGGTCTCATTCAGCCCATCGCATCGGTGTGCTGCCTCATTTTTGTTTTTTTGCTACGTTTTGCCCTCACAGAGACGGTCCTTCGGCACTGTACTTTGTTGGAGAAACTCAGTGCACAGGAAACTTCCAGAATGGTTTTGGCTGCTTTAGTCATTGAAATAAATGGTGTTTTAAAAAAGAAATCTGTACTTTTCACCTTCTACATAACCAGGGATTTCTCTTACATATGAGGATGTTATGTGTGTGAAAAATCAGGGTCTTTTGGAGTAGCGGCAGGGATGGGTTAAAGGTTCCCCACTGAAATAGTCGAGGCCTTTGCGCAAAATGCCCCTCTGCCTTATGCTGCTGGGAGGGGAGGGGCTTGTACACTGAGGGCCTTATGTGGGTGGAAAGCTGTACCTGTTAGAGCGGACTGTTTCCTGGGAATCAGTGAAAGGGCTGAGCCTGTGCATGTGGGCTGTCTAGGGGTGAATGGAGCACCACCCCGGATCCCAGAGTCTGGGGGGTCTGGGGAGGGGGTGGGGGGAGGCCCGGTAGTAAATGCTGAGAACGCACAGACACCTGTGGAGGACAGGGGACCCGGCTCCTCACTGTGGATGTGGGGGTCCACAGGCCTCATACCTCCATGCGGCAGGGCCGGGGGAGCCCTACTGACACGGGGCTTAGAAGAGTTCCCTGTGTCTCTGATGCTTTCGCACAGCCACGTGGCTGTCTTCACCTCTGCAGAGAACAGGACGGCCTGGCGTTTGGACAGGAGACAGGCTTGCCTCCTGGAAAAAAAAAAAGCCCTCTCAGTGACCAAAGTGTGTTTCTTTTCTTAAAGTCACTTTCTCCCCCTCGCATTCCCATAACCAAGCTGAAGGTACAGGGCACCCAACAGGGCGCCCGTCTACACATCTCAGTTCAGCTCCTCATCCGCAGTGACTGAAACAGCAAAAAGAATTTTTAAAAATAAGTTTTGTCGTCAGCCTCGCTTGATCCCGGGCAGCACTGTTCCTGCAGATGTGGTGAAACCCTCTCACAGGCCAGCTTGCTTTGTTCCGGAGGCAATTTGTACAGAAAGCAGCAAGCTCCCCGATGCCAGACGGCAGGGAGATAGACCGCCATCCAGGCCCTGCTGCTGGGAGCCGCGGGTGGGGCGCTGGGTGTGGGGGTGCGAGTGTGCGTGTGTGTGAGCGCGTGTGTGAGTGTGCGGGGGTGGGGGGGCCGGAAGGCGTGGTGGGCAGGGGTGGAAAAGACGAAGGAGGAAGGGTGCTTACGAGGTTGAACCCCACTCTCGGGGCCTGTTCTGTGTGTTTAACAATGAGTGATCTGTTCTGTCTTAACTATTCAGCCTCTTGGTATGAAAATCCCAGCAAGATTCCACCAAATTTATTTTTAAAGTACTTGCAATTTGAAGATGGACTTCAGAAAGACTTTCTGTTTGCACTGGGGGTGATTGCAGATAATTTCTTTTTCGAAATGAACCCCTTGCCCTTTCTGCAGGGGAGAGAAGATGTTTCCCGTGAAAAGAGCTGTCACGACAGGGGGCACCCATTCTTTATTAGCAACAGGATAATAAGTCCTGTTTCATGAGAAAAGTATAGACGGTCTAAGAAGGAAGACGTTCCTGCACGGCGTGCCTGTGCCCCATCCGCAGCTGCTGCCATGTGGCAGCGTGGTTCCTAATTTTAAGGACGGCATTGGGAAAGAAAGCATGTGTTCTGAGCAGAGAGCTTCACTCCACAGCGACTCAGTCCTGTGCAAAGGGGCTCGACAGAGCACGGGGGTACCAGAGGTGATTTTAGGTGGGACACAGCAAGCACGTTTCTTTTTTCAAGTCATGGATTTATTTTAATGTGTGTTAGAAAGGTGACAACCAGCATATCGGGTTCACAATGACATGGAGACATAATATTCCTCTAAGACAAATCATTTCGATTTTTAAAACGTGTTTAAGAAACAGTCAGCCAGGAGTGGATCATAATAATCCGGGAGAGTATCACCCCAGGTTAGGTGAGAAAAAGAATCCTCCCTGGTGGTCTCCTTTGGCAAGACTTGATGAGGGGGCCGATCGCAGATCCCCGGGACAGGGTAAATGGAGCCCTGAAACCTGCTAACGGTGGCCCCCCAGAGGAGCCCCAGCGGCAGCTGTTAGCACTGAGGCCCAAAAAGGTTAAAGAAGGGAACCGGGCCTCACTGAGAGCTGAGGTGCCAATGGGTCCCGCTGTAGACGGAGACAGGATGCCCAAGTGAGGAGAGTCCCCGGGCCTCTTCCTTGGAGCTCTCTGCTTTTGCCAGGGCCTTCCGTGGGCCAAGCCGCTCGGCCGGTGGCAGGGGGCGGGAATGGCGAAGGCAGTGCACGATGGCTGCGGCTTGGCTTTTCACAGCGGTCTGGCGAGGTTGATGTGATCACCGCCACTTTCTGGATGAGAAAGCCATGCCTTAGATGGGTTAACAGTTCCTAAGCTTACACTGCTGATGAGTAGATCTTCACCTCTGCTGAGGGTAACACTGGGTCTCAATCCAGATCTGATGGTCATCAAGCCTGAGCTCTTAGCCATCACACTATACACACAGACACGCACACACCCACACCCCCCCACACACACACCCCTCTTATATGACAACCAGCAAACTGATATTGGAACTGTGTTCACAATGGCTATACATAATAAAGCATATTAAAAACGTAGTCGAGGGGCACCTGGGTGGCTCAGTCGGTTAAGCGTCCGACTTCGGCTCAGGCCGTGATCTTGCGGTGTGTGAGTTCGAGCCCCGTGTGGGTCTCTGTGCTGACAGCTCAGAGCCTGGAGCCTGCTTTATATTCTGCGTCTCCCTCTCCCTCTGCCCCTCCCCTACTCGCACTCTGTCTCTCTCTCTCTCTCAAAAATAAATAAACGTTAAAAGAAAATTCAAAAACGAAGTCGAAGTGCTGATGTTTCATTCCTTTCCAAGACCTCTGTGGTCAGGAGCACACAGCTGGCTTCGCGTGTAGACGAGGTTCAGCCATCACACCACATCTTGGTAATTTACCCCAGGCCTTGTTATTCTAGCCACAGACATAAACCCTATTTGTCCAAGTGCCGGAGTCTGGTTGACTCTCCTTAGGGCCTCACACTCAAGGACAGGGCTCCTGGCCAAATTAAAGTGGGGCCTGGGAGAGTACAAATGCACTTAAAAAATAATAATAATTGCATGTACTTTCTTTAATGAGGTCTCATTCCCACTTGGCAGCAGGAAGACTGAATTCAGTCCCCTCCAGCAAAGGCCAGCCTAATCCAATAAAAATGTTAGTCTAATCCAAGAATTCAATCACAGTCCAGCTCAAAGTTCTCACTGGGAGAGGTGCTTCCCATCCCCCACCAGATGGGAAGCTCTCAGGGGCCTCCAGCCAGCCCTCAGCCTAGCGAGCAGGGGCAAGCCGGAACCCCACGGGGGCAAGCCTGCGTGGCTTTCACGGCCGCTGTTCTCCCCTCGGCTCCGTCGTGTTCAGCTGCCAGCTCCGAGCCCATTTCGTGGCTCTGGGCTGTCTAGCAGGTGGGCACCTTCTGCCGAGCATGTGCAGAAGCATAGTGGCTGCTACGAGCCCCTTTACCCAAGTAGGCTGTCCGCCTCCCAGCCTTTGCCAGTGAACCCTCTGCTCCTCTGGGCAATCTTTGGAGGTGAGGAGAGTAGGCCACCATACTTTTGAAATTGACTTTTTAAATGGTTATGAGAAGCGGGCGGCGGGGAGGAAGAATCCCCGTCTGGTTCCAGATAGCCTGGACTCCCTTGAATAGATGGCGTGAGGCAGGCTTAAACGCTAATGCTTTATCCGAAGGTACAGTCCCAGCCCTACTTGGAGAGGCTGGTCATCTTGCTGCGCGGGATGTCTCTGAACAGATTTTTCGGAAATCCCAGGCCTTGAAAGAGTCCATTGTGGTGGAATGGAGAGAACTTCACTGGTCAAGTTCTCTACACGGGGAGTTAAGTTCCCTGCGCCTCCGGGTTATATCGCCCGAGTCCTTCGGGAGCCACTGGGGAAGCCAGATCCCAGGAAATAGCCAGCATGATAGGTCCTCTGAGTCTTGAAGTCATGGGAGCAACCAGAGACCCATGAGGAGGCCTCAGGTGGGTAGAACTTAGTTGCCTCCCAGAAGCCCTCATGGCAGAGGCTGGGCGTGGTGGTGGCCCCTTGAGAGAATGAGGCAGCGCGTGAGGTGTCTGATACAGAGAGGGTGATTTTTCCTTTTTACATATTCTAGAAGAAACTGGGCTGAAATCAGGCTAAAATGACCTCCAAAATGTCCCAGTATAAAAAACACATGATGGGTCACTTGGGAAAGAGGCTTCCCTCAGCATGCCCAGGATTCTCTCTGCTCCGTTCCAGGCTCTGAACCTGTGCGCAACTGTGGCAACCCTCCACGGCACAGAGACCTGGGACTGCTTTTCCAAGTGTGAGTTGGAGCTATGGTGTGTCCCAGTGGTTAGCCCTAGGGCTTTCCTGATACACAGTTGTGCAGAGTAAATGAGGCAAACCCAGGGTTTCCCACATTTGGGGCATTTGCACGCTGCCTTCACACTTTGCCCCTGACCTGCACACCATCTGTTTTTATTATTTAGTTGATATCTTTCTTTCATGTTTTTAATGTTTATTTATTTGAGAGAAAGAAAGAGAGAGAGAGAGAGAGAGAGAGAGAGAGGAGAGAGAGGGCACGCACAAGCAGGGGAGGGGCAGAGAGAGAGAGAGAGAGAGAGAGAGAATCCCAAGCAGGCTCTGCGATGTTAGCACAGAGCCCTATGCAGGGCTCGAACTCACAGACTGTGAGATCATGACCTGAGCTGAAGTCAAGAGTCAGATGCTTAGCCGACGGAGCCACCCAGGCTCCCCATTGATAGCTTTCTTTAAATTGACCCGATTTTAAACCGAACTCTTACGCTAAGCACAGTTACTTGTGAATTCTCTAGGATGACAAGCTGGTCATATACATATTCATAACACATACTAGAATGAGCGTGTGAGTCTTAAATTGAGAAGATGATCATCATCTGACACCATCTCATCTGTGGAAAGCCGCACAAGGCTGCACCTCGACGGACGCTGAGCTAATCTGCATATTCAGGCAGAATCTGGTGTTGCGTGAATGTTCTCCGCGCCGGCTCCTTCAGCCCTGGCCGAGGCTGTGCCGTGTACTTCCTGAGCGTGCGCTGCTCATTTGGTCTCCTGCTCTTCCGTCTTGCCTGCTGCCCAGGGGAGCAAAGCCTGCCTCCCACTGCCTCTCAGGCTGCTCCCGGACGCTGTTCTCCCATTCCCATGCAAACGCCCTTCTTGACAGTCCTGTCATTGGTCCCTACCTCCCCCTCCTCTCCCGGTGGCCACCTTCCACAACCTTCTGATCACACTCCCTCTCTTTCCCTAAACACTTGGACGCCTGCCACTTGTTTTTTTTTTCTCCACTCCAAGCCCCTCCATAGACTTCATGGCTTCAGCTTTGATGTCCAACTTTGACCTCTTCCAATAACTCCAATAACCACTTCGTCACCTCCCCTTCCGGCAAACCATGGATGGCTGCATACCGTGGAGCTCACCACCTCCTGGAATTACACAACCTCAGAAATCGTTTAATCTCATGGGGCTCCTGGGTGGCTCAGTCGGTTAAGCGGCTGACTCTTGGTTTGGGCTCAGGTCGTGGTCTCACGGTTCACGAGGTCAAGCCCCACGTTGGGCTCCGTGCTCACGGCTCAGAGCCTGCCTGGGGTTCTCTTTCTCCTTCTCTCTCGGCCTTTCCCTGCTCTCTCTCTTTCAAAATAAATAAACATTAAAAAAAGAAATCTTTTGATCTCAGGCTTCACACTTCACCCTTCCAACCCTTTGCGCCCTTATTCCCCGTGTTCTGCCTCCTGAACTTCATTCGGACTCTAATACTTTGATCCCTTCCCCCTTTTTGCCACAGTTCCTCATCCACTTTCCCTGCCCAGTCTGTGTCCTGTGAGGTTTTCCTTAGTGACTGGGAGGGTCCTGGCCGCTTTCTGTTTCCACCACACACATCGTACAAACCCCCAACCTTGGAGCAATCAACCTACCTGCAGGCCAGTCCCATACGTGGGCTGCGGTGAGAGGGGGGGTGTGGGCTGAGCTCTGTTGCCGCAAAGCTGTCCAGCCTTTTCTCCGTTCTTTGTTTTGTTCTTCTTTCCCGATTTTTGGTACTGTTGGATAAGGCTGCTGAAGAGGGGGAAAAAGGATTTGTAAGTGTTCTGAAAACTATAAAGTGCGTATTTTAAAAGCCAAGCATTGCATCCTGATCATAAAAGACCTGACATGCCCCATTGAGGGATTCACAACCCAGCACTTGTGAGAGCAGCTCCTTTGACCTCACCTGGGACTGGGACGTACACTTCTGTTTGAAATGCCTTCCCCTTTCAAAACCTTCAAATTGCCCTGGAGTCACTTCTTATAGGAAACCTGGTCTCAGCCCCGGGCTCGGTGGCGGCCCCTCCCGTTGTGCTCCTTGCTGGATTTTCTAACGAGCTGGCTATTTGTTGGGTTCCCCCTTAGCCTGGGCTGCGGGTTTTTGAGGGCAAGGACTGTGTCTAACTCATTTCATTCCTCCACCTCTCGGTCCAGAGCAGGCCCACAAAACTGAAATGAAGGGGAGCGAGAAGGGGAACTCCAACCTCTTTTGGAGAACAACAAAGAAAATGTAGTGCATAAGATGGTGATGAGCCACAAGAGACAATATTTTGTCTGCTTAGCATTCTACCTTCTGGGGAAAGCATCTGTTCCCCACTCCAACCATGTGGAATGGAAGGTAACAATCCCAGGATGTCTCTCCCTCGGCCGCTGTTGGCTGGCCTCGGCGGAGCCAATCAGAGTGCTTCCTGGGATTTTTGAACTGGAATTGGAATAAGGGATGCAGCTCCTCCTTGTTGGGAAGGCTGCGAAACACGAGGCTGGGAGCTACTGGCGGCCATGTTCAGAAGTCCGCGTGCGTGAGAGAGAACGTACTCCAGGGGAGAAGGAGTTGAGGGACAGGAGGAGTCCCTGGTCCCCATCACCCCGGGCACCCAGGCTGCCGGTCTGAAACAGATGGAGTCCTCTCATCAAATCACCCTTTGGATCTAAGCTAGATGGAGTTGAGTTCCTGACATTTACAGTTAAAAGCAGGCCGGCTGACCAACGCATGTGCTGGAGAGAATTATGCTAAGTGAAGTCAGTCAGTCAGAGAAAGACAAATACATATGATTTCACTCATGTGAGGAATTTAAGAAACAAAACAAATGAGCATAGGGGAACAGAGAGAGAGAGAGAGAACCAAGAAACAGACTCTAGAGAACAACCTGATCCTTACCAGAAGGGAGGCGGGTGGGGGATGGGTGAAATAGGTGATGGGGATTGAGGAGGGCACTTGTGATGAGCACCAGTGTGGTGTTGGAAGGAAGTGATGAATCACTAAATGGTACTTCTGAGACTAATATAGCACTGTATATCAACTAACTGGAATTTAAGTAAAAACTTAAAAAAAAAAAGAACACCAACATGGTCCAAAGAAATGCGTTGACGCTCGATCTGATAATGTCATGCTCCTCATTTTGTCCCATCTATTTTATCGAGGAATCTTTTACACAGGGTGAAACTCTCCCTCTGTCGTGCACGATCTTGCAAGTCTTGCGGAAAGTAGGCTCGTGGAAACCCTAGCACGGTTACAATAAAGACCAGCTCTGTCACCCCCCCTAGAGATGTGCTTTTGCAGGAATGTCGTATACGTGGAGCCCCGCGGTGTGTAGGAACTAGCATAGCCCCTGTGAGATGCATCCCTGTCACCGAGTGTACCGGTAACTCAGTCCTTTACACGGCTGTATAGTGTTCTGTTGTTCAACGCACCATGGCTTGTTTATCCATCCCCCCTTGGACATTTGAATTGTTTCCAGAGGTTTCTCTCAACATCTGCCCCACCCTCTGCTCCAGGCCCTTTGCAATTGCCCCTCAGAGAGGATGTCTCTCCAGGCCCTCACCCCTCTCCTAGCAATAGATGCTACCACTTGTTACCTTGACGCTTGCTGCCCTAGTCATGGCAGGTGGGTGGAGTGATTCACAGTCTTGCACAGGCATGGTGTCCCCGTGCCGCAGGAGTGAGTCCTTCTTCTTGCTCCATACCGCCCCCAGCCGTAGGAGGCATTTCATAGTCTGGGTCCAGGATGCACTTGCGCCTTTTCCTCGGGTGGAGGCCTTTTCTGTTCTCCCAGCTGCAGAGGATGCTCTGAGGGCAGAAGAGCGGGCCGTCCTTCCCACATCGGCTTGATGCCGTTCCACGGGGAAGAAGGACTGCTTGCCCTCCCCGCAGCAGCTCAGGACTCTCGCTGCGCTCCTCGCCTTCCTATGAGTGCTTGCTGGGCCAGTGGGGGAAAGCTCGAAGGCGGGGCAAAGTCCCTGTGTCTGTGGCTCTCAGGAGCTCCATGTTCCCACCCTTGGTCTTCAGCAAATCGGAGGTCCTTTTCTTACTAGCGTGGCATCTGGTGACATCTGTTCTAGTAAGCAAGTTCCTTGGAGGTGACCGGCTCTCTTCAGATTTGGGATTAGATATTTAGCTGGTGGCTTCGTCTGTCCCGGGGGATCCAGAGAAGTTGTTAACTTGTACAACGTTCAGTCTGTTCTTCTTGTAAGGGGGGGAGTGATGTGTCCCCAGCTTTCTCTATCATACGTGAAAGCCAGAAGTCCATGCTCACTTTTAAACAGAAGATGGAAAATAGATCCCCATTTTGGATGGAGAGGCAGTGACTTCAAGCAGGAGAGGGGGCCTCCCATGAGTCAACCCCAGCCCTACGTTATTTTTAGTTGACCCCCCGGAATTTGGAAAAAAAAAAAAAAAAACAAACTTGAGTTGGCTTCCAATATTTTAAAATCTGAAATTTTCTCATAAAAATCTGACTCTGGGCTTCTCTTGAAAAAAAATAAGAATTGCCCGCTGCGATCATCACCAGGCTGTTTCCTTGATGTGGGGCATGGTCCTCTAGTTCCCCGCCGTCCCTGGCACACGTGTGACACTCGGCTTGTGTCATGCACCTTCTTATCCTCCCTGCCCCGCAAGGGCCAGTGAGAAGGCTGAGCCCAGAGGTACTGGTAAAGGAGTAGCAGTGGTGAACATGTTAAACCGCTTCCGGTCGACAGGCAAAGAGCCCTTCCTTGAGCCCCCAGACAACCCCACCACGCCAGGCGTGTTGGCATCCTCCGTAGAAACCCTCATGCCAAAGGGCTGAAGCTGCAAACCCCACAGTCTGGCAGCAGAGTGAGGGCCAGCAATCACCATGACCGGATGATGTCTGCCCCATCCCGGTGAGCAGGGTGACCCTTAAAATCCTGAGGCTCACAAGTACCACATAAGCTCTTGGCTCTGAGGTGAGTAGGCTGGTGCTGTTTAAAGTGATCTTGTCCGGGGCGCCTGGGCGGCTCAGTCGGTTGAGCATCTGACTTCGGCCCAGGTCACGATCTCACGGTTCATGGGTTCAAGCCCCGCGTCGGGCTCTGTGCTGACAGCTCAGAGCCTGGAGCCTGCTTCCGATTCTGTCTCCCTCTCTCTCCGCCCCTAACCCACTAGCATTCTGTCTCTGTCTCAAAAATAAGCATTAAAAAAAAATTTTTTTTTAAATAAAGTGATCTTGTCCAACAAGGCTTTGGAAGCTCTGCTTGTAGAAATCATTGGAGCAGCAGAACTTGGCACTGGATGCTGGTTCTAGAAGCATAAGAAGAGACCAAGAACCAATAGGAAGTGAGAAATTCAAGGGACGGGACAGAGAAGCTAGAGCAACAGGAAAATCCGGAAGCAGGGCTGATATGTGTTGGAGATAAACCAGAAAACGGCCACGCCTCAGGGTGGCCCCTTATCAGGGACTTTTTTGCCTCTTTCTACTTTAAAGAGACACATAATTACAATGAAGTAATTCACTGTTTTGTAATTAAATACCCAAGTAATTAAATTTGAAATTAAATATGATAACACCAAGTTGTTCAGGCAGGATTAATTTATGTCTTCATCTGATAAATCATTTTCATTATTATTGGGATTAAGATTTTGAGAAAGAAATCGTAAGAGGAATGGTTCCTGCATCCCACAGAGAAAGACTGCCTGGGCTTTTGATTCCTCATGGACAGAGTTTCTTCAAAGGAGAACTGGAAACTGATTTTAAGTCATGCTTTGGAAGAACAGGAGAACATATACTTGAAAGGATTATTTTTTATGAGATTTGTACCTGGACTATTTTGTTCTTGGATTTTGAAAAGTAACCAGTTTCTTCCTAAGATCTTGTAAATTTTTGACAAAAAAAAAAAAAAAATTAAATTGAGGCCAAAAAGTAGCCAAATTAATAGCTACTCATCAAATAACAAACATGTGCTGTTTTGTGCAAAGTACTATTCTAGAAAATGCCAGAACATGCAAAGAGGTAATAAAACAGTCACTTCTCTGCAAATGGAGGTTTTTCTTCCCTTGCTTTGGAGAAAAAGAATGTAAAGTGGCAATCATGGACTGAATAATAATAGAAGGCACTTGTAATGGTTAATTTTGTGTGTCAATTTGGCTAGACCATGGTGCCCAGATATTTGATGAAACATTATTCTAGGTGTAGATGAGATAACCATTTAAATCAGTAGACTTTGTGTAAAGCAGACTACCCTTCAGAATGTGGGTGGGCCTCATCCAACCAGGTGAAGGCCTTTCTAGAAAAGGCTGACTTCCCCAGAAGAAAGGGGTGTTCTGTTAGCAGACCGCCTTTAGACTTGAACTGCAACCCTCCCCTGGGCCTCCAGCCCGCCAGCTTTTCTTGAGACTTTTGGACCTGTCAGGCCTCCACAATTGTGCGAGCCGATTGCTTAAAACAAAATCTCTTCTCTCCTCTCTCTCTCTCTCTCCTTCTGTCTCTCCATGTATATACGTCCTGTTGGTTCTGTTTCCCTGCACAATCCTGACTAATACAGTATCAAAGTCAGGGGTGTCTCAGGGAAGTTCATCGTCTTTGGCAGACTCTAATATTACAGCCGCAAAGTACTGCAGGATGGGTAAGTCCAGAGCATCCTAATAAAACTGTATTTATTAAAGCAGGCACACAGCCTTGAGGCCATACTCTACTGATGTGATTTTTTTTAAATATTGCATGACAATATTATTTCTCTCGACTCCTGAGTTTTTTGGCACCTCGTAAATTTTGCACTAAGGCGAATGCCTCACTTGCCTCACTCCAGCCCCGGCCCGGCTCCTCCGCATCGTGACAGGAGTGATTCCTGTGGGGACAGATTACAACTGGTAGGACCAGAATGTGGCGTCGAAGTGCTGGGAAGGGGGTCCTGCTCTCCTGTACAACCCTGAGCGGCTGTCAAACCCCCCTGGGCTAAACCTGGAAACACGAACATAGCAATCTTCCCTGGATGGCATCCTGGGGGATGACCTCCATAAAAAGCCTATTTAATCCCTGAGATGCTGGGTCACTGGACAGTTTCCTAAGGCTAGACCCATGCCTTGCCCCAGCCAGCCCAACAAAGGAAGCCCGCGTGGCCTTGTGGGTACTGTCCTTTCCGACAGTGTGTGCTGAAGGGTCCTGGGAGTGCCCGTGTCTCAGGCTTGATGGGAGCAGGCAGCTGCCTTTGAGCGCGTGCCCTGGTCTGCGGCAGCCGTAGAAGAAAGAGGGGGAGAGAGGAGGGCAGCGAAACAAGCCCACCGCGTCCCCTGCAGACTCCTGCCGGGAGAGCCCAGGGGGGACTCGGGCCCCAGCCGTGTTGCAGCACACGGCAGACCAGCTGAGGATGCCATGCGGCTAGGGTTAGGATGCCACCCGGCTGGCCTCAATCTGCGCTGGCCTCCGTGACCGTCAAGTGAAAAACAGAACTGGCTGTTCTTCAGAACCTTCGAAGGCACCCGTCGGTGGGCCAGGTGGCCGTGTGGTGGACAACCCTTGAAGCCTGTGGCCAGACCCGGGGACTGGAGAAGAAGGGGGGCTGCAGAGACCCGCTTGGTTTGGACGGGGCCTCCTGGCTGTCTTCAGGGACCACCCCCCCCCCCGCCCCCCGAGACCCAGCAATGGCAGTGACCTGGCCAGTTCCCTGACGGCTGCAGGACTCAGGGCCCTGGTCTGGAAAGTGGTAAGAAGAGTAATAACCCCCCAAGCTTAGCACGATAAAGGGTGGAATGAACGGGGCCTTTAGCACAGTGACCGAAGCAGAGTCGTTGCTCAACAGGTTAGCTGTTGTGTCCCTGTAACTGGCCGTGGAGTGGACGATGACCGAAGCCCAGCCAATCAAACCCCACCACTGGGCTTCTGCGAACTAGCAGTGAGACAAAAGGCCCATCCCTCCTGGGGGGGAAGCTGTTTCCTGCCAGGAGGGAGGACAAAGCCAGGGAGAAGCAGGGCTGGAAGTGATGGACGGCACGTGGACGGCGAGCTCCTGGTGGTTGGCGAGTCCCCCTGACTCCGGGGGTCCCGCGTGGGCTGCCTGAGCCCCAGAGTCGCTCTGCTCTCCCTGCAGCTGTACGATCCTTCAAACAACTTCCCCTCTGGGCCACAGCCAGTTCCGGGGGGGCATTCGTCTGCCCCGGGGCCGCCACAGCAAAGCACCACAGGCTGAGCGCCTGAAACGACAGAAACGTACTTCCTCACAGCTCCAGAGGCCGAAGTTTGAGGCCAAGGGGGCAGCGGGGCTGCTTTCCTCTGAGGCCTCTCTCCTCTCTCCCTTCCGTGTCCTAAGCTCTTCTTCTAAGGACACCGGGCATCTTGGATTAGGGCCCGCTCCAGTGACCTTACCTAACTGGAATCACCTTTTCAATGGCCCTGTCTTCAAATATAGGCATGTTCTCAGCTACTGGGGTCTCAAACTTCAGCACTGAATTGGTGGGGCAGAGACACAGTTCACCTCATGACAAGGGGTTCGAGTTGAATTTCTGTTACCTGCAACCAAGAGAATCCTGGGACGCGTGAGTATTCATGGAAACTGAATTGGGAGAAGATTTATCAAAATGTTAGCAGATGCTATTTCTCATGGAGGATTAACACTGATTTTTAGATCTGCTTATCTGTATTTTCTTTTTATTCTGCAAGGAACATGCATTCTTATTGTAATAAAAACGTTTTAGAATACCTCAAAGTATCCCAAGGACTTGCAGGTGTTGGGGCAAAGCCTAGGGGCTGCATCTGAAAACAGGAGGGCGGTGGAAATGGGGATAGTGGGGGCTGATCACGGAGGGCACCCGTGGGGGCAGGGGTGAATGGGGGAGACACCAGAGAGATGTGCCTGAAAGAATTCAGAAATAAAGAAATGAGACGTCAGTCTGCCAGTTAAACCATAAAGCCAGCAAAATGGAGCCACGCAGAGAAATGCCAAGTCACCTTAAAGAGGCAGGAGGGCTCCAGCCCAGACTTGATTTGATTGGAGGAACGGAAAGGCTAGAGGAAGACGAGGGGGGTTGGGGAGAGCAGTGGGGACTTGGGAGCAGGGGGCCACGGAAGCAGGCGAACGAGGGTGGCAGCAACCATCAGGGGGCAGGAAGGAATTGCTCTTGCTAAAACCAGGCTGCCATGGAGCCAGACTTCTCGGGAAAAAGCCCGTCTTGGCTCTTGGGCTGTGTTGCATCTTTGTTTAAAAACAAAAACGAGACGAAAACTGGGAGGAGGTTTCTCTTTTGTTTGTTTACGGTTGAGAAGCCTGCGGCCCCTGGGCCACACCGGAAGGACAGGGTAAAGACAGCACAGCGGGGAGCCGCGTGGCCACAGGACTGGGTCTCAGGGCCTGAGACCTGCCCTGCGACAGCCAGCGAGGCGGCAGGCTGAGAGCGCCCTGGGGAGGCTCTCAAAGGAGGGGTTCAGCAGGAGGACGAGGGGAGTCCTGGGGAGACCAAGGGCCAGCAGGGGCTCCCGAGGGCAGGAAGGGCTAGGGGCATTCAAGCTTGGGATCCCCAGGATGGCGCTGAAAATCGTCTGTTGTGTGTTCTGTCATAATCCCCCTTCCGTTCTCTCAAGCCTTGAGTGAAACTGCATGCCACACAGCAGCATCCTGGTGGTGACACTTGGGGGAATGAAGGCAGAGGGCTGGCTAGCAGTGGAGTGAGAGAAAGGGCTGGCTGAGGACAGGGGACAGCAGCCTGGCTGGGAGTGACAGATAGGCTTTCAGGAGGACTCATTCAAGGAGTGGCTGGAGACAAACCCCCTTTCCTCAAAAAGGAGGGGAAGATGAGCCTCAGAATAGGGGAAGCCAGCCCCGAGGAAGGCACGGGCAGTAATGATTGTCACTCATTCTTGGCAAGTGACAGTCCCCTTGGATAGAGTAGTGATCTCTTGCTCCGTAAGGAGGTGGTCTGGGACACTGGGTCTGAAACCACCCCACAAGGAGTGGGATGACAGTGATTTCAGCCTGGTCTTGAGTGATGAAGCTCAGAGAGACCAGGAGCTCTGCCCAAGGTTGCACAGCTGGTGCATGAAGAGTTGGGATTTGAACCTGACTCCTTCTGACTTCCAAGTACAGAAGGCTTCTTACCACCCCCCCCCCCCGGGGCCCCCGCCCCCACTGCTTCAGGCAAGGCCGGGAGAGTTTGTTTCCAGCACTGTCAAAACAAAGTGGGGTCCTGACCCACGGGCACCCCTTCTTGCCTCATCACCACCGGAGCCCCAGGACCCAGCCGTTACCAAGTCCAGCCAGCCCTCCCGCTGAGCGCACCCTCACCCTGCGGTCTGTCTGTTTGTGGTCTGTCTGTGGCAGCCTCTCCTCCCTGGAGAACACGGGCTGATCCTTGGACACAGGAGCCTAGAGTGCCCGCTGGTTCTGTTTTTCCCTGGAGAGGTGCCATCAGTCGGGAGTTTGCTCCGCATGAGCCAGTCCCTGGCACCCAGTCGCCTTTGGATGTTGTACGAGCTGCTGCTGGGGCTCTGCCCAAACCCCTCCGGTGCCCTTACCCTGTCTGCGTGCCCCAGCACCTCCGGCACCTGAAGACGGGTCTCGGGTTGCCAAGCCTACTTTGCCCGAGTGCAGGGCATCCTCTTGGGGCCACCTTGACCAAGGACAGCTTTGTCCCTGGAGACACTCTGTAGTGGAACACGCGCTGTCCCCAGCGGGATGGAGCCAGACTTGCCCTCGGGCTTAGCGTCGCCTGCTCACTGCGTAGTCCCACTTTCCCACTCTCCTCCCAGTGTTTCCAGGAGGAGACATTCGCTGAAAAATCACCCCCTAATAAATCACTTCTACCTGCATTCTCATCTCAGGGTCTGCTTTCGGGAACACCACCTAAGACAGATACGCGAACAAAATGAGAGGCCGAGCCTCCGACGCCGGTGGACAGGTGTTCTGTTCCACACGCCTCCCCCATCCTCCTCCCGCCCCCCTCAAGGCAAACTCTGTTTTCCACGTGGGAATAAAAAACTCTCGACCTCGGCTAATGGGGCGTTCATCGACTGTGCTGAGCAGTCACGAAGAAAGGCGGTGCCTGTGGCTACAGCACGGCAGGTGCTTCAAACCCACAGTATTTCACGCAAATCTTGCGGTAACCTGTGAGTTATCATCACCCCTTTCCACCGGTGAGGATTCTGACTCATCAGGGCTTATTTACTCACAGTCACATCTCTGGGAAGCAAAGAGATGGGATTTGAACTCGGGCAACGTGACTCTATAGATGTGCCCTAACCACTGTGCCCCAGGGAGACTGGCACGCCCACACCTGCCGTCTCGGCCCCCGACTGGGGGCATCTCACCACCGGTACGACTTCTGATCCGGTCATCTGGGTTTTCCTATTATTTATTTTCTCCCTTCCGACAGCTTAGGGCTTGATTGCGGTAGGCACCAGAATAAACAAATGATGTAGGATGATGCGTTTTTGGAGGGATTTGGATCTTTCTTTAAAAGTATAGACAAAGCATCTACATATATTTAACTCCTCAAATTGCACAGTGGCAGTTCCTGGGACCCAGCGTTCCTACAAGCCAGTGAGGCCGTTCCAGACATTGGACCCTGTGTGCACGGGGCTGCGGGTGAGCCAGAGCAAGCAGTCGGGAGAGGAAATCGCCCCCCACCCCCACCTCGTGCCTCCCTCCTCCAACAAGCTGTCAACTCTGCAGTGGAGAACAGTGCCAGCCTGCAGGCTTTCTGTTCCCAGAGCTCAGGGATGACTCAGTTACTGAGCTATTTCCTTTTTTCATGAGCCTACCATGCAGAGATTTTCAAATTATTTCCCTGAAATATTTCTCCCCTCACCTTGCTGCCTGCCTTGTCCCCAGAAGGCACAATTTTCAAGAGGTTTCTTCCTAACAATGCACCAGCCATCGTCTATTAGGTTCTTACTCGAGGCCAGGAACCCAGCTCAGCAATTTTATGTCTGTCCTCTCAACTCACCCTCACCACCACCCTGGAAGGTCTACATGTTAACGTTTCCATTTCCTGGATGTGGAGACTGAGGCCCAGGCACTTTGCCCAAGGCCATTTTGCCAAGAAGTAGCCGAGCTGGGACTCAAACCCACAGCAGGTTTACGTCTTTAACCACTTGGCTATCCTGCCACGTTATTGTGAGAAGGGTCTCCTTGCCTACGGTAGATTGTCCTGAAGTTCTTCCTTCCTTCCTTCCCTCGATAGGACTTTTCTACGGGCAGATCTTCCACCCCTGACTTCAGCCTTGACCACGTGACTTGCCTTGGCCAGCGGGGTGAGGACGGAGGTGGAAGGGAGCGATTCTGAGCTGAGGCCCTGGGCGACACGGCGCGTTTGTGGGAGTCGTCCTGGTACCTGCCCTCTGCCGGGAAGAAGCTGTCAGCTCCCAGCTTGAGCCTCAGCATAAAGGCCTGTGGAGAAGACCCGATCCCGGCGGGAAGCCTAGAGCTCAGGCCGATTCATCCAGATGCGGCTGAGCCCAGCCCAGATGGGCCCAATTGCAGCCGACCAGCACCCTGTGGGCACAGACTTGGGGGCTGTTGTTGTGAGAGCCACTGAGCTGTTGGGGCTGTCTGTTACCCACCATTATCCCAGCGGGAGCCTCTCACCATGGCACGGACAGCATTCTAGCCCGGCCAGCCCTGCCCGGTCCTGCTCTCAGCGTCATGTTGGAGGAGTGCAGGGTCAGGATCTCAGACAGGGAGCCCCTCTGTGGGATCATCCGGCCTGGCCCTCCAGTCTCCACCTGTCACTGCCTCTGAGGGCAGCCCACTCCTTCTCGGAACATTCTCTAGGGAGGTCTTCCGTAGGTTGAGCCCTGACGGCCTGTGCTCAGCTACCATCCACAGTCCCTTCCCTCTCCGTGTGTGATGAGCACCAGGGCTCCCCATGACCTTCGTCACTATCAGCAAACCCATTTCTACTTGTCAGTGTCCCTCTGAAATAACGGCCAGGGCCATGTGCCTGTTTGCTCTCCCGCTCCTGCCTTGCCCATTCTTCTCTGCCCCACAGGGGGACGAACGCTGCAAATTGGTGTCCAGGGAGCTCTTGTTCTTTGGTGTCCAGCTGGGCGTAGCTGAGCAGAAGGCTCTGGGGGAGAGATTGGAGGCGAGAGAGGAAGGGAGAAGGCAGGGCATTTCTCCCCACCTCCCTTGCTTCGGGTGCTGTCCCAGGAAATGGTCGCGATTCCCTCTCGGTTCCAGCCCCACCCTGTTACCGGCCCCTGCCCCCGTTCCGGGTCCGGTCAGGTGGTTCCAGTTCTGGGGCCCTCCAGCCCTAGGGCTGGTGGTGGCTTCTAGCTGTGGTGACTCCGGTTTGCCTCACCCTCTCCCGGTTCCCTTGCAGCTTTTATGGCCCTTGTAACTAGCTCCTCCTCATAGCCATCCTCTCACTTCGACGACTTGGCCTGAGCTCTGTTTCCTCCATAGACACTGGTTAATACAGTGTCCTGACTTTTTAGGGTCTCATCCCACATTATGTACGACATGCCCACACCTCACACAAATAGATCTCACATGTGAAAATACCACACGAGTTGAGTTGCCGTTGACTAGCCAACAAAATGTTAAATTTTGTAGCTGTTTAATTTTAATTTCAAATAAAGTTTTCTTTTTTGGCATTGTGTAGCCAACATTTTCTTCCAGACCTTGGAACATTTCTGCAGCCCTTGGAAAGCTCGTGGGTCCTGCGGAGAAAATGGCTCTCATGGTGGTGACCGAAGGGAACAAAGTGTCCCAAGAGCAACTGCAAGGGCCTGTACTCTGGAGTCACTGTCTCAGTGCAAAGCCAAGGAGAAAGGAGCCCAAAGACAAAGGCTGTGGCCAGTGAGCCTTGCCTCTCCCATCCAACAGTACGGAGTCTTTGCCTTTGAAGAGGCGTAGCCTTCGGGGGACCCTGTGTCTGTGAGATGCATCTCCTCCACGGGCTGAAGGCAAGAGGGTCGTAAATGTGTCAGTGGAAGTCAAATGTCCCAAGTTGCCCAACCACCATAATAAAGCTAAAAGCAAAACTGCTCTGGAAGTCTGCCGAGACTTTAATGCAGGATGCTGCATGGCAGCGAGAAGACAAATGGGGATCTGACAGCCCCTCCTCTGCAAATGGACTCGGCTGCCTCAAGATGGGCCCTTGTGGCACTGGCCCTGCCGCTGAGCGGTGTGGCTCGCTCTCGCCGAGGGGACGGCCAGGGCCGGGACAAGAAAACTCTGCTGAGGTCTACAGGCAGCCTCAGGCATTAAGCACTGAGTTTTCTCAAAAGGCCCGTGGGCGGTTAAACTCTATCTTGGTCTTGTGAACAGCTCCGAGGTGGCTGGGACCCAATCCCCGTCTTGACAGCTCCCCCGGCCCATCTCGTCAGGTCCTATGAGGAGCCAGGTCTTGGTAGGCACACCGGGAAGGGGTCGGTACAGTGCACAGAGCAGGACTTGGTGTGAACGCCCACCAGTATGGCTGGCGGCCCGCCGACCCTCCTCTGGCGCTTGGCTGGTGGCACCGGGGGGTTTGATGCTATGACACCCCCATCACCGCCCCCTCCCGACAGCAGTGGAGTTGAAGACACAAGTCCCTGCTTGGAGATGGACCAACTAGGGATTGTCCTAAAGAGAAGAACTAACTTAATGGTGCATCACATGAAGAAGGAGGAGGATGGGAGAAGAAATAAGGAACCCTTGGCCCAGAGAGGACGTGGCTCCAGCCTTAAGCCATTTGAAGGACACGTAGCAAGAGGGCTTTATTGGGCAGCTCCTACCGCATTCGGCACACTCCCTGAGGCTGCTGACTTCACTGAATTTTCCAGAACACCCGGTATTGACCTGGGAGCAGCCTGGTCAATGAAAGTGTCTTCGTACAACTTGCCTTTGTTTATACGGTTGGGAGTAGTTGCCCGGGGCCAAGCTGGGCAAAGAGGCAGATCAGGCCGGCACCACCAGCCAGGCTGTGACAGGTGCCTGAGTTGGAAGGCAATAACATAGATGGTATTTATTGGATTTTCAGGGAGCAAAGACCCCAAGCAACATGTGTTTGAAAGGAACTTTTGATAAGCCACGTGGAAGAAAGGTTGTGCTCCTCGGGTACGTGGTGCAGTGCTCTGGAGGCTGACACCGGTGGTCACTTAGGAAGACTGTTGAAGAAATGCTTGAGAAACGTGAAAGGGTCTCACGACTGCCTCCCGAGGCGGGTGGGTCTCCTTAAACGAAGGACTTTCATTCAGCTGAGTGGGAGGTGTAAGCTGGGCTCCTGCGACAGCCAGCGATCTTCTTTCCCACCGTAGAGCTCAGCCCCTCCCCTCAGCCAGCATGGAACCACTGATTTAGAATATCTGTCATGGGGGTGAGTGAATATCTGTTTGCCGGAGATCCCACTCTTTGCCATCCCGGCTCACTTAGGTCAGGCCTGGTCAGAGGTTAGAATTCGGTGACGGCAAGACCGAAGTCTACCTCTAGCCAGCTGTGCGATTTTGAACAAGTCACTTACGTTCTCTGGGCTTCCATTTTCCTTCCCTGTAAAACGACCAGCTAAGACTAGGACCGAAGCCGCTGATGAAGCCAGGCAAGCAGCTGTCGCCGAGGACACTGCTCTGAGATCCCAGGAGACTGGGGGCTGGGGGTGGGATGAAAATAAACTGATACACACTCACCACACCAGCATGTGTGAGCACTGGACGCCCATTAACCCCCCTCATTCTTGCGGTGCCACCCATATTAATCAAACACCTCCCGCATTTCAGAGGTTTTGTGAACACCTCCCTCGAGGATGGGAGGCTGGCACCATGTCCCCATTTCACGGGTGAGAGCATCGGAGGCAGGGAGGGAACGGCATCTGCCTAAGGCTGGAGGACGAAGAGGGCACGTGGTTGGGACGGCGCCACAGCCACGATGCTCGTTCTCCCTAGAAGACCTGAGCATGTGCCTGGCCATTTGGCCACAGGGCCTCAGGCCGGCGGCTTCCTTCCTGGGAGCTGACGCCCCTTGGACACTGCCCCTGCTGGGAAGGGCCTCATGCTCACAGACCCCGCCTAACCCTGTTTACCAGTAGTCGCAGCCAAATGGAATAAGTGCAGTATTGATTAATTGCAATTTTTTTGGAATACATATTCACCCTGATGTTTTATCATTAATGCATTAAGAAGCTGCACAAGCAGTAAGGCCAAATGGACTTCAAAATGCAGCAGAATTTCCATCCAGCCCGGTCTGATTTGCAGCCATTACCTCCTGGCAAAAGACAGCTCCCATTACAGCCCACACCTTGGCCGAAACGAGAGAGCTCTTTGTGCTTAACCTTACAGGCTCTGTGCCACGCCACGGGGTGGGCCCTTCTTGGCGATGTGGACACCGGCCTCTCGTAAAGTTGGAAGGCAAGACAGAGAGGAAGGAGTAAGATTTCACTGCCTGCTTGTGGGAAGCACTGTGGACGGTCACCTGGTTATTGGGAGGAGGGGGACACCTGACCACCTTGCCACCCGCCCTCTGTCACGCCCCAAGCATCTGGTCGACTAGTATAGCAACGCGTATCCCAATGACTGGGTTCGGGCTTTGTCTCTGTCACTAGCTGACTGGGGGAAACTCAGTTTTTCACTTGCCTCCCCCCAGAAAAAACTCACAAAAAAAAACCCCAACAAAAATAAAAGACTGGAAAATTTCTTAGAGCCTGGAATTCCCAGCAGTTACTGACTTTTCCTCTGTCCCTCCCTCCCTTCCCTCCTCCCTCCTCCTTTCTCCCCCCCCCCTCTTTCATTCTCCTCCTCCTCTCCCTCTCCTGCTTCCTCCTCCACTCCTCCCCATCTGCCCCCTTACCCTCCTCTCCCTCCTCCTCCCCACTCCTTTCTTTCCAAAACAATTTTATTCTTGCAAAGTCTTGTCAAAAACTCTCTAGATGCACTGACAGGGACAAAAATACCTTTAAAAAACCACTGAACAACAAAAAATCTCTTTAGGGGTGCCTGGGTGGCTCAGTCGGTTAGGCGACCGACTTCGGCTCAGGTCGTGATCTCGCAGTCGGTGAGTTCGAGCCCGGTGTCGGGCTCTGTGCTGACAGCTCAGAGCCTGGAGCCTGCTTCAGATTCTGGGTCTCCCTCTCTCTCTGCCCCTCCCCACTCACACACACTCTCTCTCTCTCTCAAAAATAAATAAACATTAAAAAAATTTTTTTTTAATCTCTTTAAAAAGCACTTCTGCAAAGCTCAGATGTCAATAAGGAAAGCTTAGGAAAGTCATCATTAAGAGAGCTGGTGTTTTCAAAAGTTAACTCTAGAGAGCAGGGAGGTGTGGTGACAGATGGGGGAGGGGGTGTCAAACATGTTGTCCACAGAATCGGCCATCCCCAGGATAAGATTTCTCTCCCTTTCCTTCCAAAGCTCTAGGGTCAGGCTGGCTATCGCCTTGATCAGGGCTCCCCCGCCCCGATTCTCGTGGGCCCCTAGAGGGTGAGCACAGCCATCTCAGAATGCTTGCTGCAGCCTCAGCCCGTGAAGGCTTCCTTTGCTCTGCAGAGGCCAGTCCCACAGGGACAGCCCAGCAGAAGGAAAAGGGCTCGTAGGCTTGGCCATTCATTCATTCCTTTCAGGGTTGTTTGTGGGCGACTGCGTGTTGGGTACTTCCTGGTGGCAGGCCCCGTGCCGGGTTCAAAGATGGCATTTGGAGAGGAATGAGGGGCAGGCCTGGCCCCAAGAAGCTCAGCGCGTCGCTGGGAATGTGGACGCGGATGGTGACTGGCCAGCATGCTGCGGAGTCCTGGAGGTGAGCCCAAGATGTGGTCCGGAACAGGAGGGTGGGTAGGCTGGCAGGAAGGGTCCGTGAAATTAGAGCGGAATAGGAACTCTCAGTGGGAATGAGTCAGCCAGGCAGGGATCGGGGACATCCCAGGGGGCGGTCCCTGTGAGCAAAACCCCGGAGACCTGAGAGACCAGGGCTGGGTCTAGAGAGGGGGGGCGGGCAGGGCGCAGACAAGAATGGTGAGAAGTTGTGCCGGACAGATAAGCAAGAGCCAGGACCAGCAGCGGCTGGTTTTGCGTGGGAGGTGATAGAGTTGTCTGCAGCAAGAGAAAGATCTGAGGTGCACGGATGCATGGGAGAGGAGAGATAAGAACCAATGCAGTGAGCTGCGCACTTAGGCTAAGTGATGAGGGAGCGTCAGGCCAGCAGACGGGCTGCAGACACCCCCACCCCCAGCCCCACGTGGGACTCTGTGGCACTCCTCGGGCACTCCTGGCTGCCCAAGAACAAAGGAAAGGGGAAAAACAAACGGCTAACCGATAGAGATCGCAGTCCTGCAGGACCCAAGCCTCCATCACCCCTCCACAGCGGTGTGGGAAACAAAGGCAGAAGGAAATGGCAGCTGGAACTAAATTTCCTTGTAACCTGCAGCCCGTTGACAAATACTCGAGGCAGGCAGGACTCCCTACCGTCAGAATGCTAATGCTTTGCCAGAGGGAAAAACAACCCTTAGCCCGACAATGACAAGGCCTCCACTATCCTTCCAGTCTTCTTTAGTATATGAAAATCTCACTGGAAACTTTCTCTGGGCTTTACCTGCTCCCCACTCCCCTGCAACTCTCCTCAGGGTCCCCGGCAGCTCTTCCTGTCCCCAGGTCCTGTCCCCGGGCTCGAATAAAATCAGTTTTTTGCACCAGAGACGTCTTCAAGAACTCTTTCTTGGCCGTCGGCTCCGGACCCCGTGAACCCCACTGTCACCCCCGAAACCCCATCATAAGGACATTCTAAATATGACACCCAGTTCAGTGCTCCAACCAGAGCCGGGAGCCCACGGTGACCCACAGCTCTACTTGGGGCCCAGTCCCAGAACCATCACGCGTTAGTCGGACGGTCTGGCTTTCTCAGGGGCCAAGTCTCCTGGCCTATAACATGGTACATGTGGAATCCCTGAGGGTTTGCAGAAAATACTGGGACCATGGCAAGTGCTCCACAAAGGCCCACTATGACTGTCGGACCTAGTCTGGAAACAAGAAAAGTGGCTTGGACAAGGGCACCATCAGCAGCCCTGTGAGCTCCAGGACCGTAGCTCTTTCCTGTGAGTCATCTCCTGACTGGCCTGGACATTCTCATGAGGACCCAGTGGGGGATGCTGATGTCTGGAGCTGATGAGTAAAAGTGACAGGGAGTCGGGGTGGAGAGGATCCTTCTGGTTCTTTCCAGGTGAACTGTGCTGATTCTGGCCTGAGCATTTGGGATCTCAAGGTAATCAAGAGGCCAAATGTACTCTGAGCCCTGCTGTGTGCCCTTTCCCCACCACATTACCTTATGCGACGGAGCGTCAACTTCCCAAGAAGGCAGAGGGAGGACAGGTGGCCCAGAACCCCACCAGGGTAGGCGGGGGATCCAGGGCACCCAGAAACCCTGTGGCCAGCGTGCCCTTACGACCAGCCTACACCAGACCTCCCTACTCCTCAAGAGGCCTGTGCTGGCCCGTGTGTCAGGGATAATCTCCCCCTGGCTTTTCTCCCCGTGGGCCACACTCACCTCTTCCCACAGCCCCAGTCTGAGAAGAGCATCTTTTGACCGTCGGGAATGCTCACAGGGGCCTCAGGAGCCCAGGCCCCTGCAGACTGGAAGGTCAGACCAGCCCTGTTCCCTTGGGAAGGCTCCACAGGGAACTAGAAGGACCCTGTGAGACAGGCAGAAGGTGAAGGCTGCCCAAGCACAGCCCAGACCCCCCTGCTCGCCAGTGCAGCATGCCCTTGCTGCTGGGAGTGGCTGCTGTGCAGCCGCCCAGAGAATTGCCTTGGGCCGAGCAGGAATCAACTGGCCGGGTGTTTTGCCCGCCCAGTGGCGCCTGCAGCTCACGGACCTTGACCTCAAGTCCAGACTACCTCGTGCTCCAGAGCTCCTGGTGGGATGTGGCTCACGCTACACCCTGGTTGAGACCACGTCCTGGTTCCCCTCCTGCCCCACTCTTCCTGCTTCCCCGGCCGCTCTTTTCCAGACAGCACCCCCTCAATTAATCGTACGCTTAAAGATCCCAGTCTCAGGCTTGATTTGGGGGAACCCAACCTAAGAGACCATATAACCCCAAGGCTGTTCTTCTTACTCCCCCAACACCAACCTTGCGGCCTCTCTGAATGACCTGCCTTCGTGTAATTTGTTGTGCTTTTTCACCCCCAACCCGAGGGCTTTGCAAACACAGTTCCTTTGCCTGAAAGGCCCATCCCAGCTTAGCCCCATGAAAAGGCCCAGCTTGAAGGTCACCCTTTCGTGTCGCTTCCGTTGAGCCATGAGGCACATGGTATCTGCAGCTGCCATAGCATTGGTCTCAGGGCATGACTAACAGCTGTCAGAGGTGGGGTCAGGGTCAATCCATACTGAACGATGGGCTCTCAGGACCCCTCACTCACTCCTGCCAAGATGCCCAGAACCCATCAGGTACTCAACTCGTGCTCAGGACTCAACTAGCCTGCCCTTGGAATCTGTCTGTCCTCTGTGGGCCCGTCTGGCCTGCTTCTGTCCAATCCTCCCCTTTGGCACCTGGAACTGTCTCCTGAGAAGCCTTCAGGTCACCTCTCCTGTGGACTACATCTGTGAGAGACACTTGGAAAGAAACAGACTCACAGCGTAGTATGGCTGGTCCCAGGCCACAGAGTCAGCAGAAAGGAGCAGAGCTCTTGCCCCCGGGACGACTTTCAGTCATCCCAATTTGGACCACTGTAGGTGATGGGGAAGGGGGCGTGGTTTTCTTCAGGAGTCCAGGAGAGGCCAAATGTTAGTGCGAGTCTGATGGCGCGAAAAGGATACTGTAACTCCTTATGCAGCTTCTGCAGGCAGCCCAGACCCTCATTACAGATGATGCCTGATTCCCCTTCAGAGGAAGGAGCCTCAAATTGTATCAGTTGGGGCTGGGCAGGAGGCAGAATTCACCCCAGACAGTTCAAATGGACAGACTTCAATGAAGGGGATAATTCCTGAGGGGTGATCAGGGTTAGGGGAATAAACAGGGATGTTGAGGGATTCAGAGATTCGGAGGGACATCAGGAAGCTGTTCTTGGCCCAGGAAGTTGGCCCAGGGGCCCAAATTGGGGGAGGTGAACAGAGCCCCGTGGGACATTGGAGGAGACAGAGAGGCAGGGGAGCAACACCCCAACTGCTCCCCTCACACCCCATCGCCTGCTAGGGTCTCCCACTGACCACATCCAACTAGATGTTAGAGGGCAAGAAAACCTGGAGCCTCCCAAGAAGCAGAACAGGGCCAAGAAGGGCAAAGAACAGAGCTGGAGGTAGGGTAGCAAATGGAGAATGACCGACAGAGACAATGCCTCCTTTTAATGAACTAGCAGTGGGTGGTACCTGGGACAACGCAGAAATGGGTGTGCAAGACAGGTGCATGGTCATCCTAGCTTCTCAGTTTATCACCCTTCCTCCCACTGTGTCCCAGCGGGGCCACCCCCACTTCTTTGTCACAGGGTCTAGCAGGTAACGGAGACCGACCTGAACAGACAGGGTGTGTGGGAACAGATCCTTAGCCAGCCATTAGCTCAAGTTACAGACCTCTGCCAGAGACCGTATTGCTTCCAGAACCAGGAGGAGGGGTCGCTGAGGCCTGAGTAAAGTTGTCTGGCGACCCTTCCCCTCCCCAGCCCAATGGACACCCCATTGGCGAAACAAGGCGAAACGACTCCCAGCACCTCTTCTCAAACACCTGAGGCTCCCTGGCCCAGCATTCAAGGTGGCACAGCAAGGGGACCTCTAGGGACACTCCTCGACTTTGTGGGATTTGGTTACATTTCTGGGTAGGAATGGGAGACTCTGGAAGAACTGACACACCTGTGTTGGTGGAACCGTGAGCTGGTTTGTAAAGGAGAGCCTGTTGATACACAAAGGGCATCATCTACCGGGCCATTCTCCATAGACAGCAGGAGGCGAAAGGATGATATGGATGCATATTGGGTAGGAAGACCTGTTTCTTCTTAGCCACCCCTTCCTCCAGGTCACTGGGAAGGGACACGGAGAGTTGTTAGCATGGCTTTGAGGGGCACCTGTTCTGTATCCCTTCGCCATATTAATATGTGCCCTCCCTTAAGATAGCCTAACAAAGGCCTCCGAGTCTGGGAAGAAAAATGTCATAACTGATAACACTGAGTATACACAAAGTCAGATATGTAAATTCCATTGCTTTTAGGTCCTATCTTGCAAAATGTTTGCCAAGGAGAGAGACGGCCCACAACCTGGAAAGGGGCTAGGGCTTGGTGGGGATATGAGGAGGGGGACTCCCAGGTCTCTGGAGGGAGTACTTCGGGGTGTACAGGGAGGGGCGTCCCGCCCACAAGGCTGGGAGGCCCCAAGTTGGCCCCTGCAGCCCAGCAGTCTTGTTCACTGGACGTCTCAGCAAGGACCAGCATGAGCGAAGAAGGAAGGGTCCTCCCAGAATGCCTGTGTGGGAGGAAATCAAATTCCCCTTCAGCTCCACAGGAGCGCAAAGTCTAGTTTCATTTTTTCCTTAGAGAAGAAATAAGATGTTTCTTGCATATCTGTGGTGGCAGATTTAAAACCACCATACATTTATTGCATGCTACATACTCTAGGCCCTGAAAACAGAACTGACTGATGGGTTCATAACCCTGGCCATGGAATCCGATTGCTTGACATCCATTTCCCAATATCCCACTTACTAGCCAGGTGTTCTTGGGTAACTTACGCTGGCTAGTTCAGCAATTTCAAAACAGGGGAACAGAGAGCTTTCCAAGGGTACGTTGGTCTGGCTAGTGTGATAGATTGGAAACACGGCCCAGCTTTGCCCTTGTCCCTGCAGTCTGTTTGCCCCACCCCTTCAATCTGGATGGGCCCTGTGACTTGCTTTGGGCAATGTGGCAGAATTGGACCCCTGCCCTCAGCAGCAAACCTGGTGCAGGAGAAGAGAGATGGGGGGCTTTCTCCACCTCCCTGCTTGCCTTGGCTGCCCCTCCCCCAAGCCCCAGCTCTCATGGCCCTCAGAAGACTCTTCCCTCTCTGGCCCGTAGCCTGGAAGGTGGTGTCCCAGGCAGGGTTTCCTGGAAGCACAGGGGAGAAGGGGATTTGTGTGAATGAGCTTTATTAGCGGATGTTCTCTGGAAAATCGAGGAGGGGAGGGGGAAATGGGGCCAGGAAGGGAAGGAAGCCCAGCAGGGGTGTGAGGGCAGAGAGGGCTGCGAGTGCCCATCTGAGACAAGGTACTCAAACCCCATCAGTCGCCCGGGGGGCACGTCTAGCTCTCTCTCTGCACCGGCAAAGCTGGGTGTCGAGGGAGGGCGGCCCTCTGGCAAAGAGAGAGGCAGATGCCAGCTGCAGGGCTAAACCCACCGGAAACCCCACACTTAAGGACACCCCTCCTCCACCTTTTGTTCTCCAAGTCTCAGCGTTCACCAAGGTGAGCAATGAGAAAGCAGGGCTTTAACGTCTCTGGCACGATGCAGCCTAGCACAAACAGGGGGAGGAATGGTTGTCTTGGGGCAGCGTCCTCTCCCACCCGCACCGGAGGAAGCCCGGCAGAGGAAGTACAAAGTGCTCCGATGGCCCCCGGAAGTGGGCGGATGAATGAAAGTTTGCCTCCTTCTGCTCGAACTGGGGAGGGAAAGAGAGGTCACACGGATTCCGGGGCGGCCTTTGGAGGTGACCTCTGGGTTGAGCTGAAGTTTTGAAGGTGAGCCTGAGCACACGGCAGGAAGGACCTGCGCTTTCTTAGTCCTTATGGTTGTCACGCTAAAACCTGGAAATCACAGGGGGAGGAGGGGTCTGGTGAGCACGGCTGCCCGCCCCCCCTTCCTGGCCTGGGAGTCGTGCCCACTAAGCATTTTCTGCTTCTCTCCTACTCAAGCACAAAGCTGCAGAGCTGAGGTGATCTCTGCAGAGAGGCAGCGAATGGAGAGGTGAGCAATGTTTATTGATTTAGTAATTCGCACGCACTTTTCCGGCCAGATTCTCTTCCCGGAGACTCTGACAGCAGCAGGCAACTGCTAATGCAGTGCAGGGCTGCGGGCAGGGCAGTGGGAAGGAGATTGGCCAGGAGGCTGGGGGAGGCCTCCCTGGGGGAGGGAGAGGAAAGGGAGGCTTCCCCACTGGCCTGGGGCAGACACAGCAGGGAGCACGGTTCGTCTGGCTTCAGGAAACGTAATGCGCATTTCCACAAGGTGCTCCCCAAACTCCCCTTCAGACATGTCCCTAGAAGTACCACTTGGAGATACCCTCAGATGTCAGCCTTCTGGGAGATGCCTCCAAGGAGGAAGACTGCCCCATCCCAGGTCCTGCCTCTAGCCCGGGACTGTCACATCCGGGACAGTCACACTGAGCAACACAAGCATACTCCACCCCTCAGTGTGGAACATTCTTCAGGGCCACCCCAACTCCAGAGCCCCACGGGAGTGGAGTCATCAGAAATGTGCTCCCACTCGCTGCCCTGCGTCCTGCTCCTCCCTCCACAGGTGGTGATCCCAGGAGCACAACCCTAGTAACAGTCTGGCAGGCTCGCCTCGGCCTCCCGGAAGTGCTGCACCCAGGAAGCCCGCAGAGCCACCCGGAGCCGCCAGTACAGGGCAACTCTTGGGTTTCTGGATCAACAGCCGTCTCCACGGAGATGGTCTCCCCATCTGGTCTCCCCACAGTAAAACCTTTTTTTCTTTACGTAACCATGAAGGACAGCTCACTATGGTTTTCATTCCAAGTGCTGTTGGGAGGTTAGGGACATCAGCCCCATGTGGCAGGGCCCTGGCCAGGCAAAGGTGGCCCAAGGTGGACAGTCTTCTTCATCAACATCATGTCCCCTCCAGGGCTTGTCTCTGTGTTTTGACCTTTGGGAGCCCCAGCACTCGCCTCGTCCGAGGTTTCTCCCGTCAGGGGAGAGTTGCTTAGGTGTTAGAGCTTCTGGTGAAGCTGGGCCAGAGTGTGGTGCCGAACCAAGGGAATCGGCTCCGGGATGGAACAGCAGGCACCGGGCACAGGTACGGGGAGGCAGGGGAAGCACCCTGGTTTGGGATTCGCGTCTCTGATCATGTATATGTTCTAGCTTTTCCTTCCTCTGCACCTTTCCTCATTGTCGTATTCAAGTCACAAACTCACCCGAGGATGAGTGACTACCACACGTCAGACAGTACGCTCAGCATCAAGACTGCGAGGAAGAGTCGGAACTAGATGGCTTTGCTCCATCTGCAAGTCTCAGTCGTAGGGGAGACATCCATCCATCCATCCATCCACTTGGTAATTACCTCTCAAACACCTGCTACGAACCATTACTTTAGACAGAAAGATAAGGTAGACAGATGATGATGATATGCGGGTAGTCACTGCTGAGTTTTCTATCTTTGTGTTAGCACTGACACCCCACTGAGGGCAGGGAACGTGTCTATTCCCCCACAACTGCCCCCCAAGGCCCAGTGAGTGGTGCTGACCATCACTACTATAAACTCAGGAAACAGGAGAGATGATTATAAGGTGGGTTTTATAACAGAAACCCTCCGGATGCAGCGGCACCTAAGCCTGACCTTGAAGGAATCGTGAGCTTGGGGTTGGTCCCCAGTGGATCACCCAGACCATCTGTCCTGCCCAGTCCTGGGACTGGACGCGGATACAATATGTCGAGGATGGTGGGGGAGACTGGTCCAACCAGCGACAGGGTCTTTTTTCCTTAGGAAAAGAGTCTCTTCTCTCCACAGGCCAGGGAGCAGAGGACTCGTTCATCTTGCTCCTCACTTGTTCAGACAGACTGCTGTGTGGAGGGCTTCATGGGTACAAAGCCCCTTTGGCCGAGTACGACTGGCCCTCTGACCCCAGCTCCCAAGCTGGGGTTCTGCTTCCAAGACCCGGATTCCCAGAGGACCTGGTACATGCACGTGCCTCTGGAAGTCCCTGGAAGGGTCTCAGTCAGGGCTCACGCACAGCGGACTGGCAGTCTGCAATAACTCTCCCACCCCAGCCCACAACTGCTGTGCACCACGGGCTCTCCTGGCGTCCCCGTCTCCCGATGCCCACCATCCCTGCCTCCCTTCCTGGCTCCCATTTCTGGATCAGTTAGGGAACTGCGAGGAGACCCTAACTGTCCCAGTCAGGAGACATAAAGCCCCGGGTATTTTAACAGAGAGCACTGAAGAGGAAGAATTTTTTATGATTTGATAGAAACCTTTATTTTTTCCCAATAATAATTTTTATCGGGCTACAATTGGCACATGACCTTGTATTCAAGAAGTGTTAACTGAAATTGAGAAAGTGAGGGCTACTCTAAGTTATCACAGGTGGCAGCTACAGAAGGCAGCCACCTTCCCTCGGGCCGGGGGCACTAAGGGAAGAGATGGGAATGGTTGAAACCCGGAGAATCTTGGAGAGGGGGCCTGGCAGAGGGGGGACCAGCAAAGCTTGGAGAGGGCTCAGAGGACGCCCGTGAGGCTGAGACCCAGACTCTGAAGCTTGTGGAGTGTCTCCGGCCAGGGAGCGGGCGACGCAGCTAATTCTGCGGAATGGCAACTGGAAAAAATGCAACGTGTTCAGTGGCTGCCGCTGCCAGGGACAAGAAGCCCGGGGAGGTGCTCTCACAGGATTAGAAGGCAGCGGGAGAGGAGCCGCTTCCTCCTCCGGCCTCGCAGTCTCTCGAGCGCCCCCTCGTGGTCAGCCTATCAGGCACGTCGGAAAATGAGAGTCGGGGGCCCAGCGTGGCTTGACGCGCGCCCCCGGGCGTCCGCTTGCTGACACCACCACACGGGGTCCCCAAGGCGACAGAGCCCAGGGAGATCCACGATGATGAGAAGCATGCTCTCTCCTATTTTGTGCAAAGAGCTGCTGGGTGACGCTCATCCTTCACTGCGCCATCCGGACACAGATGCCAGGCGACGACGATGGGTCTGAGAACAGATGTGAGCGGGAGACCACAGGGGGAACGCAGAATTCGTCCTCTCTCCCGGAGACAGAGGTCACGCAACAGGGAAAAACTTGCAACAAAACAGGAACGCCTTCTAGAGAAAAATCGTCCTTTGAGACAAATTAACTTCTGAAGGAACTTCTACCAATTGGCAAAGCCCATTGGAATCCCAGCGGTGGACATTGCTTGAGGCGAAGATGGGCCCCAGAGAACCACAAGGACATGCGAGGCAGGCAGGAGAGGGCTGTCCTTCCCACCGTAGCGACGAGGAAAGCGAGGTGCACAGGAATCAGCCAGTCGGGCAGGGGTGGTGCGAGCAGAGCTCTTGAGCTCTTAGTACAGTAGTTACTCGATCAGTTGCTCCAGCGGGTGGGGGAGGGGAACCCAGCAGGGGTTCAGCGCGGTTACAAGCTTGGGCTGGCCCCACCCCCGCAGAAAAATCGGAGTCAGGGTAGGGCTGGCTCTCATCCTTGCAGCCCCAGGCTGGGAACCTGAGGGCATGGACAGGGTGGGTCCCATAAGGGGCTGCTAATTGCTCTGATTGCAACTCCAGGGCAGAGTGTTTCTGGAACTGCAGAACTCTGACAGAGGAGGAAATACCGGCGGAACATTTTTGATGAATAATTCAGTGAGCTGAAATGGGAAATGAGAAAGTTTTCTCTCCACTAAAGTGGAATTTGAAATAAAAAAAAAAAAAAAAAAGAAGAAAGAAAAAGAAAGGAGAAAACAATAATAGCAGCAAGGCTTAGCATTCTGGTTTCCCCACAGTAAAACTTTTTCTTTGCATAACCATGAAGGACAGCTCACTATGGTTTGCTCTTTGAGAGTCTATAGAATTTGAGCTGAGGTAGGAAGATACTTGGGTCACCCGGGATTGAAGGTAAATTTGATCTCATCACTGCCACCTTCCCTTTCAAGCATTATTTTACAAATACTAATTGGGCAACTACCGAAAGCCGAGCACTGTTCTGGGTGTTAAAGATTCAGTACTGAAGAAAAGAGATGTTCTTTTATTGTGAAGTGTGTGGAAGGGGGAGAGGGAGGTTTTCAGACATTAGATTAAAAGACACCGCAGGTGATAAATTCATATCTACAATTTGAGATGTGTGCTAGATCAGTCAGGGTCCAACCAGAGAGACAGAACTATTCTGCATATATAGAGCAGAGAGAATTGAATGCAGGGGATTTGTTACTTACATGAGTGATGGTGATGAGGGAGCATAAGTCAGGCTGAGGGCAAAGTACAAGCTAGCAGTCTCCCCCACCCCCTCGCCCCCCACCAAGTTGGATATGTATGATATTCCTTGGACACTCCCAGCTACCCCAAAATGGGAAAGGACAAAAAAACAAACGGTTAAACTAATAAGAGTCTCCACAAGAAAAAGGCAATCCCATCCACAGCCTAAAGTCCAGGAACTCCCTACTGTCTTAATGTTAATGTTTTGCTAGAGGGAAAAACAACCTTAGCTTGACAATAGCTAGACCCCCAGTAATCTGAGTCTTTAGTATATTAAAATCCCTTTAGGAACTCCCCCTTGACTTAATCTCCCCTGACTCCACAAAACAGTCACCCCCCCTCCACACACACACTTGTAGTGCAGCTCTTTCTGCCCCCAGGTCCTATCCCTATGCTTTAATAAAATCACCTTTTTGCACCCAAGATGTCTTCAAGAATTCTTTCTTGGCTGTCACCTCCAAACCCCAAGAACCCCACCATCACCCCAAAACTTCATCAGTGGGAATGCCAAGAAGTCTGGGATAGTGGAGGAACTCCGAGATTATTAGCAGCAGGAAGCCTCTCAACAAAGGGACAATGAGAGGAGGTGATGTTATCAGAGTCCAGGACCTGGGACCATCTGAGAGCTAGGAACCAAAATAGAAACTGTCCGAAGAGAATTGGGACCATGGAATGAATAGATGTCTAGTACGAATGGAAGATGTAGGGGAACCTCGGCTTTTGTGCAGGTAAAATAAAAGACAAAAGAGAAGGGAGAAAACCCTACCTTGTCCCTTCTTCTTGCTTTTGTGACATTCGTCAATACCTCCCAACAGCTGAGGCTCTACAGAATTCAGGAAGTAAGGTAGTCTAGTAAATGTACTCCACAGGAGTCAGTCAGTCCCCCAGAGGTATAGAGTGAGCTGGTTAAGAACAGGGAGATAGACTTGAGAGCATACAAGCCAGGAGGCACCAGCACACATTCTCTGGAGGAGAAAGAACAGACTTGTGAGGGGGAATTAAACAGATAGTGTTATTAAATTGGATGACCATGGGAAGCCTCTTTGAGACATTTAGGTTGAAATATAAGACTACAAAGAGTTATCCAAACAATGAGAGGTGTCCAGGAGAGTGAGAACTTTCTAGGCATGTGCAGAGGCACTGAGGCCAGCCTGTGCATAGATTGAGGGGAAGAGTGGCAAGTTGAAGGTGGAGATGTGGTTGGGACAGGTGATGTTAATACGTTGTTTGGGGTTTCAGAGAAGGGAAAATTCACAGCCAATTGCCTTCAATAGAAAAGAGATTTGGGAAAGGTTTTTTTGTTTTTTGGTTTTTTTTTTTTTTAACTCACACAGTGTCTGTTTACTTTTAGACAAAGCAATAACTAAAAACTTTCCAAATGTTCCAAGAATATATGAACAAATTCCCTTTGTGAAGAAGCTAATGCTGTATTTATGGTAGTTCCCTCTGAATAAAGCTATGCCCTGAGAGTCTGTGAAGAAATATTTAATACAGTAGATTGACTTTTTCTGGTTCAGTTTTTTCCAAATCCCCTAGGTGACTATCTTTGGAAACGAGTAACAATTCTTGACTCCGTTTTTGCCTCTGCCACCAACATGACTTGCTTCCATCCCCTTCTCTCACCTCCTATGGGACCTTATCAGACTTATTTAAATGCCTGGGAAAGTGTGACTTGTTTTAAATGAATTCAAAACCACACTTTTATGCACAGTTAATCTTATTTTGTGCTTCTTGTGAATACATTTTAAACTATCTTAAATTTTAATGAGATGGAATTCTTAGAAATAGATTATTCCATAAACTGCAAACTTCCATTGTACTGGTGCCTAGTACAATGTCAGGAAAGCACAAATGCATGCAAGTTTTACGAGTAATAATTCAGTAAATTAATGTTTTGTTAATTTTTTAATGTTTATTTATTTTTGAGAGAGAGAAAGACAGGGTGCGAGCAGGGGAGGGACAAAGAGAGAGAGATGGAAACACAGAATCCAAAGTAGACTCTAGGCTCTGAGCTGTCAGCACAGAGCTCTACTCAGGGCTCGAACCCACAAACCGTAAGATCATGACCTGAACCAAAGTCAGATGCTTAACTGATTGAGCCACCCAGGTGCCCCTGTTAATTTTTATTCAAAAATTTTAACTCTGTAGAGCTAGAATTATGTTAATTGACATGGGTGCTAAAAAGATAGGGGCACCTGGGTGGCTCAGTTGGTTAAGCGTCCAGCTTTGGCTCAGGTCATGATCTCACGGTTCATGAGTTTGAGCCCTACATCAGGCTCTCTGCTGTCAGGACAGAGCCCACTTCAGATGCTCTGTCTCCCTCTCTCTCTGCCCCTCCCCCGCTCATGCACATGCTTGCTCTCTCTCTCTCTCTCAAAAATAAGTAAACATTTTTTTAAAAGGCATTAGGATGTTCTATTTTTAGCCATGATGGAGTAACTGGAACCAGATTGACTTCTCACTGTTAAGAAATAGAAAACTGAGCAAAATATTCGAAGTAACAGCTTTCAGACATTGGGCAACACTGCTACCTGAGAAAAAGATCAAACAAGATGAGCCTGGGATCACCCTAGCTTTCCGTCTGAAGGTGCTTTCTGCCAGGAAGGGGATCCAAGCAGAGCATTGCTTTTTCTGAGTTGAAGAGGCAGAGATTGCATTCAGAAAAAAATGAAGGGGCTGAATTTTTTGAGGCATAGCACTGGAGAGGGAAAAGCTGCTTAAGTAAATAGCTCCAGAAGAGTGCACAGGGATCCCTGGAGTCTGTTGCTGATTAGTAAATCACATAAGCATAGAGTGAAGATCCATGAAGCTAAGAAAAGAAAAACTAGGGAGCTATAAGCAAAACAAGTCATAGACCTCACATAGGGCTGGGAGGAAATCATATATCAAATGGAACGGAGGCTTTGCAGACTCTCAGTCCTCTGGTGGCAACCCAGGTAAGTCACATCTTAGCAGTGGAGCTTAACCTAGTCTTAGAATCAAACCTACTCAGGACCACCCCAAGGAAATTTGAAAGCTTGAAAACAAACCTCAGAAGGATCAAGCCTATCTGCAAGTAAGTTAACTGCATGCCATACAAAGATCCAACACCCTTTAAAGGTACACAAAATCCAGGGTGCCTGGGTGGCTCAGTCAGTTAAGCGTCCAACTTTGGCTCAGGTCATGATCTCATAGTTTGTGAGTTCAAGCCCTGTGTCGGGCTCTGTGCTGACAGCTCAGAGCCTGGAGCCTGCTTCAGAGTCTGTGTCTCCCTCTCTTTCTGCCCTTCCTGCACTCGTGTCCTGTCTCTCTCTCTCTCTCTCTCTCTCTCTCAAAAAATGAATAAACTGAAACAAAATTTTTTTAAAAGTACACAAAATCCAGCGCCTACCAATGTAAAGTTCACAATGTATAACATCCTGCCAAAACTTACAAGATACATGAAGAAATAAGACATTGCCACCCGAGGCCTGGAAAAAATTCAGACAGTTGAAACAGCCATGGGGAATTAACAGAGATGGTGGAATTAACAAATCAGATCTTTAAAGCAACTATTATAAGAGTTTACAAAGGTTCAAAGGAAGGCAGAAAAGCAATAAGCATAGAAATAGACGATATAAAGATTAATCATACAAAACTTATAGACATGAAAAATAAAATATCTGAAATGAAAAATTCACCAGATAGGATTAGTAGTACATTAGACATTGAAGAAAAATGTTCACTGATCCTGAAGACAGGGATGGAAACTATCCAAGATGAAGCACAAAGGGAAAAAAAAAAAAGACTTAAAAATATAGAACTGTGGCTTCTGGGACAATATCAATCTAACATATGTGCATGGGAGTCTCAGAAAGAGATGGGATGGACAGAAAAAATTTTGAATAAACAACCAAAATTTCCCAAATTTGATTAATATTACAAACCCATGGATCCAGAAAGTTGAATAAATGCCAAGCAAGATAAACACAAAGAAAACCACATCAAGACACATTATACTCAAATTTCTGAAAACTCATGATTAAAAGAAAAATCTTAAAAGCAACAAAAGAAAAAATATGCATTACATAGAGAAGAACAAAGATATGAATCTCACAAACTTTTGTTCAGAAGCTATGCAAACCAAAAAACAATAGAATGATCTCATTAAAGTGCTGTAAGGAAAAAATCCATCAACCTAGAATTTTATACTCCCCCAAATCTTTCAAAAATTAATGCAAAACAGACTTTTTCAGACAACAAAAACAAAGAAGATAATTTGCCACCAGCAAAATTATTAACGTACAAAAATATGCTAAGAATAGCTTTTCAGGCAGAGATAAATTACATGAGATAGAACTTGGATCTACCCAAAGGAGGAGAGAGTGCTAGAAATAGGAAATACATGGATATATATAAAGGTCAGTTTTCTCATTTTTATCAACCATATAAATAAAATTCCTAATGATGTATTATGTGTTTTATAGCATATGTGGAAGCAAGATAAGATGACCGTAATATCACTCAGGCTAGGTAGAGAAAATGAAGGGATGCTGTGTTAAGGTTCTTACACTACACATAAAATGAGAGAGTATTTGAAGATATGCTAGAATAAGTCAAAGGTATATTCTATACACTTGAGCAACCAAAAAGCAAGCAAACAAACAAAAAACAAATAGGCATAACCAATAAGCCAAAGTGACAATGTAATAGAACACTAAAAAATGAAATTCAACAGCAAGATGGTAGCTTAAATCCAACTATATGGATAATTACACTAAATGTAATTTGTCTAAGCATCCCAAATAAAACATAGAAATTATTCAACTGCAATTTAAAAAGCAAGGCTCAACTATGTACTTTCTTAAAAAAAAACACTAAAAAAATATATGCACATATAGATTAAAAGTTCTAAGATGGAAAATGTCATACTGTGCAGACCCTAATAATAAAGAAGCTAGAGTAGCTAAATTATTATCAGAGAAGGTACAATTCAGTACTAGCAATTTTTACCATGGATAAATAGGGAGATTGCATCGTTATAAGAGAAATAGACAAATTCACAGTTATCATCGAAGACTTCATATTCCTGTCTCAGTTGTCAGAGAACCCACAGGGCCTGAGAAGACTGGAAGCAAGGTGCCAACCAACTTGGCTCAACTAACATTTGTAGGACACTCCAACCAACACAGCAGAATACTCTTTTCAGGTGCACATAGAACATTCTCCAAGATAGACCATATTCTGGACCATAATGCAAGTCTTAATAAATATAAAAAGATGTAATCAACACAGATTTTGTATTCTGATCAGTATGCAATAAACTAGAAATTAACAATAGAAAGGTGTCTGGGAAATCTCCAAATATGGTGGAAATTAAACAACACATTTCTAAATTACCCATTAGTCAAAGAAAACCCAAGAAAAATGAAAAATGAAAAATTCACTAGGATTTGAGAAGGCAGAAGAAAGAATCGGTGAGCCTGAAGGGAGGTCAACAGTCACACAGGGCGAGGTTGTCTTTCTTCTCCATCTAGATGTTGTCGTAACAGAATGGTGGCCAGAATGGTGCAGCCATCTTGCTAAGGGCCAGATAACGGAGCCAACCCATGAGGATGGCACAGCTAGGAAACAGAAAGAGCCCAAGTCCTAAGTGACATTGACAAACTGCTGAATCAAGTAGCCCTTGAGCTCGCCCTTGTTTTTGAACTTCCAACTCTGTTAGAGGCTACATTTCTTTAATGCCTAACCCATTTGAGATAGGTTTTCTGTCTCTTGCAGTTGACAGAATCTGATACATGTGCCGATATGATGGAATTGAACACAATGAGAGGAATTAAGAGTTTGTGGGGAAGGGACGTATTTGGCTTACAGAAAACCTCCTTACTATCACTATTTTCCTCATGGATGAGGGTGGGGTGGGGGAAGGTTGTTCAGATACCTCAAAGCACAGAATGTCAGAATTAGAAGGGTTTTTGGAACTTTTTCCTCTCAAGGATATTTTTTGTCCTGCCAATCCAAACTGGATTCCCACCACCCTCCTACCACCCACTATATTTCATCACTACATTCTGTTTTCTTGACAGAGCTTATCACCATCTAAAATTACCTTTTAATTTGTTTTCTTGTTGGTTATCTAACTTTCTCTGCTAGGACATAAACTCCCTGAGAACCAGGAACTTGTCTGTTTGTGGTGGAGATTTCTGGGTCACGTTTCTCCCTGTCATCCTTATAAACAGAACCCCTACAATGATGGCTGTGGCAACATATCTGGCTTACAAAGCTACGTTTCCCAATCTGCCTGGCTGGTAGAAGCAGACAATTATATGTAGGAAATAATTCTGTGAGCTTCTTGAAAAGCTCTTAGCTGGAAGAGGCTCCCTTTTGTCCATTTCCCTTCTTCCTTCTTCATGTGATATGATGGCTGGGGTTACATTAATTATTTTGGGACCATGAGGTGCCCTTGGTGATAAAATAGCATAAGAATTACATACCAGAGAAATAAAAAAAATTCTGTGTCCTTGGTGACTACAGAGCCACCATAACAACTCTGATCTGGGGGTCTCTAGACTTGCTTTATGTGACATAAACAAATAAACCCCTGATCTTGTTTAAGTTCTTTGGTCTTTCTATTTTATGGGGCCAAATCTAATCTTCATCTATAACTTTTATTCTCTTCATAGATGTATCTCCAGGGCCTTACAATAGCACCAGGCTCATCATAGGTACTCAATTAATATCCACTTCCCAAGCTAACAGATAAGGGCACCGGATCCAATTAAAGGAAACAATCTGCCTTTGTCATATAGCTGGTAACAGGCAGAGGTGGGATCATGTTCATTACTTATATTGCCCAGCTTCCCAAGCATCATGGATGAGGCAGAAGGAAACCATTTGCCCATCACCTCCATGGTCTCATCTGCACTTCCTCTGCCCGTGTGCATCTGACTTCATCTTTTAGCCATACCTGCCACACCACCTTAGTTGAGTGGCACTGTCCTCCATGGTGTAGCAGCAGCAGCAGCAACCCAGACTGCCCTGCTCATCTTCCTGTCAGGACCCAGTTAACTCTACCAGGGCAGGGAGTTCCTCCCTGGCCCTTGGTCCTCACCCTCCCAGGATTAGAGTTTTCCAGCAGGATTTCCTATAGGTAGAGCCCCCCCCCTCCCCCAGTTTGGGTGGGGCCCAGCAGGGGCTCAGAAATTTCACCCTGCCCACCCATTTGGAGCACCAGGGGCATGATTAGGAGTCCCACCTTATCCCATGTCCACTCTGGAGCTGGCCTCTAACTGAGCTACCATAAAAGGACCACTCTCTTGCTCCCTGCAGGTCGGCATGAGATGCTGGACAGATGGAGTGCAAAGATGTCTTTAGATAACATCTTCCTTGCCTGCCCCACCCCTCCGCCCCCAGACATGGGAAAGAGAATTTGGGTTCTTACACATCATCCATTCTTAAGCATGTTCTTCTTTTCCTACAATTCCTAGGTCTAAGTTATTAAGGGAGCCACTTAGGGCATTTGTCAAACCTGAGTCAGGTTAAAAGTTTTAGTGCCCAGATCGGCAAACCCTGTTCTGTGTAATTGACAGCACGTTAGTTTATTTTCTCCCTGACTGGAAGAACACAAGATGGTAGAATAATAATGGTAATAATAATACCAAGCATTTACAAGTGTTTACAAAACTCCAAGCATAGCGTTAAGTGTTTCATTTAACTTTTTGCAATAACCTGATGAAGCAAGTATCCCTGTCCCCACTTATAGGGGAAAAAAATGAAGCTCAAATAAGTTAAATAACTTGCCAAGGCCCCACCCAGTCAACAAGAGGAAGAGTGGAAATGAACTCTTAGACCGAACTCTTATTTCCATGTGATGCCACATCTCCGTGAGAGGATTCCGTGAGCTACCACATTGTCATTACCCCCAATAAAGAGAATGCAGCCCTCTGCTTATCTCCATTCAGTCATTCAACATTTGCTGAATACCTACTGTAAGGCAGGTCCCATGCTAAATATTGGGGCTTTAAAGACACATACTCTATAACGCCTACCATTTCAAGATGCTTTGTAGAGGCAGGACAGAGCACTTTTCTTTCTTGATGAAAGAAAAAAAATAGTCAAAATTCCAAACCACACTCTTAAAAGAGAGCTGCTATCTGAAAAACGGGAGCCTAAGAGAAGAGTTTATACCAGGTGGTTTAGTTTGGGAAGTTCCTCCAGGGAACAAGCATATGGAAATGGGACAGGAAGAATAACCATTAGAGTGTGTGTTCTATGCTTGGTCATTGTTGTGGGAAACTGGCGCCTGATCCTGTTAGGACTTCTGAGGAGCCATGTAGAATGTGCTTGAAATTTGATGTGGCTGGGGGATGGAAGAGGGCAACATTATCTACCAGCTTCTGCTCTCATTGGTCATAGGTTGCCCCATAAGGTGTTAAGTCACACGCACTATCTCTGCAAAAAAGCAGGCTCTCAGTAGGTAGGGCAGGGGGTAAAAAGTGACAAGCAATTCTGCATTTGATACATCAGATAACTGAAGAGGACAACTGTTGATCGTTGTGAGAAATGTATTGAGCTTCAACCTGAAGCAAATCCATTCTGCAGGATGAAGTGTTGGTGAAAAGTATTTGGAGACGATCCACCCAAGCCCAAGTGGCTTTTGATCCAATTTATTTCCTTCATCTTTCTCCACACAGCTTGATTCCTATAAAAGAGCTGACCAAGAAAGCATCAGCCTCCATTAAAAAATGAATAACATGAAAAGGAATAATGCAAAACCGATGTAAATATGCCAAGAGAATAAGGTAATGATGCAAGTATGACATACAAAAAGCAAATAAATATGGCAGAACACTTGCAACAAAACAGAGGAAAATTTATAGACCAACACTTCTCCATGCAAGAAAACAGAAGTTATACATATAGCTTTAATGAAAAAAAAAAAGAAAAGAAAAAGCTCAAAGAAGAGAAATAAACATTCAAAGAAATTGTAACAGAAGGAGATGAAAAATGATATGGCAGGTCTCAAGAAAACAAAGTATTTAAAAATAAAATTAATATTAGAAAAAGAAAAAAGAATGAAATATCATAAAACAAAGATAAGATAATGTAGCAAAAGTTTTTTAAAATGTTTATTTTAATTTTTATTTATTTTTGAGAGAGAGAGAGCACGAGCACAAGCAGGGGGGAGGGGCAGAAAGAGAGGGAGACACACAATCCAAAGCAGGCTCCAGGCTCCAAGCTGTCGGGGCTCGAACCCATGAGCCGTGAGATCATAACCTGAGCTAAAGTCCAACGCTCAACAGATTGAGCCACCCGTGCACCCCAACAGCAAAGGTTTTTAATCTCCAGATTCAAATATTTTTTTGCTTCAGTAAAGTTTTTTCTGCTATGACTTTGAATATTATGTTATATTTTATTCTCTTTTTTAAGGATACTAATGTTGGTTCTTCTTTGTCTTTCATATTTTTCATTTCTTTTGAATCCTGTCACAACTCTATTCCAATTCATTTTGCTGGTTTTATTTTTTCATTTTATTTTTTAGTTTGAGTTTTAGTTTTAATTTGAGTTTACCCATTTAATCATGGATCATGAGAATCTGCTTTGCTTTAGACTTTCCACACAATACTCAAGAGTAGAAGCCAGTAAATCAATATCCACGAAGTCATCAAGGAAAGAAAATGTAACCAACTTAGGGTGAATTTATTCCAGCAAAGTTGTCACCCAAAAGTAAATGCCATACAAAAAAAAAAAAAAGATCAAACATACAAAAATTAGGGAATAAGTCTTTCTTCAAAATACCTATCCTTCAAGAGAAGATGGAAAAGCCAAGGTAAAAGGACTCGTGAGCATCAAACCCATTTGCACATAGAACTAAGGCCACACTAGGGAAGTGTTAATTACAGAAAAGAACATAGATGTTAAAAACCATGATGATATGAAATAGTATCACTAACAAAAATCGAGAAAAGAAGTGAAAGATTGAGTGAGTGGTGCAGACTACTTTAAGCAGTTCAGTATCCTCAAATTTCACACAAGGCAGATACTAAACACATTATCAGTTACGAGTTAACTAACAAGTGTGTCCGTCTATTGTGAAATCATGTAAGGTAAACAACTAAAAATAATCATATAATTAACACAAGTCCAGTGGTGTTAGAAGCACAAATGTGATAATTATTCATATTTCACATTGGGAAATAAGTAGGCATTACCTAGTATCTCAAAAATGATTTCAAGTTATTATATAAAAACATAGGATAATTTTTATAATAGCAGTATAAATTTTTTTCAAAATGGACGAGATCTACACATCCCAAATTACTAGAGGAAAGCACACACACATACACACACAGCAAAACAAAGAGAATAGAAACAATTCAGTGAGTGATTAAAAATAGAGAGCATGACATAGAATATGTCCAAACTCTTTTGTCAAAAAATACTATGTACATAAGATATATTTATTTAAAGCAAGATCCAATACTTCAACTGGGATTAAAAAGTCATACTTAAATATATGCTATATAGAAGAAATAAAACAATAGAGAAAATCAATGGAACAAATAGATGATTCTTTGAAAAAACTTCTTTTTTTTTTTTTTTTTTTTTTTTTTTTTTAAATTTTTCTCATTTATTCATTTTTTTTTTCCAACGTTTTTTTTTAATTTATTTTTGGGACAGAGAGAGACAGAGCATGAACGGGGGAGGGACAGAGAGAGAGGGAGACACAGAATCGGAAACAGGCTCCAGGCTCTGAGCCATCAGCCCAGAGCCCGACGCGGGGCTCGAACTCACGGACCGCGAGATCGTGACCTGGCTGAAGTCGGACACTTAACCGACTGCGCCACCCAGGCGCCCCTCTTTGAAAAAACTTCTAGCAAGACTGACAAAAATAAAAGGAGAATATACAAATCACCAACACAGGGAAAAGATCAAAGGTCATCACCACAGATCCTGCAGGCATGAAAAATAAAATAAGGGAATATTATAAACTTTCCCCTACAAATTTGACAACTTAGGATAAATGAATCAATTCCTTGAAAACCACGCTCAACAAAGATAGAATAAATAATCTGAAGCCACTAAAAATTGTAATTCACAAATTAAAAGTTCCCCCAAAAGAAGTCATCATGCCTAGGTGGTGTCACCGAAGAATTTTACCAAATATTTAAAGAAAAATTAACACCAATTCTAAATAGTATCTTCTAGAAAAACAAAGAAGAGCATACAGGTGTGAGAGGAAGAGAGCGGTCAAGGGTGACTCCAAGGAGTTTGAACAAAGGAAAGGAAGGATGGAGTTGCCATCAACCAAGATTGGGAAGACTGGAGAGGCATAAATAAGATAAAGCAAGGGTAATCAAGGTTGGTGTTGGGCACTTCAACCTGAAGATACTTATGAAGCCTGACAATGTCTACATCAGGCAGCAGGAGAAAGTTCGGGGGAGTCATGCCCAAAGATACTGACCTGAGAATCTTGAGTGTCTGAGATAACCTACAGGGGGTGAACGGAGAGCGTGCCTGACACAGCAGTATCTAGAGGACTGAATTTGCTAATATTTCATTTAGGACTTGTACATTGGTGTTCATATGTGACTTTGGTATGCAATTTTATTTCCTTGTATTGTCTTTGTCTACTTTTCATACCAATATTATGCTAGCCAGTTAAAACAAATGTTGTACCCTTTGGATTAGTGTTGTTTATAATCTCCAAACCTCCCAACCTCCAAACATACCAGATGCATTTTCTAAACCTTCAAAGAATCTTAGACCATTTTTTTGTGGCCTTTGTTCTTTTAGAGCAGCTTTAGGCTTACAGCCAAATGCAGAAGAAGGCACAGATATTTCCCATATACCTCCTGCCCCAACACGTGCATAGCCTCCCCGTTATCAACATGTCCCCCCAGAGCAGTACATTTGTTACCACTGATGAATCTACATCGACACACGAATTATCACCCAAAGTCTATGGTGTTTTCAATTTTAATTAAGCCCAGTTTATCAATTCTTCCTTTCATGACTTATGCCTTTTGTGCTATCTAAAAAGTCATCATCAAACCCAAGATCATCTGGGTTTTCTCCTATGTTATCTTCTAAAAGTTTTATAGTTGTGCCTTTAGATTTAGATCATTTTGAGTTAATTTTTGTGAATGGCGTAAGACCTGTGTCTAGATTCCTTTCTTTGCATGTGGATGTTCAGTTGTTCAAGCACCATTTGTTGAAAAGAATATGTTTGCTCTATTGTATTACCTTCAATCTTTTCTCAGAGATCAGCTGAATATATTTACAGGGGTCTATTTCTGAGCTCTCTATTCTATTCCCTTGATCTATTTGTCTATCCATTGTCAGTTCCGCACTATCTTGATCACTGTAGCTTCTAGAATTAGTCTGAAAGCTGAGTAGTGTCAATCCTCCAACTTTGTTCTTCTCCCTCAATATTGTGATGGCTACTCTGGGTCTTTTGCCATTTCGTACAAAGTTTAGAATCAATTTGTCAACATCCATAAAGCCATGACTCCCCGTATCCGTCTATCCAGTCTTGGGGGTAGTGATGCCCTGTGCCCTCACCTCTTTTGAGGATTCTAGAGGGTTCTAGAACAGATTCGGTCTGTTCAGCTTTTTACCTTTTGTCAGGATGGAATGGCAGCTTCCCAGCTCCTTATATTGGAATTGGAATTGGTTATATTGCCAATTTTTTATATTGTTCATGGGTCTATGTGATATTTTAATTCCTTTTGATGCTATTTGCACTTTGTAATTGCTGATATGGGTTTACAAAATTAGTTTAGTTACACAATTATTGGAATGAGTATATTCATTCACTCTCATAAGATTTACAAAATTCTGTAAAGTTAATGTTATTTGTTCTTATTTCTCTCTTTCTTCCTCAATTATCCTCTGATGCTGTTTAGGTTTTTCTATCATTGCTGTTCTTTTAGTCCATTATGATGCATGTAGGTGTTGATACATTATTATTAACATGCTTGGTACATGATGAGCTTTTCCAGTCTGAAGACTCATATCTTCCTTGATTCATTCTGAAGTATTTTAAACAGACCAAAAAGATTAGAGAATAATTCAATTGAATGTACATGTACCCATCAGTACAACTGAAGGCCAGTATTTACTTCTCCCCAGTCACATTCCTAATCACTATCCTAAATTTGATTGATCAACTCCCGGCAGGTGTTTACAGTTTTCCCACAAAAGAATAGATCCCTAAGCAATATGTTTTCAGTTTTTCATGTTTTCACAGTTGAAATAAATGACACATTATGTAAACTCCAGTAATGCGGTTTTTAAAAAACTAACCCACTTTTCTTTTAAAAATTTTTTTAATGTTTGTTTATTTTTGAGACAGAGAGAGACAGAGCATGAGCAGGGGAGGGGCAGAGAGAGAGGGAGACACAGAATCCGAAGCAGGTCCAGGCTCCGAGCTGTCAGCACAGAGCCCAACGCGGGGCTCAGACTCGCGAACTGTGAGATCATGACCTGAGCCGAAGTCAGACGTTTAACCGACTGAGCCACCCAGGCGCCCCCCAAAAAACGAATCCACTTTTTATGTGAGTGTGAACCAGAGCCACCCAAGTAGTGTGCCACAGCTCACTGGTACGGGCCGCAGCTGACCGACCTCTTGGCCCTCTGAGCAGCCAGGTGGGACCTAGAGTCCCTCGACCGGTGCCTCCAGAGCCAGTGGAAGGGGCTATGTTCCTGGAGCCGAAGAAGCACAGTGGGCCCAGTCCAAGGTAGCAACAGGGAGGCCTGGTGGGGGGAAGCAGCAGATGCAACTCTAGGTGGAAAGCTCCGCATCTCCGCCTCCCTACCTCCACCCCGGCTGGCTGCTGCCCTCTGTTCTTCATCCCTGTCCTGGTGGTGAGTGGTACACGCTGGTGCTTCTGCCCTATTTTAAAATGCTTCGCAGGATACAGTCGTTGAGGGTTTTTTGAGGCAAATCTGGCCGTACTCCTGAACAACAAGACCTTAGGATATTTTCAATCTTACAACCTGTCCCTTCTTAAATGTCATTTTTATCGAGTAGTTTTTTCTCCTTGTTTCTCTTTTATATCATAAACCAATACCTCTGTTGCTGTTGTTCTATGCAGTCAATATCTGTTTACATGTACCCCATGGTTGTGCAGGGCTGATACCAAATTCTATGGTATTTTTTGTGCAAATTAGGAAAAGGTGCTTCTTTCTCAAAAAACTTATCTCCAACTCTGAAAAACAGCACTAAATCAGTAATATACATATAACCACCCAATAACAGAGTACATAATAAACATGGAAGCTACACTGTCTGCCACGTAACAGGCGTCCAGACATGACACCTCCATGGAATACACAACCTCTACAACTGCACATGGCAGTCCAGATTTGCCAGGTCTTTGAGCCCCATTCTGCACTGTAACACGGTTCTTCTTTCTGAGTCCATTTCTTTCCTTCTTCCTTCCTTCCTTCCTTCCTTTTCTTTCTTTCTTTCTTTCTTTCTTTCTTTCTTTCTTTGTCTTTCTTTCTTTCTCTCTCTCTTTCTCTCTAAAGAGAGAGTGCACAAGAAGGGGAGGAGCAGAGAAAGAGGGAGAGAGAATCCCAAGCAGGCGTCTCACTGTCGGCACAAGCCCTCTCAGGAACAATGAGATCATGGCCTGACCCAAAATCAAGAGCCAGGATGATTAGGACTGAGCCACCCATGCATCCCTCTGGATCAACTTCCATACAAAGGGACAGTCTTTAGAAGTTCCTTCAGGTTTCTAGGAAATAGGTCCCTCAGTTTTTGTTAGTTTATAAATGTTTTTATATTGACGTTTCATAAATATGATTATGTTGTGTCTCGTGATAGGTTTAAGTAGTTCGAAACTCCTTGTTAATAGTTATTTTTTCTCAACAGCTTGAAGATAGTATTATATTGTCTTTTGCTTTTATCGCTGTTAGTGAGGAATCTATGGTTGGTCTAATAGTTATTCTTTGCCAGTAACCCATCCTTTCTCTGTGTTTGCTATTAATTTTTTGTTTCGTCTTTGAAGCTCTGCCAATTCTTTTAAAGTTTGCTGTGTAGACTTCATTGTGCTCTCTGAATGTTAGGATCTATTTCTTTTATCAGCTTTGGAAAATTCTCTGCAATTTTCTCTTTGAATATTTTCTCTGTTCTGGTCTTTTATCACTCTGAAATTAAAAATAGACATACATTGAGGGGCGCCTGGGTGGCGCAGTCGGTTAAGCGTCCGACTTCAGCCAGGTCACGATCTCACGGTCCGTAAGTTCGAGCCCCGCGTCGGGCTCTGGGCTGATGGCTCAGAGCCTGGAGCCTGTTTCCGATTCTGTGTCTCCCTCTCTCTCTACCCCTCCCCCGTTCATGCTCTGTCTCTCTCTCTGTCCCAAAAATAAATAAACGTTGAAAAAAAAATTAAAAAAAAATAGACATACATTGATTTTTTCATGCTATCTTTTGGTTCTGTTAACATTGTTCACACTTCTCATCCCATTTATCTCTCAGAATTTTATTTTTCCTTTATCTGTTCTCCTGCTTACCGGTTCTCTCTTCAGCTATCTTCAGTCTCCTGTTTAACCTTTCCACTGAGATTTTCATGACTATATCTTCAATTTCTAGAAATTCTACTTGGCTACTTTCTCAAATATAGAAAGACTCTTTTTGATAGAGTATCATTCCTCTCTCCTGTTTTCTTGTCCACCTTCTATTTAAAAAAATTTTAAACATACTTGATTTATGTTCTGTATCCAATTATTATATCATCTAAAAGTGACTAGGGAATTACATTCTGTTATGTGTTTTCTACTGACTTACTCCTGATATCTTGGTTCCTTGTGAATTTTGTAATTTTGAATTTTGAGCTCATTTTCAATGGCCTTTTTCTGTGAAAGTTTTATAGGCTTGGCTGAAACACATATTTCTCTGGAGTGAATTTGTGTTCTTACCAGGCACCCCAGAAATGGTACCAAAATGAGATTAATGCTACAATTTTTCTAATGAAAACTTTCAAGCAGACACAGAAGTTTACAGAAATCTCCCTCACACCCTTCACCCAGTGCGATATTCAGCTAAGAGGTTGTTATCATCATAGTAATCAATATAGTGTGGCACAAAAACAGACACATAGACCAATGGAAAAGAATAGAGAACCCAGAAACAAATCCATGCTTACATGGTCAATTAATTTATGAGAATGGCGGCAAGAATATGAAGTGGGGAAAAGACAGTCTCTTCAATAAATGGTGCTAGAAAAACTGGACAGCAACATGCAAAAGAGTGAAACTGGATCACTATCTTACACCATACACAAAAAGAAATTCAAGATGGATTAAAGACTTGAGCATAAGACCTTAAAACACAAAACTCCTAAAAGAAACCATAGGCAGTAATCTATTTGACATCCGTCTTGGCAATATTTTTGGGGGGCCAGTCTCCTCGGGCAAGGGTAGCAAAAGCTAAAATAAACAAATAAGATAGCATCAAATTAAACAGCTTCTGACGGTGAAGAAAACCATCATCAAAACAAAAAGGCAACCTATCAAATGGGAGAAGATATTTGTAAATCGTATATCCACTAAGTGTTTAATATCCAGAATATATAAAGAAAGTATACAACCTAATATCAAAAAAACAAATACCCCAATTAAAAATGGGGGGGGGGGACTTGAAGAGACATTTTTCCAGAGAAGGCATACACATAGACACAGGCACATGAAAAGATGCTCAACGTCACTTGTCATCAGGGAAATGGAAATCAAAACCACAATGAAATATCAACTCACACCTGTCAGATTGGCGAGTACCAAATTCAAACAATAACAAGTGTTGGCGAGGACGTGGAGAAAAGGAAATCCTCGTACTTGCTGGTGGGATTGTAAATTGGTGCAACCACTATGAAAAACAGTGTGGAGGTTCCTCAACAAATTAAAAACAGAACAATTGTATGATCCAATAATTCTACTTCTGGTTACTTATCTTAAGAAAATGAAAACACCAATCCAAAAAACCAGATGCACCCCTATGTCTGTTGAGCATTATTTATGATAGCTAAGATATGGAAGCAAGCTAAGAGTCCATAAATAGATCAATGGATAAAGAAGGTGTGTGTGTATATAAATCTCTCTCTCTCTCTCTCTCTCACACACACACACACACACACACACACACACACACACGATGGAATATTACTCAGCCATGAAAAGAATGAAATCTTGCCATTTGAAACAACATGGATAGACCTAAAGGGTGCGACGCTAGGTGAGATAAGTTAAAGAAGGACAAATACCATATGGTTTCACTTACGTGTAGAATCTAAAAAACAAAATGAATGAACAAACAAAACAAAATAGAAACAGACTCATAGTTACAGGAAACAAACTGGGGGTCACTGGAGGAAGGGGGAGTTGAGGGATGTGCAAAATAGGTGGAGGGATTAAGAGGTAAAACTTCCAGCTATAAAATAAGTCATGAGGATGTAATGTACAGCATAGGGAATACAGTCAATAACATTTTAATAACTTTGTATGGGACAGATGGTAACTCGACATCCTGGGGATCATTTCATAATGTATAAAAATATTGAATTGCTATGGTATACACCTGAAACTAATAGGATATTGTAGTCAATTAGACTTCAATTAAAAAAAGAAAAAGGAAAAATAAATCACCTCAAATCTCATCAACAAAACATAACCATTACTAACTGGCAAGAAATCCTTCCAGATAGTTTTCTGAGACCTCACCACATATGCCACTTGGTCATCTCTGCCAACAAATATAGCTGTACTTCATCATTCCAATGGCTGTGCATGCATTCACACACACACACACACACACACACACACACACACACACAAACACACCAGTCCATTCTCATTACCACATAACAACAGTTATGTTCTGTAAAGTCACTGTGAACACAGAATCAGCAAAAACTGAACCATTGCTCACAGGGAAAATACCCGGTTAGGTTCCTATGAGCTTCTGGTCACATTTTCATCAACTAATCAATACATAACCTTTTTTTATGTGTGTTTCTGTTTAAAGACACCCTATATTATTGATTCCTTAACATTGAACTTACAGTCAACAGCACAGTATAACTCCTGCCTGAATGAAACACCTAATAAAGGTATTTTCTCCATAAGGTACATCACAGCTTTCTCACACTTAGGGATAGTAGACAAGACTTAAGCACTATGCTTGGGGACCACTTAAAACAGGGAAATCATTAACAAAGAGCACAAAAATGCAAAACATGTTGCACTACATCCGCTGTGAAAAGGACCCTGTTTACAGTATGAGAGCTGAGATAAACAGGTAGAGAGTTGCCCTTTCCACTTCACCTGGGAAGGTGCACAGCGGGGGACACAAATTTTTCACTGCTTTGCACAAGTCCACAAATGACCGCAAAAGTGTCGCAAGCATTAATTTTGGGGTTGCAGAACATTGAGATTATTCCCAACTTTTCGTTACCTAAAAATACAACTTTGCTGTAAATCCCTTACGCACGTATGTTTGCGAAATGATCCCTTGGATATATTCCCACGAGTGGGCTGCTGCATCCGTGTGAAAGGCCATTTCCACCTTCTGTCAATATTGCCAAAGGCCTCCCCCTCCCTCCCTGTCCCCTGCCTTCAACTCTTCTAAGTCCTTCTGCCTTCCTCTTTCCCTTCCTACTCCCCTTTCCTTCTGTTTCTCCTGGTCCTCCTTTTCTTATTCTTATCATCTGCTGTTGAAGAAGTTTCAAACTAATGAGGAAATGAGGGGGTGCCAGGGTGACTTCCTTGGTTAAGCATTGGACTCTTGATTTCAGCTCGGGTCGTGATCTCACAGTTCGTGGGGTAGAGCCTTGCACTGGGCTCTGTGCTGACAGCATGGAATCTGCTTGGGATTCTCCCTGTCCCTTGCTCTCTGCCCCTCCCCTCCCCCTCCCCCTCTCTCTAAACATAAATAAATAAACATTGAAAAAATAATGGGGAAACGAGAAGACGAAGCTTGAGGTGGGAAAAAAAGGAGCAGGAGAGAGGAAGGAAAGGAAGTCTCCCAATAGGATGCCAGGTCAGTTTTCTTCATCCCAACAGTAACATTTCACTTGCAAACACCATTACATTATCCATTTTAAAGATTTCACTTTAAGAAGTGTTAAAGTTTTATGTTATGAAAAGATAAATTCCAAGGGAAATCATAGTTCATACCTGCAGTACATAAAAGCTGGCTACAAGTTATTTGACGCCCCCCCCATTCCAGCAGGAGAGGAAATCTATGGCCCTTCCCCTTGAACCTGATGGGGCACTTTGACCGCTTAGACAATAAAATAGAGTGGAAAGGACACTGCCTGAATATCCAGTCTCCAGTCTTAAGGAACAGCGCCATTAAGTATCTCCAATCATCTCTTGGGACCCAGATACCATGCAGTTAGGAACCCGAGCGATCCATGGCGAGACCCACGTGCAGAGAAGCAGAGGCCCCTGGCTGTCGGCCCCGGTGGGCTTTCACTTAGCACCACCTTGGCGGCCAGGTGAGCGAGCCGTCTTAACAGCGGATGTTTCGGCCACCGTGAAGCTTCCCCAGCTGTTGCAGCTGGAGCAGAGAGAAGCTGTTGCCTCAGAGAGCTGCCTGAACGGAAGAGTCGGGCGCAGAATAAATGTTGCTCTTTTAAGACACTAAGCTTCGGCGTGTTTTATCATCCAACAATATATAGCTAGAACATTATGAAGAAAATCCGTCCTACGTAACAGTCGGTCGTATTTGTAGCATTTGTACCAAAGTTCTGCTGCTTCTGTTACCGTCTAAGAAGGTGAGTTAAACCAGCTTTTAGTTCGGTGTTTTGTTTCGTTTTGTTTTATTGGTTCCATGAAACCCTTGGATAAATTCTATCAACCCATTCTTAGAATAATGTTTGTAAGTACATAAAACAATATGCCCTAAGTAGAAGTGTAGTCACTAAAATATTAAAAAATCTTTATAAAGGAATTATACATGAGCTAATAGGATCCAGTGGGGGTTTAATAACTACCATAAACTTGAAGCATGATGAGCTCAAATAATTTTTCCAGATATGCAAGGCAACGCTTGCCTGTGATACGGAAATAGCTGTAATTTTTATAGGCGGATCTTGCTTATACGATCATGGTTCGTTACCTACATGAATAGTCAAGAGAATGCAAGTTTTCAGTCAGAATTAGTGAAAATACGTAGGTAACTGTTCTCCCATAGATGTCCGCAAATTCTTAAATTGCGTTCTCATACCTCAGGTTAAGAGCTGTAAACTACCCAGTTGTAGTTACACAGCAATAGAATAACTGCATTCCTCAGTGAAGACTGAGTTTGAAAATAATCTCTCTCCAAAAGCATAGATTTTACAAAAGCAGTCGGGACAACAGCCTTCATCTAACCACTCGGCCTGAATGTCGTAAGCAACAAGGAATCATGTGACTCTTGAAAGTTCTGAGACAGTTGCATTCTCCAGCCACGAAGGGGTCCGAAGCATCAGCCTAAGCCCACATGTGCTCACACACCCCAGAATGTTCTGCTTGAGCCCAAGGACAATTGATTCACTGCCATGAGATGCAAAGTTATCTGTCATCTGTTTAGCACAGCAAATTACTTATTTCCTGAGTATGTGCTATGCTGAGTCTACTAAGAAAGTAATATCTGATAGTGATTAGCAACTCTGCCTTACTTCAGCAAACAAGCAACAAAAGCCAGAGCTTGAGAGTGGCGGGGTGGGAGGCAGCTGACTCAAGGGACGAGGCTGAGTCCCAGGAACAATTGCCGCTGGGCTAGGATGCACAACATTACTTTGAGCTCTTGACTTGGCTTTCTATGCACATCTTCTTCATTCCCACCTTTTGGTGCAAACCGGCTTTCTTTGCTACTCAGTCCCTGGGGCAGAAAACTTGGCCAATAACAGCTCTTGAGTTTTTTATGGGCTCTATCTTTAAACAACTGTAATGAGGCTGGTTTGACTCTCTGAATTCAACACCCAAACAATCACAGGGACATACTCTGATTGGCCAATCAACTGTGGCTAGAAGAGGAGGCTCATGTGTTAAAAAGCAGCTGCTGTCATAGTAACCATGCACATGGGGGGGAAGGGCGGAAGAGGGGGTTAAGTTCCCAGAAAAGTGGGACAAGGGAGGGGCAGGTCAAGCGACTTATCCGGCATAAATGTAATGAAGGTGTAGATAAGAATGGCCATCCTCCGTTCATGATGGATGCTGTGGAAACTTACCTGCTACCAAACTGAATGGCTTTGTGGGTGGCCCCAAGCAGAGCTCATGACACTGAGAACAATTTTTTAATAAATCTAAGGAATATATCTTTGAGACTGTATTTTTTGACACCAGCAAAGGCTTGTGGGGGAAAACTTGGGGGGCTTTAGTGGAACCGTCAGATCCCAGGGAAAGTTCTTCAGCCTTGCTCTGGAAAATGAAACCGGGCTGTGGGGACTCTTTCCCTGAGAGTAGGAGCTGTCATCTGAGGTCCCCATTAGAAATCATTCCGTGAATTGGAACAGAAACAACGATTTCTTTTAAAAACCTGAAATTTATACTGTGCTCTATGACAGTGCTCCCCAAACATTTATTGTCAGGAACCTTACACTCTTAGAATTTCTTAAGGCCCATAAAGGGCTTTTTACATGGGTTACCACATTAGAAATTAAAACTGAGACTTTTTTTTTAACGTTTTTAATTTATTTTTGAGACAGAGAGAGACACAGCATGAATGGGGGAGGGGCAGAGAGAGAGGGAGACACAGAATCGGAAGCAGGCTCCAGGCTCTGAGCCATCAGTCCAGAGCCCGATGCGGGGCTCGAACTCGCAGACCACGAGATCGTGACCTGAGCCGAAGTCGGACGCTCAACCGACCGAGCCACCCAGGCGCCCCTAAAACTGAGACATTTTTAAAAGTCTGTTTCTCTTACCTATAAATAAAATGTTTATTTAAACATAACAATATCTGATATATTTAAATATTTATGAGAACTATTTATTTATTTTGTTTTTATTTTAACATGACAATAATAAGACCATTCCGTGTTAGTACAAAAAATATTCTTATAAAAAAAACAAAGAAAAACGTAGTGAGAAGTGTAGCATTATTTTATCTTTCTGCAGCGCTCTTAATTGTCTGGCTTGATAGAAGGCAGCCAGATTCTCCTGCCCGCTTCTGCATTCAATCTGTTGAGAAATGCTGTTTTGTTTGAAGTAGATACGGAGTTGGAACAGGGAGGAATGTTAAAGTAGCCTTTTCAGAAAATTGTGGCTGTTCTCTCACACTAAACTGAAACTCTACAAATGGTTGTAAAATCATATGCTGTTACATTAAAATCTTCCATTTTGCCTGGATCTTTCCCCCAGGCTTGATTTTGTAGCATCATGCGTTGGTCACTTGAAAAATGTTGGTTCCATGAACTCATTGCAGATCTTGCAAGTGTGGAGACGTTTCGTCACGTAACATGAGAAACCACAACCACACATGTTGGCCCCTTCATCAATTTCACGAGAACAGTGTTTAAACATCAGGCCACTGTCAAGCTCAGAAAGACAAATACGAGTTTTCCAAAATTCTAATTTCCGCACAAAAGCTTCAACGTTCTCACGGGAAACAAATACTGTCATTTATTTTCCTTGAAGTGACGTGCTCGCTTCATTATTTCTGAGAAAATGCCTGCCGGATGCCTAAGTCTGTAACTTGTTCATTTAAGTAAAAACGGTGTTCCGCGAAAACAGCGCCTGGTCCACCTCGCAACTCAGAGAATCACACGGTTGCGTTTCCTTGAGATGAGCACCGCCCTTCCGTACGCGGTGTCAGGGCTTTGCGTGCAGCTCCCACTTCAGCGCATAGACTAGTAAGAAGATGTGTACTCGTCAACTGCAACCCAATAAAATTAATACTTTTTACCAGTTGATTAAAGATTTTCTTAATTGCAGCTGGTATTTTTTTCTCTGCAAGTTCAAGGAGGTGAAGGATGCAATGACCCCTAGGCCAGCCGGTGCCACCACCTTGATTCATGTCAAGACACCAGCCCTTTACCTTCTGTTGCTTTTCCACCATCAGTGCAAATGTCAACACACTGAACAGGACAAATGCAGTCTTAGCGCTATTAAAAACTTTTTTTTTGATCTGTCAGACCCTTTGAAGGGGTCTCAGAGATCCCCGGGGTCCACAGACCATACTTTGAGCTCCACTGATCTACAGTTCACAAAGTATTTCCCTATAAATGTCTTTTGTGGTCTTCACAGAAGCCCTTTGAGATGGGCACTCCTGGGACACTCCCTTTGTAAGGATGAGGAAAACGAGGCTCCTAGATCATTAAATGCCTTGTGCCTGGCCTCAGAGAGCCAAGAACTAAGAGAGAGTAGAGGGAATTCTTGTCATTACTTCCACAGATCCCAGCACAGCATCAAGATGGAAAACATCCATCTCCATCCTGACTCCACCAATTGGTCCCCCGGGGATCAATAGCCAGACTTAGCAGGAAGGGGAATATCCAAACACATGGCATTTGGAAGCCTGGCACTGGAGGGGGAGTCAAGGCAGCCTTGTGGGGTGGCCACAGGAGCCAGCCATCAGTGGAGCAGACCCTCCTCCAGTAGATGATTCATGAAAGGTTCAGAGGTTGGCATGATGGCCTCCTCTCTCCACCCATCTCAAAGACAAAGGGATGCACAGCAAGAATGAGGAGGAATAAGCTAGTAATTGTCTACCTTCAGAATAACATTTATCATTTCAGTCTTCAAAGTTGCTCAAGACTTGTGTATCCTGCTAGTGTAAAGACACAACTCAAGCCAGACACAGCCTGCAAGCTTGCCTCTGGCTTGTCTATAGCCCCATTCCAGGAGGAGATCCTTAAGCCTGTGACTTTGGTGACGCTGCTCTGCTGACACATTCTCAGATGGCCGGGGAAGCCAAGGGAAGAGAAGGAAAGCAGGCTACGAAGCATCCCTGGGGCTTTCTACGGAGACCATATGATGAGTGGATCAGCAGTGAAGAGAAGTGTCACGGCTATAGAGCTCCGTGGGGTAGAAACAGAATCACAAACACTATCTTTAGGAAGGAAGGGAGACATGACAGGAATTGTGGGTAAATACGTATGCAAATTTTCTGAGGGCTGGACACCTCCAATTTTCTGTCCTGTTTGATCCAATGGATCCCCAGGTGAAGGGAACTGGTCAGCTAGACAGGCAGCGAATGAAATGGCAGTAAGTAAAACCGGACATGACTAAAAAGTATTAGAGACTTCTGATTTCTAACTTTACTTCAGACCTTGTTTTCCAACCCAGACAGCCAGGGGGACACGGGGAGAAGCAGAGACAAGCAGGAGAGGCCACGCAAGGCTGGATCCAAAGGTCTGACCTCCCCAAAGCTCCCATCCTTGTCCCTTGGCTTAAGTATGTGTCTGCTGTATAGAACAGGAGAAGTGCTAAGGGCAGAATCATCCATCCATCCTTCAACACACAGGGTTCTGACCACTGCTGGCAGATTTACTCTCTAGAGGAGGAGAAAAACAAGTGAAAGGAAATTTGACAGAGTGCTGGGTGTCTGACGTGTACATTTGGGGCACTGAGGGAGAACAGGGCAGGGACCAGGGACCAATCCCGGCCCTGAGAGGTCAGGGAAGACTTCCACAGGCTGATAGTATATAAGTGGAGGATGGACAGGGAGTGTAGGAACCAAACTTGCAGAATCATAGAAAGATTATATCTGGGTTCAGGAGACTCCCAGTGGCTCAGTGTAGCCAAATTCCAGAGTGGACATGCAGTGGAAACTCTGGTGTAGCCTTGACATTTTTTAAGCAGCACTAATGGTGTTCCAGGCCAGTAACTTTCCAATGTAGGGACTTGTAGATCATCCAGGACTCCCAGCAGTCTTGGGGGAGGGAAGCAGAGAAAAGTCATAACACTAGGTACGAGGCACAGTGATAAAGCAACATCGGTCCCAGGGGAGCCACACGGGGCTCCATCATTTTTTCCACCTCTCCAGTTCCTGGAAGCACGAGGTAGAGGTTGACTCATAGGAGTGAGGCAGAACACCAGGTTCTAGAAAGTGTATGAGGTCAGAGCATGACACACAGAGAGGCTGACTTCATGGTGGGTCCTCAGAGCCAGTGGGTCATGTCTCCTCGAATATCACTTGACCAGGGACCCTGTGAACTAAGACCCAAGAATGGAGGTAGTAGTGAGCTGGCAGCTTTGTGCTCATGTGTATCTATATAGGAAGGATCCCAGGAAGTGGAACTCATGGTACACAGATATGCATCAAAAGGCTTCTAGAAGGCTGTTTGCTTTGCATTCCTATCAATAATGAGACAATCCACTTCCACATCCTCACCAACACGAGGCGTTTTACTTTTTCACCAACTGAAGAGAGCTCTTTGATGATCACTTGAGAAGCATTCACAGGGCTAACCTAGAATATCCACTAGTCAAAAGACGGCCCCTTTGATAATAAGAGAGGAGTGTGAAACTGTCTTGCATGTTCTATACTTGGGATTTTTTTTTTTTTTTACATTCAAGCTGGTTAACATATAATGTAGTATTGGTTTTAGGAGTAGAATTTAGTGATTTGTCACTTACATACACCACCCAGTGTCCATTTGGGATTTTGGTATGAGGATGGAGCCTTCTGGACTAGTCAGTCTTGACTGTCTATATGTATAATGATTTTGTCTTCTAGCAATCCCGCTGGTGCCAATAGAAATCTAATGTAAAATACAGTCTAGATGTAGATCTAATCCTTGCTATTTGGGAGATTGTCTTGTCTCTCTGATAGCTGTTCTGTTTTGTTTTGTTTAATGTCCTATAGTTACAATCTGATTATTTATGGAGGGTTTGGTTTGGGGTTGTGGGTTTTTGGTGTTATCCTGCTTCTAACTCAGTCTGATTTTTGATCTTGGGGATTCATGCCTTTCTTTAGGTCTTAGAAATTCCCTACCATGATGGCCTTGAGACTTGTCCTCCCCATCGGTGGGAACACAGTTGTCTTTCTTCAAACATAAGCTCATGTTCCCAGCCGTTACAATAAGGAAGAAGTCTGTGGGAGGTGATCAGAAACTTTAGCTGGGGCTCCTCAAGGCAGACGAGTCTCCTGGGAGACAGGCTGGGAATGAACCCCTTGGGCTGAGGTGCAGGCAGGTACGTCCAGGAACATGGAACTATGTGGGATGGCGGACAAGAATGGGAGGCATGTGGAAGGCAGCCTGAAAGGGCATGAATGTGGAGCCTGAATAGCTTGGTCCTCATTCTGGCATAAGCACTCACTACACTGTGACCCTGAGTAAGTCTGACTCAAGATAGTGATACGATGATGATACTCCACAGTAAGTCACCATTTTAAAAGGATTTCATCCATGGTGACTTTTGAAATTCACAACAGTGCCATTAAAGACTGGTTGCTTCATCTGTACAGTGGGAACAATGATTCCTTCTGCTCCCAGAGCTGCTGTAGGGATTAACTTGGGAGAACCCTTGTAAGCTGTAGCATCACATGAACGTAGGATGGGTATGTTAGGATTGTGCTCCGCCTGTGGTTGAGGATGCTGAGGCTCGGAGGGCGTCCGTAGTTGGGTAGGAGTAGCACTTCTAGGAGTCTGAGAACAAACCCAAACTTTCTGACTATACATTCTCACTCCCCCTGCTATGCAGTCTGTCACGACCAAGGCCCTCCAATTTCCCCACAGCCCATGGTTAGCAGCAGGTCATGGTTTCTACAGTGGAACCAGCCTGGGTTTAAATCTTCCCAGCAGCGGGACCTTGAGCCAGTTAACTTTTCCAAGGCTTGGTTTTCTCACGTAAAATATGGGGAGATGATAACACCTTCTCCATCTCGTTAGGGGATTAAATGAGATAATGCAGATAAACCATGCTTGTCTCACGGTAAACACTTAAGAAACGAGACCCTTATAATTATTTTTGCTTCCACGGAGAGTAGAAATGGAGGCAACTTAGGGGGATCCAGCTCTCCTACAAGAGACTCTCTGGAGTATTTAAACAGAGCCTCCCCCCACCCTTTGTGAGGGCAAGGGGGGGGGGCATGCATGGCAAGGGGGACCCTATTGCTTTGGACAAGAGCTGAGCTTCCTGCACACCATGGGGCGTGGTGTTGATGATCCTTATGTCAAGGCAATGTGATGTTCACACAGTACTCAACCATTTCAAAAAGGTATTCTTCTACATTAACTTTTCGAAATTCACAATACTGTGATACGCCAAACATCGCCTTTGTTACTTGTCCTACTTATTGATGAAAATAGGCCCACTGAAGGTAAATCATATAGCATATCAAATATGTTCCTTAATCTTTTATAGAAACCACGTTGAAGATATTTTTCATTATGCTTTCCAAAATCTTTTAGATCAAAATAAATTCCTTTTTTAAAAATGTATTTTGAGAGAGAGAGAGAACACATGAGTGTGAGTGGGGGAGGGACAAAGGGAGAGGGAGAGAGAGAATCCCAAGCAGGCTTCATGTTCAGTGTGGAACCCAACTCAGGGCTCATGAAACTGAGAAATTTCATGACTGTGAGATCACGACCTGAGCCGAAATCAAGAGTCAGATGCCTAACCAACTGAGCCACCCAGGCACCCAAAATAAATTCCTTTTAGAACTTAGTGGTAGATGCATACACAGATAATTAGAATTATATGACCTGGATTTATTTTTTCTTTTTTTTCTAGGCAATCGTAAGACTATGGGATATGGTTCATTCTCAATCTCAGCAGTTATGTATTTTGGTATTTTGTACTATGCTTAGGACCCGGGAAGACTATACACAGTGGAAGGCATAGTCTGTGTCCTTCAGCAATTACAGTTTTCATGGGGCAGCCAAGTGGTGGCCCAAGACCCATCCCGTGGGTAGCATGTCAGGCCTCCCAGCCAGACAGCCTAGTTCATCTCAAGGTGCTAGGACTGGGCTCTGATTGCCCCCAGCCATCATGCTCACTATTTCCATAGACTTCCCAAAGTCCTGTAGCTGGGACAGCAGTGCCCAGAACTCTGGCTTTTTGGACATACATATCAGACGGAAACCAAAGATAAGAAAAAAGCCTTCAAGATGCCCCCGTGTGGTGCCAGGCCAGGAGTCCCGTCGACCTCCCAGCCAGCTTTTGGAATTAAAATCCACAGGTGAGACATCTCTGGGTCACTGAGAAGGCCCAGTTGTGTTGCCATGTGCTTGGGACCCTCACTTCAGATTTCCAGCCTTTCCAGAGGGGAGCAGGGGGGAAACTGTGGGAGAGGCCTGGGCCGTCTAAGTTCCTGAAACTCATCCCCAGTTGCCAGCCTTCTCACAGCAAAGCTGCTTGCTCCAGCAAGTGAAGGCCGAAGTTGACGTATGGCTCATTTTCAGTACACAATACTGTAATTTTGTGAAATGATAGCGGTATCGATTCCAGAAGATTTTCTCTTTGCTGAAACCCAGGGCTGAGGTGCTAACGGCAGCCTCAGAGTGAGAAACAGCAGTTCTTCACATCTCATTGATTCAACCGGCCTGATCCTCCACATTGACAGGACGGCTGAGGGCCCCCAGCAGAGGCTGAGGCCTTCATTGCCCAGTAGTTCACAGGCCCTCTTCCTCCTGAGGGGCCCTGACGCAGAACACAGGGCTGACCCTCCCACGGAACAGGAGTTGGAACAGGGCCCCAAGGAACCTACCTCACTCTGGCTATTGGGAGGCTCAAAGCCACTGTGAAGAACGGATTTGGATCCTCATTCTAAGTACATTTACTGTTTCCTTCTTGTCCTCAAGACAGGAAAGGATGTACTGTTGGCCCCTGAACAACACGGGTTTGAACTGTGTGGGTCCGCTTTTACACGGATTTTGCTGATGGATACGGTAGAGTACTGCAAATTTTTTTTCTCTTCCTGATGATTTTCTTAATAACATTTTCTTTTCTATAGCTTACTTGGCTGTAAGAATGCAGTATGCAGTACATATAACACGCACAATATGTGTTTATGTTGTCAGTGAGCCAACAGCAGGCTCTTATAGCTAAGTTTGGGGGAAGTCAAAAGTCGTAGTGGGTTTTCGACTATACACACAGGGAGTTGGCGTTTCTAACCCCGATGTTACTCAAGGGTCACCTGTACTTCCTTTAGGATTGAAGTAAAAACAAAGTATGAATCAGTGAATGAATGAATGAATGAATGAGAAAGAGAGAGAGGAGAGGAGAGGAGAGGTGAGGAGAACAGACAGAGAAACAAGGAAGGAAGAGAGAGAAGAGGGAAGGAGGGAGCGAGAAAACTATAAACTCTGAAGGAGCACCGTCAAGGCCGGGTGAGCTGTGACCTTGAGTAGAACTGAATTATCTGCCAGTTTCAGCACTGGTTTCAGATCAGGATTCTTTGTGGCAGAGTTTGAGAAGGAGGCTCCACGTCAGAATCATAGGCTCTCGTCCCACCACCCTTGGTAATGGGCCAGGAATTTTTTAGAACACAAGATACCAGGCTGAGCTTCTCAGCTAAAAGGAGATGGGCCAGTTTGGAGGGGAACTACAACAGTCTGGGAGATTATTAAAGGTTATAAATTAGGAAGCTAAAGGGGCTGGGATAAGACCAGAAGAAGATATCGTAGGGGGTGTCTTGATGGGCAAAATCTGCTTTCGGTGTCCAGAAGGAAGGAGACATCACCATTTTCCCATTAATTTATTCATTCAACAGGTCATCTAGATGACCAACAGACGATTATCGATCATCTACTATGAGCAGACACTGCTGGTTCCTCTGGAGTTTACAGGTTAGCAGGGGAAGCAAATATTAGATGAATCAATTCAAATACACATGCAATTACAGGGTGCCCTAAGTGTTTTAAGGAAGGAAGCTGAGTTCTACGAGACAGAGAAGCAGGGGGCTTCAATGATTTGGGGGTGGGCCCAGGGCCAGCGTAATCCATCAGATCTGAGACGTGAGAAGAATCTAGCAGCGTGAAGCAAGCTGGAAAAGACTTCTCTACTTGTCGGTGATGTCCAGAGCTTGTTGCTTTTGAGGAGAAGCAAGGCCAGTGTGGCAGGAGTTGAGAGGAAAAAGAGGAGGGCTGAGCTCGGGGGAAGACTGTGTAGGGCCTGATGAGCCAGACCCAGGAGTCTGAAGGGTATCCTGCGTCTGACGGGAAGCCATCGGTGGGCTTTAAACAGCGGAGAGGTAGGACCTGAACCGCCTCGAAAACATCCCTCACACCACAGAGTGCAAAGTGGGGTGGGGCGAGAGGAGACCAGTTCGAGGGTGACTTGGTCATCTGGGCAAGTGGTGTGGCTTTGCCCAAGGGGAGAGGGAGAGAAATGGACAGATCCGGGTCCCAGTTTGAGGGAGGGTGGACGGGACTTGGAGGAGGGCTGGCTGTGGGAAGGGCCGGGCAAAGGACATGACTCCCAGATGTGGAGTGCGGGCAGCGCTTCCCGGGAGTGGGAAGACAGAGGACTGAGAAGAGGGAACCGCTTCCTTCCTGACCCTGGAAGCCCACAAGCCCTCCTCTGGCTCTGTGATGGCTGTCCACTGGCCGTCACGCGCCTGCAGAGGTGCGTGGGCCGATGGCACTGAAGGCGCTGCCCTGCCCACGCATGGCTTCGAACCCTGCAAGAAACCCCCTCCGCCAGGGAAGAAGCCGACTGGGACTGAGCTTTGGAAAAATATCCCCTGTGGTGATGTCAAGACACCGGAGAGAGGAGTTCTGAGTCACTGCAGGGCTTATCGTGGGACCATGATTTTGAGCATTTATTTACGTAATTAACTTTTAAAATCTTGTGCGGCCACATCCTATTGACCAGGCTGTTACAACCCTGTTGGATCCCAGCATCAGGACTACGAAGTTGGAGGGAGCCCGAGGGGTCACCCATTCCAAACCCTCGTCTCCGCCCGAGTCCCTTCAGTGTCCCAGCAGGGTGGCCATTCCGGTCAGGTCTTTCCACGCACCACACAAGCGGCTCAAGACAACACGAGCCATGCACGGCACACGAGAGTGCCTGGGGTGGTGATCTCCACAACCCACGGTGTGCGTGTCATCCCGCACACGTGTGCACACGCACGATTCCCCTGAGACAGTGCTCACTCTTACTGCACCCTGACATTTTCTATCGTTCCACTGTAAACGCTGGCTGGCTCAGTCCACTGAACAGATTTTATAGCTAATATGTTGCGCACTTGCCCAGGACGTAGACTACAGACTCTCGGGTGTCGGACAGACCCCAACTAACACAATTCTATGCTTCCTCAGTTGCTCTGCTTGATTCTCAGGAGCAGTGAGGTTTTTATTTAGATATTATTATAAACAAACGTAAATCATTTTGATTTTATTTCTCTCTCTGGGGGGACACCTGCCACACAGAATGGTTGTTGACGCCTTTATCCCCAAGTCCCGGGGCCTCTCTCTCTGATATAAAATGCGATGATCCACCAAGGCTACAGTTGCTGTATGTGGGCCACTGACAACTTTATTGAAGGGAACGTTTCTTTTTGAAAAAGTCAGTCATGTCAGTAATCGATCAAGGTAAACTTTCAGTTTTCTAATTATTTTTGGTCTCAAGAGAAGTATTTAGCGACTCCTGAAGGAGGGAAAAATGATAACAATGTGCATCTGGGTCCATAAACCATGTTAATGAATACACGTTTGAAACTGGATTCGTTTCATAGACACTAGTTCCTAGATGATACCCCCTATCTACATATAGGCAAGTACTGGGACGATGGCGGGGGGGGGGGGGGGGGGAGATTCAGAGAAATGGCGAACCCGCTACAGAGTTAGCTTATACTTGACATCAGTTTGGCCTGACCTTTAGCCCCCGATACAACATGCCTTAGATTCTCAGTTGACGTCATTTTCAAAATAAGACATTTTTTTCAACGTTTATTTATTTTTGGGACAGAGAGAGACAGAGCATGAACGGGGGAGGGGCAGAGAGAGAGGGAGACACAGAATCGGAAGCAGGCTCCAGGCTCTGAGCCATCAGCCCAGAGCCTGACGCGGGGCTCGAACTCACGGACCGCGAGATCGTGACCTGGCTGAAGTCGGACGCTTAACCGACTGCGCCACCCAGGCGCCCCTAAAAATAAGACATTTTTTAATTTCAAAAGTATATAAAGGCATATTGTATAAAATGTGCCAAATGCTAACAAAACATAATAATGAAGAAAGAGGAAGGAAAGAAGAAAGGGAGGGGGGAACTAAGGGAAAGAGAGAAAAAGAAAGAAAATTAAACTCAACCCAAATCCAATCCCTCGGAGAAAACCACGAATAACATTGAGATGTATTCTATGTCAGTTAATTCTTCAAATTGCTTCTGATCTCACGCATGTGAGTTTTCCAAGATTCGTTCTTATTTCAGCTCAATAAGATTCTCCTCATCTTCTCTCTGACCTAAGGGCTGCTCTTGAATTCTGGTTTCACAGCCTTGCCACGGCCTATCATCTCGGTAAGTTTGTGTCGTCTGCCTTACTTTAAACACACATATACAGATAGATATAAAACCTCCGATTCACTCTAAACTTAGCCTTGGTCAAATAATTCCTACACAGTATGGGGAGTGCAATTAACTGACCATGATGTTGTTGTTGCTATTGCTTTCCACTGGACTTCTGAAACATAGAACTTCTTGAGGGTGGCATCTAAATCTTATTAATGTCATCCCCCACAAGATCTATTATAATGCCTGATGCATAGTAGGTATTCAATAAATGTTTGTGGAATTAAACTGCAGAATGCTGAGTTCATTACTGGGTCACTCCAAAGGGCAGACTGAGAACATTTATTGATGATTTAGTCCAGGCAGCTGGTCTTTTAGAACACATGAGTCAGGCTAGAGTGATTAACAACAACAACAAAAAACACAAAACAAAGGAGGACCCAATCTTGTCCATTTGACTGCCAAGAAATCCATTACATTCTCTGATGGGAAATCCAAAATTTTCTGCACTCAAGGTGGTAGACGACCTTCCAAGATCCTGCACAGAAACACAGTGGAGCTATTCACCCTTGGGGGCACTGGGGGCATCCATCGAGCCTGGGGTGGCAGCTGGGCACTGAAGGGAGACTCTCACACCACTCTCCCCTTTTCTAAAAACATTACCTGAGAGTTTGGTCTCGTTCTTGTGATAACAGTGGGCTTAGAACGTTTCTTATTTATGTCTTTTTTAAAAAAAAATTTTTTTTAACGTTTATTTATTTTTGGGACAGAGAGAGACAGAGCATGAACGGGGAAGGGGCAGAGAGAGGGAGACACAGAACCCGAAACAGGCTCCAGGCTCTGAGCTGTCAGCACAGAGCCCGACGCGGGACTCGAACTCACAGACCGCGAGATCATGACCTGAGCCGAAGTCGGCCGCTTAACCGACTGAGCCACCCAGGCGCCCCTTATTTATGTCTTGTTTTTAATGTCCTTCAATCCGGGGTGTCCTTTATGTCTTTGGCTTGGACATCCAGGCTCTAGCATTTGTTCTGAGCTTCAGAGGTCTGTTTGCTGTTGGGTCAATGGGCACTGAGTTGTTAGTACTTCTCAAGGTGAATGTTGTCTCTGGTTGCTAGGATTAGCCATGAGGGAACTAGTCAGTATTCACTAGTACATTCCACCCCCGTGACATCTTCCTATAATTTAGGGAAACTTAATCCATAGAGCTCAGTCTTTTCAACATCAGTTTCTCCCAAATGACTGCTGCCATCACACGCCCAGAGATTCTCATGGGATAGCAGATACTGTCGGTTCTCCTTCCCTATCTTGTTGAATGGTTTCCCCATTGCCCCCCACTGGCTTCCCCATGTGCTTTCACCCCCATTCAACAGCACCTGCTAGCTTTCCTGGAAAGCAGCTCTTGGGCTTCTGGAGCCTCTTTGCCTATATACACGCCTGTAGCAGGAAGTGCCTGGATATTTGATTCTAGAGACAGCCCTCAGCCAATGGCCCGGTGACTCTGTCACTGGGAATGACCTCAGTCCTGGGGCAGCCCATCCTCACACTTGGGGATGGTTACTCATTGTACAGATAGGACCGTGTTGCAACCCTAGGTTATAAGCTCGTGGCAACTACCAAATAGTGAGGTATAAATCCCAAGATAGCTATGTGAGGCCTTCCGCCCAAGCAAGAGCCTGGGTTCTCCCCCTGGCCCTCTCAAAAAGAAAAGCGTCGTACATTCCATGGTAAATCATCTTCAGAATACTTCAAGTATAATTGCTAAGTAATGAGCTGGCATGCGCAACGCGAAGAGTGCTGCATTTACCGCCACCCCAGCCCCGAGCCGCTTTCTTGGTAGGCGCCTTCTGTAGGCAAGGACGTGAGAATTGATGGAGCCAGTGGCGGTCAGCAGGGGACAGAATGGGGAAGAGAAAAGCGAGGGACCGCAGGATTGCCTTGAAAGGCCTGTCGTCCGTCATCCCATAGGGAGAGAGGTGTTTACACACGCACAGCAACAAAATAAGAAATTAAGCCTCCCACCATACCTGGGCCAGCCAGCCAGGTTCATTGAGCTATTCTCCCTGAATCTCAGCTACGAGCAACGGATGGACTTTGATAACCTCACCCGAAAGTTCCGCCTTCTGAGTCCCTCTTCAGCTGCTCGGGTCTCAGGGAAACAGAGAGAAGCTGGTACCCTCTCTGCTATGTCTATGAGGGTGGGCTCTCCAAGGCCTCACTGCTGTGGCAACTCAGAGACACTGTACAGTAAGAGACCCCGGAGGACTTTCCAGCTCTGAGTCATCTCAACCACCCAAAGTCCTCAGGGCTGGGATGGATGTCCCTGGAGACACTGCCTGTTGGACTGTCTCATCACTGGAATTTACTTTGACCGCGCCTGGATTCAGAGAAAAGATGCATTTCTGATCTCTTTGGGGACCAAAGAGCAACGATGGCTGGCAGGAATTGAGCTTGTAGGGTGTCCCAGATGCAGTATAGCAAACTGTATGCCTTAATCCTCACCACAATCCTATGAGGTAAGTCTTAGTATCTCATTCTGCAGAGGGGAACACGGAGGCATAGAGAAGCGAGGAACATGCTTGAGTTCGTACCAATGTTATGTGTGTTTCTGGGAAGAGGTGTTAGTCAGTTTGGAACCCCAGGATCCTTGCTCCAGAGCTCACCGTCTACCCTGCTAGTTTATGCTGCCTTTCTCTAAAAAAGTTTCACAAGAACTTTTACGGGTTTTTGTTGGTGTTTATGGATTTTACTATAACTTGTGTCCCCTGTTAAACTGCAAACATCCCAAGAGAGCTTTGAAGCTGCCTGCCCTTCACAGTCCAGTATGAGTTAATACCCTAGCTCACCTCCTATAGTCAATGGCCTTTCTCTGGACATCGGTCTGGGGAAGGGGGGTGAATTTGAAGGCCAGGGAATGTCTATTCAGAGAGAGAGGTTAACCGTGGAACAGGACACCGCAGGGCTCTGGGATGGAAGGCTTTGGCAGCCAAAGGCCACGCAGAGGTCACTGGGAGGCTGGGGGAGGAGGGACTGTCACAGCAAAGAGGCATCCCGGGAAAGGGGAGAGCACCGAAAGCGCTGGGAAGCGTGGGGCCACTGAAAGCTGTCTCATGTTCAACCTGGGCATCCTGCCCTGAGTGCTGCTGGCTGCACTATGCCTCAGTTTTCCTTTCCATGTCCTGGAGATTTCTGCTTGGGCTGGTGACCAAGGCACTCACACCTGCCCCTGCAAGGATACGGCATGAACCATTTCCTTATGCACAGGTGGCCACATCCGTTTCCATCCTGCCCCACCCCCTCCAGCTCTCTGGCCACACTGACTGGACCAGGAGAGGGCACCTGTAGCAGAGGTTGTCAAATGCACCACGTGAATTCTCAGCAGCCACAGTAGACAGTTTCCAGTATGCTAACGCCTTCCCGCCTCTGGAACTGTCTTTCTTCTCTGCCTAGGGATTCTTTCCGTCATGGGGACCTTGGTCAGAGCAATGGGAGGAGAGGTGGAGGGGAGGTTTAATGGCTCCAAGGACAGCCTTCAACCAGTTGGGGATAGGAGTTGGGAGATCAAGGCTCCCCTCCTGCTCAGTATGGCAGAGGGTCCCCAGCAAGATGGGAACCTGCTCCTTAGCACGCTTTGATGAGATTTCCTCCTTTCCGCATCTCGCCATGTCCCAGAAAACCCTGAAGTTAGAACCTGGGTGCAGGAGGATTCCAAGAAACCTGGTGAAGGAGTGGAGAAGCAAGGAAGGGAAGAGAGTGATGAGGGAGCATGGGCAAGCTGAGAGCGGAGCACAAGCTAGCATACCCCCCACCCAGGAGGGGTACGCGTGACATTCCTCGGGCGCTCCTGGCTGCCCCAGGACAAAGAACAGCACAGAAAACAAGTGGTGAAACTGATAGAGCCTCCATCAGTTTACAAATATCTTAGTGAATGACAAGAAAAAGGCAGTCTTACCAACAGCCTAATCTCCAGAAGCCTGTAGACCCAGTTTCCTGGAGCCCCAACATCACCCTCCCCTCCCTGTGGGGAACAAAGGCAGGTGAGATGAAATTTCCTTACAAGCTGCAGCCCACTGACAAACACTTGAGGCCGGCAGAGTGAAACGATTCTCCGGGAGCTCCCTACTGTCTTAATGCCAATGCTTTGCTAGAGGGAGAAACAACCTCAGCTTGGCAAGGCCTCGGGTACCTTAGGGGTCCTCTTTAGCATCTTCAGGTCCCCCCTGGAGGGCCTCCCTTTTGACCTTACCTCCCCCAATGTCATAGTAAAGAACCAGCCACTCTTCACAGCCCCAGCTCCGCTCTTCCTGCCCACGGGCCTGTCCCGCCGCTTTAATAAAATCACCTTTTTGCGCCAAAGGCGTCTTCAAGAATTCTTTCTTGGTCGTCGGCTCCAGACCTCCCACCACTCCAAAACTTCGTCAAGAGGAAACCCCGAAATAGGACGTGCTAAGGAACAAGTTGCTTCCAGAGGCTGCTGGGAGGTTTTTGAGAGTGTATATGGAGCATACCTTAGAGCCGTCCCCCAGAAGAGAGCCGGGGAGGCTGGGGGACTAATCTACCTCATTTCTCCCCTTATCGCTTGAGAGTCTCCCCCAGGATGGGGCATCAAATTCCTGGCACGTTCATGCCACGCGAGCTTTTCCTCCGGAGACCAGCCCCAGGCGGGAAGAAAGCCATCAGTGTGTGCAAGGACCTGGGGAAGAAAGGCATCAGTGTGTGCAAGGACGTCTGCAGGGAGCCCTAGGGCAGGCCTGATGGGTATGGGCAGGGCCCATGGGGTCTTGCTACATCCTTGAATGAATGCGGCCCTGAAACTCAAGCCAAGCAGAGGCCTGAAGAGCAGAGGCCTTACATCTGTAGCGCAGACCCCGTGCCCCAATTTCGTTACAGATGATTCCATTCTGTTTCTACACATTGGCTCCCAGAAGTTGTCCTGTTTTTCTAGAGACTCCACGGGCGGAATCCTGCTCTGCTGAGCTGATAAATGTGCCTTCTTAGGTCTGCCTTTCTCTCAGTTTACAAAGGATTTGGGTCTTTGTTATGTCGAATGAAGAGGGGGAAAAAAAATGGAATACTTATTCTGGCTTTAAAGATTACTATTGCGGCATATTGCACCATATCTTTTTTTCTGGTGAATTATTAATAAAGCCTGTTTTTGTTTAATGCCGGCTAATAATTTCCAAAAACAGATCTACAACTTCAGCTGTAAATGCGCGTCCATGAATCACTCTATTGAAAACCCAACTGTATGGTTAGCAAAAACCTCTGACAATAAAACTTCATCTTTTCAACCTTCCTCTCTGAAATCCCTGCAGAATGGCAGACAGGCCAGGGCAAGATCCAGGAAGGTGAGAAGGGGAAGTTGAAATAAAGCTTCCCAAGTCAGCCTTCAACGACCTTGTTCAAGGAGTAACGAAGGGGTTGAAAATCTGGGAAAAGGGCATTGAGACAAGTGACCTTCTTACTCCTGACTTTGAGTCGGGAAGAGAAGGGCAGTCCCACATAACTGAGGGAATCATGTGTTCAGTGTGGACTCTGAAATGCCTTGAGACTTCCAAGAGGAAATGTCAAGTAGGCATGTGAAGTACAGAAAGCAACGAGTTGTCCCCGTAGCGGTGGGACTTAAAGCTGCCGTCCTGGATGCGTGCTGAAAGGCCAGGAGCTTGTGAGGGAACTGGTCCCCTTTGCAGGCGTGGCTGCCCGCCCAGAAGACCCCCGGCAGTCAGAGAAGGCTTCTTCAGAGAAGCAGGAGAGAGCACAGAAGCAAGTGATGTCATGGAATCCAAGAGAAAAGAGTGGGGAAGGTGGGGATGGTCAGCAGTGGTCAGTGCTGTCAGAAAGACAGGCGCGCCGAGAGCCGAGAACCGTCCACTGGACCGGGCACCGTCGGCCGACGGTGAGGAGAGCAGTTTTGTCAGAGGGAAGGGAAGAAGCCAGCCAGAGAGGGCAGAGGTACTGGTGGGAGTGAGGGGATGCGACAGTGGCCACCGAGCTCCGTTCTGGTTGGTCTGATCCTGAAGGGAGGAGAGAGGAGGAAGCGACGGTGGAGGGTGAACACTTAAGAGCGTGTCGTTTAAACGGGAGAGCTGCGACCGTGTTTAAAAACTGGTGTCGAGGGGCGCCTGGGTGGCGCAGTCGGTTAAGCGTCCGACTTCAGCCAGGTCACGATCTCGCGGTCCGGGAGTTCGAGCCCCGCGTCGGGCTCTGGGCTGATGGCTCAGAGCCTGGAGCCTGTTTCCGATTCTGTGTCTCCCTCTCTCTCTGCCCCTCCCCCGTTCATGCTCTGTCTCTCTCTGTCCCAAAAATAAATAAAAATTGAAAAAAAAAATAAAAATAAAATAAAAACTGGTGTCGAGGACACTGGGGCACGTGTGACAGAGAGACGCGTGCCCGCACCGCGCCCCTGCAGCCCTCACGAGAGTCCCGCAGCTCCAGCCAGTTTTCCGCAAACACCTGTGCGCCCACGTGTCTTTACGCCTTTCTGGGCGCTTCCTCTGGCAGGTGGGGGGCCTGCTTGTCTGTGCTGTGCAGTCGGGAAGCGTGGGGAGACCAGGCCCCAGAGGCAACACTCAGTGCAGGGGGATGGGATCCCGGACAAGTGCCTCAGCTTCCCTGTCCCTGTCCCCACGTGGCATGATTCCAGCTGTGCCCTAACCGCCTCCCAGAAGGACCCGTAAGACCCTGAAGCCCACTTGCCCCGAGCGGTCCTTCGCTTCTCCCTTCCCTGCCCCACCCTCCGCTTTCTCCCTGGGCTTTCTGGGATCGCTAAACAACCAAGTGATCAGCCAACTTCAAGCGCCGTGGTCTGTCGCAGGAGGAGCCCAAGTGGAAAATGTAGGGCAAATTCCCCAGGAAAGCAAGAAGGGCTGAGACACCACTGGTGAGCACACGGGAAGCGGAGAGCAGAGGGGGGCGACAGGTAAGCACCTACGTTTGGCATTAAGGTGGTGAGTCTCCTCTGATGTCGCCTGTGTAATGTGAGCGGCGGGGTCGCCTGCCGGAAGAGAATGGGGAAGGCACCTGAGCAGGGAAAACAGAAGGGTTTCCAGAAATATGGAGGGTCCATTTGTGGCCGGCCACAAATTCCTGGTGAATCCCCCCGCCTGGCCTGTGACCTCCTCCAGCAGCACTTGGCCGCTCTGAGGCAGGTGAAAGGAAAGTGGGCAGCTGGGATCACCCAGAGGGGCCACAGAAGCGGGGTGGCAGGAAGAGTCGTCAAAAGTCTGAGCCTCTGCTGCTCGAGGAGGGAGCGAAGGGAGGTGGAGCCGATGAGTGGAAGTGTTAGATGGGAAAGGCTCTTTCTGCAGAGAGCCAGGTAGTAAACAGGCTGGGGAGCCACACGATCTCTGTCACAACTACTCAACTCTGCTCTTGGAGCTCGAAAGCAGCCAAGACGACCCATACACACATGGGCGAGGCTGTGTGCCAATAAAACCTTATTTACAAAGACAGCAAGCCACGTGGGCCCATGGCCATAGTCTGCCAAGCCCTGGATTAGGGTAAAGAGGAGCGTCGGCCAGGTGAGTTCGGAAGTGGTGCCATCCAGGGAGGACCAGGTCAGGGTGCAGCGGGGAGGGACCAAGGGGAGTGAGGGAGAGCACTGCTGACGAGCGGGTCGAGATGCTGAGGGTTTGGGCTGCGGACGCTGACGCCACCTAGGACAGAGGCAAGAGGAAGAGCGTAACTGGATGAGTGACAGGAGGGACTGAGTGTTCAGCCGATGATGGCAGAGAGAGGTACGAGCACCTCGAAGGAGCAGGGAGCTTTCCAGGGAAGGCAGCCATTGTCTGGGATTTTCCAAAGGGGGAGAGGAACAGACACAGCGGAGGTTATGCTTCATGAAGGTGAGATGACCCAATGGACGTGAAAGCTGTGCGTTCTACAGTCTGAGATCAATTTCCCCCCCGGACACCAAAGAGATCCTGAAAGTGCCCACATTCTCTCCCCGTTCCCAACCGATTCGTTTGCAAGGAGCCTATTTCTACTTGGCCTCTCCTCGGCCCTACCGCCATCGCTGGCTCACCGTTGCCCAGGAGGTAGACCCCAAATTCCTTAGCAAGACGTTGAAATCCGTCACCACATGTCCCCTAGCTACTCCTCCAGCTCATTTACCATTATGCTTCAGCAGGCCAAAGGTTTACTGCTTCCCATACCCACTCCACAATGCTCACTTCCTCCCATGTCCCTTCAGCAGAAAGACCCTTTCTCACCACCTCCAACACCTGTGCATTCTCCCAGGCCCAGCTGGGGAACGTTTCTCCAATGACCTGGGCAGAAGATGACCTTGCCCTCCTCTCTGTGTCTCCAGAACGGGATTGGGGAGGGTTTATAGCCCGAGCCGGCTAAGAATGTGGTATCCCTTTAAACCTGACATTTTCAAACTGTCCGTTGATGCTGGGTGGGTGGCGGAGGGAGCAGAAAAGCAGCATGAGGGAGGGGTCAGCCGGGACCGTACCGGTGGCCAAGGCAAACCAGGACAGCTCCCGCTCCACATGCCACTTGGCAAAGCAGATGTCCTTCCGCAATGCGCTCTTGTGACCTGCGGCAGCCCTTGGGTGCTCTCCAAGCCACTCGCTCGCCATCTCAGACCCTTCCTCCCATCTGGGCGAGCCTTTCCTTAAAAGACCTTCTGGTAAAGAGCATCTTCTCCTTCCCCGTTGTCCCTGAGTGCTGTGGCAGCTGTAATCGGAGCGGGTCTTGGCACCTGACTGAGCTGCCTGGCCCACCCCCCTGCAGCACCCCTCTCTGCTCCCTTGTGCTGTGGTCCGGGGCTGCCAGCCCTCCCCTAGGCCACTCTGAGCCCACTAGGCCACCGTGTCACCTCTGGTCCCTGAGCTGTACGCGGGAGTCAGCAGGGGCCTCCCAGCACGGTGCCGGGCCATCTGAGCGGCCCCGTTTGTGCCACCCTCTCTCTGGGCGGCTCTCCAGTTTGAAGGACCCCTGGAGCTGAGCCTTGGTGGGCGAGGGGTGCCTGAGAGATATGGCGTGGGCCTCAGTGGCATGTTCAGGAAAGCAGCTGCTTTGGGATGACACCCCTGGGCACTGGGGATCAGAGCTCTGGCCTACGTGGACCCTATCGCTAGCACGACACTCGGACCCCCCTGGAGAGCGGGAGCCCCAGGCCCAGGACCCTGGGTTTGATCCTGGACAAGCCCAGCCCCACAGGGAAGCTCATGGGAAGCTCCATGGCAGTCAGCCCCAAGAGCAGCCGGCGGTCCCCCAGCCCCACCTCCCTCCCATCCTCCGGGGCGGCTGGGGCGGGTATTGCCCTGGAGACCCAAGGCCTTGGTGGGTGTGGGTGCAGCTCCAGGCGGGGTCCAGCTCGCTTCCCTGGAACTAGAACAATCTGGAGGCACCCACAGGGGCCAGCTCCCCTCATCAATTCTGCATCTTCCTGAAAATGTACTTTTAAGCCCCTTAATTGCATTTTAGAGATAACCCTGCAAGCAAAGTGGCAGGAAGAGAAACCATAGAGAGAGGCTGGTGGTCAGGCTCTTTGTTTTAAATCAATCAAACATCTGCGACTAATGCAGCTTGGGGCTGCTCCTCAGGAAGCATTAGCCCTATTAGTGGGGGCTGGCAGGAACACAAAATAAGATATTTATGGGCTGGGCACGTGTGCATTACCACGGGGACCAAGGGGCCGGGGTAGAGAACGGTACAGGTCAGCACATCTGCTCACCTCACCTCGCCTTTGCGGAGGGCGTCCAGGCAAGCAGGGGACGGAGGGCCCAGGTTCTCCGCCTCGGTGCCACGCGCACCCCGGCACAGTCACCGGAGACGATTCTGCCTTCCGGTCCTAGCCCCGACCACAGCCAGGAACCGGGGCGAGCGAGTCTCCCCATCCTGCCGGGCTCTGGGCCTCTGCCGTGAAACGGTGGACCTGGGCAGGCGACGGCTCTGAAGCCCCGTGGCGGGTGGGGACTGGGGTGTTCTCAGGACCAGGGTGAGCCCGGGTGGGCTGGACACAACACACACATGGTGCCAATGGGACAAAGTAGCAGCTTAAGACAGGACAACTGATACGTGGTTTTAGGTCATCTTAAGAGCGGTGTCTGCTGGGGCGCCCGGGGGGCTCAGTCCGTTGAGCAGCCGACTTGGGCTCAGGTCACGATCTCGCGTGATCTCGCGTGAGTTCGGGCCCGCGTCGGGCTCTGTGCTGACAGCTGGGAGCTGGGAGCCTGCTTCGGGTTCTGTGTCTCCCTCTCTCTCCGCCCCTCCCCCGTTCATGCTCTGTCTCTCTCTGTCTCAAAAATAAATAAACATTAAAAAAAATTAAAAAAAAAAAACAAAGAGCAGTGTCTGACAAAACTCTTCACGATCCACGAATGGTTAATAAAGGTGCTGGGTTGTAAGCAACCGCCATACGCTGGTCACTTTGGGAGAAGAATCTAGAAGGAAGGAAATGTGCTCTGTGGTGGCTAGAAATAGGGGTGAAGCTAACAGAGGAGTCATAAAGACAGGACAGGGAACAAGAAATCCCAGAAGTCCTGAACCAGGCCTGGGGGGGGGGGGGGGAGCGGCCCGCGGGTGGGGGCAGAGCCTGGCAACTCGGTTTGCCTAAGCAATGCAGGACAGGGGCAGGCCTGTTTTCCCTCTTACGCTCTGAGTGCTGCCGCCTCATTCTCAGGGCCAGGAAGGAGCCAGGGTGGAAAGCGGTGGAGGCCGCCCCCGCTGGTCTCCACCACAGGACCTGGTGAGCGATTTCCTCTGCATCGGGACCACAGAAGAGGTGGAAAACGGCTTACTTCCCGGGACCGTTGTCCTCCTGAAGCAGGATCGGGGGTGTGCCTTACGCATGGAGTCAATTAACCACTGTCGTGTGACACACGAGCACACACAGAGCACGGCTACTTAAAACCACCGCTTTCCGCTGTGGTTCTGCAGTCCAAGCTGGGGTCGATGGCAGTTCTCCGGCCGGTCATTGCCGTGGCCGCTCATTAGTTGTCTGAGACTCACCTGGGCCCGGGAAGGCCGAGACGCCCCACTCACACCGGACACTTTGGTTCTCCTCCACACGGTCTCCCAGATGCCTGGGCCAGAATTTTCTAGGTGGCTGTGCGTGCCAAAAGGCGAGCCTCCATGCACGGGGCTGCTTACATCACGTTTGCTGCTAAGCCACAGCAAGTTACATGGCCAAGGTCAGGGTGCCCACGGGAGGGGATCACGCAAGGGCGTGGGCGACAGGAGGCACAGCTCTTCGGGGTCCCCGCTTGTGACAATCCGCCTCAGTCACCGGTCACAGTGCTTGCATCACAAATACGCAAGAAATGGGAGTGCCACGGCTCTTCATGTCCGTGTTCTGGTGCCCTCTCCACTCCCAGACAGGCTTGGAGGAGGAGTCTGAGAGCACTGGGCGGGGTGTGGGTGCACGGCCTCCCCCAGAAAGGAGCAGCAACCGGCTAGACGGCCCAGTGGGCATCCACATCTGCTCAAAGAGTTGGCCACTGGCTTCTAGCCGTAGCCCAGAGTGGAGAAGGCCCTTCTGTGGGCAGCTGGCCCCAGGGACCCCGGTGGAGGTGGCCTCAGCCTAACCTACGCCGCAAAGGTGGAAGGACGCATACGGTGACCAGGTGGCTTGGCGTGAGGTCCCATCCGTGCCCTGCTCACCTCTCCCCCGCCCCCCCCCCCTCTGCTTGCCTACCCAGCTCTTTCGTCCAACTGATGAGGAAGCTTGACAAGCCAACATGGCCCAGGAGGAAGAAGAGAGCCATCGCCTTGGCTTCACCGGCTCCCTCACTCTGCTTTGCTGCCCCTTCCCATCTCCCTCACATGCTGCAGCCTGGGTTTCTGCGGCCTCCCCAGCCTGGGAGCATCACAGACCCCGGCCATCTCTGGACCCCAGGACCTGGCACGTGGAGGTGCTCAGTAAACACGCGCAGAATAGATAGAGATGGTTACGGTCGGAGAGGCCTAAGAGTGGGTATGCGGGTTAGACCAGAGGATAGCTCCTTCCCTTTAGGAAAGCGGAAATGGACGGAGCCGCCTAAACCCACTGTACAAACGCCAGTCCACAGAGTCCCCCAGGCACCTGCACAGACGCCGAGCCCCGCTGGCCCCACCCAGTCCGCGTCGCACTTCAGCGTGATCGCCGGACGCTTTGCAGGTGGAGTGGTTTGGGAGGAGCCGGTCCAAACGGCAAGCTGTCCCAACTGATCTAATCCTGGGCTGGAGGTTCGGGGGGAGAAGGCCAGGAGGTCACGCCTGACTCACTCCCTAGGCCTCCGCCAGCTCCAGACTGTGCTGGCGGTCGACGTGCTAACTTCTCCGAGACTATGCCCGCCGGGGTCCACTTCTCCCGTTCGGAAGCCTTTCTCTTCTCTGCCCGGACGCCTGCGGCTGCAGATTCCACGTCAAGCTCCGTTCCGGGCGGAAAGACCAGACACGCGCTCAGGTGTGGGGTGGATATGTGAAGTCTTGCCGGCCCAAAGGATCTAAGGGGCCAGGTCACCTCAAGAGCAGTGAAGAAGGAGGTGGTTGCCGTTCCTATCCGCTCAGCCCTCGGAATCCATGGGCCGAGGGCTCCCGTGCAGAGTTTGCGCATAAAAAGAAGCACGATATCGTACGGGAATATTGTACACAGCACCCACCTTTCTGCAGGGTCTGCCGGGACCTATCTTCCCCAGTGATCTGTGACTCTTGTGTTTGACATCGGCTCTAATTTGCTGGGCAACCTGAGGCGAGGCCCTTGACCTCCCTAGGCCACAATTCCTCATCTGAGTAGCAAGGAAAACCAAAAAAAGATTGTTGTAAAATGTTGGCTGTGTTTGAGCTGAGAGACTACTTCTCTCAGAGGAATTTCTTCTCTGCTGGGAGGAGGAATCCCTTAAAGGACCCCCTCATCTGGAAAACTGTCCAAACAAAAGAAAACAACTAGAAATCCATCTCCGACATGGAATTAATCACCCTAGAGCAACCCTTTGACCGTGTCACTTTGCTGCTCACATGATTTCCAGGACTTCCAAAACCTGTCGTATGGGTCCCAAATTCCCCAGCAGGGGTCCCTGCGACACCTGCCACATCCCCTCTCTCCAAACCCTTGGCCCAGGTCTGATTCTCCTGCCAGTGACCAAGCACATACTTCCGAGTGTATGTTCCTGGGCTCCTAACATCTCACCTCCTCCTCCAGGAAGTCTCCCGCGATCACCTTCAGCCAGACATAAGCTTTCATTCCACGGCACCTCTGTGTTCCCGGCTGGCCTGGTAAGGAAGCGGCCATCCGCCACCCCCCCCCCCCACGCCCCCCAGGACCAGGCCTCTCTCCTCAAAACCACTGCTCCTCCTACGAAGGCAGCACAGCACCCTCCCCACCACACTACACAACAGTGCTTCTCACGTTTGCCAGTAAAATATCTTCAGTGGCAGGGCACAAAGTTGAAGTCCCCAGTCCCATAGGAAAGCAGCGCTGGGCAGCCTTTACTTCCCTCCGCCAGCACAGCGGCTCTTTGCCCGTTTTAGCATTAAAATTCACAAACTTTTACATTCCACACAGTCGTTATATATTTGTTTTAATTTTTCATTTTATTTGAGAGAGAGAGAGAGAGAGAGAGAGAGAGAGAGAGAGAGAAAACACGAGTGGGAGAAGGGCAGAGGGAGAGAATCCCAAGCAGGCTCGGAGCTCAGTGAGGAGCCGGACCGTGGGATCACGATCTGAGCCGAAATCAAGAGTCGGACGTTTAACCGACCGAGCCACCCAGATGCCCCTATATATGTATTTTATACAAAAATCACGATTTTCCTATGTCCCAGGCTTCCGGCCCCCTTAATACGCCGGGAGGATGTGTCTCTCCACAAAAGAGGTCTGAGGCTGAAATGCCCATCGCAAAGTGCAGGAAACAGCAGACAGTTCCAAGGGAAGGCCAGCTCCTGACCCAGCGGGCTGAGCACCAGGTGAATGTGCTGAAGGGTCCGGGCTTTACGCTTGTACCTTGTTCCCCGGCAAAGCCCTGGACAGCTCACAAAACAGCCTCCCAATGTGAACTTCATCTCATTTGGGATCATGACGAAATGGAAGGGCAGCGAGAAATCGGAGATACTGACCTCATTTTATGAAGAGGTTCTGGGCTACTGGGAGCCCCGTAACCAGAAAACTATGGAGGCAGAACTGAAACACCTGCCTAAGTTTCCCAACATAGGAGCCCCCTGCGACCAGGACAGCCAGTCAATGAGCACCACCCCAGGCAGGAATTCTGCTTCATGGACACATGGCCGGGAGACAACTCAGCCGCAGCCAAACGGAGGGCGGGACCCATCTCCCAATCTCGCGCGCGCGCACACACACACACACACACACACGCACATCCCACCCCCTTGGGCCTGCCTTCAGGAGCCCCTCTCTCACACCCGTCCTTGCTGTCATCCACACCAGCAGACAGAGCCTCCACCCAGAGCTGGGGGGGCTGGCTCTGGCCACGGGACACCCGGGGAACTGGATGTTCCACGGGACACCCGTGGAACCCATGTCCAGGCACACAGAGGGAGCGGCTCCTGAGGAAAACAGCCTTCCACAGGACATGAGGGCGAGTGTACGTGTGGCTCTCCATCAGAGCTCCGTCCCCGTGGTGAGTGACTCTGGGCGTGGGTGATCACGCGGCACACGGGCCAACTGGGACCCTGGCCCTTCGCGTGCAGGGCTGCAGTCAGCGTGAACCCTCTTGGGAGAGCACGCTGAGCTCTGGGTGCGCTGTGCCTGTGCACGGGGATCGGGGACGCGGTGTCGCCCCCCTGAAGCTCCACGGCCAAAGCCACCCCCCCCCACCCCGCCGTGGAGAGGGCTCCAGACGATTCCCCTCACACGTGAGACAGCCGCCCACTGGGAAACCACTCTAAGACTCTGTCTTCATCTTCAAAACAGGGGAAATCACTTGATCCAACCATCCTTCCTTGGACTATGGAGGCGGAGAACACATCTGAAAATGTGTTTCTAAAGGTGATCAAGTCCTGGCCCCAAGCCAGAGGAGGGAAACTTAAATCAACATCCATAAATGCCACAACCCCTGCGAAGTACACAGGCCATTTCAGTACAGAAGGGGAAGGGCCACGACGATGTCGGTGGGGATGCTGCAGGGAGAGGAGGCCCCGCTCTGCCCGGGGAGGCAGTCCAGGGGGCAGAATGCTGTCACTCCTGTAGGTGTCCGGTGAGCCCGCCCTGACTCAGGGGCCCCCACGGGCCAGGCACACGAATGGGGTATGAAAATGCAAGAGGCAGGTCTTTGGCCCTTAGAGACGGTGCACTCAGCCCATGACCAGACGGGCACTCAGGCTCAGTGTTGCCAGGGTCGCCAACTCTCAAGAGAAGCTGGAAGGCTGGATGTATATGTAAAATTTCCCACTGTTTAGAAGTTGGAAACTAGTTCCGTTAGAATAGCCACCTCATCTGAGCAACTCTGCATGGACCACACCACGCTGTCTCCATATGCTGTGGCTGCAGGAAAGCGGCCCCTCCGGGCACTGGGATCCCTGGAGGGAGCCACCAGCTCGAGCCCTGGGGCCAGGAAGCCAGGGTGTGACGGACAGAGTCAGCTGGTAGGCTGGACAGTTCTGAAGCTGCGGTGGGGAGTTCTAGCTTAATGTGACCCTGAACGGCTCCTCCTCATCCCCGCCAGGGCCCGCCTGTCTCCAACCGGCATCAGCTGCACAGGATGACCTATGGGTTTTGCTGCCAGAGCACCGTCGCTCCTGGCTGGGGGCAGAGCAGCTCCTCCAGCTGTCCCCGAGCCGGGCTGCGGGAACTGTGAGCAGGACTGGGGCAGGACTGGACACCGCGCCCCTGTCTGCACAGCCCAGGGCAGCCGGGCCCGTCCAGCTCTCCGAATTTGGGGAATTCATCCTCCCTTCCCTGCCAGATGGGTCTCCTTTCCGGCTCTACGTCCCCGGCCATTCCCAGACAGAGACACAGTCTGCTTCAGTCAGTGGCTATTGGTGGATCGATCAGGTTTTTGTCCCTTCTGCTCCAAAGGCAGCCGGGAAAGTCCCTGCACATCTCTCTGGAGGAGAAATAGGATGAAGGTAGAGGGATTTGTAAATGTCCTAAATGCTGCTCTCCTGGGACTGGAAGGGGCCTTGAAATGCGCCCCCAACCTGTGCTTCCACCCAGGGGTCCAATGAAAACATGCAGAGAAGTGAGAAGACACCCAGACCCCCAGCCTCCAGGGAAAGGCCGGCCTCCTCCCTAAGTGGAGGGGTCTCTGCTCTTGCAGAGGACAAGTTGCACACAACACACTCCCTCTCCCCTCGCTTAACAGAAATAGTTCCCTCTTTTTGAAATGTGGGATTAAAAAAGCCATTTCTCAATTAAAAAACAGACTTGCCGGCAGAGGCTCAGGCCGCTCTTGCAAAGGCTTTGTTGATTTTCTCCCAAACATTCCCAAGTGCTGGTGTAAATAATGAATGCTAAGTTAAATGTTGCAAAAATAAGTGATTTGGGTCCATTTGCCTTCCTCCAGCCTTTCTGAATCTGCAGAAGTTAGGCTTTCCCCTGAAGCCTGTCCTGGAAGTTTTTTTAACAGATTCTGCTTAAGACACTTCAGAACTGTCATCCCCCAAATAAAGACTTTTTGTACCGATTTCCTTCTCATATAACCACTTGAGGTAATGATGTTAGTATGATAAAAGCATTGCCGTTTTCCATTAAATTGTATGGCTCTCAAATGAAATCAAAATCAGGACTTTAAAAATCCATTTCAAAACATACGCATCACAAAATGGAAGCTACTGAGGGTTCTCCGAGGCGGGAGGAGGGTGGGGGATGGGTGACATAGGTGGAGGGGATTAAGAGGTACAGACTTCCACTTAGAAACTAAGTGAGTCTGGGGTGCCTGGTGGCTCAGTCAGTTGAGCGTCTGACTTCAGCTCAGGTCATGATCTCGCGGTCCGTGAGTTCGAGCCCCGCATCGGGCTCTGTGCTGACGGCTCAGAGCCTGGAGCCTGCTTCGGATTCTGTGTCTCCCTCTCTCTCTGCCCCTCCCCTGCTCATGCTCTGTCTCTCTCTCTCTCTCTCGCTCTCAAAAATAAATAAACATTACAAAATTTAAAAAAAGAAAAGAAGTAAGTCATGGCGATGAAAAGTACAGCATGGGGAATGTAGTCAATAGTATTGTCGTAACGTTGTATGGTAACAGATGGTGATGCCACTCACGGTAATGAGCACTGAGTAATGTATAGAATTGTCAAATCACCATGCTCTACACCTGCAACTAATACAACATTGTGTGTCAATTATACTCCAGTAGTAAAGACCTCCAAAATGAAAAAAAAAAAAAAAAGACAAAGATTTGAATTGTCACCTCACAAAAGGACAAAGAGAGAGAGAGAAATAAAGGGAGAGAGAAAAGCAAGCCTCCAGTGTTGGCTGCGTGAACAGACCTGGGAACACCACTCAATGGCTCTCGGCTCCAGTTTTCTTCAGGCAAAAAGGGATTAAAACAGTTGTCCTTGTGACCATCCAGAGAGCTACGCTTGCAGCAGGCACACTCTTCTGGCTGCAGATTGAACTCTAATAAAGTCCTTGTCCACACCTACCTCCCAGGAGAACTCATTGGGTGATGGACATGGCAATGACCTGTGACCTCTGGGCCGCCAGTGCAAGAGGAGGATGACCATTGTCCCAGAGCAGGTGGCCCAGAGCACCCACACCTGTGAAGCCTGGCGAGCGGCCGTGGGACAGCAGGCAGAGAAGAGGCTGGAGGAAGACGGGTTCCGTCCACACCTGGTGTGCCACTCACACATTTAACTCCTCTGCCCCAAGTCCATCTGCCTGTGAGGCGGGCCCGGCGATCATTGCTTCACGCGGTAGATGCCGGTGGGGCTGCGCTAAGGGTGCAAATACGACTACCCAGCCCTCTGCCCTGCGGTGCCTCCCGTCCAAATACCCAGCGGCCTAGGCGTTAGCTCCTTCCCCGCGCTCTCAGGGGCGGCCCCCCACACCCCCTGCTCACCCTGAGCGGGGGCACCTCTGGGGTCAGACCGTCAGGCGGGATGGCGTGGATGAGGCGCCTAGAGCCTGCCCTCAGTGGCCCGCCCTGCGTCCCTGCCTCAAACCTTCTCAGCCTCCGTCCTCCGGTTCTCTGTTCACAGACCACCTCCCTTCCCTGTTCAGGAAGGGGCTCAGCCTCCGGAAGCCTCAGTAACCTTGTGTGAAAAGTAAAAATAAACAACAGATTCAAGATAACAGCTTCAGGCAGCAGGATAGGGACAGAGGCACGGCCTTCACTGTCTGGAGCGTCTCTCCTGGCTCCCGGGAGGGCCGAGCGATGCACCCGGGGCCACAGGGTTGGCAAGCGGCAGCCAGCCGGGATTTGAGCCTAGGTAGCCTGGCCCTAGGCCTGGTCCCGCTCTCAGCGGAGTGGAAGGTGGCCTGGAGGGGGGGCTAGAACCCCACTCTCCCCTGCACCAGTGTAAGCACTAGCGGGGGGCTCTAGGACACAGCCGGCCAGCAGCCCGGCCTGTGCACCGGCCCCAGCCCCTGGCCTGCCCGCAGCTCTGCGGCAGGGACAGGAGTTGCGCCCAGGCCCCCCGCGTCCAGCCCGAGGGCGCGCAGGGTGGCGCTGACGCCCGTCCCGCAGGACCTGCTTTCCCAGTCCCTGTATATAGGTCACCCTTCAGATCCTGGTGTGATGGCTCACCTCTCTCCTCCGTCACAGCCTGATAAAGAACCCGGGCCATTAAGAAATGGAACAAATTACTAAATGGGAGGCACAAGAGAAACCCGGGATTAAATTAGTTCGTTATTCATAAATCATACATGACTCTTCCTCTCACTGATCCTTGTCCGTATCCCTGTCTGCTGGGCCTGAACCGGTGAGAGCCTCCTGCTGGCAGGAGGGCAGGGCAGGCCTGGAGGCCGCATTCACCCTAGTGGGGACCGCGGGGGTGGCGGCCACCCTCGGGCGGGGCACCAGAGCAGGACTGTCGCAGGCCTCTGAAAGGCAGGCGGTAGGGGGCGGTAGGGGGCCGTAGGGGGGTCGCTGCAGGGCTGGCTGCGCCTGGGCCTGCTTCTGCCCCCGGAGGTGGCTGGGGAGGGCTGAGGGCAACGGGGGTGTCACCTCTGTGCGCCACGTCACCCCTCTCCAAGGTATGTGTCAGCCTGGCACACGACCTGTCTTTGAGGGACGTCTCGGCCCCCGACGGGCGCGTCTGAGGACCGAGGGTCCCTGGGTGCCCCCTGTCCCCGGCCGGGGTCTCTCTCCAGAGGCCTGTCCTGCCTGGGATGGAGCCGGGAAGCAGAGACACCGGCGCACCCAGAGCCACGGACGCCAGGGCGTCGGTCGCGGGTCTGGGAGGAGATCCCGGCCCCGCCTGCAGCCCCCGCCGCCGCCTTCGGGTCCGCCCGACGAGGAAGGAGCCAAGGCCGAGGTGGGGGGCGGGGGGGGGGCGGGGGGAGAGGGAGGCTCGGAGGCGGAGCCCGAGGAGGCCGGATCCGCCGGAGGGAGTGAACCCTCCCGGGAGGAGCGTGTTAACGGCCGAGAGCGAGAGGTGCCTCCCCCTGCTGGCCGGAGCTGGGAAAGACACCGCAACAAACGGAGCCCGGGCCAGGTGTCCTGCGCAGCGCTTTCGGCAGACATCTGCTTGTTGCTTCCAGCTTCGCCCCAGCTGCAACACTATTTTGATATTGCCTGACTCCTCCACTGCGGGCCAGGGATTCCCCCACAAACAGCAGTATTGTTCTGGAACTATTTGCGTGAGGGTGTTTTCCTAAGCCGAGCCTTGCGGGAAGGTGCAAATCGCCTGGCCGTCTCTTCTGTGCTCCAAAGGGCCGGCTGCATTTCAGAACTGAGAGCGGGCCGGAGCCGTGGGTGAAAGGCACATCGAACAATCAGCAGTGCGCCGAGTCCCTGCCGGCAAGAAGTGGGCACAGGTTCTTGCATAAAAGCAGTCGGTGTCCCACTTTGAGGGCCCGCCACGTGCCGGCTGCACCCTGCTGTCTGAATCCTGCAGTGACCCTGTACTCACTGTACAGATGAGGAAACTGAGGCTCAGTAGGCAACTTGTCTGAGCAAGAGGCCGAGCCATGATTTCAACCCAGCTCTGAGGCAGTTCAACCCGCGCTCTGTTCACATCATGTGTGACCTCTGAAGCTGGGCCCATTAGCGACACCCGTGTGCTCGTGTCTCACTGCAGCCAAGGCAGGCGTCTGAGGCACCCTCTTGGTCTTGCCACACCGTCCTGGCTACACTGACGTTCTACTGGGCAGAAGGTCAGACTTTTCCCCATCCTCAGTACCCCAATTCATCCTGCCCCTTTGATTCTCGGATTTGGGCACCTCCCACCCCTGCCTCTTGCTTCACCGTTCCCCGGGCGAACTTCCAGTCTTAGCCACAAGGGCACCCTTCCCACTGAAGCCAGAGGTCAGAGGCTTCCGCCTGCAGTGTCACCCAGCTCCCCCGTAGCCAGCTCACAGGACCCGGCTGCCACCGACACGCACACTGCCCCGGCCCATCACTGCAGCGCACCGGGACCCCACGAGCCATCTGACTCAACACTGATTTTCACAGCTTTGCAAATAGTTGCCTCAGTTCCCATCCTCTGAATGCATTATAAAGTTAAAGAGAGAGAAAGGAGTCTTTTTAAAATCCCCCAGCCATCTTAATTAACATGCAGAATGCTTTTCTAGCAGTGCACAGGCTGTGATAAAACGGGAAGCTTCTTAACACAACATATATTTAATCTGTGGCATTCACTTCCACATGAAATTCAATCAGATATTTTAAGGGAGTTACCAGGGCTCTCGTATCGAACTGTGAATAAATGCAGGTGTGATAAATACACTCAGGCTACTGAGATGCTTTATCAAACGATAAAGGTGTAGAGTGTGGGGGTGGGTTGAAGGACAAACCTTAATTCTAATTCTGTGCACTGTCAAAGAGGGTCAGGGAATTTATTGGACAACGCTTGGGCTATCTAATGACCCACTGCCTCTGAAAAATCAATTAAACTTGCTCATGTGTTCTGTTTTTCTGAAAACTAATTCAGGCCTGCTATGTGTCAGGCACAAGGGAGGCGGTGACTGATGAATGATGTGGTTCGGATCTCCGCCCCTGCCCCCCACTCACATTCTAATGGGACAATAAGCAGGTACACAAATGGAATCGTGCTGCTTTACAGGCTCCTGGGGAACATCTCAGGTGCAATCTGAAACTGGCCTCCATACTCAGAGGGCAGGGGAAGACTGAGGAGAGAGGCCGGCCACTCAAGGTTTGTAGGTGGCAGATTTTGTCAGCAGAGGAACTTACATGTGAGGCTCGTCTCGAGCGGCACCAAGAGGAGTGTATCTCGGACCCGCACGCCACGTCTTAAAGGTACAGAGGAGTGAACTGATTCAGTCACGTACACCATCCCGATGGTCTCCACGGCACATCACTGTCCCTGGAGCAGCCTCTGGGAACAGGAAGGCAAGTGGAGCCCACGCTCCAAGGACAGGAGAGGGGGTGAGGAGCCTCAGATCAACCAGTTTCAGCTCACAGGCCAATTGGTGGTCACGCTTTCTTTCTCGATGACCTCCCCTCTAACAGAGCAGAGATTAACAGCTGGGTTGAAAAACAGTAAATGAGAGGGAGTTCAGATAAGGCATCCGCCAGGAGACGTGAAGCATGACAAAGGGCCCACCACTGGAAGAGGGAACAGCCTCTTCAACGTCCCTGAGCCTAGAGGCCCTGGGTGTGGGAGAGGGGGGACAGAAAGGACACGAGTGGAACTGGGGCCAGTGAAAAGGGCAAGCACTGAGGACCCGCATTTGGTTGCAGAGTTAGGCCTTCCAACTTACGCTTTCCCCCACCCCACCCCAACTAAAGTTTCCGTCTGCTACAGATCCACAGGGAAAGGATGACTGGTCTGGCTGCTCTGTGAGGAGATAGCTCACCAAGGGGGGAGAAATTGAGCAGCATCTCACATCACACACAAATGGGAACACCCGACAGATCCAAGGGCTCGCTCAGTGTGAAAGCCGGCAGAAATAAGGAGTCAATCCCAAGGAAAGGAGCAGAATATCTTTGTCTTGTTGGGATGAGAAAGGATGCTTTAATCCAAGGAACACAAACTTCAGATAATGATTGGATGAATTTCGCTACATCAGAATTGAGGATTTTGTTCAAAAAAAGAGAACACTTTAGACAAAGCTAACAGCTGGCTGAAGACTTGGAGAAGATTTGCACTGTCTAAAACCAAGTGACTAATATTAGAATAAGGGTTGGTAAAGCCCACAGGGCCAAATGCAGCTGGCTGCCCGTTTTTGTAAATAAAGTTTTGTTGAAACACAGCCACACCCATTTGTTTATGTGGCTGCTTTTGTGCTGCAACACCAGAGTTGAGCAGTTGTGATAGACCGTACAGCCCTGAGTCTGAAAGCTAGTATCGAGCCCTTTATAGAAAACATCTGTTGACCTCTGATCTGGAACGTGTAGGAAATGGCAGGCAATACACAAGAAAGTTTGCAAACCTATGAATAGATAGTTCATCAGGGAAGAAAGGGACTGGCTACTTATATATGATATAGTGAGTAATCTCACCAGAATTCAGAACAGTACATATTAAAACAATATGGAGATTCTCTCACAGATGAGTAGTCAAGTGCTTGTGATGATGGGAAAAAACGAGAACCCGCAAGCCATTAGGTTAGAGTATAAACTCAAATAACCATTCTGCAGAGTCTCCTGACTGTATTGGTGCAGCAATATGAAATTGCTGATACTGAACCTGAGAAATCCCCAGGAAAGCCACCTGTGCCCAACCCTATCCCAGTCAATAGGACAATAATGCCATGGATGAACATTGTTGACTGCCCACCCTTCATGAGGCTCTCCCGTCCCTCACTTCCTAGAAATGAGAGATGGTGTTGTTCGTGTATTCCTGGCTTTGTCTGTGTATTCCTCTTCTATAAACAGCTCAAGTGTCGGGATGGGAAGCAGACCCCGTCCCTCCCCGGGCCCAAGGCTGGGCCAGATTGGTTAAGAAATGGGCACAGGGCCAAATTTATGGTATTGAGATTCAAAGCAAGGTTTGTCAGCAGATTTGGGGGGAGTTTTTCCTTACTCTGCTGAATTAGCTTCCAGAATCAGTTCTGTATCTCTCTCTTCCCCCGAGTGTGAGTTGCAGACACAATGGCGGGAGTATTCAGGGTCTTACATCTGCACAGAAGATACATGGAAGAGAGAAAACAAAAAGAATCCCAGAAATTAGAGCTGGGATTTATTTTTTTTTATGTTCATTTTATTATTTTTGAGAAAGACAGAGAGAGACAGAGTGGGAGAAGGGCAGAGAGAGAGGGAGACACAGAATCTGAAGCAGGTTCCAGGCTCCAAGTTATCAGCACAAAGCCTGACGCGGGGCTCGAACTCACAAACTGCGAGATCGTGACCTGAGCCGATGTCGGTCGCTTAACCGACTGAGCCACCCAGGCGCCCCAAGAGCTGGGATTTAAATTACCTTAACCCTAAAGCCTGCCCATCTTCTGGGCCTCCAGATGAGCAACAGAGAAATCGTTTAAGCTGGCTTGTGTTGGATTTTCTTACTTGAGCTTAGGGCACCCTAACCAATAGAAGCTGTTGGAAAGCTGTAAGATTTGCGAAACCAGGGAATCTGTGCCTCAGTCCTAAGCTTCAAAGAAGCCAGTCCCCACCACACACACTATCACACTAGCCTGGTGAGGAAGATGCAGAGAAGAAATGGCTGAAATGTGTGCAGTGAGGACCCCTAGCCTGAGAGTTCCCTGCATCGCCCGCGCTCATGGGCCAGAGCAGTGTCTCAGGTCAGGTCACCAGAGGCAGAGACTAAGATGGGAATTCTTATAGAAGTCACATATCCAGGGCACGCCCTAGGAGAAACCCATAAGAAAGTGAGGGGAGTAAGATAGGGCAGAAGAAAGAGCAAAGTCAGGATGTGGTCCCACGTGGAGTCCAACTGCATCCTGGTCCCACAGGGAGTTCTGCAGTATGAATTATACCACAGAATTGGGGTCATGTTGGTATAATACAAAAATATATATTTGATCTCTGTCCCTGTTCCTGGAAGAGAGCTTCTAGCCCCCTTGCGGTCCCCAGAATGAGAGGAGTGTCTTTTAGGATACCAGTGAGATGACCGTGACTCTGGGGCCCCTAGATAGCTTCCAGATGGGGCTGGTGGCCAGAAAAACCAAGCTGTGATTAGAGGGTGGGAACCCCCACCCCCTGATCTCCAGGGATGAGAAAGAAGCTGGAGAGGAAGTTCAATCACCAAAGGTCAATTGCTTAATCAATCACTTAATAAAGCCTCCATAAAAACTCCTCAGTGGTGGGGCGGAGAGCTTCCAGGCTGGTGAACACATCAAGGTCCTGGAAGGGCGATGGGCTGGAAAGGCCATGGCAACGCCACACCGCTCGACTGCCCTCCTCCTCGTTCCCTGCCCCGGGTATGTCTTCCGCTTGTTCCTGAGTTGTGCCTTTCATAATAAATCAGTAATAGTAAGTGAAGCACTCTCCTAAGTTCTGGAATGACTATTCCAGCGAACGATTGAACCTGAGAGGGGGGTTGTGGGAGCCCCTAAATCTGTAAGAGGCCGGGCGGAAGCAAGGACGGTCTGGGCAGTCTGTCCGCGGTTGGCATCCAAAGCAAGGGCCATCCTGTGGAACCGAACTCTTAAGGCCTGTGGAGTTGGATGTTAACTCCGGGCGGTTAGTGTCGGAGTTGAACCGAATTGTCGGACGCCCGGTTGGCGGAGGGGAGTTGCAGAATCGGTGTTGGGAAAGGCACACCGCAGTTGGTGACGGGGAAAGAACATCACACCACCTTAAGGCAGAGGGTGGTCTTTTGCACGCTGGCATCAGTCCAGGCCGTGGGCTGCCGTGGGGAGGAAGACCTAACGCGGCTGAGGTGTGGGCCACTCCCGAGGGAGGCAGCTGTGAACTCTTAGCTTGCGATGCTCAAGCACCGGGGGGACCCGTCCCCAGAGAAAGGGTTCTGGGTGGGGGACCAACGGCACCCGGTACGGGCAGGGCAGTCAAATATTTCTATTCCCTCTGAGAAGGCACTGAAGGCCGTGACAAGAGGAACCTGTGGCAAAGACCTGTGGCCAAAACAAGCGACACAGAGCAGTCGACCAGAAGAGGACCGCAGGCCGCGGACAGACAAGGACGTCCCGGCAGATGCCAGTGTGACGGAAGGTCAGCGTGCATTGTCACATCGGGAGGCTGTCGTCCCAGGGGCACCGGTGTGGACAGATGACAATAAGGAGCCGCACGCCTCCCGCCCCTAGCACCACCAAGGCCCGGACACCGCAACAGCATCACCCCTGCACTCTACCCAGGAACCGGAGGAAAGAGAAGAAGCCCCACGTTGACTCACACGAAGCTTTTCACCGCCGGGCAGAATGGGCCTCTGGGCCAGAAATGGGAAACAGTGAGAGAAAAAATTACACCCGTGTGCTCACTCGCTGATCTGCAACCACCACATGTGCTCCCGCTAAAACATAAAAGAATGTCATTAACAGGGAAACACTCTCGGCGACTTCATTAATCATGGTCATTTTCACACTTCTGTGGTCAGCTACAAGCCTGGCAGCTTAGGCCGAGGCCTCCCTACTCAATTATAGCGTTTAGCAATTAACTGCTCATCCCCTGCCCTGGGCCTGCCCCGGCTTTCAGTAAAAGATAAAGTGCTTGAATTTCACAAGTGTTCTTGGTAGGAAATCCCCCCTCACTTGGGCAGAGGACTATGTTTGGTGTTGCTAGGACAATCATTTGCTGCTGAGTGAACAGGCCTTTTTCAGTGACGTGACTAATGGCTTGGCCTTGTCTCTGAACCCCAAGGTGATTAAGGGCATTGACGATTTCCCAGTCCCTCACAGGGCAGTTGGATGATCCCAGAAAACTGCCTCCTTTAGCCTCAGTTGGCTTATCTGTGCAGTGGGGGTAATAATAGAAACTTCCTCAAAAACTTAAATGGCACCATGCCTGCGAAGTGGTGAGGAAAGGGCCTGCCGTGTAGCACTTGATTAATACTACGTATTAATATAATATACATTAAATCTTTTAAAGACTTTTATTGATGCCCCCATACAGAAAAGTGCGCGTACCATACAGGTACAGCTCCGTGAGTTTCCCCGAACGATGCGCCCATGCAAGCAGCACCCAGATCCCAAGGGGGAACACGGTCAGGGCCCCGGAAGCCCCTTCCTGTGGCCTCGCCCACAATGGTAACTGCTCTCCTGCCTTCTAACAGCAGACTGTGCATGCTCCATTTTGCATTTATGCAAACGGACCCATACTGCGTGCCCGGCTTCGGGCGCTCAACCCTAAACCCGTGCCATTCATTCATGCTGCGTATAATTGCGCTCCACTCACGTCCATCGTTTTGTACTGTTCCACCGTGTGAACAACCTTCATTCGTTCATCCACTCGTTCTTTGGTGTTACGGGCCTCGAGGTGGTTTTAAGTTCAAGGTGATCATGAGTAAAGCTGCTCTGAACATTCTTACCTGGTCTTTTCTTATTTAAACTTTTTATTCTGAGACAATTGTAAATACATATACGGTTGTAAGAAACAATACAGAGAGAGCTGGTGTGCCTTTTACCCAGGTCCCCTCAATGATAACATGTTGCAAAACTATTCGTACCATATCATGGCCGAGATACTGGCATTGATACAATCCACCACAGATTTGCTCAGATTTCCTGTTTCCCCGTACTCGTGTGTGTGTGTGTGTGTGTGTGTGTGTTGAGGTCTATACGTTTTTATCACGAGTGTAGGTATATTCACCACCAGTCAAGATGCTGAACAGTCAGTTCCATAACCAACAGTCAGTAAGGATCACATGAGTGAACTTGAAAGTGAATGACAGGCCAATTGCAGTTTTGGGAGAAACCTGCAGTCAGGACCACCCAGCTAAGCCACTCTGGATTCCTGGCCCTCAGAAACTGTGACAGATATTTCGTTGTTTTAACCTGCAAAGTACTGAGGTAATTTGTTATACAGAAATAGATAATTAATACAAAAGCTTATATCGGACACTAGTTAAAAACATAAGTCTCTGAGTCTCCCCCCAGACCCAGAACCTGCCTTATATAAACTCCCCAGGCAATTCTGATGAGCATTCTTTTTTTTTTAACTTATTTATTTATTTTGAGAGAGAGAGCAGGGGAGGGGCCGAGAGAGAGAGAGAGAGAGAGAGAGAGAGAGAGAGAGAGAGAATCCCAAGCAGGCTCCACGCTGTCAGCACAGAGCTCAACTTGGGGCCCGATCCCACGAACCGTGAGATCGTGACCTGAGCCAAAATCAAGAATCAGATGCTTAACCAACTGAGCCACCCAGGCGCCCCAATCCTGATGAGCGTTCTTTGTTTGAATCCCATCTCTGCCGTTATCTTCAGGCAATTTACTTTCCTACCCTTGATTCCATGCCTTAAAAATGGGCATAATCATGTCTGCTTATGAGAGTTTCTGTTTCTTTATTTTGTTTTGTGTTCTGTGTTTTGTTCAATCCTTGGTTTAGGGGTGAAATACGTACAGCACGGCAGTGGGCACTACAGGTGCCCTGCCCATGTCCCCTCGCTCTTTCAGCGTATGCCTGGTGGGGCGGGGAGACTGCAAACACCTCACTGCTTTGCCTGAGACCTTCCCCTTGCTGCCTTAGCGGGGAGCCTGAAGAGCTGGGGATTTAACACCCTCTCCACCCCCACAACCAATGGCTGACAGGAATTGTATAAACACCTCAGTTCCCTTGCCTTCTGGGTAGAATGACTGAGCGGCAAGTTCCACATTACTCCCAGAAGTGAAGTTCACCTCACCTGGCGGGCTCCTTGCTAGAGAACTCACCCTTTACGGGCCGCCGTCCCCCACTCCCCTGCCCAAATTAACCACTTACACCAATACCCTTGGCTCAGGGTCTGCTCCAGGCAAGCACCTCACCCAGGGTTGGAACAGTATGTGCTCAGCTAATGTTTTCGACTATATATCAAATACTTCATGTCTAGTTAATTAAGGACGCAGGAGAGAATTGATAGGCTAATGATGAACTGTGAGAAAGTATATGCAGGATTGAAAAATCCAAGTATAACTATCCAGACTCTCAAATACACAAAGTCTTCTACAAATCAACAACCACAATTTCCAGAGGAAATCAAGAGGGGCTCCTGGGCGGTTCGGTCACTTAAGCGTCCTACTCTTGATTTCGGCTTGGGTCATGATCTCGTGGTCTGTGGGTTCGAGCCCCACATCGGGCTCCACGCTGACAGTGGGGAGCCTGTTTGGAATTCTTCCCCTGTCCCTCTTTCTCTGCTCCTCTCCCTCTCAAAATAAATGAATAAACTTTTTTAAAAAGAGGAAATAAATAGAAAATGGTGATCAGGATTGGGCAATGCACAGGAGGGGAGGCCAAATGGCCAACGAGTATGTGAAGAGAAACTCCAGATCAGCAGTGATCGGAAGAATTCAAATTCACACCACATGTCCTCTTACATCCACCAAGGGGGCAAGTATTTGACAGGTGGGGATGTGGGACCCCTACCGTGCTGGGAGGCAGATGCTGGAGCCACCACTGTGGACAGCTTTTCAGGCAGCATTCAGCAAAATTCAGAATCCACTGTCTCCACCCGCCCACACACACAATCCACCCCTGGTCCCATAAATCCCATGGAGATTCTCACAAAACACCGGGTGGTTTACTGTAGTGTTTTTATGTTGGGGAGCTGGAGGCAGGCTGGTGTCTTTCGCTAGGGAAATAAGTAAACTGTGACAATGCATACTTTAGAATAACATTCAGCACTCAGAAGCAAAACAGACATCTGCAGAGCAACACGCAGAGCGAGAAAAGTCGAACCAGGATGAGATTTATAGCAAAATTCCATTATGTAAATTAAGAACCGATGCAAGGCAGTCCTGCATATTTCACGAGGCTATATACATATGCAAGGACATATACCAAACACATTTAATGGCTAAGGATGGCTAAGGGTGGGGTGGGATGGAAAGCAGCAACAAGAAGTTAAAAAAGGACCCTCATGAGAAGAGCAAAATTTTAAACCATAACATGATAACACAGGAGAAGATCCTTATGACCACGGAGTAAGAAAAAATTTCTTATGCAAAGCATAAACCTTAACGAAAAAGACTGCTAAATCTGGCAATATTCGAATTTAAAGCCTTTCGTGCAATACACTCCATGTAAGCAATGAAAAGATAAACCACAGACTGAGAGAAGATAATTGGAACGCAGGAGACTGAAAATGGATTGGTATAAAGATTATACAAACTCCTCCAAATAATGGCCAATATTTATTGCATGCTATTGAATGCTTACAAAGTGCCAGGCACTGTACTGCTCAAGGCACTTCACATGGGTGGATTAAATATAAAGCAATTAGGAGGATACACACTGGCAAAGGCAATTCAGAACCAAGGCACGTTGCACAAGCAGTTCTTGGGTTATTTTGTGTGACATGATGCGAATATTACAACCCACAGAAATTGTGTTCCCTCCTTGCTTGGCATCTCAAAATCCTGCCCCAGCTCTCAGGAGGTAATGTGGCTGAGTAAAGGCTCTGTCGGCCATGGGGAGCCAAGATCTCAACCCAAGATCCTGACCCACTCTGACCTTCTGTCTCCCCTTTGGTAGGATGATAATATCTCCCAGTGTGGTTTGAAGGGCCTAGCCCAGGATTTAACACACAGTAAACACCCAATAAATGGTTGTTCTTTTTCTGAAGCAAAATAACAGTAACTCGCATGTAGTAAGGACCTGGCCCCAAGCTTTCCATGTGCATAGTCTCAATTAATGTCCACAGCAGGTTTCTCAAGTTAATTGCTGTTATTATTCTCATTTTGCAGATGAGGAAATTGAGTCTTGGGGAGGTTAGGAGACCGTCTGGGTAATGCAGTGAGATCAGTCAGGCCCACATTCTGAACTGCCATATGGCGCCTTCTATCATTAACACATAAGCTTACCAAGTCCAACTTTCAATCCAAAAAAGTATCTGGAACTATAGAAATCTTCTGTTGATGAAGCTGAATATGTTTCCAAATAACGCAGGGCAGGGAGAGGGATGTAGACGTTAAACTGTGTATTCTGACCCAGTAGGTCTGGGGGAACCCGAGAGCGTGCTTTTCTATCAAGCTCCCAGGTCGTCTGAGCCTATGGGTCCTCACATCTCACTGGGTGATTCTGGTTCTAGTGGTCACTAAGCCACTTTTTCCACACCCAAGTGGGGTCATCTTGTTATATACACTAATCCTAAAGTTGTGTGTTTGAACTTAGGGACAATAGGGGCTCTACAAGCTTTAGAAGACGGCATATGTCCTCACACACACAACAGATGCCAGAGTTCACAGCAAATTGTGGATTAAATTCCTCCGCACCTCTGTGGTTCACTGTTTTAATACAAGATTGCTGGGATGACTCAGGCACTGACTGTTCTGGGCCTTGGTCAGGTGACAGCTGATTTACAGGAAGAATGCTGTGTCTTGAGAGAGTCACCTGCTTTGTTCATCGGCGATGTAGCTCCTGCTATGAGCCAGACCCTGGACACTCACAACAGGGAAGGCCAGGATGAATGCACCTTGTGGCCAGGAGCTTGGAGTGTTTCTGGAAATGCCTTTGGTGGACCAGGTGGATGAACCTGGGAAGATCAGGCTGCCCAGGGGTTTGCCCTAGAGCCAAAGTCAGGGGTCACCAGCAGAAGCCCTCTCCCAGGGCAGGGAGGGGAAGTTTATGGGCGGGAAGGAACTGCCAGGGGAAAACAACAGTGGAAGCACCAGGGCCAGGGAGGAACAGGTGCTGAAGAGCCAGCTGGCCCTCTCATCCCCTCCTCCTTCCTGCCGGGCTGGTTCACCTTGCCCTGGCCCTATAATGGCGCCACACCAGCCTGACTACATGCCAGCCGCCAGTGACAAAGTCTGTGTCTCTTGGCTCCAATTCCTGAGAGGTAAGAGCTGATTGATTCATTTTGTTCCGTGGGCGGATGGTTTCTTTAGAACTGGCCAAGGCAGTCCAGAGCAGGAAACCTGCCCACGGCGGTCCACCCCTTTGCCTGCCAGTTTCACAGCCCATTTTCCGATGCAACACTTCTAAAGGATCTTCCATTTACCACGATCTAAAGGCACAAATGCACAAACACGTACATCCTTGCCACTTGCCAATGAGGGACACCCAAAGTCACGGCCAACCGAGTACAGCTGGGGGTGATACCGCTCCCCACTGTTCTCAGAGTCCAGCATTTCCAGTAATATCTTCACTCTCTGGGCCCCCAAACAGTCAAGCCCAGTGTTACCTCCCCACAGTTGTATAACCTAAGGACTCCGACAGTAGATTTCCCTTTCGCTAATATGCCTTACACACAGTAATGAAATACAAACAGAGCAAGTTCAAAAACACTTCCCATTTGGAAAGGGGTGAAGCAGATCTGTCTCAAGGACAGCACCTTACATTGTCCCTCAGTCCACAGCAAATTTCATAATGTCATACAATGGCACACAGCAGCACAGGCCCTCCTCATCCAGTTGCCGCTGAAAGGCAGGATTCTTGGGAACAACCAGGAACGCGATAGGCCCAGAGAGTCCCACGAGCGTCACTTGTTGACTGGCCTCCGTGGCACGGGAGTGAGGTCTTTGGTCAGCAAACCTGGCTTCCAGGTGGGCAGGGACCATATCCTTGTCATCATTATATTCCACACAGTGCTTACTAAGACAGGCTCTCTGCCGACACGAGCTTTGGTTCGTTGTAAAACTATCTTTCAGGGTTGAGACGGTGCAGAATCTCAATGCTTGGTGTTCAGGATGGAGAGGAGAAGAAAGGAGAATGGCTGGGGTGTGAGCCGGTTGCTGTTGGCGGGCAGACAGACGCCTGGACTGATGAAGTGTCAAGGAAGGAGGCTGGTGTGGGATGCATAGCAGGTGGCGGCCTCGAGCTGCTTTTGCACTCCGAGGGGCCAAGTGAGGCAGAAGCAACGAGGCTTCGTTCTGCTCTTTATACCCATGTCCTTGGTCCCGTCCACTTCAGAGCCCGCAGATGACTGCCTCTCCCACCCAGCTCAGGTAGGTTGATAATGGCTGCCAGGCAGGAGCCCGGCCGGGGCGAGGGTACGGAGGCAAGCTGCTGACTCAAGGGAGGGATACTCACTAGGCCACGGGCCTAGAATTTAAGTTTGTGCCACTGTTCAGCATAATCCTAATATTTTTCACCGAGTGTTTCCCGCATCCGAGCAACAGCCTATGTGCTTTTCAGGTATGTGCCATCTCATGTCATCTTATGCCAACCCTGTGAAGAACACACAGCAGTAGCCCCATTTCCTTTCCAGGTGGGTCTCGTGGACCTAAGTGGATTCCTTGAGGTCACGTGCAGTAGACAGTCCGTGCCTGCCCGCTAGGCAAACAACAACTCCCACGTGCCTCCACGGCAATGGCCAGTCCCCGTGTCACTGGGGGGGACCCTTGCCCTCAGACTGCCAGAGTCCACTTTGTCCCCCTGCAGGAATGCCTTTGGTGCCTGGGAATTGAGGTCTTCTGGGGGGACGCTGAAGCTGGGGCTGCTGGGTGCAGGAGTATAAATGTTCTGCTGCGTTGCCTCTGATAGAGAACCCTGAGGGATGACCTACACTGATCCCAGAGCTCCCAGAACCAGCCAAGCGGGAGCCCTCCTCCGTGGGCTGTCGTTTGCTGCCTCACACGTCACCCCTGCCTGCTCCCACTTCCCTTCCCTCCTGGCTCTTCCTGGGAGCATTTCCCAACGAAACACTTGCACGTAAAGTCTCATCTGGAGGTCTCCTTCTGGAGAACCAGGCCTTGGACATCACTTGGCTGTAAGTGCCAAAGCCTCAGTTCAAATTCAGGTCCAACGATCTACCGTGTGAACTCCCTCAAAAAGAGCACCACCCTGAGGGGCTCCTGGGTGGCTCCGTCAGTTAAGCATCCGACTTTTGATTTTGGCTCAGGTCATGATCTCACAGCTCATGAGTTCGAGCCCCATGTTGGGCTCTGCACTGACAGAGCAGAGCCTGCTTGGGATTTTCTGTCCACCTCTCTCTGCGCCCTGCTCACTCTCTCCCTCCCTCTCTCAAAAATAAATAAAGAAACTGAAAACAAAGAAAGAGAGAGAGAGTGCCACCCCGCCAGAAACAATGACAACAACGTAACAGTAAACTTCCAAATAGAAAGACGGAAGACCTGAACTAGAACTCTCACCAGTGCCGGGCGCGGACAGCCTCTCCCTGTGGGCCACGTGGAGCTTTAACACTCCCCCCCCCCCCCCCATGCTTCCTCCTCCGTCGACATGCCCAGCATAATTACGGTGGAGACAGGGATTCCAGTTTGGGAAGCGAGGAAGGCTTTCCCAAGCCTGCTAATTTTTTTGTTCTTTCTTTCAAACCTCTCTGCAAAGAGTAGAAGTTAATTGATTGTCCTACAGCTCGGTGTGTTCCATTGTTCTCTTTTCCACAACCAAATGAGTGTGCAGATTTGATGTGTGCGAAGTAACATCTTCTGTAGCTCCTCCCACTGGCCGAGAGAAGGGAAAGACACTCACCATGGCATTGTAGTTCACACATCTTCCACTCAAGTGGCAGGGAAGCAAAATGCCTCAAGCTGGGGGTGGAGGTCGGAGCGGGGAGCAGAGCGCTTTCCCTGTCTCGCCATATTTGGGAAATCATCCTAGAGTAGGGAAAACAAGATGCCATCATTGTGAATATAATCGCACATAGAAAGAAAGGAAAGTGTCTTGTGACTGTCATGAAACCCCACCTATCCAGAGTCTCCTGGAAATGCTGAGGTCCGTGAATCTCAGGAACGCTCTCACTTAACCCTTCCCCGGCCCTCCAACTCTCTTCCAGCACGGGCTTCACTTCCTCCCCGCCGCACCCCCCACACCCAGCCAGAGAACTTCTGTGGAAGAGTTTCGAGGTGACTCCTGGATGAGATGCTCTAGGGATTACGTGAGGTGACAGGAGATCCAAGATTGGCTGAAGTAAGAGTCTAGAACATTCCTTACTTTAATTGCGGGAAATTCTACCTGTAGAGCTAAAGCCAGGGGCTAGGTTCCCCTTTGCTCACACCGACTCAGAAGCCAAGCACCTTTCAGAGGGACAATGGCTTCCTTCAAGAGCAGTTGTCACTACGGGTTTGCCTCCCTGGTGGAAGTTTGCACCAGGAGCAACACAAGTAAACTTGAATCAGTCATACCCCTTATCTGGCCTTGCCTACACACACTGAGTATTTTGTCTGCTGTTTCCCAGACATTTCTGGTTCACCTCCTTCCATGAATATGATGGGATTGCATGCCTGGGCCCCCGTAGTTGCTTGAGGACATGACCAACTCTAGCCAATAAGCTGTAATAAAGTGGCATTTAATTGCCAAGGTGAGGTCCTCCAGAAGCCTCTTTTCCCTGTGGCGTGATGACCAGCAATGCTCAAGATAGCAATGCTTCCATCAGCCTTTGCTCTCTGAATGACTATGAGCAGACCCTTCCACATCCATGATGACCCACAGTGGACATGTGAACAAGCAGGAAATTAATCTCTGTTGCTTTAAGATACTGAGATCGGGGTTGTGCAGCATCACCCAGCCTATCCTGACTTGAAACACACCTGATATTATCTCTCGTTTGGCAATTGATGTAATTTTTCTAAGGGATGTAGGTAAATTATGACTAAATATATCATATTAGGAAAATATCCTTAGGGAAAAAAAGTGTCTATCAATGAATGGTACAAAAGAACAAAAGAAGGGCAAAAACTGATGTCAGAGTATATTAAAAGATAAAAGCAGGGGATAGAATTTGCCACGTGGATGAGTTTTACCAAGAATCCGGCAGGCTCCAGAGGTGCCCCTATTGGGAGTATGAATCAGGAGGATTTGGGCGATAAAAACAGCAACCCAGGTTATATACCCCTGACGCCAGAAGCCCATTGGAGGAAAGAACAGTGTGAAATTGTTACCAAAAGGGCTGCAGCTCCTCCTTGGCTGCTACCGGCAGGGGCCAATCAGTCAATGTCACCCAGAAAACCAGCACAGCTAGAAGAGAAAGACGTTGTTACACAATAGTCATTCTCCTCTGTAAGTTACGAATAAAAATGCAAATTATGTCCTGGTTAGTGCGGCGTTCAGTTTAAAATTCTCCCTTTCCCAGACTCCCTTGCAACTAGGGGGTGGTCAGGAGACCAATTCTAGCCAGTGCTACCCAGCTGCAACGTACTGGGTGGAGCTTCCAGGAGGATTCTGCTTCCCTAAAGGCACAGACCCAGCACCTTGTGCCTTTCCCGGAAGCGGTGCCTTTCCAGGAAGCGATGCCTGGCGGCGCTGCCTCCCTCTTGTGAGCATAAGGGTGAGCGCCACGGACCCAGGAGAGTGGAGGTGAGCCAAGCCTGGGCTTCTGACCCAGCCCTGCGAACCGCCACATCAGCCCTGCGCCATCTCCTGACACCTCAGCCCTGCACGGCCACCTGACACCTCGCGTTGAGTGACAGAGCGGAACTTCGCTGGCTTAGGCCCCCTTTGGCGGGTTCCTGCTGGGCACAGCTGGACCTACCCCCACGGGCCACCTGGGAAAGTGCAGCTCACGGCTAGGGCCTGACCCACAAAAGGGTCTGGCTTGGCCAGCAGAGCGTTTTAAGTGGTGACGTTTTAAATGTGGGGAACTGCATTCCAATTTCAGATTTCTGGCTTCTTTTGAGGAGCTCTAGGGTATGAGAAGATTGGGCATCCCTACGTGGCGGTGCTGCCCTCTCTGCTCCTGGGGCTCCCTCTGACTACGGCGAGGGTCCCCCCGAGTTGGCTTTGCTCATGCAGACCCTCAACCCGTCCCCGAGCTGCTCCAGCCACCGTTTTGCCTGCTTGGCCCCCGCAGCCGTGAGTTTGAAGCCCTCGTGGAGGAAGGAACGCAGGCTTGGCAGTGGCCACTTCAAATCCCTGCTCTGAGCCAGTTATTCGGTGTCTCTGAGAGATAAACAGCTACCAGAAAGGGACTGTGGGTTTAGAGGGGACGGTGTAAAAGCACGTCACGCGTTATCTGCTATTTCAAATAAATCCATAGAGCCCCTCAATAAATCTTAGTTCCTCTTCTCTCCTCTGTCCTTGAGTTCTCACTCCTCCCGTGACTGAATAGCTCAGGGGTATGCTTGCCCAGGCTTAAACACACCAATGCCCCGTCCAGAGGTGACACCCCCGATTTAGTGACCAAGTTCCGCCTCTGACTTCTGACTTTCAGGACGGTCCCGGGCAGAGCCTCCTCTACAAACATCAGAGTTGGATTCTGAAAAATTCCCTTCAGTGAAATGAACCCAATGTGACCAACAGTCCTTCTTCTGGCCCCCCTTTCCAGCCTGGAACATTTGGCGAGGTCTCCTGTCCATCGTGGTCTCCTAGGGCTTAATGGTTTCTGTTGGCCCAGGGTCCAGACAGCTCCACCCCATCCGTCAGGGATTCTGAGCCACGAAAGGGGTGCACCTCTTTCTCTGCCTTCCGCCCTAACGAGCTGGGTGAGGCTGAGGGTGGGAGTCAGGTTGAGGTGGGAGAGAAGGGGTAAGCAGAGGGAGGGTACAAATAAACAGTGGCTGACAGAGGGGCACAGTTACCACATCAAGGGGGGATGTTCTGAGGGGCCCAGTCTCTCCCCCCCGGTTCTTTGACTCCCCTCCCCCACCATATCTGTGACACATTTGTGCCTTCATAGCATCCAGCCCAATCCCCAGCATAACACCACCACCTGGCCTCCCTGCCTCTCCTCTGACTCGCCAAGCCACGGGCACCACCCCCAGATCAGGTGCCTTCTGGACCTGACCATCCTCTCTCCTGACTGTACTTCTATTTCTCCCCTGCCGTGGGGCTTGGTGGGAGGGTCACCTCCTGTTCTCTCTTGCAGGCCATCAGTCCCTCGCCCCCACCTATGCCTCCCAAATAACATCTTTCCCCACAGAAACCTTCTCCCCAGAGCTACAAAGACATCATTTGCACCTTTAAATGGGGTCACATGGGAAGTTTTCACACTTGCCGTATCAGAGAATTCAGTTTACGGTTGGCCTTGGGAACCTGCACACCTCCACCTGAGGGTCCCCCTGATTGCTGGGCCCTAACTGCCTGGAGGGGTGAATGTGTGTCTCAGAGGCTACCTCTGACTCCAGAACCAGCAGGACCAAAATCTCAGGATCTCGGGCCCTTCACCAGTCCCCAACTGGGACTTGGAGGAGGTGCAGTTCCTCCTAGATGGCAGAAGGCTGGCCCACTTCTCTGAATCCCAGGGACAGAGGGGACCACTACGGGCTCTGGTGAGCTTTCACAAGCAAGAAGGGCAGGCATGGCCTTCCTCACCCAGGCAGCAGCCCGTGGAGGGCTGGGCAACTTAGAGACCTCACCGAAGGTGTTGGTAAGTTACTGACTAGCCAGGAGCCCCAACAAATCCCATGATTTGAATAATACATATCCAAGAATCCCTGTGGAGGCCCTCTTTTGCTAGAGCCAGAATTACAGATTTTCTTTGTGAAACCCCCACCTGTATAAGGAAAATAAATACATGGAATTGGTCATATTGATAATGAGCATGCCGATTGGGTTTTTCTGTGTGTTAAATATTTATATGCATTTTCTCAGACACGACTTAAAACTTCTTGACACTTCTCATAATCTCCCCAAACAAGAAGGGCCCCCACCCATCACACACCGACACTAATGCCCAGTGTGGTCCCCTGCCGCCCTCTTGTCCGCTAGGCAGCCACAGGCAGGCAGGCACTTGTTCAGTCCGTCGCTGCCCATCTACTAGGTTCTTACTCTAGATTTTCCAGAGTGTTGGAGGCATTTCCCAGGTATTGGAGGAAACCACCGCAAACAAGACCAACAGCAAAATCAGCCCATGGATCCTCTATGCCATGGGCCGAGAGGAATAAACCGACAAAAACTTCAAAGAGGGCTAACGGAGAAATACACAGGGGCGGGAGGGACGGGGGAAGGAGGGAGGAGGAGGGGTCTCTCTGACCTTGAAGCACATCTCTTCATAGGTGACTTCTCCTTCCTTCACTCCTTGATGCAGCAAACATTTATTAAGCACCTACTATGTGCAGGGCACTTGGCCCTGGGATACAGCAGTGACGGAAAGAGGCCAGAACTCCTGTCCTCATGGAGCTTACATTCCAGGGGGCGGAAACAGAACGAAAGGACTAAGATAGAAGATATGTCTGGTGGGGACTCATCTCGAGGTGGCAGTTGAACAGGCCACAGGGAGGATGGGTGGGGGAAGATCCTTCCAGGGAGAGGGAACAGTGTCTGCCAGGGGCTCTGGATAGAGCCCAGAGGGTACCGAGACAAGACCTAAGTGACGATAAGGAATCAGCCTCGCAGAGCCAGAGCGCCGGGCACCGGGCAGAGGGAACAGCAAGGACAGGCTGGGTGTGATCGAGGAGCAGAGTGGGTCTGGCCAGCAAGAGCGGAGTGGCAGCTCTTGGGGGGCGGGGGGTCCTCCTCTATGGCAGGAAGAGGCCCAATACTTCACACCGTGGCGTCTTGGCGGATGCTGTGCCCCCGTAGGGATGCCGTTCCCACCCTCTTCTTAGAAAGTAGAAAACAAGCACCCACTGCTTTGGGCTCACTCCTGATGCTCTGTCCTCTCCTCTTGGGCAGAAAGATTTACTCCGCCTTCAGAGTTTCATCGTTAGCTGAGCCTCAGTCGCATTAAATGGCAGGCAGTCTAGTAGGAAAGACAGTATTTTAATAGTCTCAGCTATCGCTCAGTGCCTGGGCCGAGCTCAGTAGCTGCTTAGTAAATAAGATGACACCCCATTCCTCCTGACAGCCCATTTCCTGTCGCACCAGTCCACAGCTCTGGCAACGCGCGCCTCTCGGCTGCCACCCTGTCTCTGCCGCACAAGCGTGTCCCCACTCCTTCTGTCTCAAAGGAAGAGAGCCTCCCTGAAGCCCGCTTCCCTGTGGGTGTGGCCCATTCTCTCCGTTCCCTCTGCAGCAGGCACTTTGGGGGGTTGTGTGGATGGCCTGTCTCCAGCCGGGCCCCTGCCGGTCAGCTGCGAGCCCCGCCCGCTCAGCAGCGCCCCCACCCCCATCTGGCTGGTGCCACTCTCACTGCTGTCTGAGAAACGTGTGCCTGCCGGGCACAAATGCCCCCACGGCCTCTTGGTTCCCCCGGCCTGGCAGCTTCCTCACCTCCCCAGTGTCGACACAGTAATGGACAGCCAGCTCTCAGTCTCTGGATTCAAAATATATCAACGAACAGCCAGCTCTCAGTCTCTGGATTTATTATATATAATATATAAGACATATATTACATATAAAATATGTATGTATTTATATATAATATAATTTTACATAATATATTTCATATAATATATATAATACATATTGCATATATTTCATATATAATGTATATCTTATATGTAATATATAAAATATACATATATAGTATATAAAATATACATCTATTTATATTATATATGTGTGTATCGGTGTGTGCTGAGTGCTGGCTGTTCATTAACGTGTCTAGATATATGTATACTCATTCCCTTGGTGACCTCATCTAATCCCACAGACTTAAATGCTATCTATACGCAGCCCAGTATGCTTTCCTTATACATGCGGCCACCACCAGACGTGGCCACTTGGAGGCTTATCGGTCGGGAAAAGCTAGATTATGATGCAGAACAAACAACTCCCGCTCCCACATCTCAGTGGCTTAACACTACCCAGATGTGTTCTTGCTTGCGCTCCCTGCCCGCCACAGGTCAGCCGGGGCTCGGGAACCCCTGGCTGGTGGAGGCCCCCCATCCTATGAGCAGCCCTGCCCGTGTAGAGCCTCGGGGCGTGTCGTGGCAGGGACCGGAGCATGGAGAGCCACGCACTTGCCGAACCCCCAACCTCTGGCACGTCTAGCTGGTGTCTTCTGTGTCATCAGCTTAAGCAGTTTTTAGAAAGAAAACATACAGAAACACACGCGTGCGCAAATAGACGTCCACTCCATAAACTTCACACACAACAATCCACTTCCACAAGCAACAGAGTTAATGTTTTCACAAACTTTCCTACCTAGGAAGGAGTTACAACCAAGTCTTGTGGGCAGTCAGGATTAGACCTTCAGCAAGTGAGGGTTTCCCAGTTGGGTACCGATAAATGTTTGACAACCCACTTTCTCAGAAACCCAAAAGCCCTGATTCGAACTGTTTGCCAATCACCGCGGCGTAAATACCCCCGCGGCGGCTGATCTTCACCAGATTCTCACAGCCAGCTCACAGAGTTACTGAGTATTTCCCCATGAGCTCCCATGAGCTGATAGGAGCCAGCTCTGGCACCGTCTGACCTGCTCTCCTGAAAGAGAATGAACGGGGAGAGGACACATATCCAGTCACTGTGACAACATTTTGTGCGCACTTGTTAAGACTGGTATTAGTTGGTATTTGGGTTCCACTGCTTTAACCAAAGACCCCAAATAACCTGTGCACCCGTGTTCACAGCAGCATTATTCACAATAACGAAGAAGTGGGAACAACCCAAGTGTCCATCAACAGACGGATGGGTGAATACAGTGTGGTCTAGAGCCGCAATGGAACACCATTCACCCTCAAGAAGGAATGAGGTCTGATACATGCTGCCACCTGGATGAGGCTGAAAACTGTGCTAAACGAAATGAGCCAGACACAAAAGGACAACCATCGTACGATTCCGCTTGGAATAGTCAGCCTCTGGAATAGTCAATACGAAGAATCGTCAAATACGAAGCCTCTGGAATAGTCAAATTCGTAGAGACGGAAAGTAACACAGTGGTGCTCAGGGGCTGTGTGGTGGGAGGGAATAAGGAGCTGGTGTTTATCGGGTACGGAGTTTCCGTCTGGGATGATGCAAAGTTCTGGAAATCGATAGTGGCGATAGTTGCAGCACAATGGAACGTGCTTGGTGCCGCTGACGTACGCACTTGAGAATGCTTGAAACGGTAGGTGTTACGTTATATGTATTTTACCACAATAAAAAAACTTTTCAAGGGCACTCAAAATAATAGAGGCTTGAACACCCTTTCTGTCGCTCACAAAAGGCTGGTGGTGGCCCAGGGCTGGCCCCGGGGACTCCGGGCTGCTGGCCAAGTCCTCTTCCACCCGGGTGCCACGCCGCCACCACATGGGCTGTCCCCGTCACGGTCTGCGCGGCTGCTTCCTTTCCCTCCACCCCACCGGCCTCGCAAGCAGCAAGAGGAGGGCACACGGCAGCGGGAGCCGTGTTCCTTCCCCTCGGGACTAGCGGCCTGGATAGCTTCCATGCGACTTGCCTTTTATCCCGTTCACCGGAAGGTATTTATCTACTGCAGCAGAGGCTGGAAAGTGGCAGTCTTTCACCCAGACAGGTATGTGTCCAGCTGAAAATTCTACTACTCTGTACAAGGGGGAGAACGGATATTGGGTCACGGTTAGTGGTCCCTCTTCTGAGAGCCGTAGTGACCCTGCGGAGTAACCGACATTACCCCACTCCAGAGAAGACGCGTCTGAGGCTCAGAGTGATTAACTCCCCCAAACCCGAAACCCTGGCAAATGCCGCCGCGTCGGGCCCCCCGCAGCCTGTGCTCACTCCCGCAAGAAGTGATGCTCCTGTGACGTCACCTGCAGAGCTGATGCGCGAGAGAGCGATGGCTGGGGGTGCAGGAGGGGGAGCTGCACCGTGTCACCTCTCATTGGACCTGAGCCCCCAGACTCAACCCCAGGGGCACTCGGGTGGTGGCTGAGAAGTGACTTTGAGCTGCTAAATGGCAGTACGTGCGGCACGTGCTGGCGTCGCCTCCCGTGAGAATCAGGACGGGAGACGTGAGAGTTATCGGGAGTTTTGCGAGCTGGTCGGTAATCACGACCACCACAAAATTAAGGTGTGTACGTTGACACTGACATTATATGAAGAGCAAAGATGAGACTCAAAGCTGCCACCTCCCACTATCTCACCACGTTTTACCATTTCTCTGTGCTCTTGGGGTTACTTCTGTGGATTGCTGTGTATACGGTGGAAAGACCGTCAGCCGGTGAGCGGCTGGCCGCCTCCCGCCGACTCTGTGTTCGGTGACGGCACTTTGGTAGCTGGGGATCAGCCTGGGGGGGCGGGGGTGGGTGGGATGTCTGCGGTACAGAAATCAGCCAAGGTTACAGATCAGAGCCTGTAGCCACTCACGACCACGTCACTGTATATATGTGCAGAGGTGATGACCGTGGGGTAACTGGGAGACAGCCAGCTGGGCCGGCTCTCTCCCTTCCCGGCTACGTTCCGGCATCTCCTCAAAAAGGCCTGCAGAAGGGAGTTGCCTGACTGCATTTTTTTTACAGCCATTCACATTCGCTTGAAGTTCAATTAGTCTTCGCCTCGCATAGTTGGATGCTCTGTTCTTACGCAGGAGCACATTAAGGATTAGCATGTCTTCTTGGAAAACTGACCCCTTTATCATTATGTAAGGCCCTTCTTTATCCCCAGTAACTTTCCTCGCTTGGAATTCTGCTCTGAGTTAATGCGTAACTACTCCTGCTCTCTCGTTATGGGTTAGCATGGCACATTTTTCTCCACCCATTTGCTCTTAACCGATATGTATCTTTATATCTAAAGTGGGCTTCTTTTTTTTTTTTTTTTTTTTTTTTACATTTATTTTATTTTTGGGACAGAGAGAGACAGAGCATGAACAGGGGAGGGGCAGAGAGAGAGGGAGACACAGAATCGGAAGCAGGCTCCAGGCTCTGAGCCATCAGCCCAGAGCCTGACGCGGGGCTCGAACTCACGGACCGCGAGATCGTGACCTGGCTGAAGTCGGACGCTTAACCGACTGCGCCACCCAGGCGCCCCTAAAGTGGGCTTCTTGTAGGCGACATACAGTTGGGTCTGGTCTGACCATCCCTGTCTTTTAATTGGGGCACTTAATTGTTTTTTAATGTTTATTTTTGAGAGAGAGAGAGAGAGAGAGAGAGACAGAGCACAAGTGAGGGAGGGGCAGAGAGTGAGGGGGACAGAATCCGAAGCAGGCTCCAGGCTCTGAGTCAGCACAGAGCCCGACGAGGGGCTGGAATCCAGGAATCGTGAGATCACGACCTGAGCCGAAGTCAGACGCTTAACCGACTGAGCCACCCGGAAGCCCCTAATTGGGACATTTAGACATTGACGTCCCAGGTGATTTTTTATATAGTTGGATTCATATCCATCATACTCGCTACTGTTTTCTATTTGTTGCCCTTGTCCTTTATTCTTATTTCTGCCTTCCGCTCTTTTTTGGCCTTTTGTGGTTTTTTATTATTCCATTTCCCCTTCTTTGTTAGCATGCCAGCTACACTTGCTTTCTCACCTTTTTTTACTTGTCGCCTTAGAGTTTGCAATATGCACTTGTCACTGATCCCAGTCCACTTTCAAACAATACTATACCACCGCACAAGTGCCGTGGGGACATCATGGCGCACTCCTCACCCTTTCTCTCACTGCCCAGCTTCACTTCACCTGTATACAAGCAGACATGTACATCGTCAGACACCCTGTTGGTATTGTTTGGAGCAAATGTATCTGTCAGATCAATGAAAAATAAGAAACATAAAAGTTTTCATTTTCTTCCCATTACACACGTGTTACACAGTCCCAAGCTCCTCGCATACTCTGTTCTTCTTCTAGTCCGTGTTCTCCTTGCTTTTCGGTTTTCAAGGAATCTATGGATGTGTCCTCCAGCCCCAAGCTTCTTTCCTTAGCTGTGCCCAGTCTACTCAGAAGCCCACCAAAGCCTTCTCCGCTTCTGTCCGTGTTTGATCTCCGTTGCTTTTCGTTTTTCGTTTTCTGTGTTGCTGTTGCTGCTGTTGTTGTTCCTTGTTGGGATTTCCCTCCCCGCTTCCATCGTCTACCCGCTCTTGCGTGCTGCCTACTTTATTCTCTGAAGCCCTCGCATGTGAATTCCAACTGTCCTAAATTCCTGGCCTAATAACGCCCATATCCCCATCGCGTCTGGTGTTACTGCTTGCTCTACTCCGCAAATCGTGCTTCTGTCCCTTGCTGCACCTTGTGCTTTTTTCTTCAAGCCAGAAATGAGGTACTGGATGAGAGGAAGTGTGAATGGGCCTTTGGTGGTGTGCTGGCGAGGTGGGGGGAGGGGGGAGCCCCGTCTTCCTGGGGGCGGGCTCGGTCTCCCCGTGAGCCAGTGCCTCTGGACCGTGAACTTCACAAGAGTTTCTCAGTTTTCACACCCCCTCCCAACTTAGGTGGAACAGATGGCTGGAGTGGGCCAGTGTTGGGGATTTACCTTCCCCCAAGTCACTTAGGCTCTGGTTCACTAGCTTCCCCTGAAAACTGGTCTTGTTGAGAAAAGCAGAGTGCTCGGCACATTGAAAAATGGTCCCTTATCCCTCCCTGTGCCAGGAGCCTGATTTTTTCCCCAGATATTTGTGGTGGGAAACCACAGAGCCACGGAGGTAAGTCTCACAATAGGAGCCACTGGAGGCAAGTATCGCCACAATACTGTGGGGACCCCCTTGGTGGGGTCCCCCTGGAGTTAAATCTGAGTTGTGTCCCCTGAGCTCCAGCAACTGGCCGGTTATAGTGGAAGTGGAGGCTTATCCCACCCACGCGCTGGCCCCCACCATGCTTCCTCGTCCCTTCTCAGGGAAGCCAAGACCACCATACTCACCTGCCTCCCCAGTCTCAGGGGCAGTGATTTGCCCTGAGTCCTCCTCCCTTTTATGGGTCGCAAAAGATTTGTGGGTCTCAGTCTCCGTAGCTTGTCACTTGTTGGGATGAGACGGCAACTTCCAAGCTCCTTACATGTGGAGCAGAAACCCTAAATCCCTGCAGCTTTAGGGGTGGGATTTCTGGTAAGGTGTTCAGGGATCGACAGAGAAAAGTGATCTGGGCTGGGATCCACATCCCTCCTATAGCTTTCTGGGGCTCCACTCGTGGCTGCCTGATCCCCCCGCACCCTTCTGTTCTCACAACCTGCAGTGTGACTAGTGGGTCCTCTTCCTCGCCAGAGGGCCGAGGCAGGTGCCAGGAGGGAGGTCTGATGGGCGGGGATGAGTGGCTCTCTGCCCTTTGAGGGGGCAATGTCCATTTCCCTCGTGAACCATGAATCACGTGATCACGTGATGCCCCCTGCCCAGCTCTGGATTCATTATGTGACCTGCGGGCAGCGGCGGGGGGCTGGAGGATCCGGAAGAGAAGACGGACCGCGGGCAGAGGCCGAAGGCAGGCCCGAGCGTGGCTCAGCCAGGCAGGCCGGTGCTGCTTCCCCAGGAATCCACGGTCACCAGGCCCAAGAGTTCGGCTTCTTGTCTCTTATCAAGACACACGCGCACAGGCACCCACACGTCACCTTCAGAAGAGAGAAAACAAAAGCCAAAACACGCAGTGAAAGATGAGGGGCCTCCTGCCTCGCTGTGTTTTCTGTGCTAAAAACAAAAGCAGCAGGGAGAAAGCCCTACCTAGAATGCAAAGCTGAGTCCCCTCAGCCCCAACCACAGCTTCCTTCTCGGCAAGGACTGTCCTCACTGTCCAGAGACGTGTTCTTGTTCTGTGAAGGGCAAGGATGGGCTGGCAGTGTCCACATTTGGCCCCCACGGCTAGGCTTTTGTACCCTTGGCTGGTTCGAGTGCCAAGTGTAGGCTGTGACCTTGGGCCAGGCAGATGCGAGACAGTTACGCCAGGGGCTGTGGGCCTCCCCCCTTGCTCGTGTCTGCCACATGAACACGAACATTCTGATGCCACGTGTGGGACTGAAGTTCTCAGCATGGCTCGGTTTGCGTCTTTAAATTTTTATTTAATGCTTATTTATTTTTGGTAAACAGAGAACACCAGCAGGGGAGGGGCAGAGAGAGAGGGAGACACAGAATCCCAAGCAGGCTCCAGGCTCTGAGCCGTCAGCACAGAGCCCGACACGGGGTTCGAACCCACCAACCGTGAGATCGTGACCTGAGCCGAAGTCGGACGCTCGACCGACTGAGCCCCCCAGGCGCCCCCTCCAATTCCTTTTCATAAAATGGGGTTGAAGACCCCATGAGCTCACGGCATTGGAGCCCTGGGCAGACGTGTGTACCTTTGTCCCCTCACTTCCTGCCTCTCGTCCCCACCCCCCAGGAGGCGGCAGGACCGTCCTCTCCTTCGTTCTCTGCATCACACATTGTTCACCCTCTTTTTCTCACTTCCTCAGGGTCCCGGTTCCCGTCAGCACTGTTGGCAGAGGGGACCCTTTTCAAAGCACATGTTCAGCTTCCAAACTTCCAGGATCAAGGTCTCTGAAAGAACAATGGCCACCCCTGCCTCGGCCACTGCCCACGCCCCCACTTAAATTCTCAGTGGCGTCCCAGAGCCTCCCGGACGCACTAGCTTCCCTTTGCCGCTGTACGGATGACCCCGATTTAGTAGCTGAAAACAAGAGAAATTCACTATCTTCTAGTACTGGAGTTCAGAAGTCCAAAACGGGTCTCTCCGAATCAAGATCACGAGGCTTATGCCCCTGTCCAGAGGCACAAGTGGAGGGTCTGTCTCCTGGCATTGCCCGGCCCGTGGCCCCCTCCCATCTTCAAAGTCAGCAGCGTCTGGCCGAGGGCTCTGTGCCAGCGTGTCCCCGTGACTTTGACTCTCCCGTGTCCCTCTTCCGCCTTTCAAGCCCCTCGTGATTAAATCGGGCCCGCCTGATAATCCGGGCGACTCTCCCCACGTTAAGGTCAGCTGATTAGCGACCTACTTCCCTCTTGCCGTGGGCACAACGTGTTCACAGGGTTCAGGAATTAAGGCACCGACGTCACCGGAGGAGCCGTTATTCCGTCCGTCACGCAGGCCTAGGTCAGAACGCCCTCCCGGCATCTTTCCCACACAACGCGGCAGGACGCGAGTCAGTGAGTCATCCCCCGGCTGCGTCCGTCCACTGATGTTAAGGAAGCGACCCGGAACCAAATCCCTCAGGCCCGAAGGGTCTGGCCCCTGCTTTCCCCTTTGGCCTCGTCTCGGGCCTCTCTTGCCTCCTCTCCCGCCTCCTGACTGGCAAGCTTCAAATAGTCCCTCATCCTGACCCAGCCCTGTCCTGCCACCCGGCCTCCGCAAGGGCCGCTCCCTTTGTGCGAACTGCCCTTCCCTTTCCACTTTGCGTGATGAGTCCTCCTCAGCCTCCAGGCCTCGGCCTGAGGGCCGCTCCCACCTCCCTGATGCCTCTGTCCGCCCCTTCCCCAGAGATGCCCACCTCCAAATCCCCAGAACCTGCAATACAGTACCTGCTGGCAAAGAGGGCTTTGCGGGTGTGATCAACTTCGGGCTCTTGAGGTAGGGTGATCAGCCAAGACGAGGCGTCGTGTCATCACGGGGGTCCCTATAGGAGGGAGCAAGGGAGCCAGAGGTCAGAAGGAGCAGATGGGAGGGCAGAAGTAGCGGCAGGCAGGAGGGAGGTGTTGCGAGGGTGGAGGAGGGGACACGAACTGAGGAGTGGAGACGGCCTCTGCAGCTGGAGAAGGCTGGAAGCAGGCTCTCCTCGGAAGCTTTCGGAGGAAACCAGCCCCACCGACATCTGGATGTCTGCCTCCGGAACTACCAGATGATAAGTTTGTGCTGCTTTAAGCCAAAATCTGTAGTAACTTATTACAATGGGCTAGAGGCAACCGATCCAGACAGGAGCTGCGTTTAGGTCTACTCGAAACGGTGTTGCCTGAGCCCAGGCAGGAGAGAGCTTCTGGTGCAGTAGAGGCTCCGTAAATCTTTTTATTTTTTGATGTTTATGTATTTATTTTGAGAGAGAGTAAGAGGGTGCGCGCACGAGTTGAGGAGGGGCAGAGAGAGAGGGAGAGAGAGAGAAACCCAAGCAGGCTCCCTGTGCAGTGCAGAGCCCGACGCGGGGCTCAATCCCACGAACCGTGAGACGGTGACCCGAGCTGAAACCAAGAGACGCTTACCCGACTGAGCCACCCAGGCACCCCGAGGCTCCATAAATCCCTGATGAATGAGAAGTGAACCCAGCATTCAGGCATAGTGGCCCCCAGCTTCTCCCTGCCTTCCCGTGCCCGAAGAAAGTAATGTGGGAAACCACTCCTCCAACTTCCCATGCACAAGACAACAAGAGGAAGGCCAGAGGGGTGCCTGGGGGGCTCAGTCGGTCGGGCGTCCGACTTCAGCTCGGGTCATGATCTCATGGTTCGTGGATTCGGGCCCCTCGTCCGGCTCTGTGCTGACAGCTGGGAGCCTGAAGCCTGCTTGGGATTCTGTGTCTCCTTTGCTCTCTGCCCCTCCCCAGCTCATGCTCTGTCTCTCTCTGTCTCTCAAAAGTGAATAAAACAAAATTAAAAAAACCAACATTTTGGGGTGCCTGGGTGGCTCAGTCAGTTAGGCAACCGACTTCGGCTCAGGTCATGGTCTCTCAGTTCGTGAGTTTGAGCCCTGCACAGGGCTCTGTGCTGATGGCTCGGAGCCTGGAGCCTGCTTGGGATTCTGTGTCTCCCTTGCTCTGTGCCCCTCCCCCACTTGTGTGCGCGCGCGCGCGGGCGCGCGCTCTCTCTCTCTCAAAAATAAATAAAATGAGGGGCGCCTGGGTGGCGCAGTCGGTTAAGCGTCCGACTTCAGCCAGGTCACGATCTCGCGGTCCGGGAGTTCGAGCCCCGCGTCGGGCTCTGGGCTGATGGTTCAGAGCCTGGAGCCAGTTTCCGATTCTGTGTCTCCCTCTCTCTCTGCCCCTCCCCCGTTCATGCTCTGTCTCTCTCTGTCCCAAAAATAAATAAACGTTGAAAAAAAAAATTTAAAAAAAAAAAATAAATAAATAAAATGTAAAAAAAAAAAAAAATTAAAAGGAAGCCTAGGAAGACGGGCTGCTGCGTCGGGAGAGATGGGGGGGGTTGCTACCCCCCAGCCTAAAATGGCCACAGGGTGCAGCCCAGATGCTTCTGGTACCGAGGAAGAGGCTGTCCCGTGGGAGAAGACTTTTCCAGGTCACTTCGTCACGGGAGGGGCAGGGGGAGCCTCCCGGGGCCTCTGACTGGGTGGGGGTGCCTTTTGACGTACATGGTCACAGGGCGGCGGCGGGCCAGGCTGCACAGACAGGCCCGCGGGGGAGGGAGTGGGCGCCCTGAACACCCCTCTCCCCGCACCCCCTGCTGCACTGGGCGCACAAATGAATGGAGCTCAGAGCCAGAACTCTGACAGCTTCTCCCGGTAGGAAAGCAGAGAACCAACAAAGGAGGTGCGAGTGTGACAGGAGGCGGTGGGTGGAGAAGATGAGCTGGAGGGGGTGGGGGTGGAGGGAGGGAATTCAAGCGTGTCCACGATGTTTATGTTCTTAAAAAGAAGGGAATCCGAACATGGCAAAGACAATAGCGTTTGCTGAACCTAAGAGTTATAATTGCTCATTTTTTCGGCCTTTAAAATGCTTTTTAAAAGACTAGAAGAACGGACAAAGTCCTGCTCTCTGATCTACATGCGTAAAGGAATCCCGCAAATTCTCTATCACACACACCAGTTTCTACAGGGGCTAACTGCCCACCCTTTCTCCTTTTCTTCCCATCATTAAATCATTTTCTGTGTATATAGAATTTATATAATTACAGTAAGTAGTTTGAGTGCTTTTTAAAAATTCAATGAGTTTTCTTATCAATTTAATTATTTCAACACATTGTTCGAGTTAATTAACTTTCACTGAGTTGATTTACTTTTATAGTCAAAAAAGGTTTTTAAAGCTCAACAAAAAAGATTTTTGGAAGTCAACATAAAAATGCATGTTTATTATTGAACCCGTCGTTTGTAAAACATGTATCTGTATTTTCCAATCACCCTACCAGCTACTGCCCAGCCATAAACTCTTTTAAGATTTTATATATTTCCTTTTGATTGCTTTTAAGCAATCTTATTTCCTTTGACTGCCACGAATCTGTATTCTTTTTTCCCCTTGACGCTGTACCATACGCATTTTCATCAAATTTTTAAGAACTTTTTCTAAGCAGAATTTTAATGGATCCTCAACCTTCATTATAGTATATATTCCATAAATTGTTTACACACCCGCTTCTCACCAGCATTTAGAATGTGCTGAGGCAAACATCTTTGTGTGTGAATCTTGACCTGAAGTGTGTTTGTCTCCTCCAGGCATTTTCTAGAATTGGAGTTACCAGGGAAAAGGGCACCCAGTGCGTAAAGTCCCTGACACTGGCTGCCAAATTGCCTTCTAGAAAGGATGTGACCCTGTAATGTGGCCACCAGAGAATATGTGCATGCCAGCCAGCTTAGCAAGAATTTCAGAAACCTATCTCTTTGGTATAACTTGCTTTTCTTGCATCATGAGTTAATTTGAACATTTTTTTCTTTTTTTTTTAAGTTTATTTATTTATTTTGAGATTGGGAGGGAGAGGGAGAGAGAGAATCCAAGGCAGGCTTTGCACTGTCAGCGTGGAGCCCAACGCGGGGCTCGATCTCACGAACCATGAGATAATGACCTGAGCCGAAATCAAGAGTCTAATTGACTCTAAGAGCCTAATTGACTGAGCCACCCAGGTGCCCCAGAACATTTTTTTCTTAACTGCCTGGAGCGTTTTTTAATGTCTAACTGGCGCGTGCTCTCTCTGGAATCTGTGCCCAGCCCCTACCCGCAGGTACAAGTCCTTTATCTACCAAGGACAGCATCCCTTTGTCTGTTTTGTCCTTGAAAATCCTCTTGCCCCTGTTTACATTAGCTTCTGCTCCACGTAAACCCACCTCTGGCCGTGAGTCTTTGGCTCTAGAGTGGCAGCTTGCCCTGTGGCCTCCGTTCTGTGAAGAGTCCTAGAGAAACCCTGGACTTCTGGGTTTTCCAGCTTTCTCTTAAGGGCGGGAGTAAGGACTCCTCTGTTCTCTACACGTCACAGCTGAAACCAGAAGAGCCTTATTTCTTCCGGAGCTTTTAAATTCTGAATTCAATTTCTCTAATGGTTATAGGACCATTCGGCCGTGAAAGAAGTTGGGTTTGTAATTAACAAGCTCCCAAAAAGACACCTCCAGGCCCAGATGGTTTCACTGGAGAAGTCTAGCAAATGCTGAATAGTTCTATGCCTTTTTTAAGTGCTCTGCCTGAGTGATTTTCTGGATCTAATCCTCTATTCCTGCACATTTTCATTCTAACCCAAAATGTGCTTCCAGTTTGTATGTCCAGTCGGGTATTTGCCTTCCGTGGTGACCATCAGACTGTGGGTTTTGCCGTCACCCTGCCTTGCACACCGTCTTCATCACCCGCGTGCACTTTTAGCACATTTTCCAACTCTTCCAATTTCCTCTCCTTTCTCTTTGTGCACTTTCTGACTTTGCTGATAGAATTTTGAAGGTGCTCATAGAAACGAAGGACCCCTTGTGTCAACTGCCTTTGAGAGCGGTACGACATGGCCCCTTTGGATTTTCATCGGCATGTAAACCAACAAACACAACGACAACAGAACACAGTGGAACAGCTCAGTCCCTTTCCGGCCTTGTCGTGTTTGCTCCATTCGAGGGCTGGTTCCCCTCCGTTCCTTCTGTGGGGGTGGAAGGCACGCGGCTGGTGCCATGATTAAACATGGTACTGGGGGCTCTTGGCGGCAGGAACCGCGTCCTAGCCCTGAACTTCCTGGCTCCGTCTGCCAGACCGTAGCAGAGTCGGGCAGAGAGGCCAGGGGCAGCATGGGCACAGTTTGGGGGCAGTCACTTCAGCTCTGTTCTAGGGCCAGCAGAAGTCTCGAGAGGTCCGTAGGCCAGGATTCCAAAAACCAGGCTGCATGTCCGACGCACTCAAGAAACTCGGCAAAGACAGACCCCTGACCTCCGTGCCGAGAGTCCGATTCAGTAGGCTGGGCCTCGGAAGTTTTAACCCTAAGCCAAGGTTGCTCTGTCACGTGACCAGCTTCAATGCAGGGCATTCCTCTGCCTCCATGAAACCGCCCACGTGTGCAGGTCTCAGAAGCCCTGAGAGGGCTCCTTTCTCTGGAGATCATTTCTAGAAAACTATTTTTGGTTCCCCCTTCCTGGTGGTGATCAATCCGTAGACTTTCCTGAGTAATTCCCCTTCGGCTCCTGGGTACACGGCCAGCTTCGGAGCGGGACACCCCCGGGGCCTTGAGTCAAAGCAAGAGATGAGAAGTTTGCTTGAGTTTAATTTCTGGGCAAGCGGTATGAACGTTACGGCCACGTGATGGGTTCCCCGCTCCACAGCCGAGATCAGGATTTTAAAAGCAGCACGGGGAGATGCCTCTGTCCTCACCGGAACCAGGCCTGTGAGTCTCCCTTGGGAGGTAATGCTCATGGCCCTGCTGAGCAGACCGGATTCCCAGGAAGCAATGGCCTTACCCATCTCCCAGCAGGACCTCCTTGCTCTCCCCACCTCTCCCTCCCTGGCCCACGTCCATTTCTCCAGCCTCGTCTCATTCGCCCCCGACTCCTGAGCATGGCACTGTGTCCCAGCACGTGCTGGGCAGAACTCCTCATGATGGGCTTTGCCAGCAGCCTGGAGCTTGTCAGACAAATGCGTTTTCCACCCGCCTTATCCAATCCCGGCCCGACCCGCTCAGAGCAGCTCCTTCTTCGATCTGTCTCCTGCATTTTGTCCTGTTCTTGAGCTGCTGGAGTAGCTGCTGCTGGGAACGGCCGAAGGTTTAACCAGCTTTGCACTGGCCCACAGCCCCGGGAGCCCAGGAATGGAGTTCCAGGGAAGTGAGGACTAAGACCTTTCTAGTCCATTCCCACATGTGTGGCGCTGCCACGCGAGGGTTTCCTTCTGTAATGCTGACCCGGCCGCACCCCGCTTCCACGGAGGACCAGAGCTGCACCTACGAAGCAGGGTGGCCAGACTCCATGCGAGCAGGTCACCCGGTCCACCTGCTGTCCTCACACCCTGGGAAACAGGGCCTCACGTCATCCTACACCCTCTTGTCAACTGCGGAGAGCCTGATTTTCCTGGAGGGCATAAACCTGTGGGCAGGTTAGGTGGCCATCCCGCTTTCTTCTCCAAGGTCCTTCCACATTCCGTCACTCCCACCCCCACCAAGGACCAGGGTGCTGCTGTCCGGGCCCCAGTACTCAGCCATTCCCAGGGTAGCACCGTCTAGATTGTAAGCTTGTTTTCTTTTCATCTTACCCTCGGGACTGTCATGTATGATGGTGCAGTCTGTGCACTGCTCAAGTCCACAGGAGTGGGCAAACTTTGACCCACAGACTGGGTGGCTGGTTTTGGAAAGCTGTATTGGCTCCCAGCCACACCCGTTCCTCTACATAGTGTCTATGGCTCCTTTGGCACAAGCCCAGTAAAGGGGATCCGGCTGGAGAACCACAGCACCTAACCATGTTCACCCCTGAGAGCTCACTGTGGACCGACAGATCCCTGAAAGGCTCAGAGAGATTTTTCATCTGAACCTCTCTTCCCACAAACAACAAAACCGTAGTACAGACGGGGAGCTCATCTGTGCTAGAGCTGGGACAAGAGTCCGGGCTTCCTGACTTTCCGACATGGCTTTGCAGGGTGAGCACCGGCCTGATTCTTGTGCCCGGAAAAAACCGGTGGCGGTGTTAGAGAATCACTTCTCAACGAATGTCATCTAACGGGCACCAATGGGGGGGCTCACCTAACGCAGTCAGTGCGCTTTGCACACAGTCTTTTAAAATGTTATGGCACTATTCTTGTGGAAAAGGATCTAGGATCCAAAAATATGTTTTTTCTCTCTGAGAAAAGGACATTTAAAAGGAAGTGCTGTATTTCTTCCAGTTTCTTCGAGAGAAACGTGATTCCGATGTAAATGGCCGAGAAGGGCAAGACTAGGACAATGGTCCAGATGTGAAAGGCAAACACAAGGGTGTACTGTGGAAAATTTTGTTCTTGAATGTTTAAGCTCTTTTTTTTTTTTTTTGTATATTGCATGGCTTGAAATTCTGACCTTTTAATACACAAAAGTGACAAATCGGTTTTATGATGCAAATCTAAAACAACCTATTAGCGGTCCCAGACTCTGTTTTCTCAAAGCCGCCTTCATTTGCAACACATTGATATGTTCATTCGACAGATAGTGACTACATGATTGCCTTTGAACCCACGCGTGATGTTTATGGGCAAGACGTTTGCTCTGTCGACTTCAGGGAGACCAGGCAGGGCTTTCTGGAGACCGAGGGCACCACCGGGTCTCTGGCAGCTGGCAGACCCTACTGAGAATGCATACAGTGGCAAGCAGGCTGAAAGTCGTCCCAGCAACCTCTGCTACCCGGTGTTCGTGCCTCTGTGTGAGCCCCTTCCTCCCTGGAGTGTGGGGGAGTCGCGTGACTTCTCCTAACCAACAGAACCTGGCAAAGCTGAGAAGGTGTTACTTCTGTGATTACAGCGCCTAAGATTGTAACTTCTGTCTTGGCGGCCCATTCCATTGCCTTCTTAGCTTACAAGCTTTGGTGAGCGCAGTGACCACACTGGGGAGGTTCACGTGGCAAAGGACTGAGGGTGGTCTCAGCTGACAACCAGGCGGGAACGGAAGCCCTGCACCTATCAGGCTGAGTGGAAATGAATCTCCCCCCTCCCCCCGCCCTGGTAACCACGTGCGCCTGGACAAGTCCTTCCCCACTCAAGCCTTCAGATGAAAGCCCCACCCTGGGAGCCGTCATAATTGCAGCCTTGGGAAAGGTCCTGAGGCGCAGGACGAGCGACCCCGTGCCCAGGTTCCTCATCCACAAGCTGTGAGATAATAAATATGTTTTGCTTTAAGCTGCTAATTTTGCGGTAATTTGTCACACAGCAGTAGGTGCTCAAGGCCTTTGCAGAGGAAAACGCCTCCAGAAGAGAGGGAGCTGGAGGAGGCAGGGCGGGCTGACCCGTGTGAAAGGGAAGACAGAAGAAGGAAACGAGACATGAAGGTCACAGACCACGGTGAGGCTCCAGGAAGGCTTCTGGCAGTGGCCGGGGAGTGCCCGCTGGGCGAGCCCCACGTCAGGCAGGGACGCCTGGCTGCTGAGCCCCCCACCACGCTCGGTCACTGGCTGGGGCTGGCTGGGATAAGTGTGGCCTCGAGGGGAACACAGAGGCCGGTCTGGAGGGGCCGCTTCTGGGGCCGTCAGTCCATCTTTCCCCAGAGCAGAAGCTCCGAGCGGCACCTGCCGAGGTCACCTCACCCTTTTCTGAGAAGGGAGGCCGCGTCCTGCAGCCTGTCCCCCAGCTGAAGATCCACTCTTCGACGTGTCCCCGGCCACCAGCCACAGAGTCTCAACGTCCGCGCCCAGTGTGTGCATCCCAGTGCTCCTAGGAGCTGTAATTATTTGCGTGGATCTAAACGAATGCCTTTTAAACCGCTCCTCTCCCCAGCCTTAAGTGCCCGGGACACGTTCAAGACCAGAGGCTCATCTGTCCTGTTCGCTTAGTTAGCTCCCTGGCTGGCACACATAACATGTAGAACACGTACGTTCGAGTGAAGAAAGCTTCACAACTCGTTTGATGTCGTTGTTCTCGTGGCGATTGCAGACAACTGAATTTCCACCCCAGCGTTTTGGAGTATTTGCTTTATCTCAGCTTTGATTTTGTATTAGTTGAGAGTCTGTCTCTGTCACTGAGGGCAAAATAACTTCCCACTGCTGCTGTAACCCGTTACCGCCAAGTCGGTGGTTTAAAAGAGCCCAGAGTTATTATCTTACAGTTCCGGGGGCCCAACGTCCAAATGGCTCTCGCTGGGCTAAAATCAAGGTGTGTTACCTCAGGCTGCTCTGGGAGACAATGCACTTCTTTGCCATTCCGGCTTCCGGAAGCTGCCTGCGTTCCTTGGCTCGGGCCCCCTTTGCCCCTTCAGAGCCAGCAATGGCTGGCAGCCTTTCCCTCATCACATCACAATGACTCTGACTCTTCTGCCACTGTTGCCACACTAGAATTCCTAATACGGTTTTTAACGAGGGGCTCCACAGTTTCATTTTGCACCGTGCCCCACAAATTGTACACCCAGCCTCAGCTGGGATTTTGCAAGTTCAAGAGCATCGTTATTTTGCTCTTTTTTTTTTAATTTTTAAAAATGGTTTTATTTACTTTTGAGACAGAGAGGGATAAAGCATGAGCAGGGGAGGGGCAGAGAGAGTGAGAGAGGGAGACACAGAATCCGAAGCAGGCTCCAGGCTCCGAGCTGTCAGCACAGAGCCCGACGCGGGGCTCGAGCGCCCGGACCGTGAGATCATGGCCTGAGCCGAAGTCGGACTGAGCCACCCAGGCGCCCTAGAGATACCTGTTAAATGTACCTTGTCCCACCCCCCACCTTCTTCATATACACTTCCGCAGCTGCACATTGGCCTTAGGATGGAACCCACGCGATCATGAGGTCCACGGAACCGGTAGCGAGGGTGGAACAGGCACCGGCTTATCCCTTGCTGCCCAGTCTCTCAGGAGCCAGGAAACCCTTGCCTTACAAGCCTCCCAGCAGATTGAAAAGAGCAGTTTCGATCTGTGCTGAGAACGCCAGCTGCTTGAGTGTTGGGGGAGGGTCTCTGCGTCTTCCTGCATCCGGGGTCTTATGTTCAAGCTCAGTGGTGGCTGTTTTCGGCGCTCAGGCCTTATTCCTCTTCCGGGCTCTCAGCGGTGCCTCCGGTAGTTGGAGGAGTGGTATGTGTGCGACCTCTGACCTAACGACCGGCTCCTGTCCCCCCAGGCCAAAGATTAATGATGAGGTACGTGTCAGAGCCCCAATTCACAGGTCACAGGACTGCGATTACCAGAATTCCAGATCCTCCCTCCTCTGAATCAGCATAGTAAACAAACCCCTTCTTAGATCAGATCATTATTTTCGAATTCCTTTGTGATCGGCATTGGACGGCGGAGATGCGGAGGGAATGTGTCAGGAGCGTCACCCTTTAGGGTTTTGGGGGTTAGTTTTAGGGGACTGGGAATAGTCTCCGTCAGCAATGAGGAAGTTTGAAAGCGTTCACCCCTCGAGACTGTTGCCGGCTTCCAGGCTAATAAGACTTCACTAATCTTCCACTACAGTTGACGCCATGGGGTTCCGAGTAAGGCAGAATATTGCACCTCTTCACCAACCGAAGTCGAATTTGGCATTCCTCAAGAATTCAACCGTTTTGCTTCTGTTGGCTTGGTAAAAATTTGCAGCACTAAGGCTCCTGGATGACAACGAACCAGCCTGGCTCCAACCATAAATAGGAGAAGTAAATTCCGGAGAGGGCAGAGGCCTCCGGAACAGTGTACCAGTGAAATGTTGCAAGCTTCTGGAGCCCTCGGTGGGCAGGGAGAGCGAGGCCTGTGAGGCCACTGAAAGCTAAGGATAGACGGGCTTAAAGAAAAAAAAAAAGAAAAAAGGCAGCCTTGGAGAGAGGAGACAGAAATGGTGGTTTCCAGACGGGACATTGACTGCAAACTACATTTGGTTTTCATCTCAGCAAAGTGTGGGGCCTCCTTCTCTGAAAGCAGCGCACATACCCACACTGTTTTTCCTGCCTGAGCTAATTCTTATTTACATTTTTCCGGTAAACCGAAACATCCACAGATCGCTAGATGTGGCCACAACAGTCTGAGGGTGAGTAAAGTAGGTACAGAAATAACACGCAAGCGTGTGTTACAGCAAAGCCCGCCTCCACCTAGCCAAGTCTCAAGCTCGTACGGAAAGAACACTAGGGGACAGTGATTCCCGAAGTCTGGGAGCGAACAGCTAAGTCCCAGTTCTTAGCCTGAGAAGCCACAAGGTGGGGAGAGGCCCAGAACTCCGGCGGAAACCCGGGAGTCTCTGGGTTTTAAGAAGCAGAAGACAAGAGTTCAGGGCCAGCACGGCCACTGCAAAATGAGAGGGGAGCCCTGCAAAGCCACAGACCGGAGCCCCAGGTCTGACTGTGACCTCTGCCCGTTTCTGGCTGTGTGCAGGGCAGACCACAGCCGATGAGACCTCAGCGGCCGCCGAGAAACAGCGTCTGCAGGTCGAGTCCAACCCAACCGACTGACGAACCAGAGAATCGACACTCCCCGCTCCGACGTATTGAGGAATTGGGGGTCGGGGGGGCGCCCGTTGAAAATGTGGATTCCCAGTCCTACCCACAGATCTGCAGAATCAGAATCTCTTGGGTACAGTGCCTCGACTGTGCGCTTGGAACCAGCAGCCTCGATGACTCAGACACACGAGAGTTTGTGCTTCGCGGCTCTGAGCGCTGGCACGGTCCACATCTCATGCTTAGCTTTTGCCAAAACAGGCTGCGCTTGAGGGTGCGGCGTCTGCCTTGGCCAAGGAAGTCTGTCATCTGCCAAGAAGATGCGTCAGCTGCCTGAATCCTCGCTGCCGGCCACACGAAGCTGAGAGGTCATTTGGAAGCACGGAGGAGATGCTTCTCCCCGAAGAGCATCACGGAAACCTCCTTGATATGGAAGGGCGCCACGTAGAGATGGGACAGCCGTCCGTCAGCATGAGGCCTTCCCTGCTGCCATCTTGGACTCCCCAGACCCCCCCCCCCCCGGCCCCGTACCCTGGTGCTTCTCCCACTTCACGGAAAGCAGCTTTTGCAAGTCTTGAGCAGATAGGTGTTAAAGACCTGCTGGGGTTCTCGCAGGCCAGCAGGCATCTAGCAAGCTGCTTGGCTCAGGAAGGTGAGATACCGGTCATTTGTGTCTGGCATCCTGGTCGCCCCATTTAGTTGTTTCCGTGGCTGTATGTTCCAATTATAAAAACACTCACAGAAAACAAAACAAGGAAGCAACTTGCAATCAACACGACACGACGGACATAGCAGCGATGTCTCCCACGCAGTTAATCTCCCCACGCTGGTCATTGTGACCGACGTGTCTGATTTTACCAAGGAGCAAAGGGGGCCCTGTCTCCACGAGTGTCCAGTGTCCTACAATTGTGGCGAAACTGCCTTGGAACTCCCAGCCCTCACGTCTGTCAGCCAAGCGACCCCTCTCTCAGGATGAATGCAATGGTTACTAAAGAAAAAGTAGGCATGGGATATTCTAAATTTTCAATCAGTGGGCTCTTCATGGAAACCTGGTAAGCCTTGAATATGTAGAATTTTTTGAAGGATTAAAACATACGGTGGACTAGAATTCCTCACCCATTCATTTGGAAAACTACTTGCTAAGAATGTTCTCCAATCTTAAATCTGGGAGCTGATCTAATTAAGTGATCCCAAAGCCAGGCTACAGCCGGAAAACAGACAAATACATTTTAATCAGTTCTAATTTAACATTAAAATAGCAGGAGAGATATGGTGGTGCATATGAGATGGGGAGAGAGAGAGAAAAAGGTAGAGCCATCAAGATATATACATATATATGTCTATTATAATATCTATTATATATTATATATAGTAGACTTAGATCTTATCTTAGTAGACTTATATATATTATATATAGTAGACTCAGAAGTATAGAGAACTATATATATCCTAATTCAGATGCCCCTTGCTACAGGTGTATGCAAAATTAAACAAATGAAGAGGGCAGTTTCCCGTCGGAGCCGTGTTTCTGTTTTAGAACAGAGACAGACAAATTGTGACTTTAGAGCTCAGTTTTAATTAAATCACTGAGGCTTAGAGCCTTACCAACTCTGAACGCCTGCCCCTCTTCCCCCAGTCTGGGTCTGCACATCCACACAGATAACACCACAACTGGTTAAATTACTTTCTTACCTAGTTAGCATTAGCCAAGGTGTTGGGTTTTTCTTTCCTATTTATGTATTTTTACCAAAACAATGAATACACAAGGTTCCGAAATTTACAAGAACATATAAAACAGGCTTGCCCTTGTTCAAAGCTAACTGCTATTAACAAACTCATGTACATGTTTATCCTCCCCAAAATGTCTATTTATATCAGCATGAAAGTATATCCTTATGTAACTTCTGAGACACACACACACTCTTCTATATGTATTTATGTTATGTGTGCATATATGTATGCGTGTGATATATATGTATATTATACACACACAATTCTGAATTCTTTTCATTATTTTCATTAAAGATATTTTGAAAATTTTCCATATTTTCACTTAGAGATCTACATTATAGATTTACCTCGTATTTTTTCAGCTTCATTGAGATGTTACTGGCATATAACATAAGTAAGTTTAAAGTATACAATGTGACGATTTGATACACTTATATATTGAGACCTACCTCATTTTTACGGCTGCATAATATTCCAGAGTATGAATGTATTAGAATTTAGGCATATATTGGGTTCCAGACTTCTAACGTTACAATGTTGCAATAAACATCTTGTAGATGTTTTTTGCACATGGGTGCTGATGTATTTGTGAGACTGAGAACTGGAAACAAAATTGCTGCGTCAGGTGACATTTATAATTTTACCATATAAATTACCTGCCGAGGGTAATAGCTATTTACAGTCCTACTGGAAGTATGTGGGAATTCCTATTTGCCCTCAGCCTTGCTAGAGCATCACCCCCACCACTCTCTCCTGCAACACCATTTCCCCCCCACCCCTCTCCGCTGGGTCATTCATCAGGTTCGCCCTCTACTATTAACACTTGTCTGCTCTTTACTTCTAAAAAAAAAAAAAAAAGAAGTTGTCTATACTGGCAGTCTCCATCTCTCCCCGTTCTCGTTCATCCTTAAATTCCTGTTATGGAAATTCTTAAGCATGCATCAGAGTAGAACAGAATAATAACCCCCGATATAAGCCCCTCTATATCTGTCACTCAGCTTCAACATAACATTCTGCTCATTTTATTTATTTCCTGCCCTCTTTTTCCTAAGTATTTTCAGTCATAAATTCGACCACAAAGACTTCAGTGTGTGTGTCTAATAGATAAGGGCTTGAAAAAAAACAAATGTAGTCACTATATCATTTTACCCACCATAATTAATAATTATTTAATATCATCTGATATCCAAGCCATCTTAAATTTTTCTGTCTCAAAGAAAGTCTAAGATGGTTTCGTTCAAATCAGGATGCAAACAAGTTATGTTTCCTAGTCTTTAAGTCCAACCATCCATTGTGTTTATTTTACACCTGCAATTTGTTGAAGAAACTGGGTAATCAATCTGTCCTGTGGAATTTCCCACATTCTGGATCTCGTGTGTTGACCATGTTCTTCAATATCCCACACCTTTACGAACTCATCTTCCGACGTGGAGGCTCGATTACATTCAGGTTTTGTTTTGGCCAATGATTCAACACCGCCGGTGTTGGGTCCTTGCCATTGCAACACATTGGAGGCATTAACCTCTGGCTGTTCCTTTTTTAGTAACACTCAGATCGATCACTGGGTTCACATTTATCCACCCGAGCCATTCAACAAAACGTTTCCCGTCAACCTTTCACCTTTCAGCAGTCTAGGTCCATTATTTCACTAGAAGTGACAAAATGGTGCTTTCTTAATCCTATCATTTCTCTGACATCTAGCTAGGACTCTCACGTGAAGAACTTTCCCTTATCAGGTCAAGTGGATCCACAAAATGCTCAGGATAAATGCTTTGTTTTTCCAGTTATCAATTTTCAAAATAACGGGTTGGAGCCCTAGTCATCTCCAAATAGTTTTCTTTTTTTTAATATTTATCTACTTTGCAAGGGAGAGTGAGTGGGGGAGGGGCAAAGAGGGGGAGAGAGAGAATATCCCAAGCAGACTCTGCACTGTCAGCACACAGCCTGACGCGGGGCTCGAACTCATGAACTGTGAGATCATGACCTGAGCTGAAACCAAGAGTTAGACTTAACCGACTGAGCGGCCCAGGCGCCCCTAGTTTTGGTGTTTTAACCATCATTGTGACCTCGTGCATCTTTATGCATTTCTCATTTCAGTCCACTGTTTTTTTTTCTAGTGTTTATTTTTGAGACAGAGAGAGACAGAGCATGAGCAGGGGAGGGGCAGAGAGAGAGGGAGACACAGAATCCGAAGCAGGCTCCAGGCTCCGAGCTGTCAGCGCAGAGCCCGACGTGGGGCTCGAACCCATGAACCATGAGATCGTGACCTGAGCTGAAGTCAGATGCTTAACCAACTGTGCCACCCAGGTGCCCCATACATAGAGGCGTTTCAAAAGTGTTTTCTAAATAATATTCTGAAACCAACTCTAGGAAAACTTTGTTTTGAAAATTCGTTTTAGAAGGAAGCGGACATCCCACTAAGGGAGGCACTAAGCCAGGAACAGCCGTGTGGGGCGGTCGGGGTCCCGCACAGCAGCCTTCCCTCCCAACGCCCACCGGTGTTCCTTCCCGCACACCCACTGGATCCATGGTCCTACAGTAACTCGTGTAAACAGACCGGGCCACACCAAAAACCCAAGAAAAATACAGCAGCTTTGTGCAACTATCACAGTAAAATTTATTCTGTAAAATACAGTTTAAAGTACACTGTGCATAATTTAGCAAAGATCAAATACTGTAATAGGATTTTTTAAGAAAACATTTAGCACCCACTGTATTCTCAGGAATTTTGAGGACCGTGACCGTCTCTGCTCGCTCAATTTTCACAAGGTTACATGTTGTACAAACTAAGGGAAGATTCAACTTTTAAGAAGTCTGACAATATTTTTCAAATAAAGCAAAATCAGTTAGCAGGAAAATAAGTTCCACCTGACATCTGGGTACATCTTTTCCCCGAATCACCTAGCATGTCGTGGCCAGAAACTCCACTTGCTGAGTGAACTAGTAGCTTCCTTCCAAGGGTTGGGACCAAGTTTCCTTCACAGAGATCCTCCTGAACCAGTGAAAACTGTCATTTGCCCAATTAAGAGAGACTGCAGAGCGTGTCAAAAATGCAAAAACAGTCCCCAAATTATCTGTACCACTTAAAGGTTTGGAGCTAGCCCTCAGAGACACTAACTGCAAAGTACGGACTACTTTTGTTCGTCAGGCAGAGAGCTCGGGCAGCGTGCCTGGGCTCTCGTGTTACCTTTGGCCGTAACCTAGTTTAGGTGCCAAGTGAGATGAACTGTTCGCTGGGAACTATCTGTTGTGCTTCAGTACAATTTGCCTTTTCCTTAGTAGGGAAGGTAATGTTGAAAACAGAACATTCGGTCTTTCTGGCAGTTAATCAACATGATACAACCTTACGTTTCTTAACTATAGATTTCCTAATTAACCATTTAAAAAAGGTAACAGTCAAAACCATTAAACCTTTCTTTGCTCTAGTTCACTGTTTTTATTTATAAACCACCTTTCTCCCAGACAAGCAATGTTACTGGAACGTAAGGCCAAGATGCCTCGTTGCTCACAATCCTGTTCCACTTTCTCTTTTGGAGCGTCTTCTCAGCAGCCAGTTACCACATGGTAATTTTCACAGTTTCAAAGTTTTCCTCGTTTTAAAACAGCAACAAAGTGTTATACTTGATGGTAGTTATGGTCAAATAGTTCCATCAACCTTGTACAGTTTTTATAATACAACTTCAAGTATGCGTATCATTTCATCAACACAAACCTCAAAAATGAAAACCAAAGAACCCCAACCACCTCGTGCCATCTCCTTCTGGTGCCTTGAGACATAAGAGCACCACCTATTTGTCTATTTCAGTGGTTAAAACGTAATCCCGTCTTAGCACCCATCTACAAGAGTTAGAGGTTAATGACAACGCATGATGGCTTACTGGAAGGTAACAGTCTTAGTATCCCCTCAGAAGGAAGTCTGTTCCTTCTGCTGCAGCTGGCTCACAGAAAAGAGTATTAACGGGGAAGAAAGGACAGACTTCTAGTTAGGGCTGTGCAGTACTTAAATCACTTAAGTATTAATGTCATGTTTCCCTGTAAGTACACAATCATACCAGATATAAAAGAGTTCAAGGAATTATGTTGTTGAGATACATCCGGATGAGCCACATTTAAGATGTTGACCATGGCTTTGCAGCCTTACATAGAGGACAGAGGAAAAGCACAGAAGTTAATGCTGGTGATCAACTCCCATCTTTTTAAACCAAAATCTGTTTCATCAGCACTCCATTTCAAAAACAAAGTGGAGGATTCTAAACAACTGATCGATTTTTACACAAAATTGTGATTACCTAGATCAGTCATTAGACATGGTAAATACAAGCAAAGAAAATAAAGTGCACCTTTCCAGGATATAAAATTATAGACCCAGTAGTCACATTTTTAATTGGCAACACAGACTGAAATACGAAGTTAGATAGAAAGTAATAACATTTCAGTGAAAAGTGACAATCTGTCAGTACGGCAGAGGGACAGATAACCTTTTATTAAAGCTATTGGGTTTGGAGACTCTTGAACATTTTGATTTTGTGTAGGAGAAAGGAAAGCCATTCCTCTAGAAGGCACTAACTGATTTAAATGTGCAGGCAACTCCACAAAGAAAGTGTGTGCGAAGGACAGTCGAGAAGACCGCTTGGTCTTCTGCTGCAGTCCTTGCTCTGCATGGTGGACTGTGCGCTATCGCGGAGGAGGCACCGTATCGGCCCGCAGGCTGCCCCACGTCCCCGCCAGTATGCTCAGTCGACGGTCTCACAGATCTCCTTGACCTTCTGGTTGAAGTCTTCCGGTTGATCTGCATACACATAATGCCCCGCCCCGAGAATGGCCTGGGAAAGGAAGGCGTCAGGAGGTCGGTGAGCAAAAGCATTTAAAAAAACACGACGACATAAACAAGGCACCCAGCAACGAAAGTGAGAACAGCCATCCAGAAATAAAACGTAAGAGCATGAGCAACACTGATCTGCAGTAACTTTTACGTGTCTCCATCAACTAAAGAATCTGAGAATAAAGGGAAAGATCTACGGGACCTTACTACAACTTTACACGCAAAGAGCCTTTCTAAATTGACCTGCGCCAGCAGATCGAATGAACCGAGGGAGAACATGCTGCCTGGTGAGGGGGGAGCTGGTCAGGGGCCACTGGAGGGTCCTTCTCCCGCTTGGGAGATGGACAGCTCTGGGGACAGGCAAGGCTGGCCTGGACAGGTGTGCGCGTCAAGCCCTGCCCGTCGCCACACGTGGCATCGGGTCCTGACGGAGGCCCTGAAAGCTCGGGGATGATGCGGAATCTCCCGGCAGGCCGACACAACGGAGCAGGCTGCACCTGGAAGCGGAAGCCCAGACGGAGCCACACACTTACTATCGTCTTCACATATGAATGTGGCCGCAAGGACTGGATGCTGGTGCCAGAATTGCCATCTATGCAGGATCGGGCGCCATAGATCACCGAAACCGGAATGTCAGGGTGCATTTTGCCAATTCGCTGGAGCATTGGCCTTTTTGCCCATCCGTAGGGAATGGTCATATTTTTGAACGCTGTCTCACCACTTAAGGAAAAGGAAAACAACACACATGTGACTTCGGGGGAGGAGCATGCATCGCACTCCCACCGTCTCTATCAAAACACTCATATTTAACTTCTCCCGAAGAAAAGCCTCAGTTTAAACAGAAAATGACTCACTAGAAAGTGTAAGAAACAAACCCCACAGAAGGTACGCGCTTTTGTTAGATAAACAAGATTTTCTCAACTCTAGCTGATTAAAAGTCACCCTCTTCTAAATCAAACACGCAACCCTAGTTGCCGATCATTAAATTATTAAATTCCCTATGGGGAGAGTTAAAATGTTTTCTTCACTGTAACTCATTTTGAAATGTAGAACATAGCTTTCCAACACGTGCACGGCACCAACTTTTTACCTGCAATAGTAAAGATACCAAGATGAGAAGAAATGCAGATTGAGTATTCCTTGTGTGTTTACATCTTTTCTCTCCTGCGTATCATGACATTTGCTGTTTAAAAAGCCCTTTCTGGCAAGGGAGAGGCCGCCTCCTGGAGCAGCCCATTCTCAGAGATGGCAAAGGGCTCACCCGGGACCACGCCGGTCACCTGCCAGCTAGCAGTCCGGTGCCACGCCTCTTCCGTCCTGCCCACCACCCAGGAGGCAGCGTCCCTCTGCCTCAGTCGTCTAGGGCCAGGCACCAGGCAACGAGAGACCAGCCCCAGATCTCAGAGCCTACCGAAGCCGGTCCACTAGCCGGTCCTAAACCGTCTGCCGCGGCCGGCCTTGCCTCTCCTGAAGGACCCAATAAAAGTTCTGGCCTCACTTTCCCTTCACGCTTGTTTTCTGCCACGTGACCAAAGTCTCGTGCTTCCCTGTCCCGCCTCGTGGCACTCAGTGACCCCTTTCTAGGTCCTGTGAGTATAACAAACTTTGCTTTCTTGAGCCTGCGTCTTCTCTTGTGGCCACACCTGACCGCCCGTCACACAAAGAAACACAGCACACTCTGCAAACTCCCAGGACGGATCCGCCCAGCTGTCACTTCGGCTTCCTTGCAGTACCAGGCAGAACTCTGAACTGCCTGTTGTGAAGAATCCAAGTTCCACCGTAAGAAAGACAGCGAACTGGCACCGTGCCGGCACACGCAGCCACGAGACGTAGGGGGACAGGAAAGCAGGGAGACCACGCAGGAAAACAGGTGAGGTACCTGGGACTGGCCGCTAAAAACTGCTGGACCAGTCCGTACAGGGTGCCGTCCTAATCCGCCAGACCCCACGGCCCAGTGAGTCACAAAGTCGTCAATCTCTTCGGGACCCCAAGCCTCCCAGCCTCCCTCACTCCTGGCAGAGAAGCTCTAACCCACTTTTCTAACAAGACCGAGACTTCAGCACAGCAGTGGCCACGGCCTCGCCCCTTAACTAAGCAGGCGTGCGCGTTCTCAGCCAAAAGCGAGGGAGGCTGCCTCTGCACCTGGCCTCTCGGCATGTCACCCAAGTCGGAACCCTGGAAGGCTGCGGTACCACCTGCGGGTTCCGAAGTGTGGCCCGTGACCCACCCACACTGGAGTCATCTGAAGGATTTAACATGCAGCCCCGCCCACCGAATCAGTCTTAGAAACAGAGTTCAGGGGTCACACTTTTGACGGTCCCCCCCCCCCCGCCCCGCCCCCAGCAAGTCTGGTATGCCATGAGGCAGGAGAACCGGGGCTCTCCTCGGCCTGCCGAGTGCTTCACCCTCTCCCTACAACTCCGCGGCCCTGTCTTCCAGGCTCCTCCCAGCTCCCCACTATCTTCAGGCTGTTCTGTCCACTGGTGCCTTGCACCTAACATCGCTAACTCATATATTTAAAAACGAGAGAGAAACACCTTTGTTTGGCCCTCTTGCTCCCTGTGGTGTCTCCCCTCTCCTACTCACTGACAAAACGTCTGCACAACTCCCTCCCTGTCTCCCAGCCCTCACGTATTCCTCACCCGCTGGAGCAGAGCCACTCCCGCCGGCCCAGGGTCATTAAAAAAGTGCTCAGCGGGGCGCCTGGGTGGCGCAGTCGGTTAAGCGTCCGACTTCAGCCAGGTCACGATCTCGCGGTCCGTGAGTTTGAGCCCCGCGTCAGGCTCTGGGCTGATGGCTCGGAGCCTGGAGCCTGTTTCCGATTCTGTGTCTCCCTCTCTCTCTGCCCCTCCCCCGTTCATGCTCTGTCTCTCTCTGTCCCAAAAATAAATAAAAAAACGTTGAAAAAAAAAAATTAAAAAAAAAAAAAAAGTGCTCAGCAAAAGAGGAGCGTTGTCATCACGCGACCTGGAACCACGCTGCAGGGCATCTCCCGGGCGTTTGTGAGACCGAATGCCCTTTGGCAGAGCAAAGTCTCTAAAAAGGTCCGTGGTGCCGCCGACTATCTCCTTTGGTTTAATCTGGCAGCCCTTTTCGCGTAGAGCGTGCAGACTCGGTTCGGAAATGCGGCTTTATCTCCCACCTCCGACCCCCTCCTGCAGGTGCCCAGGACCGCGGCCCCCTCGGCTTACCCAGGACACTGTGCGGGGAGACAGCGCACACTGCTGCCTCATCTCCCGGCGGAACCCGGGACACTTTTGCGCAGCAGCCTCCCCACGAGCAGGGGAGCACGTTAACAAGCACCCGCCATTTAAGTACTGATAAAAATCTCGACTACTCACATGCTTTCAAAGAAGAAACGTGTCACACGCCGACACAGTAAACTGGAACCCTAACCCGTACCTTGGAGTCTGCACGTTGCAGTGGTAGATGTACTCTGTCACAGTGTCATCGTCAAACATTGAAGAATACTTCCGCTTGAAGTCAGGCCTTAAACGCTGCACGAGACTTAAGCCTACGTAACGGGAAGTGAACGTTCTGAGTTACAGTCAACTGCCCGACTACCAGAGAAAGGTTTTGTGTTTGCTCCCAGAACGGGCGTTACACGCAGACACAGCCACGTGTGTTTAAGTGTGTATTTTAGGTGGAAAAGAGCACAGGGCCTAGTATAGTAGCTGCTCTCCTCAGGTTCCCTAAGCATTAAAATAAGGAGTAAAGAGTATTCTACATTGACTCACAGGTGTGTTTCAGGAGCTCAAAACGTACAAGTTAGCTTTCTAAGACTTGTCTTCATAGGAAAATAAATTCCATTCAACATGGCTCAAGTTAACTTACTCATCTTTAGTTCTCCCGCAATTGTAACCCATTAGCCTCTAAGTAAAGTAAACAAACCGGGATGTACAAGTCTTTCTGTGGAAAAATGAGCCGAGTCTCTGCTGGGTTTTGGACACTTCCAATCCTCCCGGCTAAGGCCATCCACTCCTGAGGGGAGAAGTAGGGCCCAGGCCCCCAGAGGAGAAAGGATGAAGGGCAGAAGCTTCCATCTGGTCCCTATTGCCCCTACCGGGGCCCCAGGGGCCAGCCAGTTTCCCTTTCTGCTGTCACTGCCCATTATTCCAGCAAGGTCTTCTTCACCGGCCCTCCTTCCCACCTCTGAAGGAATTCTACAGCTCGGTGGAGAATTCGGATGATGTGGTTGACATTCTACACGACCCCTCCCCCCCCACCCCGACCATGTGCAAGCAACAGTGGCAGACAGAGGGCATGGCGGGAGAGGGCCACTCCTAAGGAGCCCCCCTCCCTCCCCAACTACCGTCTCCTAGTTTCTTTTCCTACTTTACTCTTCCCACACTGGCTACATGTGGAACTGTGATCAAGCGTAATCCACTTGTATTTCAGGACTGTACAGACTAAATGCAGTTTTGAATAGTCCATCAAAGGAGGACCAGACACCTAAGAGGAGTGGCTCTGTACTACTCGGGGCGGGGTCGGTGAAAGGGTTGTGGGTGGGGCACAAAGGCTATCTGTCAGAGCGCTGAGGAAGAGTGCCGTGGTCACCAACCCAAACCCTGTGCAGTCCCGTGGTTCTCCCTATCCCAAAGAGGGGCACAGGGCAAAGAGGGGCCTAATACTTAGGAAGAGGGGAGCAGAATCTACAGCCACCTCTGCAGCAGTTATTTCCACACCCTCCCCCATCCCTCTCTTCTCGTCTTGCTGACAGAAGCCGACTCTTGTCTATGAGTTAGGCAGCAACATGCCCAGGTAGGTGGGCCCCTCACTCCAGCCCCTGGCAGCGAATCACGATCCATCGGCCACAGATACGTACTGTTCTTTGCCAGCGCAAGGACTAGGGGTGGGCAGAGACATCTGGGGAGGCCTGCTGGGGCCTTCCAAGGGAACTTTCTTCCCCGACAAAGAGCATTATGGGGAGAAGGCCATTTTCCACTCTTTCCTTTCCTCTTGCTCAGAGCGCTGCTTCGTGAGATGAGGCTTCCCGCCACAGCAGCCAAACAACGTGAGGAAAAAAGGTCAGGAACCACAGCTGCAGGCCCCAAGGCCAACGGCAACGAGCCGGCTAGTACAACAAATGCTAACCACCTGCCTCCAGCCTGCTTGCTACGGGAACAACGAAAGGCCCTGTGGTTTAGACCACTTCGGTGTTCAGCTACTTGCGGCTAACAGCACTCCTCACGGATACAAGCGATGAGAGGGGAGCAGAGGTCCAGACCATCGCCGTTGGGGACAAAGAGGAAAGGTAATTAATTCCCTTGGCTTTGGGGTGGAGACAGAGGAGCGGAGGGTGGAATCAGCTCTAAATCAGAGACTAACCCCTGTATTTCAAAATATGACCAGAAACACAGATCACGAGTCCCCAGAACCTCGGGTGGAAAGGGATGATTTTATCTTAACACTCTGACATTATGGGGCAAGAAGGGAATCCGGCCACACCCAGTTGCCCCATGGTCAATGAAGTCAGGCTTTGTGATCTGCCAGCTGCGTATTGCCAACTAGCCAAAGCCTCTCTAATATCACCAACAGATCAACAAGCTTCACTTCTTCTCCTCGTGCCCGGGACTAGCTCACCTGCAGCGTTTCCTGCCTTCTCAGTTCTGCTAATTACCTGTAATGTTTACAGTATATTATATATATAAACCTACCTACCTATCTATCTATAAATCTCCTCTTTGAGAAGATCCAGTTTCATTATCTTTATGAAAGGACTGGTACTTTTTAGAGAAGGAGGAAAAAAAGTAATTTAGTAAATTAGTAATTCAGAGGAGGAGAAAAAGATTCAGTCTGTTTTTAAGGTTCTGACCAACAGTGGCGATCAGTAAATACTCCTCTACTACCAACGTATAAACACATTGCTTTCCTAAGATGTGGATGTAAGCACTCACCAAAGGGGCCTGCAATCCTGAGGCCAGCCAAAGGGTTAAAGGGAGTCAGTGCTGCTCCCAAGGCTCTGATCCACACTGGGATTGGCCTGTCTTGATCGGCAAGGTCCGGCCGCTCAGGAAAACCCCAAGGCTCCACTAAAATGAGATGATTAACCCTGTAGGGAGGAAGAACAGAAACAATTTCATTTGGCAATCTCACCCCAGGACTCTGAAGAATTAACATAGTTTATAAAGCAAAGGTAGAATCAACCACCTCAAAAACTTTCATATTAAAGACAAGACTAATGGCTGACCAGGCACATCATGATCTTATTGCGTGTAAACTTTCAGATGTGATAGGAGCTGAGAGGTTTACGGGAGGAAGAGGGCTTCCTTTTTCCTGGAGGTAAACGTGGATAATAAAGGCTACAACAAGAGTAGCGTCACAACAGTGGCTGACACTGTAGAAATGACTGAAGATTAATATTACCCTCATAGAATAGCTTCAGATACCAACGACAGCGATCTCCTATGAAGCAATCATTCTAAAAATTTAAGAGGCATTAATTAGCACTTAAGGTGGGTTCAAAAGGACTTTTAAATAAACTTTCCATAAACACAGACAATGGGCTGAAATTTCCCCTAGTCTGGTAAGCATGAGCACATCTGCCCTACCCATGAGATCACAATACACTGAGAACAGATTCTGTTCCTAACCCTTTCCTAATTTTCTTCTACAATGACCAAAGACATAGAAAATTCTCAGCCCCATCTCACATAAAATCCTTTCCTATCACTAACAGCTCTAATTGTTCCATCTTATGAAACCTCCTCCTGACGAGGGAGGACCAGAATTACCAGCAGTACTCCCACGTGCCCGCATCCGGTGTCACAGGCCATAAAGATCCTGAACAGGGCACAAAGGTCCTCATGACTCACGTGATATTCAGTGATAACCAAAACAGCCAACAAATGCCAGCAAAAACATCCCAAGGACAAATGGACAATGATTCCTACGTCCCTTCCCTAAGTCATGACTGAAACAGAAAGGTAAAGAAGCCAGAACATGGGCACAGATGGCTATCATTCCCAATGTAAAATGTTTTATTGTTTTTGCCACCACAGAGAAGGATGAGTTGATAAGGAGTCCTTTGCTTTGACTGCATTTTCTCAAATACAAAGCTTTAGAGGACGGACCCAGAGCACAGAGCCCCAAGGGCCCTTGAGAACACACAGCCCAATGTTTCATCTCACAGATGAGAAGGAAACAGGTGCACTGTGTGACCTGCGCCGGGACATACGGCTACTTAATGCGGAAGCAGGGCTAAACCCCCATTTCCCGATTGCAGTAAACTAAACCGTGCCAACAGGCCATAGAGCAGAAGGTTCTCTCTCTCCCCCAAGAAGAGGCCAAGCAACATAAGATGACATATCAGTAAAGGTAAAGCTTAACTTGTATCAACTCTAGGCCAGTCCGAACCCTGAAATACTAGATTTCAGAGCACTGAAAAGATGTGTAGAGTGGAGCTACCAATCTTGTGTGGAGATGTGTAATAAGTGAGATTTCCATATACTTCACGAGACTATCTTCTACTGGCGTATGGGAAGGGGATGAAAAGGAGTTTGTTTGCTTTTTTTTAACGGCAGAGGCTGATAATGGACTTCCTCCTAAATTCCTTATTACAGCCCACAGTGAGACCTGAGGGGCGGGGAGAGGCAGGCATGCCAGAGGTTTCAGTGGAATTAATGACACAGTCACCCAGTTGAAAGCAGCAGAGATTCCCATTAGGAAATAGCTCGTAGTATTCACTGTGACTCGGCTCCTGCAGAGAAAGATGAACTCTTCGTTAACACATATTTTACCTTAAAAACTTTAAGGTAAATTAAACTTTGTTATGAATTTCTTTGGGGGTCCTGCCCCGTCTATTCTAGGTTCGTACTGATCTGCTGACCCAAGAAGGGGGAGGACGAAGGAAACTGTGAGGGAGGTCAGGTCCGGTCTATCTCTAACTAAGTGACTGCCTTGTTTCTGCCTTAGTTTTGGCTTCCTGGTTTCATACAGATCTTCAAAATAGCATCCCTAGATAAAAATGCCAGTTTAACAAATTATGCAAAGTATACACACTAGAGAAGGCCAACTTTTTTTTTTTTTTGAAGGGAGTGAATTGACCCAACAATTGTTCGGTCTTGTGTCTTCAGCCGAGCGTGGTGCTTAGCACACGGCAGATGCTCAGCAAACATTTGGAGTCTCAGGTTGTTCCACGTTTCCACTCAGAAAGGAAAGCATGTAAGTATATAGAAACTTCATTAACTATACTCATAAAGTAAGCACAGCACTTAGTGCAAGTCTGGATTGTTTTGGTCACTATTATTTCTTAGATGAGCCTTGCAGGCCACTACCCATTAGTGGGAGTGAGCCAGCTGCTCTTTTTAATTGTGCAGTTTGGAACAGAAAAATATTTAACAAGTGTGATACCATTCCAAGGAACTTTTATCTCAGACACACACATAATTCTTAGCGAGAGAGTATTGTCAAAAAAGTTGGAAAACAACTTTTTAAAAAGCGCTGCCAAAACGTCTAACCTGGGAGTTATGTATCATCTGCCTCCACTCGATGTAAAATGCCTCAGAAAAGAACTTGCTTATTTCTGGTTAGAAGACTTTTAAATGAGACAGACCATCAGAGCACTTAGGTTGCGGCTGTTAATAAATGTCCAGGAAATGTTATCCAGTTACAGCGGCAAAACTGGGAAGGCTAGCTAGTAGAGAAGACTTTTTGTAGGGGGCGTGAGAAGTCAGTGGCCGGAACCACGTGTGCAGTGAGGCACCGAACTTTGAGTCTTCAAGAAAGCCTGACCACAGGTTATTACAACCTCGCAGCAGTCCAAGTTCCCAGGCTACCTTCTCACCAGCTCTGCTGGTGACAAGGTTACCTCCTTGCCTGACAGAAGTTATTTGGTTTAAATGTGTATCTAAACTTACAGGAATGTCGACCCAACCCTCTGACAGTCCACAGAGGACGGCCTGACGGGATTGTTGGCTCACATCCAGGATTAAGGAATGAGTCTAGCAAGACGGCATACATGAGTCACGCTATCAGACTTCTTCGCCAAGAAAGAGAGACTGATTCAAACGACAGGAAAAAGAACTGGCAGAGCAGGAAGGAGAGAAGAGCCTATCCGTTTCGAAACGCTTGAAGAGGCATTCTTCAAATCGGTCACCGGAGTAGGTCTTGAATTTGAAGATGGTGAGCACATTACCGCCCAAGGGCAGAGCAGGGGATGACCTCTGCTCCCACAGGCGGGGAGGAGGGAGTCTGAATGCCAACAAGGGTATTTTACACAAACCTGACTCTCATGGGCTTTAAGGTCAGCCACCAGCCAGAAATGATACGAGAAGACAATCAGGCCTAGAACCAAAGAGCACAAGGGAACCAAAGGACCTACTTACAGAAGAAGGAAAGGAGCAGGGAAAGCCAGAGGAAGAACCCTCGGCCCCAAGGCTGGCCCCAAGGCTGGCCCCAAGGCATTTCCCGCCGGCTCCCACCTCTGAGGGACAAGGCAGCAGCTCCGCGAACAACGCACGCACGAAAGACCCCCGACTTCAGGCCAAGTAGAGGAGCCTTTCTTCTCACGTGGGGCTGGCAAGAAAATGCTCAGCCCATCTCTGTACCGTCAGGAGACAGAGCCAGGCAAGGCTGCAGGTCACAAGACCTGAAAGTCATTCCGTGCAGAAGAAAGGACCAGTCGTAACCTATTCTACTGTATCTATTCTCTTGGCCAAACACTTCCTAAATCAGTAAGTTTCCACACGGGCCTTTTCCGTAGTTTATGACAAGGTGTTTATGGCATAGTGCGCTTGGCTCACTCGACTCTCTCCCATGCCCACCTTACGGGGGATCACACAGCCTGAAGAGGAAGGTAGTGGGATGGCAGCCCATGACGCCTCACGCCGCGAGTGGCCCTACTGTTTGTGACACAGCACATTAACCTACAAATGAAACTACGATGGCATCTCTCACACACATCGTGGTAAGCGAACCGAGATGAACGAAGGTCATTTGGGGGATGGGACATAGTAATTGTGCCCCCGTTTAAAGAAACCTACAAACCAGTTTGTAACCCCTCTGCTCACCAGCCACATGGCCTTTCCAGAAGGGCCCAAGCTGTCCACCTAGCAATTTCTTTCCCCACTGCCTAGAATGCTCTCCCCTTGAGACTCAACCTCAGCTTACACTGCACTTCTTCAGGTGTCATACTGGGCCAGGTTCTCCTCCAGAGCTCCCACGGATCTGCCCACCCCCTTCACACCCCTCAGCAGGTTAAGTTGTATCTCTTCTCCAGCACATCTTAAGCCTTCTAAACACATACAGTCTCTCAACATTCGTTAGGGGCGCCTGGGTGGCTCAGTCGGCTAAGCATCCGACTTCAGCTCAGGTCGTGATCTCGCGGTATTTGGGTTCAAGCCCCGCGTCGGGCTCTGTGCTGACGGCTCAGAGCCTGGAGCCTGCTTTAGTCTCCCTCTCTCTCTGCCCCTCGCCAGCTCATGCTCTGTCTCTCTCTTTCAAAAATAAACATAAAAAAACTTATATAAAAAACATTCTTTAAACACAACCAACCTGCTGGAATATAATGTTAAAGTATTTCATTCATTACCAATATTTCAATGGAGGAAGCATCCAGGTGCTTTTCTACATAAAGCATCACAACTGCTCAACGCTCAGTTTTCAACCAGTATTAAGAATTGGGAAAATACGTGACTGCCACCACAAGTTAGGCCACAAAACAACTTTTATGGACAGAGACACTCTGCTGCTCATAGACATGAAGCATCTTATGTTGACCGAATGAATAAAAATTAGGAAAAAAAAATGGATCGGGTTTTATCTGTTCTCTAGCAAAAGAACGCTTCCTAAACAAGTACATTAAACTAGTAAACTATGCACTTTCATTCTGTACCTCAAGCTGCCCTATAAAAATAAAAAAGGAAGAATGGGGCCACCCCTAAAAGATGAGAACAGAAATAGGTATGGACTGTTGTCTTTGGGTTTGTTCCTGCACGCGTAGAAAAAATTGTTTTACTTCAGAAAGAAAAAGAAAGATTGTGTTTGTTATACTGGAGGAAACAAAGAAAAAGGTAACTCTGTCAGAGTCCATTAGGAGAAAAAACAGAGACACAAGAAAAGATGCACAGTGAGTGAAGGAAATTAAGTGCATCTCATCTGATCTCAACTAGATCATTTTTTCCTTCTTCTCAACCCCCTCCCTGCAAAATCTTTCTGAAAAGCAAAGATTTATATATTTTAATGTTTATTCATTTTTGAGAGAGAGCGAGCGAAGAGAGAGAGAGAACATGAGAACACGGGGGAGGGGCCGAGAGAGAGGGGGACAGAATAGCCAGACCGGGCTCTGCGCTGACGGCAGTGAGCCAAAATGGGGCTCAAATCATCGGCTCACATCGTGAGATCATGACTTGAGCCAAAGTTGGATGCTCAACCGACTGAGGCACCAGGGTGGCCCTCAAAGATTTAATCTCATGACAGCACAATATAAACGGTACCTGTGGGAAAGGCTATGTGTAGTGTAGAGGCGGGAATTATACAGGAAATGTCTGTACCTCCCTCTCAACGTGGTTGTAAACCTAAAACTGCTCTAAAAAAAATGAAAATCTTTTCAAAGAGCTGGATCAAGTGAAAGCTGGGTAAGAGACATTGAGAGTAGGTAGTTCCATACTCAGTTAATACTGTTAAAAGATAAAGCAGGCATATTGAAAATGTCCAGAGTTTATTTGAGCAAAAATTTGAATGAGGCAGTGAGTGGTTAGATATGCTCCAGCAAGAGGAGCAGGGCAAAGACTTACGTAGAGAATGTGTGGAAGCAAAGAGAGTAAATTATCTGACTGGCTGTAGGTTAAGACCAAGTTGGCTATTTGTGATTGGTTGTTTTTAGGTTTCAATTTCATAACCTTGAGGCAATCACAGGCTTAGATTTTAATTTGCTTACGTAGGCCACGAGAGCATTACAGCCACCTCAGTCTGATGGCCTCCCTGTTTCATGAACTTAACACTGGGCACCACCATGTGCCCAACCACAGTGGTCTGACTAAATGTCATGCATGATTTGGGATACCTGAAAACCCAGAGGACCTCACTATTTTGAAATTAACTTGTGTTTAATAATGTAAGTTATACAGGTAAGAATATAGGCTTGAATAGCCAGCATGGTCTATAGACTTCTTCTCAAATACTGGGTAGCAATCGCTCGATTTAAACATGCTAATTATTTCAAGCATTCTCTTGGTGGTTCTCGGTCCTGACACATTTCTTTAGTTTTATTTCTAGCATTAGGCACAAGCATTCAAAATGCATTTTCTAAAATGCAGCCCACTGCAGGAACCACTGGCTTGCTTTCAGAGACTTGTGCTGCCCACCATGTCATTCAAAGTATGTTGCTGTTCTCTTTCACAGAAAGTTTTAAGGTGCTCATTCTTCACTGGGTGTTGCATGGAAGTGAAGAATCACTGAAGTCTATCCCTGAAACCAGTATTTCACTGTATGTTAACTACTTAAAATTTAAATAAATAAACAAATAAAAACAAAGTGCTCATTCTCTTTTGAATCACTGATTTCTTCGGAGTACTTCGTAACTGCAAATGAAACTCTCACCGACCGACCTAAATAGTAAATAGCCATGAAGGGCCAGGATTCACGGCCAGAGTCTAGCCCACATAGTCCTGTATCACATCGCCAAGGGATAAATACCACGAGAGAAACATAATAAACCCCTGATAAGAAACAAAGGAAGCCCAGCCCCCCTGCAGAGAGCCCCCTGTTATCTTTTACCTGAAAAGTATCCACTTCCTTCTCTTACTTTCCGCTAAGAGTAGGACACAGTAGAAGATAGTAAATTCCAAAAGCCAACTAGAAAAAGAGAACTTGCTGGATTTTTTTGGAAGAAGGGTTCTGTCATTTGACAAGACTACAACCGGCTAGCACACCCAGGACTACAAACTCCCCAAAGGGGGGAAAGTATTAAAGCTGAAGTTGAGACAGAGAACGTGTACAGAAAAAGCCAGCTGTCTGAGGGAAGAAAACCTCAGGGACGCAGGGCTGCTGCCCCACGCTTCCAAGTGTGGACAGCACACCTGACGTCACGTGACGGGGCGGCCTCACAGGTGCGTGCATGCCATCTGAAAACAAACGGCCGTCATCCTAGGTTGCATTCACAGACCTCACTGTCAAAGTTGGCTGCAATTCTGGATTTAAAAATTAGTCTAATGAGAAAATGCACCGGCAACATAGAAATGTTGATTTTTTTCGTCTCTTTCCGAATGATAAGGAAAAAAAAAAAGCTTTTCTTCTATTTTCTTAGCACTCAAATGTGACCTTCACTCAGAGCTGAAACAAATAGGAAATAGCACAAGAAAATAAGGTAAACAAAGAAAGCAGAAGTACAAAGATTCTGAAGCAAAATTCAAGTGATTAATTCAAAATGACTCTGAAAAATAAATCTGTAACAATAAAGGTAGGGCACAGATAATAAAAACCCTGTCAGATACACTATGCAGATATATTTTCTGTAGTTTACAGGTGAGAAAACTGAAGCTTCCAGGCTGAAGGATTTGCTCTAAGCCAAAAAATAACATTGGCCCCCAGGACTTCTAATTTCTCACCTTTGGGTTCCTGTTACACTTTATTATAACTTGAAAAAGGTTAGTAAAAGCCTGTTGGGCCCAGAGATCTAATGATAACAATAACAACAAACAATACCACTAAAACAATTCTTTTTTTTTTTTTTTAACGTTTATTTACTTATTTTTGAGAGAGAGAGAGAGACATCATGAGATCATGAGCAGGGGAGGGGCAGAGAGAGGGGGAAACAAAGAATCCCAAGCAGGCTCTGCATTACAGTGCACAGCCTGATGTGGGCCTTTGAAGTCACAAACCATGCAATCATGACCTGAGCCAAAATCAAGAGTTGGACACAACCAACTGAGCCACCCAGGCACCCCACCACTGAAACAATTCTTACTTGTGGTTTAAATTGTAGACACTCTCAAGTTTGGCAAACAGAAAGTCCTTTCCTCAAGCCTTCTACCAATGTTTAGCACGTGTAACAAGAAAACACCGACATCATTATTTCAGTCACTAAACTGGCCACTGGTTGTGCCTATTTCGTCTCAAGGATCCTGTAAGAGAATCTGTCTTGAAAGGCTCAAACACCAACAACCAGCAAAGACAGGCCAGCAGAGACCAGCAGCTGGCGGTCTCTCTTCTGTCACCATCACTTACCTTGAGGGGTACTTCAGTGAGTAAGCAGCAGCCAAGAACCCACCCAGGTTGTGTCCAAGCAAGATCATTTTGTCCAATCCCAGGGCACATCTCCACTCTTCGATGGATTCCACAAACTGATTCTCCACTTCTTCCGCATCACTGTCAAACCTGGGCCTGCTACTTCGTCCAAAGCCCAACAGGTCAAAGGCATAGATGGGTCTATCGTTGCAAAGATCTCCATAATTCAGTGCCCAGAGTCCAAGACCTCCTCCAAAACCATGGAGGAGGACAAGTGGAGTCTTGTTTGAAATACTGTGAGAGAACTTCAGTGTCCATATCTTATTCCCATTCGATATACAAACAGGTTCTTTCTTGTATGTGCAGGGGACACCTAACGAAAACATAAAAAAGAAATTCTGCTTAGTTTCCCTACTTCTCCTGAGAAGAGGAGTGTTCTCAGAGCAATCAGAAATTAATAATCTTCTAGACTGGTATCAATTCAAAGGATTTTAGCCTTTATTAGGTCATTCCAAAAAAAAAAAAAAAAAAAGCATACATCTTATTGAAGCAAGTAATTCTCATCTAAGTGGGAAGATCTATCTCAGGGAAGTCTCAAGTACCTGCCGCCGAGGTCTTTTCGCAAGTCATGTCAGTTGTTTGGGCTTCTTTTCACATCTACCAAACGGGGGTCTGAGGCTTCTAGAAGTGGAGAGGAACTTAGTGCTCATGGACCCGCTGTTTGGAGGTCTCTAACTGTGCAGACTATAGCAAAAGAATACCTTGAATTTGTCTAACACTGGAAGATTAATCACTGAAGACCGAAGTCAGACTCAAAAGAAACATTTTTCCCTAAAAAGTGACCAGGAATTTAGGGAAGGACTAACAGTATCTGTATTAAACACATAACCGGAACCTTAAGTCATTTCAAAGTTTAGTAGAAAAGAGGGGACAGGGTATGGCAGGAAGTCTTGGCATGAAGTTTTGGTTCAAGTCCAACAATAATGCAAAGAATCACAGTTTTGTAGATAAAAACTTTTACTTGCCTTCAGTGCTGTGGGACTCAACACTTTAAACCTCCCCCAAATTGACTAAAGACAAAACCAATTTGAAATTCCTTTCTGTTAAATTATCAACTGAATTACTGACACTTTAGATATACCACCTACTTGCCCGTATTCACCCGCAGTGGACAAACACCAGAGAACTGGGAGTTTCTGCCCGTCAGCCAAACAAACAATCTCAGGCTTTGTACCACACAGTAGCAGTAAAGAGGAAACTCAGCATTCATTCAGAATAGTAATGGAGCCCAGGCCTCCAAATGGGGGGAAATGCCGTCGGCTTAGAAAAGGGCACGATCCAGCATCGGTACCAAAGCAAACCACGGCAGCATCTTGAACACAGATGTCTGCGTATTCCCATCGACACCAACTGTAACCTCTATTGGGTAGCTCACCCCACTTGTTTTCACATCTGACACTGAACCAGGGCCCAATTCTCATTCCTTTTTGCACCCCCAGACTCTCTCGGTAGGGAATCAGTAGGGAACCAGTAAGCACCACTGCCAGGAAATATATACCCAGAGATACCAGGACTGCCCTGCCACAACAGTGCAAGTTTGGGCAAATTTCAGTGCTCGTAAGAAATTTTAAAAACAGGTTTCCACACCACTGAAACGCAGAATTAAGGAATCCTACAAAACTAGCACCAGAAGGAACTCTAAGGATCATCCTGCCCCTTCATCTTACAGGTAACAAATGGGAAACTGACGGTGGCTTATCCAAGATCCTGACACTACCAGACTGCAGGTCTGGGCCTGGACCAGGATACCTTGTTCCAGTCTAGTAAGTGCTTCACCACACAAAGCCATGTGTTCTGGAACACCTAGAGCATGTGATCAGGCATAGTCAGGATCTCTGGGGACTCCCTGAGACCCCTCCCGGAGATCTAGGAGGTCAAAACTGTTTTCATGACAAAACTAATTTTTTACTCTCATTCTTTGATGGGTATGCAGTGGAGTTTCCAGAGATCACATGGATGTGATTACCAACAGTCTTAATGCAGAAGCAGATCCGACAATCCAGTTAACCTTATATTAAGCCAAACATTAAAGAGATTTGCATACAATGCTACTTTTCTCGCTACATTTCTGCTTGGGAAGTAGTTCTTTTTAGAAAACATGAATCTGTAATAGGTTTCTTACTATTACTTTAAAATGAATAAATTAACATATTTCAAATAATTCCATTTTAATTTCTAGTTGGTAAACATTGATAGCTATAACTGATAAACAAAGCTCCTTAAGGTCCTTACTAATTTAAGTCCTTTAATTAATTTAAGAGTATAGTAGGGGGGGCGCCTGGGTGACTCAGTTAGTTCAGCGTCCAACTGCGGTTCAGGTTATGATCTCACCATTTGTGGGTTCAAGCCCCACATCAGGCTCTGTGCTGACGGCTCGGAGCCTGGAGCCTGCTTCGGATTCTGTGTCTCCCTCTCCCTCTGCCCCTCCCCTGCTTACACGCTGTCTCTCTTAAAAATAAACATTAAAGGGGCACCTGGGTGGCTCAGTTGGTTAAGCATCCGACTTCAGCTCAGGTCATGATCTCACAATCCATGAGTTCGAGCCCCGTGTCAGGCTCTGTGCTGACAGCTCAGAGACTGGAGCCTGCTTCGGGTTCTGTGTCTCCCTCTCTCTCTCCCCCTCCCCTGCTCATGCTCTGTCTCTCTCTGTCTCAAAAATAAATAAAAACATTAAAATTTTAAGAAAAAAAATAATCAACATTAAAAAATTTTTTTTCTTAAAGAGTATAATAGGGACCCAAGACCAAAAAGTTTGAGAACCCCTGCTTCCCAGCGTTTCTGCACTTGTTAATAACATGGTAAAGGGAAAAACAGACCACACACAGAACCTTATCTCCAGTTTCTGGGCAATGGGACCTATGAGATCTAGTTCAGCAAATAGCTCAGTTAACTTACAGGAAGAAAACCTTACATTTTAAAATTTTCTCTTCAGCTTCTTTAAGGTGTGAGGTAGATGTAGGGCACCAGGTGGGAAGCCAACCAGTTAGCCATCCTGACCTAGAGCATCAAAAACAAAATACAAAGAGAGACGTTAATGCTCTTCTCAACTCCCAGCTGTCACATCTGAAGAAAAGCAGAACAGGAAACTTATCGTCCATACGACAGTGACGCTGTCTACCTGTGGCACAACCCACCTAACACATACACAGCATTGTGGTAAAGTACTGGGCAGCAGACATTCGACTTCAGCCTGTGAACCTACAGGTACACATGGCTGGCCTAGAGTGACCTGGTTAACTGTTGATGAAAAAGCTTCAGGGTCCAATAAATAGTAGATGAAAAGAATGACCCAGGTATCTGGCAGGGGGGACAGAAGCAAGCCTGAGGCAACCAGTAAGGCAAGGTGTGGGGACACGAGAAAAGACAGGCTTTGCTAGTAGCTAACGAAGGAGAGGACGAACCTTTAACTCCCGGCCTGGCAGCAGCAGACCACAAGCTCATCCTAACAATCTGGGAAAACGCAAAGCGTCAGCAGTTCTGTGACAGTTAGTGAGAGCTAGCTCCTGACCAGGAACATCCAAAGTGAAGAGCTTCCCGATTAAAGAGAAAATGAATCCGAGAAGGAAGAAAGACAAACCACTGTAGCTTCCAGAGGAGAGGTATGGGCCTAAACCAAGGCTATGGCACCAAGAAGATGAGGCCAAGGAATATTTAAAAATAAAACAGGCTGAAGGATACAAACTAGAAGATACAACTAGAAGAGGCCTAAGTTCTGGAGATCTAAAGCACAGCACACGGACTATGGTCTGTAACATGCACCCTTCAAAACTAAGAGACCAAATCTTAAATGTCACAACCTCAAAAGAAATGGCACTTATGTAATGTTGTAAGAGGTGTTAGCTAAAGTGTAACCAGACTGCAGTATATAAATGGTATATAAATAGTGTCAAATCAACACAGTTGATTTGTTGATAAACTTATACAATGTTATATCAAAGGGGGAGGGTGGAATCTAATGGAGGAAACAGGTGACCCAGCAACTATAATACATGATGGAATGAATTCATTCCACAAGTACTTAACTGAGCACTTAACTATCTGTGAGGAACTATTTTAATCACTTGGGACATATCAATTATCAAACAGAGGTAAGAGTGATCAGTTCTCCTTGAGGGCATCAGAGAGTTACTTTTGAGCTACATCTTCTAGGTAAACAGGATTTAGAGTGGTAATTGAGGCATCCCCCATGAAGCGCATGAGCACAAGCACATAAGGAAGTGCATGATGTGTGTTCTCAAGTAACAAGGGCATTGTTTCCAACGGCTGCTATAACAAATTACAAACTTCATAGCCTAAAACAACAGAAATTTATTCAGGGCCACACTCCCAATAGAGGCTCTATCAGAAAATCCTTGCCTCTTCTGGGTTCTGGTGACTGCTGGTATTCTTTATCCTAAGGCAGGGTCACTCCAGTTGTCCCCATCCGTTACCACACTGCCTTCTGTGTGACGTCCTTCTCCCTGTCTGTAATCAATCTCCCTCTGCCTTTCACTTATAGAATCACTAGTGATTGCATTTAGGGCCCACCCAGACATCCCAGGATCATCGCAGTTTTCAAAGTAATTGTAATTAGTTAAATTAAAAGTCTGCAGAATCTTTCCCATATAAAGTAACATTCACAGGTGCCAAGGATTAGAAAATGGACACGTCTTTTGAGACCATTACCTTTGGGGACCACTACCACAGATGTAAAGCATGGAGTATACTCCAAGATAAAATATTTATTTATTTATTTATTTATTTATTTAATTTATTTATTTACTTATTTTTAATGTTTGTTTATTTTGAGAGAGAGAGAGACAGCATGAGTGGGGGAGGGGCAGAGAGAGAGAGAGAGAGAGAGAGAGAGAGAGGGAGGGAGAGAGAGAGAGAGAGAGAGAGGGAGAGGGAGACACAGAATCGGAAGCAGGCTCCAGGCTCTAAGCTATTAGCACAGAGTCTGACGCGGGACCTGAACTTGCCAACTGCGAAATAATGACCTGAGTCAAAGTCGGACATTTAACCGACTGAGCCATCCAGGCGCCCCCAAGATAAAATACTGAAACATTGAATAAATGGTAGTTGACATTATACTGATGACAACAGAACAATTCACTAAAATTATGTGATGTTAATCAGTAATTCCTAAAATGAGAGTTTTAAATAAGGTTCAGAAGAACTTTGAAGATGGAAATTGACAAAGAATGGTCACATTGCATCACTCCTTACCTCCAAGGGAAGGCTACTTCTAGCTACCTACAATAGGAAGCTCAGCCCTGCTCCAGCCTTTTACTTGATATTCTAGTGTCATTTTTGCCATTCCTTATTCTGTTTCTGGCCACACAATATCCCCTGTTCTCTTGCTTCCTGGGCCTGAACAGCCTTAGAACATGCATCTCCCCTTCTTGTCATGATCCATTATACCTGTTACCACCCTCTGATTCGATTTCATTTCCCCTTTGCCCACATACCCAAGCAGGACGAGATCAAGATGGCAGGATTAACACCCAATACACAAACTCTATTCTCTTCCTTCTCAAGTTGTGTTATAACGTTCATATTTACTCATCAATATGCTCGCCCAGCTGTAAGATCCTTGAAGGTAAGGCCTCTGTGTTCACCAATGTAGATTACCATACATTGCTGTTGTAAATGAAGTTATTGCTTCACCTGAAATGTATTAGCTACAGTGAATTACAAGTGGATCACTTGAATATAAGAGAATTTTCTGAGTTGGCAGTGACATTCTCTAAACAGGTGGTTGAATTACACAGATGTATGCATATGTCACAATCCGGCAAATAAACACTTAAGATGTAAGCATTTCATCATAATAAAATTTTATACTAAAAAAAGGAAAACAGCCTGGATTTGATAACTGGTTGGATATAAAGAAGGTGTAACAGAGGATTTCCAGGTATCTGACTCAGGTACCACTAATAACCACACAGAACGCACAACTAGGAATAGGCGTGAGTAGAGAAATCCAGCTTTTTCTAAGCTTTGTAGGTCCATGCTACATTTCCCTGTCCTATAGAATCTCTCTGGGCATTATGTATAATAGCCGCTCAATAAATGTCTGCACAATGATTAAGTCACTCAGAATCCAGGGTATTTTCGGTCCAAGTTATCCCCGTTTTGCAGATGTTAAAAGTACGGTTCAGAAATGTTAAGCACGACATCCAAGGGTATTAGGGTAGTAAGGAAGTGACACAAGTAGAAATTTAAATTCAATTCTGTCTGACTTCAAAAGCTCTGTTTTCTCAGGTGACTATCTTCCTTAAAATGCGTGAGGAATTGTCATGACCTACAGGACAAAGTCACAGGACAAAGGCACATTCCTTAGACCTGCAAGGCGAAGAAGACACATAGTAGCCTACATTCTAACCAGGCTCCACTCCAAATGTTCTCTGTGCTAGTTTCAAACCTTCTACATTAACAGGGTAAGATGATATGACCCCGAGGCATCTCCCACAAATGATACATAGAACTTATTAACACGGTATAAACATAATAGAAAACATCATTATTAGTCTATAAATATATAAGGCTATTTACAAGTTATCAAGGAAAAACAATTCAAAGTTTTAGCAATGAGTTTTTCAATCGTTCAACAATTTGTCAATTGTTGGTAAAAAAAAGCAGTTAACGGGCAGTTAAAAGAATCTCCTGATATTTAGAGCTTAAAATTTAAAAAGTAAACCATTATTAAGCTGAAGCTCTTCTGTCCTTGACCAGGAATGGTCATCAAAGTCTGTTAGGCCGCAAAAATATGAGCTAGTACCAAAAGGAAGCTACTTATAACTCAATCTCATCATTGTTCTTATATATCCCTCAAACCATAGCATAGTTCTTTGCCAGAATCAGAGGTTGGTACTCAACAAACAAATAAATAATCAAACAAATAAAGTGAAATGAACTATAATCTACTAGGGCTCCAAAAGACATCACAGACACGTTGGGGCAAAGAAAACACAAATGCAGTCTTTGTTTCTGTCTTTTTTTTTTTTTTTTGTAAGTTTATTTATTTTGAGAGAGAGAGAGAGCACACAGACGTGCACGCAGGAGTCGGGGGAAGGGCAGAGAGGAAGAGAGAGAATGCCAAGCAGGCTCCACCCCCAGCACAGACCCTGACGCAGGGCTTGATCCCATGAACCGTGAGATCATGAACTGAGCTGAAATCAAGAGTTGGATGTTCAACCTACTGCGCTACCCAGGTGCCCCATGTTACAGTCTTTTTGAAAAATTTACATTCTCTGAATACCTGCTACGTACAGGTCCTCGAGTTTAAAATGTTATACACCAGCCTGCAATATAGGAATTATGCCTACAGCAGCTTTCAAAGGACAGATCTGGTCCACCCATCTTTGCCTCCTGATGATGGGCTTAACTCAAAGAGAAAAGGCAAAACAGCATTTTTATGTTTGCAAGTCTAGTGCATCACACTAAAACTCAGGGCTTTTCAACCACAGGAGCCACCAATCTTGTTCAGATTTTCAAGGCAACCTTTTCATCGAAGCAGCTAATTGTTTTTAAGTGAATTTTTCTGAAGTACATTTAAACTGAAAAATCTATATTTAACAAAGCATAGTAAAATATTTTATTTTTACTCATTAGAACTGTAAAGATACCTCTTCTCTCTTAAGCCTTGATAGTATTTCTGTCCAATCAGTTTTGCCTAAACCAGATGATAATATGTTTTATAGAAACTGCCTTCTTTCTTAGAGATACTCCACATGATTGACTCCAACACACATAATAGGCTCAAAGGAACATTTCTAAAGAGTACAAAGCTGGGGTCTCTCTTTTCTGTCCTTTTCTTGATCACTCTTCATTCCCAGTTCCCAGTCTGGAGCTGGCCACCACTATTGCTTCAACCCTCCAAGACACTCATCCAACTTCACCTTCTGCCTTCCGGGTATAAACCTCATCTTCTAAGAGACCCTCTGCCCCTCCCACAAGATCTCCTGTGTCCTCCAGTGTTGCTCTGCATCGTAGGCTTGGTGCGTGAAACTGGCACTAAGGACACGAGGCTGAAGCCTGTCAGATACCCAGCAATTCTTCTGAGGTCACAAAATCCAAAGTAAATATGAAACTCATGTGGCCCAGATATAAACAGTAAACAAGAAAACAAACAAAAAGGTAACCAAGATACAGGCTGCCTTCTCATAGCTTCAGAAAATAAACAGAAAAGCAAAACTTCCCTGTTTTATTTAAGCAGATCATTGATAAACACCATTCATCCACTGGCTGAGGCCCTAACTTCAGAAGCAACCCAAAGGTCAGTCACGATATAAAGAAACAGTCATTCACGATGGGGACTAACACCTATCTAGGACAACAGGAAGACTTACCAATGTGCCCCAAAACATTTTCTACACGCCTATTAGCAAGACTGGAGATCCCAGCCCTAAACATCAAATCAAAAGCCAAATAAAACAAATCTTGCTTTACAATCTCTGTAATAAACACAGAGAATCTTTTTAGTGAGCAGACTTCTGAGTTAAAAAAGGAAGGAAGGAAGGAAGGAAGGAAGGAAGGAAGGAAGGAAGGAAAAGAAAAAAAGAATTTGAAAGACGGCAGGAGAGGTGGCAACTCTAAGACAAATATATGCTTAACATATCAATAGAGTTTATTAACTTAAGAATCTGATTTTAAGTATCCTGAGTTTGAGAGATAAAACACTACATTTTTTACCTTAACTTTCTACCTAATTTTTCAAATATCATTAACAAAGTATTTATACCCTATTGCCATCAACATTTAAGTTTCCTGGTAATCTCTGTTTTGTTCTCTAAGACATCTATCTATAGTATTACCAAACCTGAATTGCACAATCTATAAATATTGTGAAACAGGTTTCAACGTTTTCTGAAGAAAACATACAGAAGGCTGGCCAATTTCCACACACTGTTGGCCACTTAAATAACAGTTCTAATTAGGTTATAAGTAAAGAGGATTTCATTATATTACAATTTTGGTTAATATGACTTTCCATCTCTATACTGGTGCTGTCCAGAGAGGAAAGCTGTTTATTACCACTCTCTATCCTACTCTCTAAAGCACAGTGTTGTACCTCATTTAGAGAAACTATGAGGTTTTGCTTCTTTTGCAAATATCCAAATTTGAGGTGTGAATATATATATTCCTCTAAAATAATTCCTCACCCAGTGAATGATTAAAAACTTTCAAGTCGGACATTACGACCCTTCTGCAAATAAAGGCCTTCTTTCCTGGGTAATGGTTTCCTAAATCCTATTCTTGGAAAAGAGGAAACAAAAAGAATTAGGTCTCATATAACCGTAACTTAGGCGACTAACATGCCCTTTCATTTTAAATAAACAATACTTAGATGATTCAAATTATCACTAACCATTAGATCAATGACCATCCAAGCCCCTCTGACATATTTTAATATATTAATTCACATTCTTTAACTTTTTACCCCCTACATTTTTAACATCTAACTTTTAAAGACCGACCTAGAGCTGGACAATCAGTATTTTAGACATAGTCAGGTGCTGGTGATACTTTCCCCCAATTGTCTCCTACCTTTTTTCACACAGTAAACACCATTCTGGAGTCAGACACAGCACCAAACATACTTAAATAGAACTACAGGTGTACTTTTAGATTTATGCTGCTTAACAAATCTAAGGGACATTTCATGTTAGTTCTAAAATAAGTTTATCTAGAGACACCTGGGTGGCTCAGTTGGCTGAGTGACTGGCTTCAGCTCAAGTCATGATCTTGGAGTTCACAAACTGGAGCCCCGTGCTGGGCTCCGGGCTGAGGGCTCAGAGCCTGGAGCCTGCTTCAGAGTCTACATCTCCCTCTCTCTGCCCCTCCCTCACTCATGTTCTGTCTCTCTCTCTCAAAAATAAATAAAAAACATTTAAATTTTTTTTAAAAAGCTTTAAAATAAGTTTATCTACTAGATAAATAAACTAAAAATCCTAGACCAAACTGAATAATAATTTAGACAATTTTTTTTAGTGTTTATTTATTTTTGAGAGATAGAGTGCCAGTGGGGGAGGGGCAGAGAGAGAGGGAGACGCAGAATCTGAAGCAGGCTCCAGGCTCTGAGCTGTCAGCAAAGAGCCTGACTCAGGGCTGAAACTCGTGAACTGCAGGATCATGGCCTGAGCCCAAGTCAGCTGCTCAGCCGACTGAGCCACCCAGGCGCCCCAATAATAACTTTAATAAAATCATCTTTCCACACAATTCTTTATGATTCACAATCAGGGGTGGGGAATTACAGGTGACTCCATTCAGAGTCATCTGTAATTCTCAAACGTACTATCCAGTGTTGTTTTTATTAAGTGGACCATCCTGGGACTTTACAATCTTTTGTTAAATTCTTTGTCACAGCGCTAAAATCTCCATTTGGTGGTCTGTGACTGGCATTTTGGAGAACAGGCAAAACAATGAAGTATGAGTTGGTTCATCCAAGGTCAAGAAATAGAACCATATTCCCAACCTCCTCAATATAACTCAAGTTCAGGACCTTATTGTTATCCTAGTCAAATTCAAACTTTGAATTCTAATGAATGTATCTTTTGATGTTCTTTGAATATCTTAGGATGTAAAAACATCAAGTTACAAAGCTGCAAAATATAAAATCAATTACTAGGGTTTTTTTCTTAATGTTTGTGTCGGCATAAGTTCATAATATTGAAGTGTTTAATTCAATAAACATTAATTGAAGCTTACTATTTACAAAACCCCATCAGGCTCTACCAGACATCTGAGTGTGACAAAGGTTTGTCCTCAATGAGCTGACAAAACAAATATACAAATAACTATACTAGAAAACAGGGTAGAAGCACCAACAAGGAAAACACCACAGACCTTTAGGGAAGGGAGACTACAATCTGTTTTGGGTCACAGACAACAGTGTGAACCAAGCCAAGGGAGGAAACAGAGGTAAGGAACAGGTTTAGGAAACAACGAAAGACGAGAGCCCAGCGCAACAGGAGGAAATAAGACTCCAAAGACAGATAAGAAAGAGCCACACTGTGTGCAAAGGGCTTGAAGTCAGGCTGAGTAGTTGTAATAAAGCCACTGTGTGTGGCTACACTGCAAACAAGACTGTGTCTGTTGGAGAGATAAAAGTAACTAATGAAATAAGCTATGTTGAAAGCATAGGAACAAAACGCGTTGCTAAAGCCTGCTATGATCCGGGAAAGGGAGTAAGAAGGATCTGGGCCAGGTGGTTCCCCAGTGACACCGGAAACGGAAAGCGGATGTACTTGGAATCAGCTGGGCTTGGCAGATCTGGTATTCAGGGCAAAGAAGATGGATGGAAGGGGGCAGTCAAAGACCAGGCCACAGCTCTGAATCTGGATGACCAGGAGCACGGAAGCGCCCTAAGGAAAGTAAGGAAGTCAAGGAGAAGAGCCGGACTTTCGGCGTTGTTTAGTTCAGGGGAAGAAAGGTGAAAATGAGATCCTAGTCTGGACGCGTTACGCTCAAGGAATGAGTTGCAAGCATCTGGCACACAGTTAGAAACACCACTAGAACACGGAAGAGGGCACCAGCATGAGGCTGACATCTCGGTTCTCTCCACAAAAGAGACACGTCAAGGATGAGTGGAACTACAAGACAAAAGATGAAAGATGAAGGACGGTCTTGGAGAATTACGACATTTAAAGAACGGGAAAGGAGCGCCTGGCTGACTCAGTTCGCTGAACACCCGACTTCGGCTCGGGTCACGATCTCGTGGTTTGTCAGTTCGAGCCCCACATCGGGCTCTGTGCTGACAGCTCAGATTCCGTGTCTCCCTTTCTCTCCGCCCCTCCCCCGCTCAGGCTCCGCCTCTGTATCTCTCAAAAATAAACAAACAATAAAAATTTCTTTTTAAATAAAGAACGGGGAAAAGAAAAGAACCTAATAAAAGTGACTACTGGTCTGAGGTAAGGCACAAAGCAAAATGTCTTAAGAGCTACAAGGTCTGGTAAGAATTTCAAACACTGAAAACTCAAGACCCCAGAAAGATTAAGTACCCAGAAAAATAAAAACCCACTGGGATGTGTCATGCAGAAATGTTATGATTTTTAAGAAGCTGGGTGGCAAGGATTTGGGAAAGGGAGATGGCAACGGAGAGAAGTCACTGATCTTAGCAGCGTCTTAAAAGATAGAGAAATCCACCATCCTATCTGCACGGCAAAGAACTACAGTCAAATTCTGATGTAAATCCAACAGGAGGCTGGTAAACCCACTGGAGGAGACAGGGAGAAAAAACAATCCTGTGTTTACAGCATGTGATGGTTTCCGTGGTGTGAATACTGCCACCATGGCTGATTCCAAGCTGCCAAAAGCTGCCGGCACAGGGCGGCTCCAACACAGCACTGCAAACCACCTGTTCTGTCCACCCTGCAGCCGAGCCACTCCGGGGCGGTTTTCCCCTCAACTCAACTCCGCTGACACATAATCATTCTGTGCGAGACCCGTGCAGCAATTCGCAGAAGTCCACCCCGCCCCTGTTACGTTTAGCTTTCTCAACTACATTGCAAGGAAAGGGGTTAGATGTTGAAAGCCAAAGGGTGTCCAGGCATGGCTACCTATGTAAGTCGCAGAAAAAAACCAAGAATCGTAAGCGCCAAGAAAGCCTTCCTAAACCATTTTATGATTGTTTCCTTTGTTAATGTCCATTCTCCATCTAAACCTGAAATGCCTTAGAAAACTCCATCCAAGATTTGTGTTTTCCCCGCAACCAACACTGGCTCTTGGGACAGTACGAGGCGTCAATGCAAGGATTAAATAACAAAGTGTCAGTAGAGCAAAAGAAACAAGAACCAAGCTCCTGCCTGAGTCCCAGTGCCACTGAGAGGCAGCAGAGACGTGGTTTAAACTAAGTCAAGACACCTGGGCTCCAACCCAGCTCTGCCGCTTGCTAATGGGGTGCCGGTCCCCCTCTCAGGTGCAGTTCCAAATGAAAAACGAACAGTAATACTGCGCACACAGGGTTTACCTTAGCTTGAATACGAGCACGTTCAGGCAACGCCTAGCAGGAGCAGGTGGTTGATCGCCTGCTTGGCAAAGTTCAGAAGGCCACCCTAGTCTGGACACTGGACCCTGCTCAAGTACAGCGCCAGGAGTACCCAGGAGGCCCGCCTCTGTGTGGGACTGCGGCTGGTCAGCTCCCTACGATTCTTCAGAGTCTGTGCCCACTGATCTGCGGACATTGCCCCAGCCGCCAATTCCCTTCACAGTCCTGTCCTAGAGTCTCAGGCCCCACCACAACACGGAGACCAGAAAGTCCACCTAAACACAGTTTCAGAAGGAGCAAGAAATGTTGCAACAAACTAGAGGGGATCAAGCTACCAATCAGGCTCCTACTCGTGTCCACGTGAGGGCATTCGGCATCTTACCTCAACAGGAAGTTCATCAACAAACCAAAACAAGGGGCCCACTGATACTGTAAACAAACTTCGCGGGAAGAACCCAGTTTCTAATATTCAAAACTGCCCCCCACCCGCATCTTTCCAAATACACCTGTCTTCACGGTACTCCACGTGATCTTCTTTTAGGTTACGTGTCGCATGCAACTTTGTCTAGACATCTGAAGCAGAACCGCTATCAAAATAGTAAATATATACAGGGATGGGGCCCCTGGGGGGCTCAGTTGGTTAAGCCTCGGACTCCTGGCTCAGGTCGGGATCTCAGGGTTCGTGGGCTCCAGCCCTGTGTCCAGCTCTGTGCTGACAGCCAGAGCCGGCCTGGGGTTCTCTCTCTCCACCCCCCGCCTTTGCCCCTCCCCTGCGCTCTCTCTCATTCTCTCAAAATAAGTAAGTAAACTTAAAATATATATACATATATATGTATATATATATGTATATGTATATATATGTATATGTATATGTATATATATATATATATATATATAGGTAAGCACAAAAGTTTATTTTCCAAAAGAAAGTACTACCCTTGAAATTTAGACGGCAGTAATATTCGTAATTTAATTTTTCCGCGAATTAATTGCCGTCAAGGGCATGAACCTCGTTACAGGTGGAAAATTTAGTATGCTCACTGATCGTGTTTCACGCTGGACATCTGCCCTCCCTCCACTTCCACGAAGTTTTCTACAGACGCACGTCCTCGGACGCGCGCACGCACGCCTCCGGCAAGGCCACGACACTCAGAAGCAAAGGCCCCTGCTTGAAAGGTTGTTAATTCTGGGGGCGCCCGGGTGGCTCAGTCGGTTGAGCCTCCGACTTCGGCTCAGGTCACGATCTTGTGGTTTTGTGAGTTCGAGCCCCGCGCCGGGCTCCGTGCTGACAGCTCGGAGCCTGGGGCCTGTTTCGGATTCTGTGTCTCCCTCTCTCTCTCTGACCCTCCCCCGTTCATGCTCTGTCTCTCTCTGTCTCAAAAATAAGTAAACTTAAAAAAAAAAAAAAAAAGAAAGGCTGTTAATTTTGACCTCGCTACCTGTTAACTTTCTCCTAAGTATCGGCGAATTAAACGCTTCCGGAAGCCCAGCCATGTAGCCACGCCCCCAAGCCGCTCTCCCTCGCTGGGCTCCTCCCCTCGGCCCCCCGACCCCCGCCACCTCCCGCAGCTCCTCGGGACACCGTGGGTGCTCCTCCGACGGCCCCAGGGAAGCACCGCCCCTTCCTCCCGGCTCCGGAGGCTCAGTCCCGACCGCACCTCCAGGCGGAACGGCAGTCCCAAGCGAGCGGAGAGCCACAGTCGTTTCCCGCGGCGCGAGGCAGGTGCGGGGACGGCGGGTCACCGCCCGCCGGCCGCCCTCGGGCAGGCGGGGTCAGAGGAGACACCCAGGCCCACGGGCCCGGTTGTGTGGGTGCCGGGCCACCCCGCCGCCAGCCCCGCAGGGACGCTTACGCCGCATCGCGGCGGCCTCTCGGTGCGGGGGGTCCAGCGGCCTCCGGCGCAGCCGGGTCGGCGCCGATGGGCGCCCTCCAGGGGCACAGCTAGGCCGGGGCGTCTCCTCGGGGCGCAGCGCGGTCTCACGCCGGGCCGGACGACGGAGAGACCAGGCGGGGTGCGAGTCCTCTGCGATGCCGCCCGGCCCGGTCCCGGCCCTCGTGGGGGGCGCGTTCCCGAACCCCACGAAGTCCCCGCCGCACTCACCTCTCGCAGGTGTCCGCCGAGTCCACCTCCTCCTCCTCCGCCGCCATAGCCGTCGTCGTCGTCGTCGCCGCGCGAGCGCCGGACCGCGCCTCCCAGCCGGCTGACTGGCCGACTGAGACACCCGGCGCTGCCGCCGCCCTTAAGGCCACCGCCGCCCGCGCATGCGTCGCCCTCCCGCTCACACGACGCGGCGGCGCGGCCGCGCGCGAGCGCGCGCCCGGCCCTCCCCGCCTACACCCAGCAGCTGCGCATGCGCCCCCCGGTCCGGTGTGACCCGGGATGGGCGCTGGGCGGGGCTGTCAACAGAAGCGCTGGTGAGGCTCGCCTGGCGGCGTTTGGTAGTAACCGCCTTCAGTAATGACTTTGTGAATGCATCAAACGCTGGTATTAACTGTCCGTGCTGGGCACTGGGCAGGCATTCTGTCAGTGCCTTGGGACTGAGGCGCGTCACCTTCCCTGGAAGAGCCAAGATAGTATCCGATAGATGCTGCAAAGGCGCATGGAACTGCAGAAATGGAGGGGACTCTGGCCTTCCGCCGGCCCTTCCCTCCAGGTGGGTAGGTAAGGGGAAAGGGTGACTCGGGACCCTGCGTCGGGAATCACTGCCGTGCAGGGACCGGTCTAGGCGCTGCCAGAACCAGCAACTCCGCTTAGCCCCGCGCTCTGGACACACTGGAGGGGTGTAGAGTCGGTAGAGCTCTTGAGGGGGAATCACTAACGTAGATGTAAACATGCTTGAGCTTTCAAGCCTGTAGCCATCAGATACTGTCTGGGATTGTGATTACACCTCTCCGTATTGCAGGGGCCGAGGGCAGGCTGCCCCAAATGTGCTACTTTGGCGTATTGATTATTTCAAATACGTTACTTAAGAGACCACCTGTGTAGGAAGGACACTCAGACCCTCCTCTGTCCCCTGAAAACAGGAAATCAATCGCCACGTGAAAGGTACCCTCTTTGTATCAGGAGATAAGGAGCCATCCTTATCACCAGAAATGTAGAGCCAAGAAGGCTTTATAAACAACCCTTGCTACTTTTTACTAATTTACTACCCCAGCCCACATTCTGTTTAGAATTCCTCACTAATTGAAGCTTCCAAAGTTAGGTTTTCTATATCCTGTCAATTCTTCACAGATCTATTGTCTCCGTCTGGAAAGTATAAAACCTTCCTGCTTTGGTCATTTCTTTAGGCCTCAATTTCATGATTTGGCCTCTGTAATAAAATGTTGGATTTTTTTTCTCCTGCCAATCTGTCTCATGTAAATTTAATTCTTAGTCCAGTTGGAAGACCTGTAGGTAGAGGAGAATTTTTCATCCATCCTTATCTACTGTGTGCCTGCTGTGTGTCCGCTCTGTTTTAGGAGCTGAGAAACAATGTATTGAAAATGTCTGAGAGCAGATCTCCCAACGTTCCAGGACAACCTGGTGCCCTATTTCCAAATCCACTTCCTTTTGGTGACCCACTATCCACTTAACCTTGAGCAAGCATGTTTATGTTAGATCACCAGCCCCTGCTTTGTCCAATCAGATAGTCAGGTGTGACATTTTTAAGGCAAGTACGTGGCCTGTTCTGAATGCTATTCCCCAGCTGTGGCATCTGAAAAACTAAATGCAGCCGTTATATCACCACGACTAAATGTACCATACAGGTTGATGACTGGTGCCCCACTGGTTCCAAGGTAGGCTTTAATTTCTAGCCCACCCCACCCCCTAGCAGGGATTTTTTTTTTTTTTCTTTAGGGAAAATGCTATCACAGGAACCTGGATCTTTCTCCAAAGTCTGCCAAGCAGGCACTAGCAAACCAGAATGAGGCTGAGGCATGGAGGGTTTTCCGAGGGCCCCAATGGCCTTGCTGACTTATAAATGTTTATAAAGTGCTGTAATTAAACAAAGTGAGAAAGTGAGTATGGTAGGGAGATAATAAGAAGGACATAGGATAGTAAGGGAAATGGTGCCTGGGTCAAGGGAAGGGCCTGGACATCAGCTGTTTGACCTTAGGGGAAAAAAATCACATGATTAGGGCTTCTTAGACTCTAACCTGCATGCAAACTTCCTGGGGGATATATTTTTTTTAATGTTTATTTATTTTTGAGACAGAGAGAGACAGAGCATGAACGGGGGAGGGTCAGAGAAACAGACACAGAATCCGAAACAGGCTACAGGCTCCAGGCTCTGAGCCCGACGTGGGGCTCGAACTCATGGACCGCGAGATCATGACCTGAGCCGAAATCAGATGCTTAACCAACTGAGCCACCCAGGCGTCCCTGGGGGATATTTTTTAATTGCAGATTCCAATTCTGTAGGTCTGGTATGTGGCCTGATTATTAAGTGAGATTCTCTGGTTTTTTTTTTTTAATGTTTATTCATTTTTGAGAGAGAGAGCGCAAGTGGGGGAGGAACAGAGAGAGAGGGAGACACAGAATCTGAAGCAGGCTGGAGGCTCTGAGCTGTAAGCACAGAGCCTGATGCAAGGCTTGAACTCACAAGCTGTGAGATCATCACCTGAGCTGAAGTCAGAAGCTTAACCGACTGAGCCACCCAGGCACCCCGCGATTCTGTATTTCTAATCAGCTCCCAGTGATGCCTCTGGTCTTGCTATATGGGTCAGCACACGTCCCTTTAACAAAGCTCTAGAGCAGCCACTAGAACTTTCTGCAGTGATGGAAACAGTCTAAATCCTACTGTCCAGTAAAGTAGCCATGAGGCACGTGTAGCTATCGAGCATTTAAAATTTGGTTTGTGTGACTGAGTTTTTTACTTTAATTAACTTAAAGTTAAAAACCCACATGTAGCCAATGGCTACCATGTTGGACAGCAAGGTCTAGATTGTATACTCCTTATCTATGAAAATGAGTGTTTGAAACTGGATGATTTTCTATATTCCTTCTGGTGTCCTATGGTCCCAAGTTGTTTTCAAGGTGTGTATAGAGGGAGGGGATGGATGAGGGAGCAAGATGTTACAGATGTCAAAATTTGGTATGAAGGACGAGGGATCAAGAGCTCTACCATGGTGGGGTGGCGGAAGTGGGCCATGGTCACCTAAGGGAGGGATTCTAGAACTCAGGGGTAGAATTGCCCTCCAGAGACAAGAGACTCTGAGTAGCCAATGAATGTCAGTTGAACTCTTCAAAAGCAGATAAAAGGCCTTCTTTAGCAAGATACAAATGCCAGGCCATAAAGGAAAAGAGCAAGTAATATAACCACGTCAAAATTTAAAGTTTCTGTGTGGAAAAAAAAAAAAAAAGACACACAATGAAACGCAATGCAAAAAGTTGAAACAGACCTGGGTTTAATGTCTTCAATATATAAAGAAAAATTAAATAATAAAAAAATATAAAATAGATTTTTAAAATCCTTCTCAAAAAACTCTCAAGTCATGAACAGACACAAGATGCCTACACTCATCTGGGATCAAGAGAATGGAAATTCAAACCATGATGACATAAGTAAAAAAGGTTCATGGTGCTAAATATTGGCAAGAAAGTGGGGCGATGGGGAACACTTCCACCCGGTCCATGGGAGTGCCAACTGATACAGCCCTTTGGAAAACAGTTTGGAAGTGACCTGTTTAAAAAATGTAAAATTAATAAACCTTCTGACCAAGCAATTTAATTTCTGGAGGCCCAGCCCCTCTCATGTGCAGATAGAGATACATAAAAGGATGTTTCAGTATTTTAATAGTAAGAAGAAGGAGAAGAAGAAGAAGAAAAGAAAGAGAAGAAAAAGAAAACGAAATAAGAATGCCCATGATTAAATAAATTCTGATACCCCCATAATATGAAATGCCTTGGCAGCAATTAACAAAAATGAGGTAAGTCTGTATTCACTAATTTGGAAAGCTCTCCAGAACATACCGATACGTAAAAAAAGCAAAATCCGTGAAATATGAGCCAAAAGTTGGTTCTTTGAGATTAATAAAATTGGTAAACTCCTAGCTAACTAATCAAGAAAAAAAAAACAAAAATAGAAATGAAGGCTACAGATTTGGGAAAGAGGATGTGACTACAGATCCTACCCACATTAGGATGATAATGAGGCAGTATTACAAACAGCTTTATGCCAATGAATTTGACAACTTAGATAAAATAGACAAGATTTTATCTTAAGTTAGAGAACATAACTTACCAAAAACTGACAGGATAAAATAAGAAATTTAAGTTAAATTAAATTAAATTAAATTAAATTAAATTAAATTAATGGTGTCAAAACGCTTTAAGAAAAAAAGAAACTTGAACAACTCAATATTTATTTTTAAAAACGTGAATAGGGGTGCCTGGGTGGCTCAGTCAGTTGAGCGTCCGACTTCGGCTCAGGTCATGATCTCACAGTTCATGAGTTTGAGCCCCACGTTGCACTTTGTGCTGGCAGCTGAGAGGCTGGAGCCTGCTTCAGATTCTGTGTCTCCCTCTCTCTCTGCCCCTTCCCCGCTCATACTCTGCCTCTGTCTCTCAAAAATGAATAAACGTTAAAAAAATTTTTTTAATGTGGATATATAATTCTTAAAAACTTCCTACATAGAAACTTTTTTTTTTTTTTTTAAGAATTAAGCAATCTCCCCCAAGGGTGGGGTAAGATGGTCATAAATTCTTTACTCCTTCTCACACTGAAAGTTGGAGGCTATTTTCTCTCCCCTTCGGTCTGAGCTGAGATTTGTCGGGACCAATAAAATGTTTCAGAAATGATGCTGTAATTTCCAAGTCTGGGACTTAAGAGATCTGTGGCTTCAGTGTTTACCAATTCGTGTTAATTCCTCTCGAAAGTCCGACTACCCCGTGACCACCACGCTGTGAGGAAACTCTGCTGACCGTGCGGCACCAGACTTCTTAAGATTTCTGGCCCAGCCTCTGCTACTGAATGCCCCCAAGTGAATGACACCAACCGACAACACGTGGATTAAAATATCTGCCCAGACGAGCTTAAGTTCCTGACAGAGAACGGTAAAAACAAAATAATGGTTGTTTCAAGCCACTATATTTTGAGGTCGTTTGTTATATAGCAATAGGCAATTGAATCACCTCTTCATCCCACAGGGATAACGCTTTACCTCACCAATGTGTGACGCTGCTATTTCATGGAGGAAATTAAGTCGTTGATTTATTGAGCTCCAGACTTTTTTCACCGTTTTTTTCACTTTTTGTTTTGAGGTAATTGCAGGTTTACATGCAGTGGAAAGAATATGGCGCGATCCCATGCATCCTTTACGAACAGTTTTCCCTTGCGGTAACATGACGCAAAACTGTAGTTCAACGTCACAACCAGGATATTAACACTGACCTAAATAAGACATAGGACATTTCCATCATCACAAGGGTCCCTTGTGTTGCCGTTTTGTAGCCACACCCACTTCCCTCCTGCACACACACCACACCCCTCCATCCTTAACCTCTGGTTAACGACTAACTTGCCTCTATGGTTTTGTCCCTTCAAGAAACTTCTGTAAATGGAATCATACAATAGGTAGCCTTTTGAGATTGACTTGTTTCTCTCGGCATAACTCCCTGGAGATTTATTGAAGTTGTCAAATGTGTTAGTAGCTTGCTCCTTTTTATAGCTGAATACTATTCCATGGTTGGATATACCACCGCTTGTTTAACCATTCACCTATTGAAGGACATCTGGGTTATTTCCAGTTTGGACCTTACAAATAAATCTACCATAAAAATTCATGCACAGGTTTTTGTGTGAACTGAAGTTTTCATTTTTCTGGGATAAATGACAATGCAATTGCCAAGTCACAGTTGCATGTTTAGTTTTTTAAGAAGCTGCCAGACTCTTCCAGAGTGTCTGTACCATTTTTTGTTCCCACCAGCAAAACGTAATTGATCTAGTTTCTGCACACCCTCACCAGCATTTGGTGGTATCTCTGTTTTTATTTTAGCCATTCTGATAGGTGTATAGTGATGTCCCATTGTGGTTTTAATTTGCATTTCCCTGATGACTAGTGATGCTGAGCAACTTTTCCCATGCTTATCTGCCATCCATGTATCCTTTTCAATGAAATGTCTGTTCATGTGTCTTGCCCATTTTCTAACTGTTGAGTTTTAAGAACTTCTTATGTTCTCTAGATGCTGGTCCTTTGTCAGATATATGGTCTGCAAATATTTTCTCTCGTATGCAGTTTGTCTTCTCATCCTCCTCACATGGGCTTTTTCAGAACAGAGATTTTAATCTAATGAAATCCAATGTATTGATTGTTTTGAGGGCTTATGCTTTGATGTTGTCTAAGAACTCTTTGCCTAACCTGAGCTCCCCAAGATTTTCTCCTTTGTCCTTTTCTAAAAGTTTCATGGTTTTCATGTTACATTAAGTCCATGATTCATTTTGAGTTAATATTTGTGTAAGGAAAGAGGTTTGGGTCAGGGGTGCTGTTTGTTTATTGCTGATGGCTATCTAATGGCTCCGGGACAGATGGTACCACAGATAGTTTTTGACATACTGCTCAGTAGTCTCTTGTGCTCTTACGAAGGGCATATGATGGGTGAACAATGGTAGACATTTTTCAGGGTAAGGAGACTTGCAGGGGTGGATATGAAGGTGTGGTGCTTAAACCCCCTTTCAAGGAAGGGCTTCTTATCCCAGCTGCTGTGAGTTTCAGTGGCACAGCTTTCAGTCCTTTCAGGGAACAATTTACCTACAAAGAGCCACCTCACCAAGGTCATGCCACTCCAAGTAAAAGTCCCATCTAATGATGGCTGGAGGTAGGACTACAAAGGACCAACCATTTCTACCCCAAATGGGATGATTCAGCTGAGCCTGTTAAACTCCAGAACTCTTGGTGGCTCTGGTCAAGCCTGCATCATAGCTCGACTTCTTCCCAGTCTCACTGACCTCCTCCTTTCCATGGATGTTGATCACCAGGGCACTCCTGGAACATTAAACCCTGTCCCAGAGACTGCTTCCTGCAGAAGCCAAATTGTGACACTTGTTTTCGTTTGTATTTAATGATAAGCGTGGCATTTGGCTTAGGTGTTGACAAGTGAAAAGGTTATAACTTGGTGGGTTTTACACTATGATTATAGAAGCCAAGTCACGGTGGGAAAACTTTCCTTAGGAAATCTACTCTCAGCATGCAGCACTACAAATGAGGAAAGGAATCTGAAAGGCAGGGAGAGGACAGATGTGCGAGGTGAGATCAGCACATGCATGCGTGTATAAGAGAGAGAAAGATCACGAGTGAGATAGAGTGAGACCTGCAAGATGCTGTCTCCTCTGTCACCATGGTTCATAGCGGTTGCAGCACTAGGAAGGAGATGTGTAGGGCAGTATCCAGAAGTGCAGCAGGGCCAAATCTCCCCATCAACATTTGATCGAAAGTCAGAGAGTTACGAGCCGGAACATAATCCCCAAACTAGTACCGCCTCCGATTCTGATGTCCTTCTCAAATTTTTATGACTCCTTAGAAAGCCCAGACTCAGAGAAAAGAAGTCATTGGGCATGATTGTCCAGTTTCAGATTCCAGTGCCAGTGAAGGTGGAGACAGGGAAAAGAGGGGAAAGGAAAACGCCACAGGGGCTAGCATTCAATTTCCAGTCGTGGCTTCCCCTGGCCCCAGGAAATTTGAAGTCATGTGATTTGGGGAGCGAAGCTTAACGGTGTTTCTTTCCTCCACCTTCCGTGTCACTTGATTATAATAGAAGAAACCTAGGTTTTTATTTTCAGTAGAATCAGTGTTTCTTAAAACATTTTTTCCTACCATATTTCAGATCTTTTAACCCTTATTTTCCTTCTGGTTGTTTTTTTCTTATCGGCGCATGCTGAAATATTAAGCATCCTCATAAATCAGGAGAATGCCCTCCAAAATGTTGACGTTGAAAATGTCAGTTGCCTTTCTGTGTTTGCACTTCTGAGAGCAAAACCCTTCTACGTAGTCTTTATTTATGCCCCCGAGCATGTGTAGCAGGGGCAGGCTTATACAGTAGCAAGAAGTGTTCATACCCGGAATTGCCTCTGACATTAATGTTGCCTCTTTATTCACCCTCCTCACCATTTTGCAAATGCATCCTTCAGTTTAATACAGCTTATTGAATATCCATTCCATTTAGTCGGCACTTGTGGCAGAAAGCAAACAGCAACTGGTATCTTGGCTCTGTTACATTTTCTGACAAGTGGAAAATATCTGTTTGTGATGCAATAAATACTTGGTTCTAAGTAATTCAGCAAATTGGCTTATTTAGCTTCAGCTCTGCGGGGATGCACAGAGGGAACAGTTTTTACCCATCATTGATTCTACACTGAAATACGTTGATTGTCTATGCCCACAGCTGGAAGAATTTTGTGGTGGTATGAGTGAATGAGCAGTTAGTGGAAAGGCTGTTCTAAGTCATTGCAAAACCAGCAGTAACCTTATTGCTTACGTACATGGCTGGAGCCAGCCGGCTCTTATCAGTTGGTGAGTCTATTGTTAAATATTCAGGAATTTTTGAGCTGGATGTGAAACCTTGGAACTTTGAAATTGGGGACTATTTATGCCACAGAAATTGGCAATCATTTGAAATCAGGGCTTTTTGGTTTTTTGTTTGTTTGTTTGTTTGTTTGTTTAAGATCCGGTTTATCAACACTCCATTGCCTACTATACCGTAACATAGGCGAGTTACAAAGGAGGTGGCAGGTGAAGAAATTGAGGGTTCCCAAGAAAGTGAATAAACCCAAGTAAACTAAAACTACACAAGAAACAGATGACAAAATTATAACAGCTTTGTGTAATGGTCAAGGTATACATAAGCATATTTAGACACTTAAAAGGTAGAGATCTGATTATTAAATCAAGCAGGTATAGTAATGATTCATGGAAGTGAGTCTCAAATAAGGCTTGTTTTCTTTTAAGTTGAGGTATACAGCACAAGTCATAATAATTACCACAAAGTGAACACCCCCACGTAAGCACAATCCAGATGATTGAGGAAATTTTGCAGGAGAAAAAGGGACACTCTAGGAAAGAGTAATGGAATAGGCAATCCAGGTAGGCATGCAACAGAAAAAAAACACCTATAGCTCCGTGACAGATATTTGAGCTTTAAGAATTTCAGTTAGAGAATATAACCGGCTCTGGATTTTTATTTTGTTTTAATATCAAGATACTACAGATCAATTTATGAAGACTTTTTTTTAGCTGTGCCGATGCATATACACTCAATAGCCAAATTTAGGGCATTTCTTTGCATAACTCTTCTCCTTTGAGATTTGAAGGTATTGCTTAGCTATCCTCCCCTCTAAGTATAGCCTCGGATTTAATGTACCTTTGACCCTTAAACAATATAGGCTTGAACTGAGTGGGCCCACTTATATGCAGATTTTTTTCAATAAATACAGTAGAGTGCTATAAACACGTTTTCCTTATGATTTTCTTAACATTTTCTTTTCTCTAGCTTACTTTTTCTAGGAACAAAGTATATAATCCGTGTGACGTACAAAATACGTGTTATGTATATAACTGTTTATATTATCAGTAAGGCTTCTGACCAACAATAGGTTATTTGTAGTTGAATTTGGGGGGAGCCAAAAGTTGTACATGAATTTTAACTGTGCAGGGGGTCAGTACCCCTAACCCCCACTTGTTCAAGGGTCAACTAATTTCTTCACTTGCCGCAGGGGAAATGGATTATTATGAAATATCTTTCAAGTTCAGTAGCATATCCAGTATGTATATTGCTATCTGCTACTTTTGCATTAACTCGCCTGTCTCCCAAAACTAACATTTAAACCATCGTTTACGTGCATATGTGCAAGTCTTGTGGGGGGGGAAGTTGTATATTAAAAGTGATCATTTTAATCATAATCAACACATGTACTTTTACCAGATTGAGTCTATCATTTTTATCATAAACAGTTTTTCTGTGCAATAAAACCTTTCAAACAAAAATTACAGTGTAGCATGTGATTATGCTGAAATGATCTACCAAAACGATTATACCCTTTTAGCGAACCCATCCTATAAGCCTTGTTTTCCTTCCTGGCATCCAGCAGAGCGTCCAGTTCTCCACATAGAGATCTGGTCACAGACCATTGCAGGAACATCAGGGTACTTGTCAGCAGCTGCAGTTGGCTATATTTCTGTTAATGTGCTTGCCAGTTTTCACTGGGGGTGATCCTATCTCACCTGAAGTATAATAGTTCCTGGAGAATAGAGATATGTTCTCCACTTCCTTTATAATTCCCAGAAGTACTTAGAACTATGCTGTAATCTATATACTGTGAGGACCAAATAAACCCTGCTTGTTGACGGAGTTACAGCTCAGGTGTAAGTACCACCTGCAAGGAATTAAAAATGCTACCTGATTAAGCCGATTGATCTTTCCATCATTCTTAACAGTTAATATTATTTCCATGAAACAAATGGGAAATCAGGGAATAGAGAGGTTCTGTTACCTACCACAACTCTACAGAGAACCGGTAGCAAGAGCCAAGAGTACTTTTCTCTCTTTGTATCATATGCCCTATGTTGGTGGTGACTGTCCCATGAGGTGGTGATGGGTTGATAAATGGCTATCCCACCATATACCCCCTCCTCCCATAGCTAAGGCGATCTCGGGGTTGTGTTTCTAGCAATGGTGTAGATTTGCTTCCAGTTGAAAAGAGTAATGTAGCTGTTATGAAATTGACAAGACTAGCTTTGTTGGCCTTCTTAGTGTAGGGTAATAACCACCGAGCTACCAGCCAAAAGTGTAATTTAAAGCCATAAGGCAACTGTCACCAGCAGGGGCTCTGTTCCCATTGCCAGTCAACCCATCCAAGTAATGCTCTAATCAGTAAATTAGAACAGCTGAGACCTCAGTTATCAACCAAATTTGTAAATCAGCTATTCACTTGGGCCATTTAATTATAAGAATGCTGAATCCACTCTTTTTCTCCAGTTCCACTTCTGAGGACTGGATCAAATGGATTATTTTTCACCCTAATTGGAAACCTGGAAATCAAGTTGGTCTGGTCATAGAAACATTATGAAAAATACCACCAAAGTTTAGGCTAGAAAGTTTAGGCTCTTAACTACAAATCTCCCAATCTAAATCTCCAGATTTAGGCCCCAGAATTTCATTTAAAAATAAGCTAAAAATATGCTTTGATTATGATAGATAGATAGATAGATAGATAGATAAACAGACTAATATCCATGACAGATGGATATATAAATAGATATAAAGATATGCAGCTATAACCTCTTCCTTTTTTTTTTCTCCTCCTATCTTGTCAGCATAACGGTAATTTATTTGGTAAAAAAAAAAATGAAAACAAAGCAATTATCACTCTAGGTAAAATATACAGGATTTCAGTTGAATTCCAAAGCAAAAGAGAATTTAGGTATCTTGCATAAATGTTTAGCCATTTTTACAACTTACAGAATATTGATTGCCAGGTTTAGTTACCAGTTTGATCTCCTAAACCCCAAATAAGATATTTCAGCCTCCATGTAACTTCAGTTCTTAAACTTTTCCTTTAATAGTTTGAATTATCACTGCAATTTAGCCTTTACTCAAGTGTAAGACTTTTTTTCTCTTGAAAGAAAGAAAACAAAGAGATGTTAAATATTTCCTTTTGAATTATTCGTCAGTGCTCAAAATACAGGTTTAATTCAAAACCAGTGTTTGCACTGTGAATAACATATCAGGATTTGAATTAAAGAACATTGAGTCTATGAAAGAAATACAGTGTTGTTTTAAATTATGGCTTCTTTAAAATATAAATGACTTAAAATTACATTGATATAAATTTTTAAATGTATTGAAAAACAAAAAAAATGGTTAAATATGTAACACTAAAAGCACATACTAGAATCTCTTTATACTTGTATAATTAAATATCCCTGAGTTGGGAAATATAAAAGTAAAAATTTCTCATAGCAATCAGTTCCCTATGTTGCTCACAAAGAGACCATTACCCAACTTTACCTATAACGATTTGAACAAAATAATAAACGTTCAGCTAGTAAATTGAATTCTCAGAGTTGGAGCTATAGTCCAACAGTAGATCCTATGGATTTTACTAGTGACTCATACTCTGTTCTTGAGCAGAAGCAATATGTGTTTAGAAGGTGTTGATAGAAGGAAAGGTAAATGAAAAGGGAGGCAGAGGAGAAGTAAATAAAGAGAAGGGTCTTGCCTTTTCTGTAATAAACTGCCCTAAGAATCACCATGCTAGAAGGCCAAGATTTTTCTTTAAAACCAAAAAAAAAAAAAAAAAAAAAAACCCACAAAAAACAAAAAGGACATTGCCTTTTCATTTTAAAACCCTTTTCCCAGCAAAATATACATATAGAAAAGTACACAAAACAAACAACTAGCCCAAAGCTTTATTATACAGTGAACATTCATGTTATTATCACAAGGGTCAAGAAATGGAACATTTCCATGTTCCCAAAACCTCCCTTGTATGTCAATCAATCATTGCTCAAATCTCTAAAGTTAACTCCTCTCTTAAGTTTTAACACCATAGTTTCGTTTTGCCTGGTCTTAACTTTGCATAAACAGCTTCATAAAGAACGTGAGCTTTGGTATCTGGCTTCTTTCATACAACATTCATCCATGTGATTGCAATTTCCTATAGATGTTCACGTCCATTGTCAAAAGACATCACAATGTATTGATCTGTGCTATTGCCCTTTCTTTGATGACTGACTTTGTGACCTTAGAGCTGTTTGAATAGTTTATTAGCTTGTGTATTAGCTTCGTGTGCCTTGATGACCTATCCTTTCCCATGGGCTTTAAAAATACACCTTTATTTAAGATATATTAGCCTTGATCAAATTCTCAAAAGGGAAGTTTTAAAACTAATATTTCCAAAATAAGTTGTACTATTGTTAATTATTTCATATTATTTCCAAGGACTATTTAAATAGCAACAGTTGTATGCTTTTGCCTGGATGAAAAGGGGAGTGGCAGGCAAAGGAGACGGAAGAAAACTCAAAATACAAATACAAAATACTTATTTATAACCCTAGGAAGAAACATCAGACTACTCAGATTGAATACACATCTTACAGGAAAGAACTAAGGGCTATGTAATGTGTTGAAAGCTTTCAACGTTTCCACACAGTAAATAAAAAACATAGCTGCTTTCAAAGATGGGATTTGTGAGGCACTGACACTCTCTGTATCAGTTCGGTTCTTTGGCTTCAATCACAGTAACTCCCTTGAGCCATCTTAAGCAGGAAGAAAAATGGACCTAAAGGAACCCAAGGGCAATAGGGTTCGAGGGAGACTGGGTAATGAGGTCAGCCTCTAATGAGGTCAGAGCCTGGAAAGACATCCTCAGCAGCCACCTCTTAGCAAGCAGAGTCGACCAGTCCTACCAGTCGGATGGAATGAAACTAGTTTTCAGTTTCTTTATTCCTCGGCTCAAGGTTCGGATTTAAGGAGGGAGCAAAGAAATTGCTTTGACTTGGGTCAGCTACTTTCCCTTTAGCTGGGCAGAGGGGGTAGTGGAAGGAGGAGAACTTCAGCGATAGTCCCGCGAGACCTTGTGCAGTGGCCGGAAGGTAATCGTAATGAAGGTAACGCAGGGGCGGATAAGAGAAACGGATACAGAGAAGCTCGAAACCACTAAAACCTACTGCATGCTCCTACAAAACAAGTCCCATTTTGGATCCAACATGGGCCAATGGCAATCGAGTCCTCTGCTTTATGGACACAGTTTGGGAAATGCACAGTTTATGGCTTTATGGCCCCCACCGTCTTCAGGCTTGTGGATCGTTGGGATTACTTCTATTTCTAGACTTTACTTCTGGGCATCTCTGTCCTGAGTTTTAAAAATTAGGGGCGCCTGGGTGGCGCAGTCGGTTAAGTGTCCGACTTCAGCCAGGTCACGATCTCGCGGTCCGTGAGTTCCAGCCAGGCTCTGGGCTGATGGCTCAGAGCCTGGAGTCTGTTTCCGATTCTGTGTCTCCCTCTCTCTCTGCCCCTCCCCCGTTCATGCTCTGTCTCTCTCTGTCCCAAAAATAAATAAACGTTGAAAAAAAAATTTTTTTTTTTAAAAATTAAAATACGGGCGCCTGGGTGGCTCCGTCAGTTAAGCGTCTGACTTTGGCTCAGGTTGTGATCCTGCGGTTTCTGAGATGGAGCCGCACGTAAGGCTCGACGCCGAGTCCGCAGAGCCGGTTGAGGATCCTCTGTCCCTCTCTCTCTGCCCCTCCCCTGGACGCGCACGCCGCGCACTCTCTCAAAAATAAAATAACCATTTTTAAAAAAGAAAAATAATTAAAATAAAATAAGAACCGGAAGTTGCAAAAAGTCAGTGGAACTCCTTGGAGAAGAGCAGGAGGGGAAGGAATCCTCACGACTGTCACGCTTCTGTGAGTTGCACCTCATCATTCTCAGAATGGAAAGTTTCATTTATTTTTGGATGAGTATATTCCCATCTAAGGTTTTGTTTACGAAAATGCTGATAAAAAGATGGAAAGGAAGGCCTTGCCCTTTAGGCTCTAACTGTTACCCGTAGAGACTGAAAGCCCTTTCCTTTTATCGGAATCGTTGCATGAGATTTAAAAAAAACAAAAAACAAAAAAACGTCTCTCTGATCGCTGTATACTGACTGGTAAAAAGAAAATGATTGTTGGAAGATTTTTCTAATTCAAATAGGCATTACAGAGTCTGTGATCACTGTGCCTCATGGAGTTAATCTAAAAAAATATAAAAGTCAGTGTGGCCACAGTAACATCCATCATCCCTGGTGCCTCGGGCTGTAATTCACTGAATTGTTTTGCTTAGAGCAAACTGCCATCTGTGAATTTGTAGACATCAGGAAGAAAAATCCAAGCGCTACGCCCATGGAGTGAAGTCAGAGGCCAGGCCAGTTTTTTTCCCATCAGTCCTGTGCACTGGTTGCTATGGCAGGCACCCGTTCTGAGTAGTCCCTGCCTGTTGTGGCAGCGGGATTTCAGTGAGCATGGTCATCCGTCCTCTCCATCTTTTGGCTCTTCCATACTCAGAGCAGGGGAACAGAAGAATATAAGGAAAATGGTAGAGAGGGTTCACCTGGCCGGCAGCATTTGTGTTACCGGTTCTCACTTGACTGACGTTGGCCAGATGTCCTGGCTGCCACCACACTGTCGGCTCTCTCCTGAGAAGCACTGGTAGTTTGTTGGAGACCTCAACCCAAGGGACCTCCGTCCCAACATTTCCTGATGTAGATAATGTTAACTTTCAGTTAGAGATTCATCCCGGTAAACCCACACACCCTATGAATTCTATCCCCATCCAAAAATCTATAGTGCTTGCCTGAGATGTTGTTCAGGGGTGGAGAAAGGAGACCCACACTGAGTATTCTAAAGACACGAATAAAGTGAAAGCCAGTTGTTATTTGTACCCCGCTTTGGGGTGTGAATAAGAGGCAGAGTAAACCTACACGTGTGACCTATGGTGGCAAATTCCAAAAAACCGTCTCAATCCAGCTCAAACGATAATCAAATTTATAGAGTCATAGCTTTAAGCCCAGAAGAGGGGCTTCAGGGCTGACTAAATCTGGTGGCTCCGGCTCCATTTCCCTGTAATCCTCTCTTCTCTGCCCTTTCCTGGTGTCAGCTGCGTCTTCAGAGACGTTGGCGATGACTGCAAAGGTCTGGGCTCCTATCCAAACGTGCGAAAGGCCGGGGAAAGAGTTGATGCTTCTAGAAGCTGCACCAAAGACACTGGTAAACTGTTCTTTGCATCTCACTGACCTGTATTGTCATGATTACCTAGGTATCATGCATTCAGCCAAGTTCTGTCCGAGGGGTTGGTAGATCAGCTTTTCCTGAGTAGTGGGGCTTCATGGGATTCTAGGAATGAAGAGAGAACAGATTCTGGGTACCAATGTTCACTCCAGTATCCTCCCCAAACAATTGTAATGGCTAGGTCTCATCTCTTATTGTTAGGCACTTGGATTGTTTCTAGTTTTTCACAAAAATTCACAAGGACACATAACCCTGTACATATTCTTTTGAATACCTCTTGCATTATTTCTTGGAATGTAATTCTAGAAAGGGAATTGCTCAAAATATTAACGTTTCTAAGCATTTGATTTATATTGCCACATTGCCTTCAACCCCATTATTCCGAGTTACACTCCCACCAGAAGGGTATGAGAATCCTATTTTGCCACATATTCGCCAGCCATGGGTATTATACTTTTTAAAACTCTTCACCAATGCATTGGGTGAGAGAGGCATTTTGTTGTGCTTTAACCAGCATTTCTTGAACTATCAGTAAATATTAATATTTTTATGTTTATTGGCCAGTTCTATTTCTTATCTTGTAAATTGCTCATTTTCTTTATCTACATTTCTGTTAAAGTATTGATAATTTTCTTACTGATTTTAACCATTTTTATATATTTTAAAATTTTTTTAATTTTATTTTTTAAATCTTTTTTTAAGTTTATTTATTTATTTTTTGAGAGAGAGAGAGAGAGAGAGAGAGAGAGAGAATAATGGAGGGGCCGAGAGAGAGAGGGAGAGAATCCCAAGCAAGCTCTGCATTGTCAGCGCAGAGCCCGATGTGGGGCTCAAACCCACGAACTGTGAGATCGTGATCTGGCCATGATCATGATCAGGAGTCAGATGCTTCACTGACTGAGCCACCCAGGTGCCCTATATATATTAAGGATATTATTAATACTGTGTCTGGTGAAACAAAGTTTATTAATAGCATTTTTATAGAGAAATTATAAAAGTAATTTATAATCAAGTATATAAATCTTTTCTTGTTATACTTTTTACCTTGGTAACATGCTTAGAAAGGCCTTATTTGACTCTACATTATATAAATACCCAACTATTTTTTCCAACTATTTAATCCTTCTTAAGTAGTTTTGTTGAGATATAAGTCACAAGCCAGAAAATTCTCCCGTTTAAAGTGTAGTATTCATTGGTTTTTAGTATATTCATGGAGTTGTACAACCATCACCATTGCCTACTTATAGAAAGTTTTCATCACCCCTAAATGATTACATTTCTAGTTGCCTGAGCACCGTTCATTGAAAAGACTGTTCTTTCCCCATTGAATTGTCTTGGCATTCTTGTTGAAAATCAATTGAGTATAAATGTAATGGATTATTTCTGGGCTCCCAATTCTATTCTGTTGATCTATATGTCTGGATGTCAGTACCACACCCTCCTGATGATTGCATGTTTGCAGAAAGTTTGGAAATCAGGAAGTGTGAGCCTTCCAACTTTGCTCTTCCTTCTCAAGACTGTTGGCTATTATGGATCCCTTGCATTTCCATATACATTTTAGCATCAGCTTATCAGTTTCTGCAAAAAAAAAAAACAAAACCCAGCAGCTGGGATTCTGACTGAGATTACACTGAATCTATAGATCAATTTGGGGATACTGCTATCTTAACAATATTAAATCTTCTGACCCAAAGACATGGGATGTCTTTCCATAAATAAAGATCTTCTTTAAAAAAAAAAAAAAAAAGCTTGTTTTCTAAGAAATGCCGCCTTCCTCATCCCTCCTGCCTCCCTTTCAACTCCAGAGGAGTAGTACCAGAAGAGAGATATGAAGCAGTCTTACAGCAACCAGCTCTAGACTGTGCTGTGAGAGGGAAGAAGTGATTTGAGTCAGATCTGACATTAAGTTTTGAACTGGCTTGGAGTAGTATGAGTCACCAAAAGGGACTGGAACAAGATATCATCTGCCCCTGATGTTATTAAGCTCAGGCAAGGAAGATTAGACATAGAATGGATGAAGTATGCTGAGAAAAAGTGAAAAAAACATGTTTTTCATGTTTCTAACTCAATGGGTTAAGACTTCAATAAACCTGTTTGCACAAAGCTGAACAAAAGAAACACTCTGCTCTCAAGGAATTCATCATCTTGCCTACACCATCTTTGCCAAGGCTGCCCCTTTTACAGAATAAAATCTTTTGAAAGGTGTCATGAATAGTGTTTTTACCCTAAACCTCATCCAAATTTCACATTCATTATTTCACCTAATTTACTGCCCTCCAAAAATACATTTACTGTCAAACAACTTTTGTACAAGGAACAGAATATTAATTGAAAGGAACACATGCTTTCTGGCACATGAGAAGAACAAGAAATAAATGATGTGATGAGCACTTTCTTATTCACTTTATCAAAAGGTGCTGCCTCAAGGAGGGCGCTATTGTGCTCCTTGCGAAAGGAAATTAACACAGGTGTTTGTTATAAATATACTTCATGAGTGCCTTTCAGGCTGTTGACTTCTTTCAGAGATGGTAAATTGCTCGTTTATTACACTAATGTTAATATTCACAACTTAATGTACACAATTTGTCAAATGGGAAATAAAAGAAGCTGAATTAACACAAACAGAACACAGCTGGCTTAAGATAATTATTTAGGGCTGTGGGGAAATGCTCAAAACAGCTTAAAACTTAGAAAACAATGATCCAAGACTTTAATTCTTGCATGTGTACTCTTCCCTAAGCTCTGCTCTAATACCTACCCAGAAATTCTTTGATGACAGGCTGAAGTTTTTTTAAACTTCTGCAAAATAATTTCTGATTGCATTCTTTTCTGTGATTCTCTATGATTTACATTGAAAAAGTTAAAGTTACTGCCACTTGTTTTTTTAAGCTTAATTTCCTGTTACTTCTTTTCCAAAAGGACACCAGACTTCATATCCTTGATGGTTTTACTTAGTAATTCCATGTCTTTCCTTAATTTTCAATGCAGTTTTCTTTCAACTCCCTGTTATTTGTCTTATCTTGTACCCATAATTAGCCTTTTACCGACCGAAGACCGTCCTAACACCTCCCTGCCTCCTACGCAGGTTTTATCATAGTGGATGAATTCTACATTTTCTTTCTCACCTCTGAACCCCACTGGTCTTGTGAAATTCTCTATCTTCAAGTGAGGATAATCTATACGGATTAGAGGGTGCTTGTAAGGGTATGTGTGTGTATAACAGAAAACAGGGTTCATGATTAACTCAAAGTGGGATGGACAAGGGACTAGTCTCCTAGGCAGACATCAGCATTGGATCCTTTAACATAGGGAATGAATTTTTAAAGTAGATTTATTGACGTATAATCCACATGCCATAAAGTTCACCCTTTAAAATTGTTCACTTCAATACCGTTTAGTATATTCATAGTGTCATGAGTTTATCACTACTATCTAATTTCAGAACATTTTCATCATCCCCCAAAGACAACATTAGCATCTCTCCCTCCCACCAGCTTTAGGCAACTAATCATCTATTTTCTGTCTCTATAGAAGTACCTACTCTGGATAGTCCACAAAAATTTGACCTCAAAATATTTAACCTTGTGTGTCTGGCTTCGTTAACTTAGAATATCAATGTTTTGTCATGTATCAATGCTTGATTCCTTTTTATGGCCAAATAATATTCCACTGTATGGAAATACCACATTTTACTTATCCATTTATCAGTTGATGGACATTTGGGTTGTTTTCTAATTTTTGTCTATTATGAATTATGTTGCTACAAACATTTACATACACATTTTTGTGTGGACATATTCTTTCAGTCCTCTTGGGTATATACCTAGAAGTAGAATTTTTGGGTCAGATAATAACTCTGCATTGGACACTTTGAAGAATAACAAAAACACTTTCCAAGGTAGATACAACATTTTACATTCCTACCAGCCATGTAGGAGGGTTCCAATTGCTCTACATCCTTGAAAACACTTGTTACTGTCCTTTTTGATTGTAGCTACCCTACTGGATGTGAGATTAGCATTTCCCTAAGTAGTAATGATGTTGAGCATCATTTCATGTGCTTGTTAGCTATTTGTATATCTTCTATGAAGAAATATCTGCTCAAATCTTTTGTCTATTTTTTAATTGAGTTAATAGTCTTTTTACATTGGGTTGCAAGAATTCTTTATAAAATTCTAGATATAAGTCTCTTATCAGAAATGACTTGCAAATATTTTCTCTTTTATTCTGAGATCGTATCATTGATGGTATCATTTTCAGCAAAAACGTTTTGAATTTTTATGAATACAAATTTATCTATTTTTCCCTTGGTTGCTTGTGATTTTGATGTCATATTTAAGAAACTATTGTCTAATCCAAGGTCATGAAATTTTATCCTAAAAGCTTTGTATTTTTAGCTCTTCTATTTATGTCTTTGACCCATGTTTAGTTAATTTTTGTATATGGTATGAGGTAGGGATCCAACTTCATTCTTTTGCAGGTAGGTATCCAATTGTCTGTACACCATTTATTGACCTGTTCTTTTCTTATTAGCTCCCTTGCCAAAAGTCAATTAACCATAAGAATAAAGGCATGTAAGGGTAACTCTCAAGCCTATTTTGTTGACTTGTCTATCCTTATGCCAGTGCCACATTGACTTGAATACTGTAGCTTTGTAATAAGTTTGGAAATCTGGAAATATGAGTCCCCCAACCTTGTTCTTTTTCAAGATAGTTTTGACTCATTAGGGTTCATTGCATTTCCATATGAATTTTAGAATCACTTGTCAAATACAAGTGAAAAGAGCAGCTGGAATTTTAAAAGGAATTATTTGAATCTGAGATCAATTTAGGGAGTAAAGGGTAAAAGTGAGATGTTTTTATTTATTTAGATCTTTAATTTTCTTCAAAGATACTTTGTAATTTGTAGTGTTCAAGTACTGAGTTTCTCTTATTAAGTTAATTTTAAGTATTTTATTTTTTAATTAAGTTGTTTATGAAATTGTTTTCTTGTTTTCCTTTTGAGATTGTTTATTGGTGAAGTATAGAAATACAATTGATTTTTGTATATTAGTCTTGTATCCTGCAACGTTGCATCCTACTAACTAGTATTAATTTTTTTTTAATGTTTCTTTATTTTTGAGAGAGAGAGAAAGGGAGAGAGAGAGAGAGAGAGAGAGAGAGAGAGAGAGTGAAAAAGACCTAGTGGGGGAGGGGCAGAGAGAAAGAGGGAGACAGAGAATCCAAAGCAAGCTCCGTGCTCTCAGTGCAAAGCCCTACGTGGGCTCAAACTCATGAACCCTGAGACCATGACCTGAGCTGAAGTCAGACACTCAATAAAATGAGCCACCCAAGCACCCCTAGTATAATCCTAATAGGTTTACTGTAGATTTTGCAAGATTTTCAATATACAAGGTCATGTTATCTGTGACTATCGATACTTTTACTTCCTCAATTTCAATATGGATGTCTCTTATTTCTTTTGGTTGCCTAATTGCCTTGGTTAGAACTTTATACAATTTTGGGGCACCTGGGTGGCTCAGTCAGTTGAGCATCTGACTTCAGCTCAGATCATGATCTCATGATTAGTGAGCTCCAGCCCTGCATCAAACTCTCTCTCTCAAAAATAAGTAAAATTTAAAAAACAAAAAACTTCCTATACAATTTTGACTAAAAATTGTAAGAGTAGACTTCCTTATCTTTTCCTGATCTAAGGATGAAATAATTCAGTGTGTCACCATTGAGTGTAATATTAGATATTAGCTGTGAATCTTTCTTAGATGTTCTTTTTTTTTAATGTTTATTTATTTTTGAGAGAGAGAGAGAGAGAGAGAGAGAGAGAGAGAGAGAGAGAGTGCATGTGCACTCAAATGGGGGATGGGCAGAGAGAGAGGCGGACTGAGGATCCAAAGCAGGCTCCTGGCTGACAGCAGCAAACCTGATGTGGAACTCAAACCCATGAACCATGAAATCATGACCTGAGCTGAAGTCAGACACTCAACCAACTGAGCTACTCAGGTCTTAGATGTTCTTTATCAGGTCTTAGATGTACTTTATCAGGTCAAGGAAATCCTTTTGTATTCCTAGTTTGTGAAGTGTTTTTATTTGAAAAGGGTGTTGGCTTTTGCCCAGTGTTTTTCCTGCATCTATTGAGATTATTATGTGAGTTTTAACTTTAATCTATTAATATTGTATATTACATTGATTGACTTTATATTTGTTAAACCAAATTTGTTAAACCAAACTTTTCATCCTGGGATAAATCCCATTTGCTCATGGTGCATATTCCTTTTTGTGTGTCACTGCATTTGACATACTACTATTCTGTTGGAGATTTTTACATTTACATTCAGTTTTTACATTTACATTCTAGTATTCTTGTAATTATTTTTGTCTGATTCTGGTATCATGGTAATCATATATTTGAGAGTTATTCTTGCTCATATTTTTTGGAGGGTAAAGGATTGGTACTAAAACTTCTTTAAAGGCTTGGTAAAATTCACTTGTGAAGCCATCTGAGCTTGGGCTTTTTTTAAGGAAATTTAAAAAAATTATTAGTTTAATCTCTTGTTATTGGTATAGTAAAATTTTTTTAATATCTTCTTGAGTTTTTGTCTTTTTAGTAATTCGTTCGTTTCATCTAAGTTATCTAACTTGTCATCATGTAAATGTTTATAGTATTCTCATATTCTCTTTTTTATTTTTGAATGGTACACAATGATAACTCCTCTTTTATTCTTGATATTAGTAATTTGAGTCTTTCTTTTTTCTTGTACAGTCTTGGTAATGGTTTGTCAGTTTTGCTGATCTTTTCAAAGAGCCAACTTTTGGTTCCTTTAAAGTTTCTATCATTTTTCTATTATCTATTTGTTTCCTCTCCAACATTTATTATTTCCTTCATTCTGTTTGCTTTTGGTTTCGTTTGCCTTTATTATTATTATTATTTTACTTTATTAAAGTGGAAAATTTATTCCATAAATTTTACTGTCTCGTTTTTTCATTTTCATTAAGGTCAGATTATTTTCTGATTGCTCTTGTGATTTTTTTCTTTTGCCTGTTGTTTATTTAGGAGTGTGTTGCTTACTTCCCACATATTTGAGAATTTACCAATTTTTCTTTTATTATTGATTTCCAGGGTTTTTTTTTAATTTTTGTTAACGTTTATTCATTTTTGAGAGATAGAGAGAGACAGAGCATGAGTAGGGAAGGGGCAGAGAGAGAGAAAGACACAGAATGTGAAGCAGGCTCCAGGCTCTGAGCTGTCAGCACAGAGCCCAACGTGGGGCTCGAAATCACGAACTGCGAAATCATGACCTGAGCCAAAGTCCGACGCTCAACTGACTGAGCCACCCAGGTGCCCCTATTGATTTCCAGTTTTATTACTTGTTATCAGAAAACATTACTCATATGTTTTAAATTCTTTTAAACGTATTGAGGCTTATTTTATGGCCTGACATATGATAATCCTTGAGGAATGTTTCATGTGCACTTGAGAAGAAAGCTTTCGTGGGGCGGAGTGTTCTATAGATTTCTGTCAGGTCTCATTGATTTGTAGCGCTGCTCAAGTCTTCTATTTCCTTGTTAATCTTCTGCCTCGTTACTCTATTTATCATTGAAAGTGAGATATTGAAGTCTCCAATTATAATTGTTAAATTTTCTATTTTTCCCTTCAATTCTGCATTCTGTGGTTCTGTTGTTAACTACATATATGTTTATAAGTATTCTATCTTCCTGAGGGATTGAACCCTTTATCATTATAAAATTTCATTCTTTTTCACTGGTAACAACTTTTGGCTTAAAATCCAGTTTGCCTGATATTAGTATAGCCACAACAGCTCTCTTTTGGGTATTGTTGGCACCGTATGTACTTTTGCATCCTTTTACTTTCCCCCTTTGGTATCTTTCAATCTAGTTGAGTCTTGTTTTTGTATCCATCCTCCCGGTTTGTGCCTTTTGATTGGGATGTGTATTCCATTTGCACTTAGTGCAATTATTGATAAGGTAGGATTTGCATCTACCACTTTATTCGTTGTTTGTCCCCTGCATAAGTGACATGGTTTTTGTTCTCCATTATGGCCTTCTTTTGTGTTAAATAGGTATTTTATAGTATATCATTTTAATTCCCTTGTTTCTTTTACTGTATTTTGGGGCTATTTTTCTTAGAGATTGCCTGGGAATTAAAACTACAGTTAAAACTATCTTGTATGGATTAATACTAACTTGATTTCAATAGTATACAAAACTTTGCTCCAAAATAGCTCCATTCACTCTTCCTTCATTGCACTATTATTGTCAAACACATTACTTCCTTACATATTATAATTCTATCAACAGCTTTGTAATTAGTGCTTCGGCAATTGTCTTTTAAATCAGATAGGAAAATAAAGGAGTTACAAACAAAAGTACATTTATGTTATCTTTTATGTTTACATATGTGTTTACCTTTACTGGTATGCTTTATTTCTTCATATGGATTCAAGTTTCTGCTTAGTGTCCTTTCATTTCAGCCTGAGGGTTCTCTTTAACATTTCTTATAAGGTAGGTTTGCTAATGGTTAATTCTCTCTGTTTTTGTTTATCTAGGAAAGTCTTAATTTCTCCTTCATTCTTTAAAAAAAATTTTTTTTTTAACATTTATTCATTTTGGAGAGACAGGGCACAAGCAGAGAGAGAGGGGGACACAGAATCTGCAGCAGGCTCCAGGCTCTGAGCTGTCAGCACAAAGCCCGACACAGGGCTTGAACTCACAAACCGTGACATCATGACCTGAGCCGAAGTTGGACGCTTAACCAACTAAGCCATGCAGGCACCCCTAATTTCTCCTTCATCCTTAAAGGGTAGTTTTGCTGGATATAGAATTGGTAGATGGGGCACCTGGGTGGCTCAGTCAGTTAAGCGTCTGACTCTTGGTTTTGGCTCAGGACATGACCATGGTTTGTGAGTTCCAGCCCCATGTCGGGGTCTGCGCTGACGATGCTGATCCTGCTGGATTCTCCCTTGCCTTCTCTCTCTGCCCCTCTCCCACTTGCATTCTCTCTGTCTCTCTCTCTCTCTCTCTCTCTCTCTCTCTCTCTCTCTCTCAGAATAAATAAATAAACTTAGAAAAAAAGAATTGGTAGATAATCTTTCTTTTAGCATTTTGAATATATTATCATACTGCCTTTTGGCTTCCATGGTTTCTGATGAGAAGTCAACTGCTAATGTTACTGAAGACCTCTTGTATATGAGTTTCTTCTCTCTTGCTGTTTTTGGATTCTCTCTTTGGCTTTTGACAGTTTAGTTGATGTGTCTGTATGTGAACCTTTTTGAGTTTGTTGTGACTGAAGTTTGTTGCATTATTTTGTGCAGATTAGTGCTTTCATCGAATTTGTGATGTTTTTGCCATATTTTAAAAAATATTCTTTCTGCTCCTTTCTGTTCTCTCCTTCTGAGACTTCAGTTATGTATATTTAGATAACATTGGTATTTTCCCTCAGATCTCTGACACTCTGTTCATCTTTACTCATTTTGAGTCTATCTGGTGATTTTTTCATTTCAGTTGTTCTTTACAACTCCAGAAGTTCTATTTGATTCTTTTTTATAATTTCTATTTCTTTATTGATATTTTATATTTGGTGAAACATCTTTAGTTTCCTTTACTTCTTTGAATATATTTATAATAGTTGGTTTAAAGTCTATCTAGTAAGTTGAACATCTCACCTTCCTCAGGCACAGTTTCTATTGACCGTTTTTCCTGTGTGTGTGTGTGTGTGTGTGTGTGTGTGTGTGTGTGTGTGTTTGGACGACATAATTTTTTGTTGAAAACTGGACACTTTATGTAATAATAACACGGGAGCTCTGGAAACCAGATTCTTCTCTCCCTTCCCAGGGTTTGCGATAGTTCCTGCTGTTCACTGTTGTCACTGCTGCTGTTTGTTCGGTTTCATGACTTTCCTGATCGAATTCTGCAAAATCTGGATTGTGATATGTGGCTTCCAAAGCACCTGCTCCCAAAGTAGCTTAGTAATAAGCAATAATTACTGATTTCCTTGTATTCCTGGATCCAGTAAGTCTCCCAGCTTTTCGTGAGGGCCTTCGTGCATGTGTCAGGGCAGACATTTTCTATGCTGGTCTTAGTCTTCACTTCCTGTTTGTATAGAACCTCAAGCTCGGGGAGAGGTGAGAGTTGCACACTGCCCTGTGCATGCCTGTGACCTGTATATTCCCAAGAACGTGTTGGATCTTTGCAAAACCCCTCGTGGACATCTCATTCCCCAGTTTTTCCTTGTAAGTTTTTCGGTCAGTCTCTTGTTAGCTGCAAGTGACCTCAGGCAGCTTTCATGTTTGTGTATTACCTACCGCTCTTTGTGTATTAAGATATTTTAATACCTTTCTAAACCTCTGATTTCTGAACTAGTATTATCCTCATTTTCAAATGAAGAAACCAAGACCCAGAAAAGTTAAGTCTATACACGTGTCGTCACACTGCTGGTCAGTGATTGCATCAGCATCCAAAACTCTTCAGACTGTCTCCTTCCAAGGCCCAAGGGGATATGGCTGAAAAGTAGTTTGGAGTTAGACACTGGGGGGGTTGAATGCTTTGAATACTGTGTAGTCCAGTCTCCTGGACTGGACCCAGTAGTCGAGAGAATGGTGTTCTAATGGTAGAATTCTTACACCCATTGTAAGGACACCTGTGGTGATACCTCAACACCAGTTGGAAGGTGGAAGAGAATTTTGTCCTTTGGGAAGCAAAAACGCTTTCCCTCTTTCCCACCTTTTACAACAAACTAGTCTTCACCTTCCAGACTTGCACCCCCAGAGGTGACCAACACCTATTTACCCTTTCAGATGTGAAGAAAGTGGATACCTGTGACCCGCACAACCATGGCTCTCTGAACAACATCCCTTTGGGGCTGCGGTTTCCTCCCTGTAAAATACGGGGCTGGGTTAGATGACTCTAAGGTCCCTTCTACCATAACATTATTATATTAATCCTTCAACTCAAAGTCTGACTGAGAATCAAAGTGACACCTGCTGTAGAATGAGAGTATGGGAAGAGCGGGAGAGCACCAGGCAGGAGCGCCCTCTGTGCTCTCTCCCCCTCTCTGCCCTCTGTGTGCTCTCTCCCCCTCTCTGTCACTTCTGCTCAAAATAAAAGATTAGGAAGTGCCCCTCATACAAACATGAGAAATAGAACTCCTGGGACCTTTTGTTTTTACATCATGTCATAGTGAGACAGTTAGCGTTTATTCCCAAGGTCAGTATTCACTGAAACACAGCTAAGTCAAACTTGGAACATGACTCGGCAGTAGACTAATAAACTTCCTATGGAAGTTTTCCACCGGTCAACTAAGCAACTTATAATAGTCGGAGACACTTAAAAGTTCTCGCTGGAGCCTTTTTAAATGTGAAGAAATTAAGTACAGAAATAGCAGGGTAAAGAAATGTACCCAGGAAGTAGCACTTGGGGCCTGGCTGTTAAGTAATGGGGGTAGGGTTTTGGTTTTTAAGCAAACATACCAAAGCCTGCACATGCTCCTGTCTGACTTGAAAGCAACCACCCCAGAGAGAATACAGTCTCAAAACATTTAGGAATGCTTTCAGTGGAACTGTCTTCAGAGGCAGGGAGCACTTTCTTTAACATCCTAGGAGCAGTTCAACCTTAGGTGTTTGAGGATGGGCTTAATTGGTGAAACGAATCACAAATTAGACCAGAGGTTTCCATAGTGACTGAGGAAGATAATCAAGATAGATCATAGTCCTCTGGATTTCTACCTGAGGTGTGATCACATTGTTTTCGGCCTTACTCTGTAAACTCTCTAAATGGGGATGATAGAGTAGAGCCACGCTGCCCACCTCTTTGCTGGTAGGTTGGTATTTATTTCTGATGCTGTTGGCATCAGCCAGGCTCTGGCCGGGCACACGTGGCTTATTCAAAGGGCAAAAGGGCATAAGTGAAGAGGGCTTAGGAGGGTTTTTTTGCAGTGGCATTGGTAGGACAGAGCCTGTTGTGAGCATTGTTCCCCTCTGTTCCAAACAGCGAGGGAGCAGATCTGTTCCACAGTAGAGTAAAAGTGTCTTTTTGTGGACCTCATTGCTGCCCAGGTGTTTGTTCCAGTGACAGATAATCAATCAAGCTATTTCTGTCTGAGGAGAAGATAGGCTTTTTGATAAATGATGTTGGGACAAATAGCCCCTTGGAAAAGTTTAAAAGCGCATCTAATCCTCACATTGAAATAAACTCCAAATGGATCGGAGATCCGAATGCAACTGTGAAACCAAAGAAGTATCCCGTGGTGAATTACTTTATAACCTGGAAGTGAAAAAGGCCTTTCAAAATCCAGGAACAAAATGGGGAAAAGATTGATAACATTTACTACCAAAACAAACAAAACAAAGCACCCTAGTAAGCCAAGTCAAAAGGCAAATGACAAACCAGGAGAGAGCATTTGCAAGTTATCTCACAGATGAGGGCAAGTATACAGAGAACCCTTAAAAATGGAGAAACCCCCAATTGGACAGAAGTATAGACAAGAGTCATGGACAGAGAGAAATGTGAGAAAAGAGAGAAAAAGAAATGTGAGTCGTCCCTTACACGTATGAAATGATGCTCGTGTTCCCTTATAAAAGAGAAAGGCACAGTAAAACTTTCCTGGACCTAAAAGTTTGATGACATCTTCTATTGAGAGGAAAGCACAAAACAGAACAGACCTTATGCAAGGGGATTTGACAAAGTTTAGCAAAATCACATACATATTAACCTTTGACCCAGCAGCCCCACTTTTAGGAAGCTATCCTGAAAGTACACGTCCATAAATTTGCACAAGGTTGTGCAATACAACATTGTCTGCAGTAGCAAAATGCCAGAAATCACCTAAATGTTCACCCACGGGGCAGTGGGCAAATAAACGGCACTACATACACAAATTAGAGACGGGGAAGTCATAAAAATACGAAGGCAAATGTCTATGAACTGAGATAATTTCCAGAATATATTTTTAGCTTTAGCCCATAGCAGTACACAGAGCACGTACTGTATACTTTGTGTTTGAGAATAAAAGGCGGAATAAGAATATACTTACATATGTGCTTCTGTTTTCAAAAAGAAGCAATAAAACTGTTTGCTCTAGGAGGTGGAGAGATGAAGGAAGGGGGAAGGTTGGAAGTGAAACTTCAGTGAGTTTGGCTACCCATTCACACAGTTTGTACTTTGGGATCATGTAAATGTTTTGCATATTTAAAAAATTAAAATGGGGGTACCTGGGTGGCTCAGTCGGTTAAGTATCATTGGACTCTTGATTTGGGCTCAGGTCACGATCTCAAAGTTGGTGGGATCGAGACCTACATCCAGTTCTGCACTGACAGCACGGAGCCTGCTTGGGACTCTCTCCCTCTCTCTCTGGCCTCTCTCTCTCTCTCTCTCTCTCTCTCTCTCTCTCTCTCCCCCCTCTCTCAAAAATAAATAAATAGACTTAAAAATTTTTGGAATAAAAAAGACTAGAATAAATTCCTAAACCAGAAAACAAATTGGAACAAATGAACCTAACTTTATTTTCAATGTGGCAACATAGCTACACAAAGAACAGAATCACTTCAGTGCTCTGATTATACACCCTTTGTGGGATATGGTCCCAAGATAGGTGACTAGAAACAGATCTTAAACTTCAGTCAAAAATTTGTTGTTAAAAAGGCTAAAATTGGGGCGCCTGGGTGGCGCAGTCGGTTAAGCGTCCGACTTCAGCCAGGTCACGATCTCGCGGTCCGGGAGTTCGAGCCCCGCGTCGGGCTCTGGGCTGATGGCTCAGAGCCTGGAGCCTGTTTCCGATTCTGTGTCTCCCTCTCTCTCTGCCCCTCCCCTGTTCATGCTCTGTCTCTCTCTGTCCCAAAAAATAAATAAACGTTGAAAAAAAAAAAAGGCTAAAATTAATAACATAAGAAACAACAGGTGTTGGTGAGGATTTGGAGAAAGCTTCCTGCACTCTTGGTGGGAATGAAAACTGGTGCAGCCACTCTGGAGAACAATATGGAGGTTCCTCAAGAAACCAAAAACAGAACTACCCTACAGCCCAGCAATTGCACCACTAGGTATTTACCCAAAGGATACAAAAATACAGATTTGAAAGGGTACATGTACCCCAATGTTTATAGCAGCATTATCAACAATAGCCAAACTGTGGAAGGAGCCCAAAGGTCCACTGACTGATGAATGGATAAAGAAGATATATATATATATAATGGAATATTACCCAGCCATCAAAAAGATGTAATGACATGGATGGAGCTAGAATGTATTATGTCAAGCAAAGTGAGTCAATCAGAGAAAGACAAATACCATGTGATTTTACTCATATGTGGAATTTAAGAAACAAAATGGATGAACATATTGGAAGTGGAGAAGAGAAGGGAAACAAACCGCAAGAAACTCTTAATGATACAGAACAAACTGAGGCTTGATAGAAGGAGGTGGGTGGGAGATGGGCTAGGTGGGTGCTGGGTATTGAGGAGGGCACTTGTTGTGATGAGCACCAGGTGTTGAATGTAAGTGACGAATCACTGAATTCTACTCCTGAAACCAATATTGCAGTGTATATTAACTAACGAAAATTTAAATTAAAAAAATGTGTTGTTATAGTATGACAATTCTGAACTAGGAGAAAACATATAACTCTGAATTAGGGGGAAATAAATATTATACCCACCAAGACTTTCAGTGTAAGAAAAAAGATGCAAAGCAAATATTAAATCAAAGAAGTTAAAATAAAACACTGTAAGTTTAAATTTGAATTGAGAATGTCCATATGAACTCACCTTCAAAAGTGTATGTCTTTCCTAGATCTGTCCACTGAAAAGGCCAAGATGTAATAATACCCTAGTGTCAGTGAACACATCTTGCCCCCAGATCTTGGTTTCTTTTTTTTTTTTTTTAATGGTTTATTTATTTTTGAGAGAGAGAGAGAGAGAGTGCATGTGAGCAGGAGAGGGGCAGAGAGAGAGAGGGAGACAGAGGATCCCAAGCTGACAGTGCAGAGCCTGATGCGGGGCTGGAACCCACGAACCGGGAGATCATGACCTGAGTGAAAGACGCTTAACCAACTGAGCCACCCAGGTGGCCCTGGAGATCTTGGTTTCTAAATATCATGTCTCACCAACACGAAGAATGTCCTTATTCTTAGGAGATGCATGTTGAAATCTTTAGGAATAAAGTGGCATGAATACAGTTTATTCTCGATGCTTCAGCTGTGTGTATGTGTGTGGTAAGGATCTAATGATTGCACCAAGTAATCCCTTTTCCCGCACTTGGCATAGCTCTGCAGAATTAGCTCCAGCTGCCCACGCTCTCTTCTGGTCGTGGCCTCCATTCTGAAGATGAACCAGAGCCGGAAAAGATGCAGATTACTAAAGTGCATGTCTCTGAGGCTCAGAGACTCTAAAGATGAGAAATACCACGAGTGCTCTAATTTTCTGCTTAAAACTACTTAAATCCTTTCGATTTGAGATATTTAAAATAGATCACACCTGAGTTCAATCTTTCTTTTTAAATGTTTATTTATTTTGAGAGTAAGAGAGAGCCGAAGAGGGGCAGAGAGAGGGACAGAGAGAGGATCCCAAGCAGGCTACACTCTGACAGTGCGTAGTGGGCAGGCACAGGGCTCAGACTCAACGAACCGCGAGGTCATGACCTGAGCCGAAATCGGGAGTCAGACACTTAGCCAACTGAGCCACCCAGGCACCCTGGGACTTCAGTCTTAGTGGTCAAAAGCGTTGATTGAAGTACCATTTCCCAGTGCTTTTTGGTGTCTTTGGCTATGATAGCTGAGCGTTCGCATTCGTAGCCGCTGGCTTTGATGTGGCTCTGATCTTTCCTCAGGAATTGAGAAATGTGGGTTCGTCCTGGGCCTCGATGACTTGCTATGTCATTTGGGGCAAGTCAGAGCACCTTTGGGATCTTTGTTTTCAACGGCCAAAGATGAGGGTCGGACTTGATTTTTTTTTTTTTCCGCAGTAAATTTTTGTGATTTTGAATTTTCTCCAAGTAGGGCAATGTATCTGCAGACATCAGGAGCAGCAAGAGAAAAGAGTAAGGCTTCACTGGGATATGAGGGGCCACCTGGAGTAGTTTAATTTTTCCAGCTAATTTTTTTATATCAATCCTGTATCAGATTCTTTAAACATGTTAAAAGTGGATAAGGGCAACAGATGGTTCCTTACTTACAAGAACAGTATTTTGGTATATGATTTTATTGATAATTATCCTTAATTCCAAAAAATTTTTAAGTTTATTTATTTCAGAGAGAGAGAGAGGGAGACAGAGATACAGAGAGACAGAGAGAGAGGCGAGAACACACACGCGTGTGCATAAGCAGGAGAGGAAGGAGGGACAGACTCCCAAGCAGGCTTCACTCCATCAGCGCAGAGCCCGATGAGGGGCTTGAACTCACGAACTGTGAGATCATGACCTGAGCCGAGATCAAGAGTAGGATGCTTAACTGTGCCAGCCAGGTGCCCCTCCAACAATTTTTTTTTTTTTTTAATCTAGAAGGAAAACAATGGCTTGTGAGTGGTTCCAATCCAACACCTCCCTGTGGCTGCAGCTCGCATGGCTATGCTAGAGCTGGCCGACGATTTGTAACATGCCTCAGGTTTGGGGTGATATACTCCCAAATAACTTATCACGGCAGAACCATTGAGACACAGTAACTCCTCTTGTTCCCTTGTGTGACTGGGGAATTAGACAATCAACCGCGACCATCTAAAAGTCTTGGAATGCAAAATGCACGAAGCATGAAATCCTCTTGAAAACCATTTCATTCTCTTAATTATTCATTAGGTTCCTCAGCGTCTGACAGACCTTCAAGGTCATTATTATGAACGTTAATTATCAATGTAATGTGACCGGGGAAAAGCCGGTTTTAAAAGAGTCCTGTCTGGCAGAATTCTGCAAGTGAAAGAAGTCACCATTTTATTTGGGTGCGCGTGCATCTACTCTGTTGCTGTATGGTGAGAGAATGGGAGTTTTGGAAGCAGACCTTCCAGACTCTTCTGGCTGCCTGGGATAGTCACCCACTCTGTGTAAACTCTCGCGCAGAGGCCTGGAGGGAGAGGGGACATGCCGATCGGGTGGTCGGGGAAAGAGAGAAGATCCGGTGCCAGGCAGGGATGGCAAGTTCTCCATGACCAGGGGGTGATGCTTCCCCCCGAGCCAGCTGGTTTGTTCATGCAGTCAGCGTTGATCGGGTGTCTTCTCTTTACCATGCTTTGCGCTGGCTTGGAAACAGCACCAACGTGGAGTAGGCTGAATGGAGCTGCTTCAAGTCCAGTCTTTCCACACAATTAGCTGAGGGTACACTTCTCACCGTTTCCCCCCATCCCCTCAGAGTTCACCACCGCTACTAAGAGGTACTGTGAAATTTAAGCCCATTGAATATAAATGCGTCTAATGACTGATGCATTTAAGTATTTGTTCTTCCAGCAAATCGTTGTGAAGTGGTTCATTTTGGAGTGACTGTCCAGAAACGTCATTTTCAGGCCTCCTCAGTGTCCTCCTCTCTTTGGCACAGCAAGCACTTCTGTGGCCCCAACTTAGGACAAGTTTAGGCTGAGGACATGCCTCCAAAAACAACTGGTTATGTTGATATGACAAAATAATGCTGGAGAAGTTCTCAGAATGAACTGGGCTGCCATCCAAACAGGCTCATAGTTGACAGTGTTCTGATGTGTTAGATTGTACCTTCTGGAAAAAAACAGGATTGTCTATACAGCATTTTCATCACAAACTGATTCCTCAACTTATTTTAGCTGTGTGGCATTAGCATGTATGTATTAAACGTTAGCGCTGGGAATATACCACAAACACCCAGAAAGGTACAGATGGGAGAAAGCTCTGGAATGTGAGGGTAAGGTGGCTGAATCATCTGATCCTTGGACTTGCTGCACTGTGCTGATTTAAAATGTCAAGTTCAGGGACACCTGGGTGGCTCAGTTGGTTAAGTGGCTGACTCTCAGTTTCAGCTCAGGTCATAATCTCACAGTTTCGAGAGCTCGAGGCCCATCCCGGAGTCTATGCTGATGGTGCGGAGCCTGCTTGGGATTCTCTCTCTATCCCTCTAGCTCTGCCCCCTCCCCCATTCACACCATCTCTGTCTCTCTCAAAACAAATAAATAAACTTAAACATAAATAAATAAATAAATAAATAAATAAATAAATAAAATGTCAAGTTCTTGGTCCCTGCCATTCCAAAGACGGAACCTAATTCCCCTCCCTTGACAATGGGCTGGACATAGAAACTTGCTTCTAATAAATAGAAGGATGCAGAAATGGTGCTGTGACTATGGTGATTAGGTTATTAAAGGGCATCACAGCTTCCTGATTACTCTCTCTGATCCTGTCCTCTTCGGGGAGCCAGCTGCCACGTCACCAGCACAGATACAGAGTCCAATGATGAGGTCCATGTGTGAGGAACTGAGGTATGTCCTACCAGCAGCCACGAGAGAGAGCCACCTAGGGGGGCAGATCCTTCAGCCCTAGGCACACCTTCAGATGACTGCAGCCCCAGCTGACATCTTGACTGCAACCTCAGGAGGGATCTTGAGCCAGAACCACCCAGCTAAGCCACTCCTGCATCGCTGGCTCTCAGAAACTGGTGGATAATAAATATTTTACTGTTTTAAGTTGCTATGTCTGGGGTAATTTGTTAAAGAGGCAACAGGTCCTATAGGCAGATGCCTAACATAGTTGTTGAGAGTAACCTTTCTTACCCCTCCACTGGACGGTGCCATCGTGCGGCCACCCTCATGCACACGCGAATGCACACACCCATGCATGCACCTGTGAAGAAAACTACCCCACCCTGCAGAGGCCCTACAACTCCTGCCCAGTGCACCCTGGGAGGCAGGTCTTTGACCACTGTTTCACACTACGTGCCAAGCAACTGCTCTCTGGGTACCTGTGAGCTAAATATTTTTATCCTTTAACTACACAATTCAAGGGACACCTGGGTGGCTCTGTTGGTTAAGCATCCGACTTCAACTCAGGTCATGATCTCGCGGTTTGTGAGTTCGAGCCCCATGTCGGGCTCTGTGCTGACAGCTCGGAGCCTGGAGCCTGCTTTTGTTTCTGCGTCTCTCCCTCTCTCTCTGCCCCTCCCCTGTTCTCACTCTCTCTCTCTCAAAAAGAAATAAACGTTAAAAAATTAAATACACAATTCAGGTTTAATAAGCATTTAATTTTTCGGAAATTCTAAGGTACAAAAAGAGATTTGTCACTGTATCCTATCCATATCCCATTGAACAGACTGGATATCCAATAATACATGAAATTGTTTTGATTTTGACAGTTAAAAACCCCTGTAAAAATGACAAATGTTTTAATGGGTAATATAAATATGCAATTGGTGTTATTTTTAACATTCTATGAACATATCTCAAAAAAGCTTCTCTTAATTTTTTGTAAATTTTGGTCAAAGAAAATTAATACAAATCGCGTAATTTCAACAAAGATCATCTACTACTACTTGCTTGTGATAAAATGTATTTATCTCTCAATTATTCATCTCCTTGATTGTAGTGCTAGTTGGAATGTTATCCTTATAAATGAGTTTTCCATAAATGAGCTTATGGTCTAGTGAGTCGATGATTATTGAAACATTTGATTTTAGAGAAGGCACATTTTTCCCGGGAATAATTTAGAGCTTGTGTTCACAAAGGTCACATTAATAATTTTTAAACTGTAATTTAATTAGAAAAATAAGATACCTCATTTTAATCAGCTTGTATTTGAAAAAACCACAAAGATAAATATAAGCCCTCTCGAGGCTTCCAGAAAAACCTGATTGATTCTACTCTGGGGATTTCATGATTATTCATTAATTTCTGCCTGTGATATATTTTTTTATTTTTATTTATTTTATTTTATTTTTTAAATTTACATCCAAGTTAGTTAGCATATAGTGCAACAATGATTTCACGAGTAGATTCCTTAATGCCCCTTACCAATTGAGCCCACCCCCCCCCTCCCACAACGCCTCCAGTAACCCTCTGTTTGTTCTCCATATTTAAGAGTCTCTTCTGTTTTGTCCCCCTCCCTGTTTTTATATTATTTTTGCTTCCCTTCCCTTGTGTTCATCTGTTCTGTGTCTTAAAGTCTTCATACGAGTGAAGTCATATGATATTTGTCTTTCTCTAATTTTGCTTAGCATAATACCTTCTAGTTCCATCCATGTAGTTGCCAACGGCAAGATTTCATTCTTTTTTATTGCCGAGTAATATTCCAGTGTGTGTGTGTGTGTGTGTGTGTGTGTGTGTGTGTACCACATCTTCTTTCTCCATTCATCCATCGATGGACATTTGGCTGCCCGTGATATTTTTATACTGTATTCAGAACATGTACTAAGGCCCACTAGCTCTAGGAGGCAAATGGCAACTTTCTGACTTATCATCCAACAATAGTTACTTTTTTTTTTTTTGCTTCCAATTTGTTTTCTTTAAGATGAGAGATAAAAAGCAAGACGTAAGAGAGGCCCATGGATCAGTTGGAACTGTCAGGTTGGGTCTACAAAGTAGACTCCAAGAGTCATTCTCCACTTGTGAGCCACTGAGTGCCTGGAAGCCCAAGACGACACCACCCAGGGTAGGTGCGATGCACACAACCCTGCTGCCCCGCCCCCTAATTAATCAGGTGAGAGCTAAGGGCCTTGACATTTCATCTCTTGAGTCCTTCATTTTTCTTCTAAATTTTGCCCCTAATTTCTCCACGGTTCTATGGTGTTTAACTGGAGACTTTCCAATGGTGACAGAGGCTTGGGTTGTTTTCTGTCTTTGAGGCTCACAATGCCTTAAAAAAAATGTGTTTTTTTTAATTACATTTATTTATTTATTTATTTATTTATTTAAAAAAATTTTTTTAATGTTTATTTATTTTTGAGACAGAGAGAGACAGAGCATGAACAGGGGAGGGCAGAGAGAGAGGGAGACACAGAATCTGAAACAGGCTCCAGGCTTTGAGCTGTCAGCACAGAGCCCGACGCAGGACTCGAACTCACAGACAGTGAGATCATGACCTGAGCTGAAGTCAGACGCTTAACCGACCAAGCCACCCAGGCGCCCCTACATTTATTTATTTTTGAGAGACAGAGTGGGACAGAGCACAAGCGGGGGAGGGGCAGAGAGAGAAGGAGACAGAATCCGAAGCAGGCTCCAGGCTCTGAGCAAGCGGTCAGCACAGAGCCTGACGCGGGGCTCGAACCCATGAACCGTGAGATCATGACCTGAGCTGAAGTCAGTCACTTAACTGAGTGAGCCACCCAGGCGTCCCTGAAAAAGAAATGTTAAAGCAGGTGATTAAAATAGACTTAATTGTTAAGTAAATACTTGAAGTACCCATATTTAATAAAATATGTGTTTAACACAAAAATACAAGGCAATATAATTATACTAATTAGAAGGTAAAGAAAGGATTTATGAAAAAAACACTAAATTCATTATATATAACCATTATTATTGGGTTCTGTTAATGGGACACAAATTGAAAGTTACTTGATAGACATCTTTCAATCCTGGCTGTATATCTCTATACCTACTTCTGTACTCTCGCAGACTATTAGCTCAAATCTGGGGGCATCTGTGAATGGGGAATACGAGCCAATGGACACTCTTGGTCCTGTACTGACCCATGTAGTAGATGCAGGCAAGCCCAGCCCTGTCCCCCCAGGAGCGTCCATCTCCCCCGATTTCCGGTGGCCAACATCTGCATCCCCTTGCCTGAGGGCACCTCTGTGGGTAGGCACGCTGGCTTGCCACAGAGAAGGAGGCCACGGTACCAGAGAACTAACTTCTCCGGCCAGCAGTCCTCAGGCAGGAAATTGTGAGGTGTGTTTTCCACTGGCCCAGGAGTTGCCCAGTAGGGTCCACCCCTCCCACCCACAGGAGTGACCTGTGTGATGACACGCCCTCCCTCCCAGTCTCTCTTCTTTTCTCCCCTACCTGTGCTCCTTGGCTCTCCTCCCAATCTTCGTCTCAAGGCCGGCTTCTGGGGACACCCATGCTAGGAAAACCTTATTTCTTGCTTATGGTTTTTTGTCTATATGTTAAGGATTTACTATATAAAAAGACTTACCTCTCACACACTGGACTACTCAAAGAGAAGCTATCGGAGCTCAGCAAACTGTGGGGACAAAATAAAGCAAAATTACGATGTCAGATCAAGTCAAAGGCCATTAAAACATTGCCATTTTATATTTCATCGTATAGATCAAAGGGCTATATTTTGAAAAGTCCCAATTCGTTTTCATCCATGGTCTTAGGTTTACTGGACAACCCTTAAACAGCAGAGTAATATCTGTAGGGTATGTTGGAAGAAGTCAGATGGAGGGATTATTTCTGTTCAGGATACACGAAGAGACTTGAAGTGACAGTCAGAGCCCTCCAGGGTGTTGAGCAGCAACATCTGACATGAGTTCTGAGCAACAATTAGACCCGGGGACTTGGAAGCTTGAGCTAGGCTCCCAATGCTTTGTTTGCTGTGAAGGAGGGAAGTAGATGCCAGCATCAAGGTGTCATAAAGGACATGGGGGCTGTGACATGTGGGTTCAGTTTCATTCTTGTTTTGTGCTGGGGCTGAAAGGGCCGTGTTGCTGCGCGCCTGCCCAAGGAGACTGTAATTGTCAGCAGCATCGTATGTGAAGCCCTCACCGTGGATGGTTCCTCCTCCTTTGCTGTCCTTCCTCATGACTCTTCCCCACCCTCTCCCCAGCTCCTCGGACTGCTCCCTGTTTCCCTAGTGCATGCTTTGCTTTCCTGCCTCTGCACATCTGTTCATGCTTCCTTCTTCCTGAATACCTGCCCACTTCTATACTCCCCACTCCCCACTCAGTGCACACATATCCACAGGACCAGGGCTCCTTTCCTCAAGGCCAGCTTGAACGTCATGCCCGCTGCCAGCCCTCCCATGAATCCTTCTAGCTCCAAGCATTTCATTCCTCCTCTGACCTCCTATGGTTCATTTATTTCTCCGAATCCCATTATTCTTTATCTTATAATTAGGTGTGTAGATGCCTTGCTCCGCTACACGTGTGTCAGCTCAGGGAGCAGTCATCGGTGGCGAGTGCGTGAAGAAAGGAACGGAGGAATCTGAAAGTCACTGCATGGAATCGCAGTGGTTTTGGTTGTAGAATTTTTCATCTGCCTTTTTTTTAATATAATTTGTCAGATTGGTTTCCATACAACACCCAGTGCTCATCCCCACAAGTGCCCTCCTCAGTGCCCATTAAGCTTTTTCATCTGCCTTAATTTTGATTGTTTCTGGCGGGTAGGGATACGTGGAGGAGTAGACAAGAATTCCAAGTAGGGGAAAGGCATGAGTATACATGCGTGTGCGTGCGCGCACACACACACACACACACACACAGATGCACCCTAACTCTTATGTATGTGTGTGGGGGGAGGGATAGGAAGGAAGGAAAAAAGGAAGAAGGAAGGAAGGAAAGAAGGAAGAAAGGAATGAAGGAAGGAAAGAAGCAAGGAAGAAGAAAGGAAGGAAGGAAGGAAAGAAGGAAGGAAGGAAGGAAGAAAGGAAGGAAGGAATGAAGGATGGAAGGAAGGAAGGAAGGAAGGAAGGTTTCCTCTGGGGAGAGAAACTGAGTGATTGGGGTTAGGGAGAGAGACCTACTTTTCTCTGTCTACTGTCCTACAGTTTTTACTTTTGTACTAAGTATCTGTGTTATCTAGCTTTTAAAAAAAAAATTTTTTTAAGTTTATTTATTTTTGAGAGAGAGAGAGAAAGAGACCAAGCGTGAGTGGGGGAGGGTCAAAGAGAGAGGGAGACACAGAATCTGAAGCAGGTTCCAGGCTCTCTGAGCTGTCAGCACAGAGCTGGACGCAGGGCTTGAACTCATGAGCTGTGAGATCATGACCTGAGCTGAAGTCGGATGCTTAACTGAGCCACCCAGGCGCCCCTTTGTTGTTGTTTTTTTTTAATTAAAAGACATACGGGGGCGCCTGGGTGGCTCAGTCAGTCAAGTGCCGACTTCAGCTCAGGTGGCGACCTCACAGTTCCGTGGGTTCAAGCCCCGCATTGGGCTCTGTGCTGACAGCTCGCAGCCTGGAGCTTGCTTCAGATTCTGCGTCTCCTCTCTCTGCCCCTTTCCCAATCATGCTGTGTCTATCTTTCTCAAAAATAAAATAAACATTAAAAAAAAACACCTTTTTTAAAAATAAAAGACATATGAAAAGGAAATCCAGTAATCCTTTGTCCTCTTAAAAAGTCTTATTAACTCTGAAGTTCTGCTACCTGTGTAGGCTGTAGAATATACAACCGACCCTTAAACAACACAAATTTGAACTGTGAGGCTCCACTTATATGTGGATTTTTTACAGTACAATACCGTAAATGTATTTTCTCTTTCTCATGATTCTCTTAACATTTTATTTTCTCTAGCTTACTTTATCTTAAGAATACAGTATATAATCCATATAACATACAAAATATGTGTTAATTGACTGTTCATGCTATCTATCAGTAAGGCTTCTGTTCAGTAGTAGGCTAAGTTTGGGGGGGGAGTCAAAAGTTATACACAGGTTTTTGACTTCTTGGGGAGCAGGTGCCCCTGTCTTCCATGTTGCTTAAGGGTGAACTGTACTTGGGTTGAGAAACTCATGAGTTGTGTTGGTAGCAAGCCCGATCCTAGTTGTTGGGAAATACTTCCACATGGGTCATTTGTATATCTGCACATCTTCTGAGTAAAGGCACTGAAAGTCTTTGTTCCAAATTATCATTTGAAAGATGTTTGTATAAGAAATAGCCTTGAAGCTAGAGCTGGCGTCTCTGTGTGGAGCGGAGGGCAGGTTTGTTTTGTATCCAGGATTATAAAGATAATGTTTCCCTCAGAGGTAAAGGTCAAGTAGGCTTGTTAACAGATCCGGGTTAACAGACCAGGGTTCCTTAAACTCAGAGTTTCTGAGCTATGGTGCAAGCCCAGTGAGTGTGCAGAATTCACCTGAGCTGTCCCACATACCCCACCCCCACCCCCGCCTCTCTGGGGAACTGACACAAAGAGCTCACACTGCCTGCTGTGCAATGAATGATAAAGTCTTCCATATCTGACCCAGGAGTTTCTTGTCTTCTGTTGGCATCCGTGAAACCATGGCAGGTTAACTTATTGGCTCACAAGTATGGTAAGATGTCATGCCCTTTGTAGTTCTTGACAGTAATGATACAGATTTTGATAGCTGAAGATACCCATCTCAATCCAAATCTGATATTTAGGATGAGCAGTTCTCTTCAGGTGAGCAACTTCATAGAGAAATTCTATTACTTCAATGGCTTTATTCCGGCAATGTATTCAATACAGACAAGACACAGAAAAGACCCATTAGCCATTTAGCCTGTTCCCTGCTAAGACAGGAAATTGAAATAACTCTGGGAGCCAAATTATGTCCTTGGTTATTTGGCAGATGTCAAAAGGTCATTACTCTATATTACTGTTTCCAGTAAAAACATGGTGGAAATAAAACAACATTTTCCCCAGGATATTAAGAATATCTCTATGATATTTTGTCTACTCTAGCAAATAGGGGTTTGTATTCAGTAGTTAAATGGAGGATGGAAATAGTTTACATATTTCTAGGGGGATGAGATAGGTGTTTTCGTATATGGACATAAATTTCTGTGTTTCATTCCTAGATATCAAAGTGGAAAACATTAAAAAACAACAACAACGTGGAAAAAATTTAAAAATGGTTATTTTGTTTAAGTCACTCGTCTGTGGTATTTTTGTTACAGCAGCCCAAACTGGCGAAAACGCTCATGTTTGACAAAACCGGGAGACCCCTGAAATTCAAAACCACACAAAACAGACGGGAGTGCACCCAGGGCGGTGGCAGGAACTGGGGACACTGGGCGAAGCGGAGCAAGCACGCTTAGGGTGGGCCGCAGGTCTCAGAGAGGGCCGGGGGCGCTGCACGGTAGAGGGTTCAGGGTAGGGGGTGCCCAGAGCCCAGTCCCAGCCAGAGGAGCCGCATGCAGGGGTGAGGGTAGAAGCAAGGGGGCAGGGCTGCACGAGGACACACACAGACCCACCACGCAGGGGTAGGAAGCAGTCTGCCGGCGAACGGGGGAGGACCACACCACGAGCGGTTCTCCAGGGGCCTATTTTGGGGCTGAAGGAAAGTAAAGGCCAAGCCAGTTCACCCGCTCCATACTGAGCCGTGAGAAGAGCTTCCATCCAGGGACCTGGACCCTACCAACAATGCCTCCTGCAGGCGGCTCACAGGAGAGAAAGAGAGACAGGAGCCAAAACGTGAGCTGGTGGCACTTGGAAGAGAAGTGAAAGGGAAAAAAAGGCATCAAAGGATTGAAGGAAAACTGGAAGTAGTCCAAGGGAGAACAGACACCAAAGCGAACTCAGCAGGAGCCGCGGGGAGCAGGAAGGAAAACAGCAAAAGAGTTTGAAGGGATTAAAGAGACTAGGTTACAATTCTGAATAGGGAGATGAGAGTGGGCCTCACTGAGAAAAAGACATTGTGAATAGTCTTGGAGGAGTGAAGGGGTTGGCCATGTGCTAGGGAAGCGTGTTCCAGGCAGAGGGAACAGCAGGAGCAAAGCCCCGCCCAGGCAGGGACAATAGTGTTATTTGGCACATCTATATTCACAAGTGTGTTATCTCACTGGGAATTCTACACATAAGCCTTCCAAATTCCCCTTGTTTGTCTTTTTTGATGCTTTTTGCTCTGAATCCAACCATATTAAAATCATGACGTTGGCTTTATTTGTGTTTATATTTGCCTGGTGTGCCTTTGCCCATCCTTCCATTTTAAAACTTTAAAAATTATTTTAGGGTGTCTCTAACGTAGAGTATAGGGCCGAGTTTTAATTAATCCAATTTGGACAGTTTTGGTTTATTCGCAAGTGACTCAGGCACATTTACCATAATTGGCAGGCCAAATGTGTTCGTCTTAGTGCTGTCATATTATTTCACGTTCCCACTTCTCACCTTACCTGCTCTCAGAATGTGGCACAGCTCCTTCTTCATTCATGTTCTTCACCTGCTTCTGAGACACCCCCTTTCCTACTCTCCGAGCTTACCCCCCATCTCACTTACCAGTCCTTCCAAGTATCCTTTGCTGTTTTTTCCCTCGTTTCGAACTCTCACTGTTAGAGCTGAGGACCGGGGCTCAGTCCTTGGTCCTCTTCCTTAATGGCTCCTCACCTCTAGTGGACCCATTCAGGCCTGCATTTTCAGACATCATCTCTGTGCTGATAATCTGCAAATGCATCCCTCCAGCCATGCCCTCTCTCCTGACTGCTGGCCTGTATTCCAACTCAGCTTTCCAAAAAGCATCTGAAACTTAATGTGTCCAACACGGGGGTCCGGAGTCTCCTCCAGACCCATTCCTCCCACAGTCTTCCCTACCTCGGTTAATGACAGAGCTGTCACCTGACTTTTTGTTCTCTCATACTTCACATCCAACATGCCTGCCGTTCCTGAGAACTCTTCCTTTAGGATATTTCTAGAAACCGTCTGCTTCTCATCACTGTACTGCTCCCACTCTGGGGCAATCCTCTCTTGCCTCAATTACTACAATAGTCTGCTTCCAACCTTGTGTTCCTGCTGTGTGTCCTCAACACGGGAATCTATCTGAGTGATCCTGTTCAGATGCGAGTCACATAATGTCACTCGTCTGCTCAGGATTCCTCAGTGGTTCTCTATTTCCTTCAGAATAAAAGCTAAATAAGGAAACCTATTCATAAAATTCATTATTGCTAAGAAAAAAGGCACATGAACATCTCCACAGATGATGAAAAGGCATTTTTGGGTAAACTTTCAGCATTCTTCCCTGATACGTAAAAACACTTCCAATAAGATAAGAATTCATGGATTCTTTTTGTCTCAAACCCAAAGTGAACCTGCTATTTGCTGAGTAAACACCAGAAGCATTTCCTTAAAGTCAGAAACAAGAAAAGAAAGAAGGAAAATTGTAGTTATTTCCAGATTATGTGACTGTAAACTTGGGAATCTGTAAGAACTAAACTACTATAAACTCTAAAAGATTTTATTTGGGTCATAAAACTATTATACAAAAACTAACGTTCATATGATAGGCAACAGCAAACAAAGCTATACCGGAAGAAAAGTTCTCATTTACACACGTAATGAGAAAGGTAAATGTCTAGGAAGAAACTCCATAAGAAATGGGCAAGGTTTACGTGAAGATGTTCTAGGTCTAGTGGTTGGAAGCCTAGAGACAACACCGGGCTCTTTAGTTAGACGCGCTCACTTGAAGTCAGGTAGTGGAAATTAGGAAACCATCTTCCTAGGGCTCCTGGCCCTCCCACTGGAGAGGAAGGTGGTGGGTTTCTTTGTGCAAGTCCCAGTGTCTTCTTGAGCTTCCTGGGTGCCAAGAAGCAGTAACGGTTGTGGCAGCTTTTGGATCCAACTCTGACATCACAGAGTCCCATTTTAAGGTGTTCACTCTCCGCATTCAGGCAGTGGCTGTGGGTGGATCTGACCCCGGCACGCACGTGCAGCAAAACCTTGGTTTGCAAGCGTAATTTGTTCCGGAAACATGTTTAGAATCCAAAGCATTCCTGGATCAAAGCAAATCTCAAGGACCATTGGCTCAGTTGTGATCATGTGACGTTCGGCATCACGTCCTACTCCTATTACAAGACATTGCTCATTTATCAAGTTCAAATGCTTGTCTTGTGCAACACTCACAAGATACGTTATTTGCAATCCAAGGTTTTGCTGTATTTGGTATTAGAGATGGTCGCAGGCATCGGGCCCTCAAGATGGAACTCTGGGACCGGGTCTGACCCGGCTGGGTTTGAAGACAATGTCACTGGAGGAAAGTCGGATACTACAAATCTAGGGCACACAGTGGGAAGAGTTATATCACCTGTGGTCACCTGGAATGAGCAGTTTACTGAAGGTGAGGCTTTAAGCGGCTGCTGCATCGGACAGTTATGATGGGAATAAGGGATTCAAAAACTGTCAAGGTGGGCTGGCCTCTTCTCACTGTACTGGAGAGTTGTTTTTGTTGGGGTTTTTTTTGACGTTTATTTAGTTTTGAGACAGAGAGAGACAGAGCGTGAACGGGGGAGGGTCAGAGAGAGACGGAGACACAGAATCTGAAACAGGTTCCAGGCTCTGAGCTGTCGGCACAGAGCCTGACGCGGGGCTCGAACTCACGGACCGCGAGATCGTGACCTGAGCCGAAGTCGGACGCTTAACCGACTGAGCCACCCAGGCGCCCCTGTACTGGAGAGTTTTAAGAAAGAAAATGATATATTGCCAAAGTCCATAAATACAGAAGGAAATTTAGTATATGATAATGATATGATAATGATGACATTTAAATCAGTAAGGGAAAGATGTATGATTAAGTAAATCAAGTTGGGTAAATGTGTAGCTAACAAGATATATGGTAAAGCTGGATCCATTCTGCTTAACTCACACCCAAACAAATTTCCTTTTATTTATTTATTTTAACGTTTATTTACTTTTGAGAGACAGCCACAGAGCGTGAGCGGGGGGACGGGCAGAGGGGGAGGGAGACATAGAATCCGAAACAGGCTCCAGACTCTGAGCTGTCAGCACAGGGCCCAAAGTGGGGCTTGAACTCACCCACTGTGAGATCATGCCCTGAGCTGAAGTCGGACACTCAACTGACTGAACCACCCAGGTGCCCCCCTAAAAAATTTCCTTTTAAAGGAAAAATGTGAAATCATGAAATATTTAGAGGAAACCATGGAAGCATTTTCAAAATAATCTAAGAATGGTAAAGGTCTTTCTAAGTATGATACAACCTGGAAATACTAAGTAGTAAAAAAAAAAAAGCCTTGGTAAAATTCACGGATTAGAAATGGAAAAGATCTGCATTGCCAAACAAAACAAGACAAAACAAAAACACAAGCAAATAAAACAGCATAAAGAAAGTCAAAAGATATGGCAAGCTGAGAAAAAGTCTTGACATTCATATTTAAGAAAAGGACTCTTTTTACCATTATGTAAACCTTCTCTATCCAGTAGAAAATTGGACAAAATATGGGCACCCGGGTGGCTCAGTCGGTTAAGCATCTGGTTCTTGCTTTCGGCTCAGGTCATGATGGCACGGTCTGTGAGTTTGAGCCCCACATCAGGCTCTGTGCCGGCAGCGTGCTGTGTGCTTGGGATTCTGTGTCTCCATCTCTCTCTCAAAACAAACGTTTTTTTTTTTTTTAAAAGAAAATTTGGCAAAATATATGAACGATAATTCACGGGAAGTAAATACAAATGTCTTTTTCACACTCCTCATAAGAGAAAGGCAAATCGAAACCTGCTGTCATCTCTCAGATTGGTACGTTCCATCCCAGATCTGGCCAAAATGGAGTAAGTCCACTGCAGCCTGTGTCCCCCACGGACTACTACTAAAACCTCTGGATAAAATATGCAAAAGAGGCTTTGCAAGTTGGAGAAAGTGGTGAAAACTGTCTTTCCTTCTCCCTCCTCCGGCCTGAGGCCAGTCAGAGTCACAGTGCTGCACTGTGGTAGCACGGTGACATGGGGAAATGAGACCCTGAAAGAACACCTGTCCCCTGGACACAGGAAGTGGGAAAAGGGACCCCTGTTGTGCAAAGACCATGAGGGGAATCCCTGTTTTGTTTTCTCTCTCTTCCCTCAAAGCTGCCTTTAGAGCAGCCCCAATTGCACAGAAGTGCATGAGAGATAGAAAGCCTAGGAAATTCCAAGAGAACCTTAGCTTTCTGGCCAGCAGAACTGGAAAGGGGAGGTCCTGGGAGCCAGAAGATATGAAGGGAATCCCCAAAAGGAGAGGGCAGGGAATCCCTAATTCTGTGTAGTGGTTTGTTATGCAGCAATAGGTAACTAATACAGGGACCCATGTCATTAACTCACCCGGTCAGCCATTTGTGTTGTCCAACAACTGACTTGTCATACTTAACACAGGATGTTAATTTGTTAATTGTGGAGATGAAATGAGATTGTCCATGCGAAAGGCATTTTTTTATATTTCCGTTCAAATTTTGTCCCCCCTCCCCCGCCAATCCTTCTGGTCATAGAAATGCCAGAAGATGAAGTCATACGGAGGGAGGGCCATTCAAGTTCAGGGGTTGCGAAGATAGGAAGACTGCAATTTTAAAAAGCCTAATAAGTAATTCATGTCTAAACCTATTGACTCGCAAACAATTTGTCCCAACTGCAGAAGAGAGAGAACTTCTGGACGTATCCATGCAGGGCTTACTAAAAAAGACAGCCATGTGAGAACTGACCAGTAAGGTTGTGAACTCCCGTGACAGAGCATTGGGGTTCTAGAAAGAATAACAAACAGCCCCTATCAAGTGACAAGCTTCTGTTCCCATTCCCTAGTCTCCCTCCTCCCTGTCCTGAACCTGGAAGACCCAGAAAAGGGGCAGAGGTGTGGAGGAGCAGATCTCACTTCTCTGGCTTGGCAGGACTTGGAGGCATTCCTCTGGGCTGACCTGGGTGTATGGAGGGAACCCTTATAAAGGGTTCATTCGTTGCTTTCTTTTGTTCCACTGAGGGTTATTGCTTGCCTGTTGTGGATCGAAGGCCGTTCCAGACACCGGGAATATATCAGCGGACAAAATTGACAAGAATCTCTGTCCTTGTGAAGCTTACATTTGGGAGAGACTGACAGTAAACATAATAATATAAAATGTTAGGTGATGCGTGCTGTGAAAAAAAGATATAGGAGAGCAGGTAGGGTAGATGGTGGGACGTGGAGGAGAGCAAGTATTACACAGGATGATCAGAAAGGGCCTCAGTGAGAAGGTGGGATTCTATTCCCTGGAGGGAGGAGAGGAAGTAAACAGTCTTCTTAATTAAGGAATGCAGAGGGAACAGCCAGGACGAAAACCCTGGGGTGGGAGCTGGGTGAGTGAGATCTAGGAAGAGCAGGGGGCCAACGTGGCTAGGGCAGAGAAAAGGGGAAAAGGAAGAAGTCTGAGAGATGAAAGGTGGCGGGGGACTTGTTCTGATATTTGAAAGTGACAAGAAAATTGGGGTCTGGACTGCAAGAGACCGGCCAGAGGAAAATGCGAAGAGGCCTACAGGTTTCCCTGGCTCTCAGAAAGCAGAGCATTTTTGTAAATTGAAAGGCGAAGAATAATCCTCGCACAACCTTGCTTTCCGAACGTTCCCGTTAACGAAAGACCTCCATTAGTACCTGTTTTCGCTAAAGGAAAGAAATCTGAAGAGGATTACCGCTTTTACTAAAAAAGCTATTGCTGTAGTAATGGAGGTCTTTCGTAAGAGCAGGGATACCGGTATTTTTTTCTCCGCGTCTCTACTAGGCTCCACCCCCCCTAGGTGCGAAGGCCCAGCGAGGCCCCACCCCTCATCGGAAAAGCAGCCCATAAGACACGCCTCTCCCACCGTGGTCCCGCCTCCTCTCGGAGCGACAGCCCGTAGGACACGCCCCCGCTCGCCGTGGCCCCGCCCCTCCCGGTGGGACCGCCCAACGAGGCCCCGCCCCCCGGCCGCGGACAGCCCATAAGGCGCGCCTCTCCCACCGTGGTCCCGCCCCTCCTCGGGAGTGACAGCCCACAGGGCACGCCTCTTCCGTGCCCGGCCGCGTTCCCACTCCCGGCCAAAAGCCAGCCAGGCCGTTCCTACCTTTTCTCCGGAGCCGTTCCTGCCCCCGCCTTGGAGGGACTCCCCACTAGGCCCCGCCCCGCTCGGGCGACGCAGTGCCGGGCGCCGCCTGTCCCGACGTGGTCCGGCCCAGCCGGCGCACCCTGGAGCCTGGGCCCCGCCAGGCCCGCCACACCCAGCGCCCGGCGCGCCCTCCCTGCAGGCCTCGGCCCGCCCCCCGCCTCGAGCGTCCGCGGCTCTGCCTCCCCGTGGCGCCGGCCGTCGGGCCCGCCTCCGAAGACGTGGAGCGCCGCTGCGGCCGGTGAGTGGGGGAGGGGCCCGCAGCCCCTCTCGCCGTCGGCGGCGCGGAGCCGGGGTCCGTGTGGGACTGAGCCCCGGCTGCCTGGCGGCGGCGGCGGCGCGCCTCCAGGGGCGCCTCCCACAGCCCTTCCTTCCCGGGGTACCTCCCCGGGGCGCCTCCCCGGGGCGCCTCCCCGGGGCAGTGTCGGGAATGGGGAAGTGGGACCGGGATGGGCGCCGATGGGGGTTGGGGAGGGAGGACTGAAAGTATGGGGGGGTGGCAGGCGCAGGTGGGGGCTGGGGAGAGCCTATAGGAGTCTGGGATGGAGGGCTGAGTATTGGAAGAAACGTGGTGAAGCCGAAAGCTGGGACTTTGGTCAGGATGGGGACTTGGGGTCTTCCGAGCTCAGGGGAGTGAGGTCGTGGGTGGGGTTGGGAAAGGCGGCCAAGCCTATCGAAGGACGTTTTTTGGAAGGACCAGCTCAGCGGCGCAAGATTCACGTTTCTCGGGCCGCCTGGGGAGCAGGGACGCTTGGGATATGTCCGAACTAGTGTGGCTGCAGCGAACTTGCAGGGTCATGCTCCCTTTCACATCGGGGTGATTGGGTTTCTGGGCTCTCCCCTGGCACACGTAGTACTTTTTAAGCAATAAATGCAAGTCAGGGGCAGTGCCTGGGACACCTGAGAAATGTGGATGGAATCGAGTTCTCCTCCTATAGGCTGCTTCTGTTTTCCTGGTGCCTGCCCAGCGCCGGACTCGGTGCGCGCCGTCTGCTGCAGAAGGCTGTTCCAGCAGCCAGGACAGTGTACAGAGGTTGCGGGCTTCAAAAGTACAGCGGAGGTTTATTCGGACTGCAAAACAGTTGTGGCCCATGCCCTTAAATCCTGCGGAGTTTAATTTCCAAAACTCGAGTCCCGTGGCGTCTTTCAAAAGTCACATCTTTACTGTCTGCCTGCTTTCGATTTGAAGTCTCCCGCTAACTTACAGAACCAGATATTTTCTAGGGGCCCATTCTGTGAGGACACCTAGTTTTAAATTCACCGTGGGAAGTAGATCATGTGTGTTCTGACCAGCTTTTGCTGAAAGAATTGCGGAATTACCGGTGAAGGATGAAATTTAAAAGATCTAAAGTAATGCAAGGGAATAGAAAGGGCCTAGTAAATTGGTGTGTGTGCTTAAAAAAAAAGCCAGTGAAACTTTTTTTCATTGTAGAACCTTAGAAGATAGAGAAAAGAATATAAGGATGAAAATGAAAATCCCGTGTAATTTAACCAACCCTCTTAACATTTTGGTGCAATACGCCTTCATTCTTTTTGTATTTTATTGTGTATTAAGTGTACATGTTACATAATTGGGGTCATATTGTTATATTACTTTGTTGTCTGCTTTTACCCCCGCTTGGCATTTCCCCCGATCGTTAAAAATTCTCCGTAAATGTCTTTCTATATGGTTGTGTGATCATCGTATGGATTCATGCTTTTATCACATATCAGAGCTTTAGTTTTGAGTCAAGTGCTATGCTTGCAGGTGAGATGCAGTGTTGCTCCAGGGTTTCAGACGTGATTCCAGAGCAGACAGGAAGTGTGAATGAGAGGAGGTCAGTCCTGGCAAGGCCCCGTTGGGTGCTTCTGTGCAGAGGTGGCCTTCTTGGTGCAGCATCTCTTTAGGCCTAGGCCTGGGCTGCCGTGGCCAGGCTGCCTTCCAGTATGTCTGTCTCGCCTCTCCTGCATCTTCCGGTGCGATCCTGATGCCATCAGGTTCCCAGGTGTGTTTCTCACATGGGCCTCACCAGCTTCCTTACCTCATCAGTGTCGCCGAGAAACTCTAGTGCGGGTGGGTGTGTACGGTGTGCTGACTTAGCACTCCCAGATTTGCACACCTTATGTAACTCGGGGAGGCAGCTGCCCTGGGTCTCGAGGAAGGAGTGTCTCCCAGTTGCTCTCCTCATTAGCAGCCTGTTGCAGATTTCAGAAGACGGCTCTGTTTTCTTACCCTCAGGGCCTCCAGAAGGGTCCTGTCCTTCCATCTAGCCCCGGCCATTAAAATTGCACCTTTTCTCCTCGGGAAATCCCTCTCATTTTCCAGCTCAATCAGTGTGGCCCTTCGTCTTTCTCTCCATGATCTGTTCCTGTGCTGCTTCGTGACTGAGTAATTTTGGTTTATGTTTCTCCTCGGGTCTGAAATACGGTGATTTCTGAAGATACCTGTGCATTTCCTTCTAACTAGCCTTTGGATTTATAATTCCATTGGCTCCCCCCGCCCCCAAGCTCAGGAAGAGAATACAGAGTCTCCTATTCTTCTCTTGATCCTTGATAAAAGATGCATGTACTCCCGGCCCCCTGGCTGAACTCACAGTGTGTTTATCTTCATATGCGCATTTCAGCCACTACGGTCAGGATTCACCTCTTCCTGTAGGCAGGTGATTGCAGTAGCCAATGTAAAAGCGCCTGAATCCAGTTCGTTTTTAGGCCTCTCTTTGGCGCTGTGTGCAGTACAACACACGGTAAGAACAGAATTTGGGACGGCTGTCCTGTGCCCCAGAGTGTCTCTGGAACCTGTATGCTGTGCCTTTTAGTCATTCCTGGCTGCTGTCCTGGTTGACAGCTTGGGTGAAAGGGGGAAATTGGTTGTGGTTGCAGAAATCGCTGTACCGTCCAGTGCCCAAGAAGACTACATATGTTGGATCATTGTTTTTTAGATTGGCCCCCACTGGGACCACGAGCCTCTTTTCTGTACCCACACTTCACACCCTCATGTGCCCCCCTCTGGTATTTTGGTCGCGTGTATTTATTAGTCATGTGCATGGTGATGATGGCAGACCAAGCTCCCATGAAGACCCTCTGGTCAAAGCAGATTGCAGAACTCAGCTTAGGCCAAGGCTGCCCTGAGGCTCCTTGTTTTTACTGCCTTAGACTTGCTCTTCATGCCATTGGGCCCGCCGGTGGGGAGAAGCGGTTTAGCACAGGCCTGGATTCCGCTGGCCAGTGAATTACAACCCCGAGTGCTCCATACCTGCACCCTGCTGCGTGCAGAGCACAGGGGCAGGGATCCCCCAAGGAGAGAGCATCCCAGAGGTGTTCCTGTATAGAGACAGAAATTCCCTGAGCAATGGGTGCCCCTCGGTGGGTTACAGGGACAGGAAGAAGACCGCACAGAAGGTGTGGCGCGGCGGGAGAGGGGCGTCTTAGGTCACCAGGGTGGTAAGTACGTTGTGGCGCGGTGGCTGGCCTGAGCGCAGAACAGCTGAAAGCAAGCGTGAACAGAGCAGAGTGGTCCTTCAAGGACTGTCACCAACAGTGTTGAGCCTCGAGGGCATTTTAGGTGCGGGAGCCTCAGAGGGATCAAGGCTTCCCGATCGCCACCAACAAGCCTTCACGGACAGTCTTTTCCCACCTGGCATGGTTCAGAGCAGAGTCCAACCAACACTGGCCCTGGAGTTAGTCTGTGAGACTTTCAGGGAGCTAGGCTTGCAGCTGCCCAGCGTGGCCGGGCCGGCGTTTGTTCTAATGCCAAGACTGTAAAACTGACTTTGTTGACTAAGTTCACAAAAAGGAAAAAAAAAAGGAAAAGGTCTTTTTCATACTGCCTGGTATCATCCAGAGAGCACTGGATTTCAGTCTGTATCTGCCATGCTGGTTGTGTGATTTCGGACCTTGTGAATATGATACAGTGAGGTCACGGGACTAAGTGACCCCTAAGGCTCCTTCTGCTCTAAAAATCCTATCGTTGCCCAGCTCCACTGGCGCTTTTGGCCGCCTCCTTCTGGATAGGAGGGGATGTGCCTATGTGCGGAGCCGTTTCATTTTATATACTGTTGGACGGAAGGCTTTTCGTTGTTATCGAGCCTTTATTCAAAACAATCTTTACAGTTAGGAAACTTCTTTTTTACAAAGTTGGTATCTTTTTAATCTGGGACTAAAGCAAATTATCTCGTATTATACAGTTTTAAAAAGTATCGTTTGGCCTTTCCTAAAGGGTACATTTTACCCTTACTTTTAAAATGTCTGACCTCTATACTGTGTTACAAGTGTAAAAGCCATTTTTTTCTAATTATAAGAAAAAAACCCTTGCCTATTAAAATTCAAATCAAAAAGAGAAACGTAAAGAAGAAAATAACAATCATCTGAAATCCTACTACCTAGACGTGACAGTTGGGAGAGATATATCTGCCTAATCATCGATGGGATATTTATTCAAACGCACACAGTATAGAGTGAATCGTGAGTGTAGCCACACGTGGTTAAGGGTGTGAACTCTGGCCTCAGGGTGCCTGAGGTTAGGCTCTTCTGCTCGCTGCCATGTGACATTGGACAAACTCCTTAACCTCTTTGACTTCAGTTTTCTCATCTGCTGAATGAAAGTGTTAAGAGTTTCTTTTTCATGGGGTTGGTGTGAGAATTCAAGGAGTAGCCCATGTAAAGACCTGAAAGTTAGCTAGTGTTGAGATGGCGGTGTAGGAGGGCGCTGGGCTCACCGCGTCCTGCTGATCGCTTAGATTCCACCCACATCTGCCTAAATAACCCAGAAAACCGCCAGGAGACTAGCAGAACGGACTCTCCAAAGCCAAGCGTAGACAAGAGGCCCACGGAAGAGGGTAGGAAGGCCGGAGAGGTGTACGTGCTCCATGGACTGGCGGGAGGGAGCCGGGTCGGTGGAGGGGCAGCCCGCCTGGCGAGGCGGAGCCCCCGAGCCTGGCTTGCAAAAGCGGAGGGGCCGGACTGCGTGAGTTCTGACAGCCAGTGGGACTTAACATCTGGAATGTTAAAAGTGAACAGCTCTGCTCGGAGAGTGAGAGGGCTAGAGGACAACGGGAGGGAGAGTTGTTGAGCCCCGGAAGACAGAGCTCAGCTCATGGGGAACAAAGGCTCTGGCCAGCGCCATCTCCCTCTCCCATCCCCCAGCCGGAACCCCAAAGGGAACCAGTTCACTGAACTTGCTTGCACCTTGCAAACACCCAGGGCTGTGCTTCTGTGGATCCATCCCTCCGACGGGTCTGCCTCCCTCCCGGTCGCTGCAGGGCCCCTCCTGCAGAGGACCACCGACGGCAAAGCGATCTGAGCCTGCCCCTCCCGCCCCTGTGCACCTTGCGGATCCACCCCGGCTAACACACCAGATCCCATCGAAGCAGCACCACAATCCTGGCAGTGTGCAAGTAGCCGACAGGGGCACCGCACTCGACAGTGAGTCCTGCCCCTGGGAGAGGAGAAGATAAGGTACACACCAGTCTGACTGTGGCCCCAGCGGTGGGCTGGGGGCAGACATCGGGTCTGGCGGTGGCCGCCCACTGAAACAAGTTACTCCGGACAGTACAGGGGAAGTGCCCTGCAGTTCCGAGCCACCCCAGGGACTATCCAAAATGACGAAATGGAAGAATTCTCCTGAAAAGAAACTCCAGGAAGTAGCGACAGTAACGAATTGATCAAAAACGATTTAAGCAATATAACGGAACAAGAATTTAGAAAAATAGTCATAAAATTAATCGCTGGGCTTGAAAAAAGCATAGAGGACAGCAGAGAATCTATTACTACAGAGATCAAGGGACTAAGAAATAGTCATGAGGAGCTAAAAAATGCTACAAATTAGGTGCAAAATAAAATGGAGGCGACCACAGCTCGGATTGCAGAGGCAGAGAATAGGTGAATTAGAAGATAAAATTATGGAAAAAGAGGAAGCTGAGAAAAAGAGAGAAAAAAATCCAGGAGTATGAGGGGAGAATTAGAGAACTAAGTGATGCAATGAAACGGAACAATATCTGTATAATAGGAATTCCAGAGGAGGAAGAGAGAGAGAGAAAGGGGCTGAAGGTATACTTGAACAAATCATACCTGAGAACTTCCCTGATCTGGAGAAGGAAAAAGGCATTGAAATCCAAGAGGCACAGAGAACTCCCTTCAGACGTAACTTGAAACGATCTTCTGCACGACACATCATAGTGAAACTGGCAAAATACAAGGATAAAGAGAAAATTTTGAAAGCAGCTAGGGATAAACACACTCTAACATATAAAGGGAGACCGATAAGACTAGTGGCAGATCTATCTACTGAAACTTGGCAGGCCAGAAAGGAATGGCAGGAAATCTTCAATGTGACGAACAGAAAAAAATATGCAGCCGAGAATCCTTTATCCAGGAAGTCTGTCATTCAGAATAGAAGGAGAGAGAAAGGTCTTCTTCCCAAACAAAAACTGAAGGAATTCATCACCACTAAACCAGCCCTACAAGAGATCCTAAGGGGGATTCTGTGAGTGAAATGTTGCAAGGACCACAAAGTACCAGAGACATCACTACAAGCATGAAACCCACAGACATCACAATAACTCTAAACCCATATCTTTCCATAATAACAATGGATGTAAATGGACTAAATGCTTCAACCAAAAGACATAGGGTATCAGAATGGATAAAAAAACAAGACCCATCTATTTGCTGTCTACAAGAGACTCTTTTAGACCTGAGGACACCTTCAGATTGAAAGTGAGGGGATGGAGAACTATCTATCATACTACTGGAAGTCAAAAGAAAGCTGGAGTAGCCATACTTGTATCAGACAAACTAGACTTTAAATTAAAGGCTGTAACAAGAGAGGAAGAAGGGCATTATATAGTAATTACAGGGCCCATCCATCAGGAAGAGCTAACAAGGTAACAGAAGAGAAACAAGGGCCCTGAATGATACATTGGATCAGATGGACTTGACAGATATATTTAGAACTCTGCATCCCTAAGCAACAGAATATACTTTCTTCTCGAGTGCACATGGAACATTCTCCAAGATAGATCACATACTGGGTCACAAAACAGCCCTTCATGAGTGTAAGAGAATTGAGATCATACCGTGCACACTTTCAGACCACAATGCTATGAAGCTTGAAATCAACCACAGGAAAAAGTCTGGAAAACCTCCAAAAGCATGGAGGTTAAAGAACACCCTACTAAAGAATGAATGGGTCAACCAGGCAATTAGAGAAGAAATTAAAAAATATATGGAAACAAATGAAAATCAAAATACAACAACCCAAACGTTTTGGGATGCAACAAAGGCAGTCCTGAGAGGAAAATACATTGCAATCCAGGCCTATCTCAAGAAACAAGAAAAATCCCAAATACAAAATCTAACACCACACCTAAACGAATTAGAAGCAGAACAGCAAAGACAGCCTAAACCCAGCAGAAGAAGAGAAATAATAAAGATCAGAGCAGAAATAAACAATATAGAATCTAAAAAAACAGTAGAGTAGACCAATGAAACCAAGAGTTGGTTTTTTGAAAAAATAAACAAAATTGATAAACCTCTAGCCAGGCTTCTCAAAAAGAAAAGGGAAATGACCCAAATAGATAAAATCATGAATGAAAATGGAATTATTGGGGCGCCTGGGTGGCGCAGTCGGTTAAGCGTCCGACTTCAGGTCACGATCTCGCGGTCCGTGAGTTCGAGCCCCGCGTCAGGCTCTGGGCTGATGGCTCAGAGCCTGGAGCCTGTTTCCAGTTCTGTGTCTCCCTCTCTCTCTGCCCCTCCCCCGTTCATGCTCTGTCTCTCTCTGTCCCAAAAATAAATAAACATTGAAAAAAAAAATTAAAAAAAAAAAAAAAAAAAAAGAAAATGGAATTATTACAACCAGTCCCTCAGAAACACAAGCAATTATCAGGGCATGCTATGAAAAATCATGCCAACAAACTGGACAACCTGGAAGAAATGGACAAATTCCTAAGCACCCACACACTTCCAAAACCCAAAGTTACCTAGTGTTGTTGTCATTTTGATATTAGGATGGGTTGTACATATCCATAAATGGGGTCTTGTTTTGCGCTTTTTTTAAATCTTACAATGCGCAATGAAATGTTCTCCATGTTAATATAGTTGCATCTGCACCCTAGTGTTGATTGTTCTGTTGTATGACTGTGACACGTAAATACTTTATGAGTTTCGCCAGTGTCCTCTTGTTGGGCTTTCAGGTTGTATACGTTGTGTCTTTTTTATTTCTTTGCCATAACTAAACCCAAAGTAAATGAGAAAGAGAGAGGAAAAAAAGGAAGTTGTAATGACGTCCATTGTATATATATTCTATTTTATTGTCTCCTTGGCATGAATTCCTAGAAATGGCGTTGTTGTGTTGAATGGTAAGCGTATTTAATATTATTTTTCATACTGCCACTCTGCTTTCTGGAAAGATGGCATCAAAGTACAACATCTGTCAGCTGTGTGTGAAAATGCCCGATTTTCTACACCTGTGCCAGAACTGGGTTCCGTCCACCTTTCAACTTCAGCAAACCTGAAAAGGAAAAGGCATCTTATACTTACTTTACATTTCTTTTATTGGTATGTTTGAACATCTCAAAGTGTGTGTTGGCTGCTTCTATTTCTTCTTTTGTGACTTGTGATTTCAGGTTTTGTATTTTTTTGTTGATTTGTAGGAACTCTTTGGATGTCAGAGATGGTGACACTTTTGTCTGTAGGATCTTGGAAATCTTGTGGAGGTTGTGTCAAGTCATGAAGGGCATATAGTATCTCAAATGAGAATAAATCAGTGAGCAAATATTTTTTATGTATTTCTTGCTGGTGCTCATACACGTGTTTAGAACTGAAACCTGTATTTAGTGTCTCAGAAAGAGTGTTGTATGGTCTGGAAGTTGTGAATACGGTGGGCCTTTTATACCGACATTAGGCGATGTGCAAATGCCAGGAAACTGACACCTTTGACGTGTGTCCACACACACCCTGCTGAACTGTGGGTTGTGCCCTGAGCCTAACCATTCCTTTTCAGCTTGGCTCTTTACTTCCTCTTTCCCATGTTCCAGGTCAGAAACCTCACAGTTATCTGTGGACCTTTTCCGAGTTGAAGGCTACCGGTTCTCAGCCTCCCTTCCCAGAAGGTTAATCCCGCCTCCTCAGGCTTCCCTGCCCCAGACGGTTTCTGCTATTGTTTCAGGCCTCCTGTTAGAATGATCTGATGCTTCCGCTGTAAGACTATGAGCTCCCTAGAAGCAAGATGGGGACCTTACTTACTTTGTACCTTCAGACTCTTATCACAGCATGACTGAAAATAAGCATGTCATAAATGTTCATTGTATTTGGTCTTTCCATTTAAAAGATGACAATGCGTAAGCCTCTGTAGTGTACTGGTACATTAACCATTTTCCTCAACTTTTTGTTCTGAAAAATTTCAGAAGTTCAGGAGAGTTGAAAGAATATTCATATTCTGCCCCCTAAATCTACCTATGGAGATTCATCTCACTCTGACACGTAGCTGATTCTCTGCTCAGAAACCAACAGTGACTCCATTCTGGGCATTGGAGCAGATGTGAACTGTAGCATTCCTTATCCTTAAATGGTCACAGCTGACAAAATGTTGCCCTCTCTGCTCTGGTCCTGCTCTGTCTGCTCTGTGTATTCTTAATGTCATTGATTTTACACATTATTTCCCTCTGTAGAACATGCTTCTTTTTCTTGATGGAAACTTTTGCACATTAAGTGTTCTGAGTTCCTATAGCTCTAATGGCTAATTTTTATCATTCTTTCATTCTGTAGAGTTCCTGACCACATGACTAGCTGTTAGGAGGTGAGTGCTGAGGCCCGTTTTGATCTTGTTACCTTCATAGAGCCTGGCACGCCCACTTTGGATTTGGCTGTTATTTTATAATAGCATTCCTGAAGCATTTGTGCCATGATGTGAATCCAGCATTGATTTATAATACCTGTGTTGCCCCAAAACTTATGCTGTGTTGGAGTAAGAGAAAAACTTACCAGTCTAAGCCAGATAACCTAGGCCTGTTTGATCTGCTTGTTGCAAGATCATAATTCACCCTGAAGAATGGAAGGCTGTTCTGTGGTGTTGGTCGTTCCTTTTGTGATTATTCCCAAGAATTGATTTGCACTTGTACTTTGGAGTCATTAAAACCCACGTCAAGTACAGAGTTAGAATAAGTAAGTCTAAAGTCTGGAAATTGTCTCTGCTGTGAATCACTGGGTTAGAGAGATTCACACGAGAAACATTTTAGAGGGAGGCCATTAGGCCTCAGTGACTGATGCCATTTGTGGATATCCAAGTTGACCAGAGTACTTTTCAAGCGTGGAAATGGAGATAAAGATGATATTCCTGAGAAAGAGAAACTAGGAAGGGAAGCTGATACCAGGGACTTCAACTCCATACCTAAGCATGAACTCGGACCAGGTCAATTCCCTGCTCTTACTGAACTGATGACTCCCATCGCTTATTTGACAAAGCCCCATTCCTTTGTAGTCACGGTCCCTGGTTAGATACCTGCTCATTCCCATCCTGCACCCCCCACCCCTACACACACAAGTGCTGTAGCCACACCTAATCACTTGTGTGTCTCTGATTCTGTTGGCTATTTTTCCTCTCTATTTTGTACAGGAATACTGTTTCTTCTACGTAGAATGCCATCCAAGTCTCGCCAGCAAATTCCTGTTCGTTCCTCTAAACCCTGTTCGGGTGTCAGATCTTTTGCAAATACTTTCTGACTCTTCCTGTGTGACAGTGTATTTTACACTTTTTGTCCTTCCCTTATCTAATGTCCTCCCTGCCGTGTTCTGAGCTGCCTACGGAAAGGATGATGTCCCCCCTGACTTTGTATGGGCCTGGCTCACACATGTGCTTTCAACTATTGGTTGAGCCTGTCTCATGTCCATCTGGATCATGAGAAATTTTCCTTTTTCCTGGGACCCAGAATTAGGTGTAATTAGGAGAAAATACAAATACATATTTTTTTATATGTTTCCATATATTTCACTTTTCCGTTATAACCCATGTGCTTTTTATTTTATTTTAATTTCAGCACATTTGTAAAAGATGAAAGTGACCTTATCAGCTTTGGATACTTGTGAGAGTTCCTTCACACCTTTGGTGGTCCTAGAACTTGCTCAGGATGTCAAAGAAGAAACCAAAGAATGGCTGAAAAACAGAATTATCTCTAAAAAGGAAGATGGAGGCAAGTAAAACAAATATTACTCAGACTTAGCCATGATCAGTGACTAAAAATGTATTTTCAAATGTTTTACAGTTTTTTCCCTGATATATTTCTAAAATTAATATCCATTTCTTTGCTCTTTATTATTTATCTGGACTTGAAAGGGAATCTAAGTCAGCATTAGACTGTAAGCAGCACGAGTGTGATTTTGTTCACAGCTATAAATGCCGTGCCTAGTACACTGCCTGGTGCACAGTAGGTCAATATTTATCAGATGAGTGGACAGGTATCTATTTGTGTGTCAGATATGGTGCTAAGAGAGAGATTATTATGGTCCCTGCCTGAAAGAGCATTACTGTGACTGTTACTGTCGGTGTAAGGAGACTGAATGTGGATTTCTGGAAACTGAAGTAACAGAACAACAACAACAAAAACAAAAAGAGAGAGCTGTTACAAAGCAGTGCACGATAGTTCAGAGTGAATTGTTTGTAAACTAGCTGGAAGAGGAAAGGGAAGAAAGAGGAGACCCTTGGTGATGCTTTTCAGGATGGAAAGGGGTGACTTTATAGGAGAAGCCAAAGTTTAGCCCTCTCCCAAAGGGCAAAAGGGGGTCTACATCTGGGGGAAAGAGTGGAGGACATTTTACATGAGGAACCGCTTCATAAAACTGTACAAAACAATACCTAAAACTTCACCAAGTCTCCAAGCACTGAATACAACTTAGACTTTTTTTTTTAAGATTTTGACTGTAAACTGAAGTGCTTTCTTAAAAATAAAACCTTGAATCAAAGTGGGATTTTTGATTTTTTGGAAACAACCAACCCAAAAGAAAACTTGAAAACGAGAGTACCTGCTTACTAAAATCAGAGGTGTTTCACTGGATTGGAGTTCGTTCGTTCATTCGTTCTTTCTTTAAATGTTTATTTAAAAAAAATTTTTTTTTAAACGTTTATTTATTTTTGAGACAGAGAGAGACAGAGCATGAACAGGGGAGGAGCAGAGAGAGAGGGAGACACAGAATCTGAAACAGGTTCCAGGCTCTGAGCGGTCAGCACAGAGCCCGACGCGGGGCTCGAACCCACGGACTGTGAGATCATGACCTGAGCCGAAGTCGGACGCTTAACCGACCGAGCCACCCAGGCGCCCCTAAATGTTTATTTATTTTTGAGAGAGAGAGAGAGAGAGACAGAGTGTGAGAGGGGAAAGGGTAGATAGAGAGGGAGACAAATCTGAAGTGGGTCCAGGCTTTGAGCTGTCAGCACAGAGCCTGAAGTGGACTCGAACCCATGAACCGTGAGATCATGACCTGAGCTGAAGTTGGACGCTTAACTGACTGAGCCCCCCAGGCGCCCCTGGGTCCCTTCTTTAAAATTCCTGTGATGGAAGAGCTTTTGTCGTGCCTAAGAGTGAGGGACTTTCGTGTATTCCCAGTCTTCTCTGTTCCTTGTGTGGAACAGACACACAAAGACACACAGGAATGGGGAAGCAGCGGGCATCTTTCTACTGTTGGGAAAGCAAAATAGAACATTCCAAAAAAGCATTCTCATCTTTCAGGTAAGGGTAGTAGGTTCAACAGTCATGTTTACTTTTACTCTCTTCTAAACTCCTATTGAAATGACAATAAAAGGATCTTTTAAAAAAGATGGTAAGTCCATGTTGACAAAGAAGAAAGGAAAGAATATAACAGCAGCACCATTTTGGAAGCCAGAAAACAGGTGGATGAGTGGTGAATAACTTCTCAGATTTGACAAAGCCAAAGCTGAAGCTGGCAGGGGTACAAGTTGAGGTACAGTTTGGTTTATACTGCAGACTGAAGACTTCTAAAGACTTAGGTATTAGTGACTGTAGAGACCTGTGGAGGCAGAAATAAGTGCTACCAAGAAAAAGGAAAAAGAATCGGCCAAGATCCATTTGAGAAATAGTTAGCTCCCCTGATCCCTTCTGTATTCTACCATCGGAGCAGAAGACTGTGAATTATTCTCTGCAGAGGGTCAGATGCTTGGATTTTGTAATGGGGGATTTATGCACAGTTGAAAACAGAGATTCTGTACTGAAAATAGGATAATAACTGAGTATTATTACCCCTGTCCTCCACCCCACGAATCTCATACCTAATTTAGTATCCAAAATACTAGCTAGAATCAATCATCTAGGAAGCAGATTGAATAATCTTTCCTGGGGACTCTGACCAGAGTCAGAGTCAAAGACAAAATAACCAAAGGCAAAATAAGCCAAGGTGCAGAAATCAGAGAGTTGCCCATGGAAAATGACCTGGCCAGATGACTGTGCATGAAAGGCCATCTTTAATGAACTCCATCTAAACCTTCAGAAGTTCACCGTACCCTGTTGGAACACCTTTCTTAAACATGCGCATACGATAAAAGATCAAACATCTGAGGAAAATCCCTAACATGAAGGAGAAAGCTAAACTAAAACAAACAGACAAAAACAGCAAACTCTGCAGAAGAAGAAAACCAAGAGGAAATTAAAAACTCAACTCTCAGTTATGAGAAGGTAGAACATTCTATAAATCAAGAGTTGGATGCTGTGAAATATTCATTTAGGAAAAAAGCTCTTAGAAAGTGGAAATATGAAAGCAAAGTTTAAAAACTCAGTCAAAGGATTAGAAGGTAATTTTGATAAAACCTACCAGAAGGTAGAGCAAAAAGTTACAGAATTGGAAAATTTGACAGAGAAAAAATAAGGAAGTTAGAGGACTCGTCCAAGAGGTACACATCTGAATAAAAGGAGTTCTAGAAAGGGAATGGAAGAAAAGGAGAAGAAATCATCTGAGGAAAACTCAAGGTTGATGCCATGCTTTTTCAGCTGGAAAGGGCCCACCTCGTGCCCAGCACTGTAAATGAAGAGGCCTGTCATTGGGAAGTTCTGGAACCCTGGGAATGGAGAAGATACTACAAACTTCAAGAGAAAAAGAAAAAAGGTCACGTATATAATAATAACACGTATATAAGGATCAGACTTCGTAGCAGAAACATGGGAAGCTAGAAGGCATTTTCTGAAGGAACTTGACTTATGTGTAGTTATCTATTTGGGAGATATATTTGAATTGTTAATACATTTTCCTTATATCAAACTAGAAACAATACTTAGAATGTTTTCGTTCTTGAAACTTTTCTGAGATTGTGCTTATCTTTTGTTTTTGAAGGTGCCCAGCTGCTGTTTAGACCATTGTTAAATAAATATGAGAAAGAAACACTAGAAAATCAGAACTTATATCTTGTCGGTGCCTCCAAGATTACATTGTTACTGGGTGCGGAAGCAATGGGGCTGGTAAAAGAGTGTAATGATAACACTATGAGAGCCTTCACATATGGAACCCGATATAACTTCAAAGATTTTGATGGTGAGTCCCAGGATTGTTCCTGTCAGAATCATTTTATCCCACAAATCAGTTTTTGATCAGTAGATCAGGGGTCAACAAACATTTTCAGTAAAAGGCCAAAGAGTAAATATTTTAGGCCGTGTGGGCCATACGTCCTCTCGCAGTTACTCGACACTATCCTTGTAAAGCAAAAGCAGCCCTCGACTGTAAGAAATGAACAGGTGCAGCTGTGTTCCACTAAAATTTGCTCATAAAATATGGCCCATGGACCTTCCTTTGTGATCCCTGGAATAGATGAACATAAATTAGGGTGACAAATGTAACTTATTACTATTATTCTGTTCTAATTCTTAGAATGGTGTATGTTCACTAGCTTGATAGAGAAAAATGTTATAATGAGAAATGCAGTAGTTCAGTATTCTAGAATTGCCATTTCCTGGTAGAGTACCTCGTTCTGTTCTGGCCTCATAGCCCGTTCCAGAAGAGAGTGGTTTCTGGAAAGAACTGAGAAAGCCAAGGTGGCTGTGAGGTCAGAGTGGGAGTTTGCCTTCAGAATAAACTGGTCCCTTCCAGCGCTTTGGAGTTAGAAGATGTGATTAGGCTTCTTCAGAGTCACTCTGGATTTTTATATCTTTATGCTTTATTAGCATAAATGATAATGGTAAAAAATCACCTCATTTAAGAGGATTCGCTTGTCAAAAAACAGCGCTGTTTTCTTATCAGACTGTCTTCCCCCAATTTTATGGGAGGAATATTCAACTCCAGAAGGGAGCAACCTGGGCTGAAGAGTTTGAAGGAGGAGAATTTGTCATTTAGGCAAACTTCAGTTCCATCCCTAGTTAGGATAGTGTTCGAATTCTGCTCATTGGCCTTAAATGAGATCAAGCAGGTGTCTGCCATTTGGATATTTGCACCCTGTTATATAAAAACTAGGACCGTAGTCCCTCGCTCCCCTTAGCTGTGGGCGATTCATTCCGAGACTCTCAGTGGATACCTGAGATAGCAGACAGTACTGGGCCCTGTGTGGGCTGTGTTTTTTTCCTGTATGTGCATACCTGTGGTAAAGCTTAATTTATGAACCAGACACAGTAAGAGATCAACAACAACAATACTAAAATAGAACAATGGTAATAATCTGCTGTAAGAAAAATGGCGCAAATATGGTCTCTCTCAAAGTACCTTATATTACTGTATGCACTGGTCTTCTTGTGATGATGTGAGATGATTCAGCTCCTGCCTGCTGAGACGACGTGAGGTGAATGAACTATGCATTGCAATGTGGTATCAGGCTACCATTGACCTTCTGACAATAGGGCAGAAGGAGGGCCATCACCTCTGGACCATGACTGATGCAGGCAACGAACTGCAAAAAGCAAAACCCTGGATAAGGGGGAGCCATCGTACAGTGATTGAAGGATTGTATTGTGTGAAGGCAAAACGGTAATTTACTCTTATAAAAAGGCGCTTTATGTTCTATTTAATTTAGGAGTTTTATACTTTGCTTGTGTTATTTATTTATTGTTTATGTCCTCATTTCTATAACCCCAGGTTATTTGAATCTTATTAATTTTATTTTGGCTGTCATGAGAAAATAACTGGAAATTTTTTGTCCTCATTTAGATGACAATGATGACTTCCTCACGATGGCAGAATGTCAATTCATTATCAAACATGAACTCGAAAATCTTAGAGCCAGAGATGAAAAGATGATCCCTGGTTACCCCCAGGCAAAGCTGTATCCAGGAAAGTCGTTATGTAAGTCACGCTATCAGCCACTTCACGGACACGTGTTCTGATGCAGTTGTTTTTGCTTAGTGGATGAATAACAAGTTAAAGAAGCTTTGTTGTTTTCTTACTGAAAAACATAGAACTTTATAATAACATATTCTCATGAACATGCCTTTTGCCATTAGAGCTTTGTTATATTGTACCTTTAGATCAATATATTTGTTCTGTGTGGTTTGCTACTTATTTACCAAGACCTCGCAGCATTTGGTTTGCTTAAAATTGGGTGTGAACACATACACGTATTACTCAATACAGATTAGCAAAGTTTACATTATGCCCAGATGAGGAGTGAAAATGGGAGCCATTGTCTTTTCCTGGAGCCCTCTTTCCATCTCCTCCCCTTTCAGTGGGTGAGCACATGGGAACAAGGCTTAGGAAGGGTCACCGAGTGACATGATACCTGAATGCAGATCAGCAGCTTGCAATTTTGTGATTTTCTGTCATCCCATTTGAAAGAGAATACTAGTTTGCAGATAAAGTGCTCACTACAGTGTGTAATTCCAAGTCTGCCTCCTCCCCCCACCCCCCAGGGTGGCAAGGCCTCAGAGCATTTTTGCTGCCCAAATATACTTTAAGCATGTAAGCTACTGTGTTCTCTAGTCAGTTTAATACTACCTTCCAGGCTTCACCCAGCGGGACAGATGCCTGGGAAGCAGTCCACGTTCAAATTTTCCCTGTTGTCATCAAATATATATTAGGGTTGGTTTGTTCAAACCAAGGTCCAGTCATAGATCACCCATTTTGTATGGTGGTTGTGTCTCTTAACTCTCTTTCTCTTATTGTGATAAAGTGCACATAACATAAAATTTAAAGATTGAAGATAAAAAATTTAAAGATTTTCACTGGTATTAAATATATTTAGAATATTGTACATTGTCCTCACCATGCCTCTCCATAGCTCCTTCCATCTTGTAAAACTGAAACTCTGTATCCATTACACAATCACTCTGCCTTCTCCCCTGGCCCCCTGCCCAAGCAGCCACCTTTCTACTTTCTGTCTTTATGGTTGTGACTACTCAAATGAGTGGAATCATACAGTATTTCTCTCTCTATGACTGGTTTATTTCACTTAGCATTGTCTGCTAGGTTCATCTATGTTGTAGCATATGTTGGAATTTCCTTCTTTTTAAAGACTGAATAGTATTCCAGTGTGTGTGTGTGTGTGTGTGTGTGTGTGTGTGTGTGTGTGTATACACGTGTATGCCACGTTTTGCTTGTTTACTCATCCGTCAGTGGACCCTTGGGTTGTCTCCACCTTTTTTCTATTTAGAATAATCCTTTTATGAACATGGGTGTGCAAATATCCCTTCAGGGTCCTGCTTTCAATTATTTTGGGTATATACCCAGAAGTGGAATTTCTGGGTCACATGGTATTGCTATTTTTAATTTTTTGAAGGACCTCTATACTGTTTTCTATAGCAGTTGTGCCCTTTTACATTCCCATCAACAGTACCTAAGGGTTCCAGTCTCTCCACATCCTTCCTCTCCAGCATCTGTAGTCTCCTGATTTGCTCATTTTAGCCACTCTGACCGGCGTGAGGTGGTATCTCAGTGTGGTTTTCATTTGTATTTCCCTGATGAGGAGTGACGTTGAGCATCTTTTCATGTGCCTATTGGCCATCTGGGTGTCTTCTTTAGAGAAGTGTCTATTCATGTCTTCTGCCCATTTCTTCACTGGATAATATGTTTTTTGGGTGTCGAGTTTGATAAATTCTGTATGGATTTTGGATACTAAGCCTTTATCCGATATGCCATTTGCAAATGTCTTCTCCCATTCCATCTGTTGCCTTTTGGTTTTGTTGAATGTTTCCTTTGCTGTACAGAAGCTTTTTATCTTGAGGAGGTCCCAATAGTTCATTTTTGCTTTTTGCTTCCTTTGCCTCTGTAGACACGTCAAGTAAGAAATTGCTGTGGCCGAGGTCAGAGAGGTTTTTTCCTGCTTTCTCCTCTAGGGTTTTGATGGTTTCCTGTCTCACATTCAGGTCCTTTATCCATTTTGAGTTTATTTTTGTGAAAAGGGTAAGAAGGTGGTCTAGTTTCATTCTTCTGCGTGTTGCTGTCCAGTTCTCCCAGCACCATTTGTTAAAGAGACTGTGTTTTTTCCATTGGATGTTCTTTCCTGCTTTGTCAAAGATTAGTTGGCCATACGTTTGTGGGTCTAGTTCTGGGGTTTCTATTCTGTTCCATTGGTCTATGTGTCTGTTTTTGTGCCAATACCATGCTGTCTTGATGATTACAACTTTGTAGTAGAGGCTAAAGTCTGGGATTGTGATGCCTCCTGCTTTGGTCTTCTTCTTCAAAATTACTTTGGCTATTCGGGGTCTTTTGTGGTTCCATAACAAATTTTAGGATTGCTTGTTCTAGCTTTGAGAAGAATGCTGGTGCAATTTTGATTGGGATTGCATTGAATGTGTAGATAGTTTTGGGTAGTATTGACATTTTAACCATATTTATTCTTCCAATCCATGAGCACGGAATGTTTTTCCTTTTCTTTGTATCTTCTTCAATTTCCTTCATAAGCTTTCTATAGTTTTCAGCATACAGATCTTTTACATCTTTGGTTAGGTTTATTCCTAGGTATTTTATGGTTCTTGGTGCAGTTGTGAATGGGATCAGTTTCTTTGTCTTTCTGTTGCTTCATTATTAGTGTATAAGAATGCAACTGATTTCTGTACATTGATTTTGTATCCTGCAACTTTGCTGAATTCCTGTATCAGTTCTAGCAGACTTTTGGTGGAGTCTATCGGGTTTTCCATATATAATATCATGTCATCTGCAAAAAGTGAAAGCCTGACTTCATCTTTGCTAATTTTGATGCCTTTGATTTCCTTTTGTTGTCTGATTGCTGATGCTAGAACTTCCAATGCTATGTTAAACAACAGCGGTGAGAGTGGACATCTTTGTCGTGTTCCTGATCTCAGGGGGAAAGCTCTCAGTTTTTCCCCATTGAGAATGATATTAGCTGTGGGCTTTTCATAAATGGCTTTTATGATGTTTAAGTATGTTCCTTCTATCCCAACTTTCTCAAGGGTTTTTTATTAAGAAAGGATGCTGAATTTTGTCAAATGTTTTTTCTGCATCGATTGACAGGATCATATGGTTATCTTTTCTTTTATTAATGTGATGTATCACGTTGATTGATTTGCAAATATTGAACCAGCCCTGCAGCCCAGGAATGAATCCCACTTGATTGTGGTAAATAATTCTTTTTATATGCTGTTGAATTCCATTTGCTAGTATCTTGTTGAGAATTTTTGCATCCATATTCATCAGGGATATTGGCCTGTAGTTCTCCTTTTTTTTTTTTTTTTTTTTTTTTTTTGCTGGGTCTCTGTCTGGTTTCGGAATCAAAGTAATGCTGGTTTCATAGAATGAGTCTGGAAGTTTTCCTTCTCTTTCTATTTTTCGGAACAGCTTGAGAAACATAGGTATTATCTCTGCTTTAAATGTCTGGTAGAATTCCCCAGGGAAGCCATCTGGTCCTGGACTCTTATTTGTTGGGAGATTTTTGATAACTGATTCAATTTCTTCACTGGTTATGGGTCTGTTCAAGTTTTCTATTTCTTCTGTTTGAGTTTTGGAAGTGTGTGGGTGCTTAGGAATTTGTCCATTTCTTCTAGGTTGTCCAGTTTGTTGGCATATAATTTTTCTTAGTATTCTCTGATAACTGCTTGTATTTCTGAGGGACTGGTTGTAATAATTCCATTTTCATTCATGATTTTATCTATTTGGGTCATCGCCCTTTTGTTTTTGAGAAGCCTGGCTAGAGGTTTATCAATTTTGTTTATTTTTTCAAAAAACCAACTCTTGGTTTCATTGGTCTGCTCTACTGTTTTTTTAGATTTTATATTGTTTATTTCTGCTCTGATCTTTATTATTTCTCTTCTTCTGCTGGGTTTAGGCTGTCTTTGCTGTTCTGCTTCTAATTCGTTTAGGTGTGGTGTTAGATTTTGTATTTGGGATTTTTCTTGTTTCTTGAGATAGGCCTGGATTGCAATGTATTTTCCTCTCAGGACTGCCTTTGCTGCATCCCAAAGCGTTTGGGTTGTTGTATTTTGATTTTCATTTGTTTCCATATATTTTTTAATTTCTTCTCTAATTGCCTGGTTGACCCATTCATTCTTTAGTAGGGTGTTCTTTAACCTCCATGCTTTTGGAGGTTTTCCAGACTTTTTCCTGTGGTTGATTTCAAGCTTCAGAGCATTGTGGTCTGAAAGTATGCACGGTATGATCTCAATTCTCTTACACTCATGAAGGGCTGTTTTGTGACCCAGTATGTGATCTATCTTGGAGAATGTTCCATGTGCACTCGAGAAGAAAGTATATTCTGTTGCTTAGGGATGCAGAGTTCTAAATATATCTGTCAAGTCCATCTGATCCAATGTATCATTCAGGGCCCTTGTTTCTCTTCTGTTACCTTGTTAGCTCTTCCTGATGGATGGGCCCTGTAATTACTATATAATGCCCTTCTTCCTCTCTTGTTACAGCCTTTAATTTAAAGTCTAGTTTGTCTGATATAAGCATGACTACTCCAGCTTTCTTTTGACTTCCGGTAGCATGATAGATAGTTCTCCATCCCCTCACTTTCAATCTGAAGGTGTCCTCAGGTCTAAAAGAGTCTCTTGTAGACAGCAAATAGATGGGTCTTATTTTTTATCCATTCTGATACCCTATGTCTTTTGGTTGGTGCATTTGGTCCATTTACATCCATTGTTATTATGGAAAGATACGAGTTTAGAGTCATTGTGATGTCTGTGGGTTTCATGCTTGTAGTGATGTCTCTGGTACTTTGTGGTCCTTGCAGCATTTCACTTGCAGAATCCCCCTTAGGATCTCTTGTAGGGCTGGTTTAGTGGTGATGAATTCCTTCAGTTTTTGTTTGGGAAAACCTTTATCTCTCTTTTTCTATACTGAATGACAGACTTGCTGGGTAAAGGATTCTTGGCTGCATATTTTTTCTGTTCATCACATTGAAGATTTCCTGTCATTCCTTTCTGGCCAAGTTTCAGTAGATGGGTTTGCTACTACCCTTATGTATCTACCTTTGAATGATAAGGCCTGTTTATCCCTAGCTGCTTTCATAATTCTCTCTTTATCCTCGTATTTTGCCTATTTCACTATATGTTGTGCAGAAGATCGATTCAAGTTACATCTGAAGGGAGTTCTGTGCCTCTTGGATTTCAGTGCCTGTTTCCTTCCCCAGATCAGGGAAGTTCTTAGCTATGAATTGTTCAAGTACACCTTCAGCCCCTTTCTCTGTCGTCGTCGTCTTCTTGTTGTTGTTCTTGTTCTTCTTCTTCTCCTCCTCCTCCTCCTCCTCCTCCTCTTCCTCTTTCTTCTTTTTCTCCTTCTCCTCCTTCTCCTCCTCCTTCTTCTTCTGGAATTCCTATGATGTGGATATTGCTCTGTTTGTGTCACTTAGTTCTCTAATTCTCCCCTCGTACTCCTGGATTTTTCTATCCTTTTTCTCAGCTTCCTCTTTTTCCATAATTTTATCTTTTAACTCACCTATTCTCTCCTCTGCCTCTTCAATCTGCACTGTGGCCACCTCCTTTTTATTTTGCACCTCATTTATAGCATTTTTAAATTCATCCTATTTTTTTAGACCCATGATGTCTGTAGCAGTAGATTCTCTGCTGTCCTCTATGCCTTTTTCAAGCCCAGCAATTAATTTTATCATTATTATTCTAAATTCTTGTTCCGTTACATTGCTTGAATCGGTTTTGATCAATTCGCTAGCTGTCGCTAATTCCTGGAATTTCTTTTGAGGAGAATTCTTCCATTTCGTCATTTCGGCTGATTTTCTGTCCCTTGTGCATTTTGAAAGCTTGTTGTGTGCTTTGTGCTGGCGAGCTATATTAAAGGAGGGTCATACCCTGTCCAGGGCCTGGCCCCTCTGGAGGTGTTTTTCCGGAGATTGTTACTTGCTCTGTGTTGTTGTGACTTTGGTTATTTTATTACCCTATTTGTAGTGATATTTTGGACTGTCCACCAGGTGTGCTTCGATTTGTTCCTTGGAGTAGCTCTGGAAAGGAAAACAGACAAACAGGAGAGAGAAACACGCAAACAAACAAATAACACAAATACACAAAAACAAAAAAGTAAAGACTAAAGAAGAGGGTGGAGACGGTGCTGATGGAAGAGCACACCCAAAGAGAGAAAAAATACACCTTGATTATGCAGAGAGACTAAAAGGCTTAATCCAGAGAGAGAGAAAGGAAAATAAAGAAGGGGGCGGGGAAAACCTAGCGAAGATTAAGTTACCCAGACAGAGAAACTATGTGGCTTAATTATTCCAAGAGAGAGAAAGGAGCGTAAAGAAGGAGGTGTAGACTGTGTATCGAGACAATGGATTAAACATGCCTGTTCAGAGAGACCAGTGAGCAGAGTAACCAGCCTAAGGGACGGAAGAGATAAGGAGGAGAAAGGGGGGGAGGGGGAGGAGGAGGATATGTCTCTATATGCAGAATTGACCTAGAGTTAATCCAGACAATGCTGCAGACCTTGTTGGGAATAGCTGTCTGCAGAGTCTAGAGCCCCTCCGGTGGATACGCAGGTACCCAGTGCAAAGGGGCGTGGTTTGACGTAATCTGGAACCACCCCCACTACTGCGTGGGTGGGGGGGCCCTGAGGCCCCGCCTTGGTGGGGTTGAGGGGCGAATGGTGATCCCCCAGTCTCTTCTCCATCCAGCCGGACCCGGAGGACTCCGTTTGAGTCGTCCTCACTGTGCCCCGAGCGCAGACGGGGCGGTCCTTCTCTCTCCGCCGACTCCCCTGGCCCTGCGCTTGGCTAGGATTCAGATCCTGCTCCCTGCGCTCTGGCGCTGGGGAAGCGCCGCTCAGGGTGGCGATGTGTGGTCCCGGTGGCTTTGTCTGTGCCGCTGCACTTCAGGGAGGACAGCCTTCTCCTACTGCAGACTAAGCCACTGCCCTTGCCTTGAGCCCCGGGGTGGTGGGTGCAGGCAGGTTCCGCACTGGCACGCAGCCCTCCAGGGAGGGAACCACCTCCTCCAACTGCGGACCGAGCCCCTAACCTGCCACCGCACCCAGGCCTGGCTCCCCTCTTCCCTAGGTGCGCGGGGGAGCTGGCCCCAGTCTGGAGATAGCCCCGCAGTTAGGGTTCGATCCCTCTCAGTCTCAGCCGCAGGGTCCGGGGTCTTTCTCCTGTCCAGATCCGGTTGGACACTTCCCCAGCCGCCCTTTCTCTTCTTTTTGTCTCTCTGCAGAAGGGGGTCCCTCCCCTCCGTGCCCGAAGGCCTTTTTTTAAATCTCCCCCAGTTGGCAGTCGCCCACCTATCTTTTTTCCAGCTTTCCCATTTTCTTCCCAGTAGATTCAGCCATTTCTGCCCGGGCTCTGGCGTTCAGTCCTTTGGCTTCTACACTTCTTTGTTTGAGAGACACGGGAAGTATGGATTCCCCCGACTTCTCCGCCATGTTGGCCCCTGAGCATCATTTTTAAAAATATTTATTTTATTTTGAGAGAGAGAAAGAGAGGAAGAGAGAGAATTCCAAGCAGGCCCTGCCCATGAGCAAGGCATGATCTCACTAACTTTGAGATCATGATCTGAGCTGAAATCAAGAGTTGGATGCTTAACTGACTAAGCCACCCAAGCACTCTGAGCATATTTTCATGTTCCTGTTGGCCATTTGGATGTCTTCTTTGGAAAAATGTGTATTCATGTCTTCTGCCCACTTCTTAACTGAAATTTTTGGGGGTTTTTTGGGGGGGGGGTTGAGTTTGATAAGTTCTTATAGATTTTGGATACTAACCCTTTATCCAGTATGTTGTTTGGAAATATTTTCTCCCATTCCATAGGTTGTCTTTTAGTTTTGTTAATTGTTTGCTTTGCGGTACAGAAGCTTTTTATTTTGATGAGGTCCCAGTAGTTCATTTTTGCTTTTGTTTCCCTTGCCTCCAGTGACGTGTCTAGTAAGAAGTTGCTACAGCCAGTGTCCAAGAAGTTGTTGCCTGCTTTCTCCTCGAGGATTTTGATGGCTTCCAGTCTCACATTCAGGGCTTTCATCCATTTTGAGTTTATTTTTGTGTATGGTCCAGGTTCATTCTTCTGCATGTCGCTGTCCAGTTTTCCCAGCACCACTTGCTGAAGAGACAGTCTTTTTTCCATCTGATATTCTTTCCTGCTTTGTCGAAGGTTAGTTGGCCCTATGTTTGTGGACCCATTTCTAGGTTCTCTATTCTGTTCCACTGATCTGAGTGTCTGTTTTTGTGCCAGTAACATACTGTGTTGATGATTACAGCTTTGTAATATATAATACAGCTTGAAGTCTGGAATTATGATACCTCCCATTTTCCTTTTATTTTTCAGGATTTCTTTGTTAGAGATATTTTGTGGTTCCATACAAATTTTAGGATTGTTTGTTCTAGTTCTGTAAAAAATGCTGGTGTTATTTTTATAGGGATTGTAGATTGAGTGTGTAGATTGCTCTCAGTAGTAAAGACATTTTAACGATGTTTGTTCTTCCAACCCATGAGCATGTGATGTTTTTTTATTTCTTTGTGTCCTGTTCAGTTTCTTTCATATGTGTTCTATAGTTTTCAGAGTACAGATCTTTTACCTCTTTGATTAGGTTTATTCCTAGGCATCTTGTGGTTTTGGTACAGATGTAAATTGGATCGAATCCTTGATTTCTCTTTCTGCCGCTTCATTGTTGATGTAGAGAAATGCAGCAAATTTCTGTACATTGATTTTGTATCCTGCAACTTTGCTGAATTCATGTATAAGTTCTAGCAATTTTTTGGTGGTGGAGTCTTTCAGGGTTTCTTTTTTTTTTAATGTTTATTTATTTATTTAAAGAGAGAAAATGTATGAAAGTGGGGTGAGGGGCAGAGAGAGAATCCCAAATAGGCTCCATGCTGTTTTCACAGAGCCCAGTGTGGGGCTCAAACTCATGAACCATGAGATCATGACCTGAGCCCACAGCAAGAGTTAGCTCGTTAACCCGGTAAGCCACCTAAGTTCCCCTTTCAGGTTTTCTACATAGAGTATCATAGCATCTGTGAATGGTGGATGTTTGACTTCTTCCTTGCCTGTTTTGATGCTTTTTATTTCTTTTTATTGTCTGATTGCTGAGGCTAGGGCCTCTAGTACTAAGTTTAATAACAGTGGTAAGAGTGTACATCCCTGTCTTGTTCCTGACCTCAGAGGAAAAGCTCTCAATTTTTCCCCATTGAGGATATTAGCTGTGGGTCTTTCTTATATGGCCGTTATAATTTTGAGGTATATTCATTCTATCCCTAGTTTGTTGAGGGTTTTTATCAAGAATGGATGCTGTACTTTGTCAAATGCTTTTTCTGCATCTATTGAGAGGATCATATGGTCCTTATCCTTTCTTTTATAAACGTGGTGTATCACATTGATTTGTGAATATTGAATCACCCTTGCACCCTAAGAATAAATCCAACTTGATCGTGGAGTATGATTCTTTTAATGTACTGTTGGATTTGATTTGCTCCTATTTTGTTGAGAATTTTTGCCTCCAGGTTCATTCAGGATATTGGCCTATAATTTGCTGGGTCTTTGTCAGATTTTGGAATCAAGGTGATGCTGGCCTCATAGAATGAATTTGGAAGCTTTCCTTCCGTTTCTATTTTTTGGAACAGCTTGATAAGAATAGGTATTAACTCTTCTTTAAATGTCTGGTAGAATTCCCCTGGGAAGCCATCTGGCTCTGGATTTTCATCTGTGGGGAGATTTTTGATGACTGATTTAATTTCTTTGCTGGTTATGGGTCTGTTCAGATTTTCTGTTTCTTCCTGTTTCAGTTTTGGTAGTTTGTGTGTTTCTAGGAATTTGTCAATTTCTTCCAGATTGCCCAGTTTGTTGGCGTATAAGTTTTAATAATACTCTCTTATAATTGTTTGTATTTTTCTGGTGCTGGTTGTGATCTCTCCTCTTTCATTTGTGATTTTATTTGTTTTGGCCCTTTCTCTTTTATCTTTGATAAGTTTGGCTGGGGGTTTATCCGTTTTATTGATACTTTCCAAGAACTAGCTCTTAGTTTTGTTGCTCTGGTCTCTTGGGTTTTTTTTGTTTGTTTGGTTTCCATATTGTTTATTCCTGCTCTAATCTTTATTATTTCCCTTCTTCTGCTGGCTTTACCCTTTAATTGTTGTTCCTTTTCTACCTCCTTTAGGTGTGCTTTAGGTTTTTTATGTGAGATGTGTCTTGAAGTAGACCTGTATTGCAATATACTTCCCTCTTAGGACCGCCTTTGCTGCATCCTAAAGGTTTTGGACGGTTGTGTTTTCACTTTCATTTGCTTCCATGCATTTTTTAATTTCTTCTTTAATTTCCTGGTTAACCCGTTCATTCTTTAGTAGGATTTTCTTTAATCTCCATGTATTTGCGCTCTCTCCAAATTTCTTCTTACCTTTGAATTCAAGTTGCATAACGTTGGGGTCTTAAGTTATACATGATACTATGATCTCAGTCTTTTTTATACTTGTTGAGGGCTGATTTGTGACCCAGTATCTGACCTATTCTGGTGAGTGTTCCATGTACACTTGAAGAGAACATGTAGTTCACTGCTTTAGGATGAAATGTTCTGAATATATCTATGAAGTCCGTCTGGTCAGTGTGTCATTCAAAGCCATTGTTTCCTTGTTGATTTCCTCCTTAGATGACCTTTCCATCGCTGTAAGTGGGATGTTAAAGTCCCCTGTTATTTTTGTATTGTTATCAATGAGTTTGTTTATGTTTGTTATTGATTGATTTATATATTTGGGTGTTTCCACGTTGGTGGCATAAATATTTATAATTATTAGATATTCTTGTTGGGTAGACCCCTTTGTTATGATACAGTGTCCTTCTCTGTCACTTGTTACAGTCTTTGGTTTAAAATCTAGTTTGTCAGATATAAGTGTGGCTGCTCCATCTTTCTTTTGACATCCGTTAGGATTATAAATCGTTCTCCATCCTCTCACCTTGAGTCTGCAGGTATCTTTAGATCTAAAATGAGTTTCTTGTAGGCAATATATTGAGGGGTCTTGTTTTTTTTTTTTTAATCCATTCTAATACTCTCTTTCTTTTGATGAGAGCATGTAGTCCATTTATATTCAGGGTGATTTTATATATATATAATATATATAATTATATATTCAGGGTGAATATATAATATTACACATATGTATAATATATAATATAATTTATATATGTATACACACACACACACACATATAAATTTAGTGTCATTGTATTACCTATAAAGTTGGTGTTTCTGGAGTTTTTCTCCTTCCTTCCTAGTCTTTGTTGCTTTTGGTCTTTCTTTCCCACTCAAAAAGTCCCCTTTAGTATTTCTTGCAGGGCTAGATTAGTGGTCATGGTCTCCTTTAGTTTCTGTTTGTCTGGGAACCTTTATATCTTTTTCTATTCTGAATGGCAGCCTTGCTGGATAAAGTATTCTTGGCTGCATATTTTTCCCATCTAGCACATTGAATATGTCATGCCACTCCCTTCTGGCCTGCTAGGTTTCTATGGAGATACCTACTGCTATGCTGATTTGTCTTTCCTTGTAAGTTACGGATTGCTTTTCCCTTTCCACTTTCATGATTCTTTCCTTATCTCTGTATTGTGTAAATTTTACTACAACACGTCTTGGGGTTGGCCTACTTTTATGATTTTGATGGGAGTTCTCTGTGCCTCCTGGATTTGGATGTCTGTTTCCTTCCCCAGATTAGGGAAGTTTTCAGCTGTAATTTCTCAAATAAACCTTTTGCCCCCTTTCCCCTCTCTTTTTCTTCTGGGATTCCTATGACATGAATATTATTATACTTTAAGGAGTTGCTGAGTTCCTTAAGTCTATATTTATGATCCAATATTTTTTCCCCTCTTCTTTTCAGCCTCATTATTTTCCATAATTTTATCTTCTATATCGTTGATTCCTTCCTTTGCTTCTTCCATCTTTGTTGTCATTACATTTAGGCTATTTTGCATCTTGGTTCTAGCATTTTTATTTTCGCCTGACTAGTTTTAGGTCTTTTACCTCTGTGGTAAAGGACTCCCTGGTGTCTTCTGTGCTTTTCTCAAGTCCAGCTGGTATCCTTACGGTGGTGGTTTTAAATTCTGATTCAGGTTTATTACTTATATCTGATTTGATTAGATCCCTGGCTGTGACCTCTTCTAATTCTTTCTTTTGGGACAAATTCCCCCATCTGGGCATTTTGTCTAGGTCTCTGTTTTCTGTGTTTTTTTTTTTTTTTTTTTTTAATTTTTTTTTTTTAACGTTTATTTATTTTTGGGACAGAGAGAGACAGAGCATGAACGGGGGAGGGGCAGAGAGAGAGGGAGACACAGAATCGGAAACAGGCTCCAGGCTCCGAGCCATCAGCCCAGAGCCTGATGCGGGGCTCGAACTCACGGACCGCGAGATCGTGACCTGGCTGAAGTCGGACGCCTAACCGACTGCGCCACCCAGGCGCCCCTGTTTTCTGTGTTTTAGGAAAGCCTGTTATGTTTCCTGCTCCGGAGAGTAATGGCTGGATATCAAAGAAGACATATACTGCCCAGGGTTTGGCACTTCAGGAGGTGTTTCTGGTGTATGCTGTGTGTACTCTACTGTTGTTCTTTGGCTGTTCTTTACCTCAGGTCAGTTCTCTGCAGCGGGGAGTGTTTGGACCTTGTCCACTGTGTGGTGAGTTTTAATTAGGTGTGTTTTGGTCTACTTCTCAAAAGAAGCTAGATGCCATTTCCCTGAGAGCTGAAGTTTTGCAGCACTTCATGGTCAGTAGATTTGGTGCATGCAGGTGATTTGTGGTGGTCTTGTAGTGGAGGGGCCTGTTGCCGCTCTGAGTCTCAGGCACTCTCGCCCTAGTTCAGAAGCACCTTCAGAGCTCAGGGGGTGGGGCCTGGTGTGAGTGACTCAAGCCTCCAACGTGAGGACTGTGATTTTCGCTGAAGTCTGACTGTGCTGACGGGCAGGGATAAAAATGGCATCAGCCGGCTTTATTGTCCCTGGAGAGGGGAATTCGCACTTACTGCTGTTTAGGAAGCCCTCACAGGGGAGCACACAATCTCCTCTCGTTTGTCCCAGGCTTTCCTCAGATCCCTGCCTTCAGCTGGTCTGTTTCCGAGCCATCTGCCCACCCGGCGATGCAGTGCTCCTATCTCAGGCGTGCTGACTGGGTTTCACAATTTCAGATTTTAGGGATTCTACCTGTGCTGATCTTCTAGGGGAGGGTCTTGCCATGCTTTGGATGGTGCTGGTTTGTCACAGAAGGGCAGTTGCTCAACTGTCCAGGGGCTTAAAGTTTATGCTAAAGCCAGCAAAGAGCCTGCATCCGCGTTAGCTGCCCTCAGCAGGTGCCTCTGCCCCTATGCTAATGGAAGCTCCCGGCTCTTTTGTCCCCGGAGAGGCAATGCTATCTCTCCCAAATGCACTCCAAGAAGAGCTGTCTCTCCCAGCGCAACCCAGGAGAACGCACTGTCCACTCCCAGGCCTCTGCCCTCCTCCATAGGAGACCTCGAGGCCTGTCCGGCTCCACCTTGGCACAGACTTCTGAAACTTCAGACTTTGAGCTCCACTGCTTGCAAAAACTTGCAATAATCAGCCCCTCTTGTTTTCCTTGACAGGGTTTTTCTTGTTCAGTGCCCTGCGTTTTGTTTTCTCTCTCTCTCTCTCTCCCCCCTCCTCTCTCCCTGATCTGGACTCTCTTCGCCCTGCGGCACCTGTGATTCTTTTCTCCCCCAGATCATGTCCCTGCACCTCCTACCTTCTCGGAGGTGGTCTCTTTCCTTCCTGTAGTTACGCAGTTTGTTTTCTCAGTCCTCAGATGTATTTCCTGGGTATTCCGTCCTCAGATGCAATTTGATATTTATCTAGATGTTTTCAAGGAATGAGGGTAGCGTTGGGTCCTCTCGTACTCCGCCACCTTAACTCCTCCCCCCACTGTATTTTCATGCCTGAGTAACATTCATTTGTCTGTATGTTTATGTAGTAGGTCTTCTTTATCCATTCACCTGTCGATTTGGGTTTATTCCTTATTTTGACCGTTGTAAATATTGCTATATTGAACAAAGAAGTGCAGATATCTTTGAATTAGTGTTTTCCTTTTCATCAGGTAACTACCCAGAAATGGAATTATTGGATTGTATGAAATTGCTATTTCAATTTTTTGAGGAACGTCCATACTGTTTTCCATAGTGGCTGTACCAATTTCCATTTCCATTAGCAGTGCAGTAGGGTTCCTTTTTTACTACCTCCTCACCAATACTTGTTATTTCTTGTCTTTCTGATACTAGCTAATCTGACACACGTGAAGCTATACGTCATTGTGGTTTTCATTTGCATTTCCCTGGTGATTAGTGATATTGAGCATTTTGTCATGTGTCCGTTGGCCATCTGTCTATCTTATTTGGAAAAAAGTTCAGTTCTCTGACCATGTTTTTTTAATTTTTTAATTTTAATTTTTTTTATTATTTATTTTATTTTTTTAATTTTACCTTTTATTTTTTAAAATTTACATCCTAATTAGTTAGCATATGGTGCAACAATGATTTCAGGAGTAGATTCCTTAGTTCCCCTTACCCATTTAGCCCATCCCCCTCCCACAACCTCTCCCATAATGCTCAGTTTGTTCTCCATATTTATGAGTCTCTTCTGTTTTGTCCCCCTCCCTGTTTTTATATTATTTTTGTTTCTCTTCCCTTATGTTCATCTGTTTTGTCTCTTAAAGTCTTCATATGAGTGAGGTCATATGATTTTTGTCTTTCTCTGACTAATTTCACTTAGCATAATACCCTCCAGTTCCATCCACGTAGTTGCAATTGGCAAGATTCCATTCTTTTTGATTGCCGAGTAACACTCCACTGTGTGTATATACCACATTTTCCTTATCCATTCATCCATTGATGGACATTTGGGCTCTTTCCATACTTTGGCTATTGTTGATAGTGCTGCTATAAACATGGGGGTGCATGTGTCCCTTCGAAACAGCACACCTGTATCCCATGGATAAATGCCTAGTAGTGCAATTGCTGGGTCGTAGGGTAGTTCTATTTTTAGTTTTTTGAGGAACCTCCATACTGTTTTCCAGAGTGGCTGCACCAGCTTGCATTGCCACCAACAGTACAAAAGAGATCGTCTTTCTCTGCATCCTCGCCAACGTCTGTTGTTGCCTGAGTTGTTCATGTTAGCCATTCTGACACGTGTAAGGTGGTATCTCATTGTGGTTTTCATTTGTATTTCCCAGATGATGAGTGACGTTGAGTATTTTTTCATGTATCAGTTGGCCATCTGGATGTCTTCTTTGGAGAAGTGTCTATGATGTCTTTTGCCCATTTCTTCAATGGATTATTTGTTTTTTGGATGTTGAGTTTGATAACTTCTTTGTAGATTTTGGATACTAGCCCTTTATCTGATATGTCATTTGGAAATATCTTCTCCCATTCTGTCTGTTGCCTTTTAGTTTTGGTGATTGTTTCCTTCACTGTGCAGAAGCTTTTTATTTTGATGAGGTCCCAGTAGTTCCTTTTTGCTTTTGTTTCCCTTGGCTCTGGAGACGTGTTGAGTACCAAGTTGCTGCAGGCAAGATAAAAGAGGTTTTTACCTGCTTTCTCCTCAAGGATTTTGATGGCTTCCCCAAGGATTTTGATGGTCTTACATTGAGGTCTTTCATCCATATTGAGTTTATTTTTGTGTATGGTGTAAGAAAGTGGTCCAGGTTCATTCTTCTGCATGTCATTGTCCAATTTTCCCAGCACCACTTGCTGAAGAGACTGTCTTTATTCCATTGGATATTCTTTCCTGCTTTGTCAAAGATTAGTTGGCCATACGTTTGTGGGTCCATTTCTGGGTTCTGTATTCTGTTCCGTTGATCTGAGTGTCTGTTTTTGTGCCAGTACCATACTGTCTTGATGGTTACAGCTTTGTAATATAGCTTGAAGTCTGGGATTGTGATGCCTCCTGCTTTGGTTTTCTTTTTCAAGATTGCTTTGGCTCTTCGGGGTCTTTTCTGGTTCCATACAAATTTTAGGATTATTTGTTCTAGCTCTGTGAAGAATAGCTGGTATTATTTTTGATAGGGATTGCATTGAATGTGTAGATTGCTTTGGGTAGTATCGACATTTTAACAATATTTGTTCTTCCTATCCAGGAGCATGGAATCTTTCTCCATTTTTTTGTGTCTTCTTCAGTTTCTTTCATAAGCTTTCTATAGTTTTCAGCATATAGATTTTTCATCTCTTTGGTTAGATTTATTCCTAGGTATTTTATGTTTTTTTGTGCAACTGTAAATGGGATCGATTCCTTGATTTCTCTTTCTGTTGCTTCATTGTTGGTGTATAGGAATGTAACTGATTTGTGTGCATTGATTTTATATCCTGCAACTTTGCTGAATTCATGAATCAATTCCAGCAGTTTTTTGGTGGAATCTTTAGGGTTTTCCATATACAGTGTCATGTCATCTGCGAAGAGTGAAAGTTTGACCTCCTCCTGGCCGATTTGGATGCCTTTTATTTCTTTGTATTGTCTGATTGCAGAGGCTAAGATTGAATGACAGTGGCGAGAGTGGACATCCCTGTCTTGTTCCTGACCTTAGGGGGAAAGCTCTCTCTGACCATGTTTTAATCAGATTGTTTGTTTTTTTTTGTTATTGTTGCGTAGTATGAGTTCCTTATATATTTTGGATATTAACCTATTATCAGATATATCATTTGCAAATATCTTCTTTCATTCAGTAGGTTGCCTTTTCATTTTCTTTATGGTTTCCTTTGCATAGCAAAGGTTTTTAGCTTGATGTAGACCCAATGGTTTGTTTTTGCTTTTGTTGCTCTTGCCTGAGGAGACAGAACCAAAAAAATAGTGCTGAGACCAGTGTCCAGGAGTCTACTGCCTGTGTTTTTTTGTTTGTTTGTTTTTGTTGTTGTTGTTGTTGTTTAAGGAGTTGTATGGTTTCAGGTTTTACGTTTGAATTTTTAATCCATTTTGAATTTATTTCTGTATATGGTGTCACTAATTGATCTTTTTTCATTCTTTTGCATGTAGCTGTAGTTTTCCCAGCACCATTTTTTGAAGAGATTGTCTTTTCCCCATTTGTGTATTCTTGCCTCCTTTGGCAAAGATTAATTGAGCACATCTACATGGGTTCATTTCTGGCTCTCTGTTCTGTTCCATATATCGATATGCCTTTTTCTGTGTGTGCCATTACCATACTATTCTGATTACTGTATCTTTGTAGTGTAGTTTGAAATCTGGAAACATGATACCTCCAGATTTATTCTTCTTTCTCAAGATGGCTTTGGTTATTCAGGGTCTTTTGTTGTTCCATACAAATTTTAGAGTTATTTATTCTAATTCTGTGAAAAATGCCATTGGTATTTTGATAGGGATTGCATTGAGTTTGTAGATTGCTTTGGTTAATATGAACATTTTAACAATATTAATTCTTCTAATCCATGAACACGGTATGTCTTTTCATTTATTTTTATCTCCAATTTCTTCCATCAATGACTCAAAGTTTTCAAGAGTATAGGTCTTTCACCTCATTAGTTAAATTAATCCTATTTATTTTATTCTTTCTGATGCAGTTTTAAATGGAATTGTTTTCTTAATTTCTTCCTATAATATTTTACTGTTAGTATATAGAAACATGTAGATTTCTATATATTAATTATACATTATTCAACTTTACTGAATTCATTTAATCTAATTTTTGTGGATTCTTTAGGTTTTTCTATATATAGCATGTTATCTGCAAATAGTGACAGTTTTACTTCCTCCTTATCAATTTGAATGCCTTTCATTCCTTTTTGCTCTCTGATTATTGCAGCAAGAACTTCCAGTACTATATTGAATAAAAGTGGTGAAGGGTGGACATCCTTTTCTTATTCCTAATCTTGAGTGTGATATTCTCTGTGTTTTTTTGTCATATGTGGCTGGCCTGCGATACTGGCTTGTGATTTTCTTTTTTTGTTGTATATTTGTCTGGTTTTGGTATCAGGGTAATTCTGGTCTCATAGAATTAATTTGGAAATGTTCCTTTCTCTTTAACTTTTTGGAATAGTTTGAGACGGATTGATACTAACTTTTCTTTAGCTTTTTTTAGTGTCTATTTATTTTTCAGAAAGAGGGTGGGGGAGGGGCAGAGAGCAAGGAAGACAGAATCCCAAGTAGGCTTCAGGCTCTGAGCTATCAGCACAGAGCCAGATGCGGGGTTTGAACTCATTAACCACGAGATCATGACCTCAGCCAAAGTCAGATGTTTAAATGACTGAGCCACTCAGGTGCCCTGATGCCAACTTTTCCTTAAATGTTTGGTAGGATTTACCTGTGAAACTGGTTCTGGACTTTTGTTTGTTGGAAGTTTTTTGATTACTGATTCAGTTTCATTACTAGTAATCAGTCTGTTTAGATTTCCTCTTTCTTCCTATTTGTCTTCTGTGAAGATTGGATGTTTCCAGGAGTTTATCAATTTCTTGTAGCATGTAACTCTTGGTAGTAGTTTCTTAAAATCCTTTGTAATTTATATGGTTACTCTTTTCTTCTTTTCTTTCTTTCTTTCTTTCTTTCTTTCTTTCTTTCTTTCTTTCTCCCCCCTCCTCTTCCTCTTCCTTCTCCTCCTCCTTCTTCTTCTTCTCCTCCTTCTTCTTTGATGAATCTGGTTTATCAATTTTATTCATCTTTTTAAGGAACCAGCTACTAGTTTCATTGATCTTTACTATTGTTTTATAAGTCTTCATTTTATTTATTTCCACTTTGATCTTTATTATTTCCTTCCTTCCATTAACTTTGGGCTTTGTTCTTCCAGTTTATTTAGGTGTAAGGTTAGATTGTTTATTTGAGATTTTTTTGGTTTCTTGAGGTAGGCCTCTACTGCTATGAACTTCACTCTTACAACTGCCTTTGCTGAGTCTCATTGATTTTGGAATGTAGTGCTTCCATTTTTATTTGTCTCAAGGTATTTTTTTTATTTCCTCATTGATTTCATTGGTTGCTTATTGTAGTTGATTTATGGTTTTATACCATTGTGTTCAGAAAAGATGTTTCATAAGATTTCAACCTTCAATTTCTTGAAACTTGTTTTTGCTCTACTATGTGATTTATCTTGTTAAATGTTCCATGTGAATGTCAAAAGAATGTGTATTCTGCTGGTTTGGGATGGAAATTTTTGTATGTATCTGTTAAGTCCATCTGGTTTAATGTGTCATTAAACCATCTGTGTGTGTGTGTGTGTGTGTGTGTGTGTGTGTGTGTGTGTTTGGTTTTGTTTTTTATTGATTTTCTGCCTGTATGATCTATTTATTGATGTAAGTGGGGCATTAAAGTCCCCTATTCTTATTGTATTATTGTCAGTTTTTACCTTTTAGTCTGTTCGTATTTGCTTTATATATTTAAGTGCTTTCATGTAGGGTGCATTGATATTTACAATTGTTATATCCTCTTGTTGGATTGAGTTTTTCAATTATTATGTAATTCTTTGTCTATTATAGCCTTTTGATTACAGTCTATTTTGTCTAATGGAAATATTGCTACCCTGGCTTTCTTTTCATTTTTATTTTCATGGAATACCTTTTTCATCACTTCACATTTAGTCTGTATGTGTCTTTAGGTCTGAAGCGAGTCTCTTTTAGACAGCATATAGATGGGTCTTGTTTATTTACCTGTTCAGTCACCCTTTATCTTTTGAATAAAATAACACTTGGAACACTTAGCCCATTTGTATTTAAGTTACTGATTTGTACTTATTGCCATTTTGTTAATTGTTTTTGGTTGTTTTTTTGTTCTTCTGTGTTCCTTCTTTTCCTCCTGTCCCTTGTGATTTGATGACTTTCTTTAGTGTTGTGTTTGAATTCCTTATTTTTTGTGTATCTATTACAGGTTTTTGTTTGTGACTACTATGAGGTTCACATAGAATACTCTATGTGTATAGCAGTCTGTATTAAGTTGATGGTTGCTTAAGTTTGAACGCTTTCTAAAAGCACTACATTTTTACTCTCCCTCTCCCTGTTTTATGTCTTTGGCATCATATTTTGCATCTTTTTATCTTGTGTATCTCTTAACTGTCACAGATATCATTCACTTTGCTACTTTTGTCTTTTAACCGTCATACTCTCTTTGTAAGTTAATCTCCCACGGCTGGCATATGCTTGCTGTTACAGTTAGATTTTTTTCTTTCAAAATTTTCTTCTAGTTAGGGCCTTTTCTACTTAAATCCCTTTAACATTTCCTGTAAAGCTGGTTTAGTGGTGAACTCTTTTGTCTGGGAAACTCTTTATCTCTATCTACTTCAGTCCTGAATGATAACCTTGCTGGGGAGTGTTTCTCTTTGTGGGTTTTTTCCCTTCAGCGCTTTGAATATGTTGTGCCACTCCCTTCTGACCTCCAAATTTGGTGAAAAATCAACTGATCGTATTTCGGGTGTTCCCATGTTCGTAACTAGTTGCTTATCTCCTGTTGCTTTTCATATTTTCTCTTTAATTTTTGACATTTTAATTATTTTGTGTCTTGGTATGGACCTCTTTGGGTTCATCTTGTTTGGGGCTCTTTCCTTATTGGACATGGATATATTTTCTTGTTGAGGTTAGGGACGTTTTCAGTTGTAACTACTTCAAATAAGATTTCTGCCCCTTTCTCTTTCTCTTTTCTTTCTGGGACCTCTGTAATGCAATTGTTATTACCCTTGATCTCTTAAGGTCCTGAAGGTCTCTTAAACCGTCTTCAGTTTTTGAAATTCTTTTTTCTTTTTGCCATTCAGCTAGGGTCATTTCCATTACCCTGTTTTCCAGATCACTGATCCAGTTTTCTGCATCTTCTAATCTGCTGTTGATTCTCTCTAGTGTATTTTTCAACTCAGTTATTATATTCTTTGTCTCTGTTTCCCTTCTTATCTTTTTTTTTTTTAATCTTTTGAAGTTCTTGCTGTGTTCATCCATTCTTCACCTGAGTTTAATGAGCATCTTCGTGACCATTACTTTGAACTCTTTATCGGGTAGATGGTTTATCTCTTTTTCACCGAGTTTTCTGAGGTTTTGTCATATTCCTCGGTCTTCCCATCTTGCCTCTCTATGTTTGCTTGTGTGTATTAGGTAGATCAGCCATGTCTGTTCTTGAGCGAGAGGCCTTCTGTAGAAGGTGTACTGTGGGGCCCAAAAGTGCATTCTCCAGCTGGTCACCAGAATCCGGAGCTCCAGTGGTGTCCTTTGTGTGTTTCCTTCTGTTCTGGCTGAGCTGCAACTGTTGTGGGCCCATGGTGGGTGGGAGCCCCTTTAGGGGAATGACAATGAAGGTGGAGGTGACCTGGTGAGTGTGATAAGGTGGGAGCCACTTTGGGGGCTGCCTGCCAGGGAGGGGAGGGTTAAGTGGGGCAGGTCTGCAAGGGAATATGAGGGTGGGGCTAACAGTGCTAGCAAGGTAGAGGAGAATCAGAACTGTTTCTTGGGGCGCCTGGATGGCTTAGTGGGTTAAGCATCTGATTCTTGATTTCGGTTCAGGTCACGATCTCGCTGTTGGTGGGTTCCCACTCCGAATCGGGCTCTGCATTGACAGTGCAGAGCCTGCTTGGGATTTTCTGTCTCCCTTTCTCTCTGCCCCTCCTGGGCTTATGCTTTCTCTCTCTCTCAAAAATAAATCAATAAACTTTAAAAAAATAAAACAACTGTTTCTCACCAGTACTAGGCACCTGCCACTGCTTCCATTCGTGGAGGAAATTCCTGCAGTTTCCTGCACCTCTGGCACATGCCCTAAAGTTAGTCAGTAAGTCTCCTTCACGAATGGCCCAGATGCTTTTCAAACTGTTGCCTCTGCGCTGGGTCTTGGAGTGAGTAGGTGCGTGGGTCTTTTAAGAGTGGAGTCTCGGTTTCTTATCGCCCTCTGGCTCTCGTGGGATTAAACCCTGCTGATTTTCAAAGCCAGACATTTGGGGGGCCCATCTTCGCAGTGCGGGTCCCCGGTGCAAGTTTGCCCCATGGAGGGCTTGAACCCCTCACTCCTCAGGGAGGACCCCCCTACGTGTGATATCCCTCCCACTTGTGGGGTGCCATGCTGGGGTGTGGGTCCTGATCACACCATTTCTCTGCCCCTCCCATGCTCCTTGACGTGACCCTCTGTGGCTATAGAGGGTCGGTGCTGCTGGTCTTCCGGCCATTCTCAGAGAGTTGTTGTGTATGTAGTTGTAGCCTCGGAGCGTCTGGACGAGGTGAGCTCAGCATCCTCTGGTCTGCCATCTTGATCCTCGCAGAAGCAGGAGTCTCTTTCTTTAAATAGGCCTGCACAGCATCATATTTTCCTTTGAAGGTAAGGGTCATTTTAATTACATTCTTAGCTGACAAGAGAAAGTTAAAGGATTAAAAGAAAAGCCTCTATTTTTAGAAGCTGAAATTAGAACCGTGCTTTTGGCATTGATGGTGAAGAGGAGCCTGGTAATTTAGGACATGAGGCTTTATATTCTCTCTGGGTCCTTCAGTTCACGGTCCTATTTTTAGAAGTAGCTGGTTTTTATGCCTGCCTCGAGAGTCATCTGTAGTGGAATGCAGTCAGTTTTTTAAAAAGAACTTAGAAATAGTAAAATAGTTTAGATGTTGTCAGTTCACAGTTGAATAACTTGATATAGCAATTGGAAAGCATGATACTGGAAGAAAGAATAAGGTACAGCTGTGCATCCTCAAATAAGAGAGAAGAATCAGAACCGTTGTGGGTGACTGACTTCCATGTGAGCTGAAGAAAAATCCTCTGAAACACTTCAGAATAAAAATATTAAGAAATGGGTTTGATGGCACCAGTGGCTAATATAAATTAAACCATGTACCTTTCCCCCTTTATTAATGTGTCTGTGCATGTTTTGAGTGTATACCTTTCTTAGTCATTAAGGATTTCATCACAACCCTAGCTTTTTAAGACTTTTTTTGATAACTTATGTCTGAGTTATAATAGTAACAATCATCTATCAAGAATTTTTCTTCCAGACCCAGACTTTTCCCAATTTTGGCATCACATCTCTCCTATTTACCATTCTTTGTTCATTTCTTTTTTTTTTTTAATTTTTTTTAATGTTTTATTTATTTTTAAGACAGAGAGAGACAGAGCGTGAGTGGGGATGGGGCAGGGAGAGAGGGAGACACAGAATCTGAAGCAGGCTCCAGGCTCTGAGCTGTCAGCACAGAGCCCGACGCGGGGCTCGAACTCACGAACTGTGAGATCATGACCTGGGCTGAAGTCGGACGCTCAACCGACTGAGCCACCCGGGCGCCCCTCTTTGCTCATTTCTAAGAAATTAGCTTTACTTTTAAATTACTCTGAAGACTTTATGATAGGACGTCTGTCTTGAGAATACTCTCTCTCTTTGTTATGTGTAGTATTTCAACATGAAACACAACATGTTCCCACCCCCCCTGCTGCAGACATTCTTTTGCCCTCCTCTTTGAGGGGCCTGTTGCCTAATAAGCCCGTCACTTGTCTTTGATGAGGAGGTAGATGGGAGATACGGGAGACAGCCCTTGCGAGAGGTGAGCTGGTAAACCTCGGAGAACTCCAAGCTTCTCAGTAGATGCGAACCGCAAAGCATGTTCTCTTTATGCAAACTCCGACGTAGCACCAGCTATATTCTTTGTTAGAGATTGTACCAGCAGCTTGTGAGCGAAGTACTCTATCTCCCCACATATGGCACAAGGCGTTGCCTCAGAGCTCCCCCTGCCTGCGGAGCACACTTCCTGTTAAGACCTGAACGCCCACCCACCCGGTGAATCACTCTAAGTATATGGATGAGAGAATGCCCTGCTTTCGTTTATTATCACCAGGGGATGTTGTCTTTGGTTCAATTCACTTGCCTCTTTCCACTATGTGTGTGAGTGGATAAAATCATACCAGATGACTGGCTGCTGAAAGTATGATTTTATTTGATTTTGACATTTGCTGTTTGTAAACATAAGCCCTTGTTATCAGATTAGAAAGGATGAAAATGATCCTGCAGATACTCAGTATCAACAAGAATGAAAGGAACTGAACATTGTCTTACCTTCACTTTGGTGGGAGGGACAGATTGGTAAAGTCTTTCTAGGGGCGGTTTTATAGTAGATGTTTAAATTTAAAATACGTGTGCTCTTGGACCCAACGGTTCTACTTCTAAATGTATATGAGAAAATAGTGGGCAGGTGGGAAAAGATACGTGTATAACAATTTTAACTTTTATAATAGCAAAGGAAAAAGGAAGGGAAACAAGTATTTTTCAACAGAGGATTAAATTATAGCACTTCATACAAGGGAATATTATGATACCGTTAAAAAGGACATTTCACGTTTGCAGGTATTGGCATTGAGGACCATTTATCATACACTGCTGGATGAGAAAAGGTTACAGAACACTGGTGTAGCACGATCCGACTTTTGTTTTTATAATGTGCATTTATGGGTGTATGTTTTAAAGTCTGATGTTGCATGAAATTGCTGTTTACGCTTGTTATTTTTTGTGGGAGGAAGAGAATAACTGGTGTCTCTCAGTTCTAATTTGTACATTTCTGTATGGTTTTACATTTTACATAAACTTGTATTGCTTCCATAGTCAGAATAGCCAAGATACTTACATGGTGAAGAACAAAGGAATATCTGCCTTCAGAGTAGTATAGCACTGCGTCCTTCCTGGGCTGTCTTCACAGCATTTGAAAAAGTATATCACGCCGTGAGCAATCTCAGATCCGTTTTATGTAGCTTGGCACCATTTGCCTTCACAGTGAGAAGATTGCTCACCTCTGGCATCGTGATTCAGGTGTTCCCGCTGCATGATAATGAAGCCCTGAAGAAACTGGAGGACACCTGGTACACTCGCTTTACCCTCAAGTATCAGCCCATAGGTACGTGTGGAGGGAGGTCATGTGATTTGGCGCCTGGGGCCATGAGCACCCTTTCCCCTCCCCCTCCATTGTTGGGATATCCTTTAACCTGACTCAGATTAGAGGGGGCCCTGTCATACTGACTCTTTTAACGTGTTCCTGCCTTAGTTAGGAGAATAAGGATAGGGCAAAAGAGCTTATCCCAGTGTTCTCTGACCCACCTCCACAGACCGATCTGACACGTTACCTTAAAAAAAAAACAAAAAACGTTTTAACGGCATGGAATTAACCAAGACGTAACAGCCCCGTTACTGCGCCACCCCAGCCCCTGCATCCCACCCTGGGCCCAGTGCTGGATGCTTTTGCAAGCCTGGCACTCACTCGAGCAGATACAGCCGGCAAAGGATGATAGTGTTTGCGACCCCTTTTGAGTTAGCTTGTGTGGCGTTCACAGAATATTAACAGTGATGTTGCCTGTCCCTTCTTTTGCCCAGTGCTTATCTGAAGGTAATAGATACATGAGTTCCCATGGCTGTTCTAGAAGTTAACGTGTAGAATATTGTTCTGCGCTTTTGAATAACTTTTTTGCGGTGTGCTGAAAAATTTGCCATGATACATTGATGAAAATTTATAGTTTTGGATAGTGGGAGCAGACACTGTGGATGGGAAGGCTTCTTTGAAAAGAACATCTACAACTGTGATATTGAAGTGGGAGTAAGGTGGGGAGCATAAATTTAAACCCCCAAATTAAAATGGTTCATTGGCTATGGCTGGATTTAAACTAGGACCTTGGAGATTTGGGACAAGCCCCGAGGTGGGTTTTCCTTTGGGAAGAAGGCATCCATCAGCTAGGGAAGCAAAGGGAAGACAGTCTCAGGGTGCCTGGCAGAGCAGCCACCGCAGCTGGCCTGGGCTGTGAGCTGGGGAAAGCGTCAGGCTTGCGGTCCGGACAAGCGCGGTCTTTGTGGTGCACGGAAGACGGGTTGACCATCGCGCACTGATTGGGAGACGAGGGTGTGAAATGATCCCCACGTACCTAAAAAAACAAATGGTGAAAGTCGTTGGTAGTCCGTACTTAAGTTGTTTTTTTTTTTTCCTTTTTATTGTAGACCATATTCGTGGCTACTTCGGGGAAACAATTGCTCTTTACTTTGGATTTTTGGAATATTTCACTGTTGCCTTAATCCCCATGGCGGTCATTGGGTTACCTTACTACTTATTTGTGTGGGAAGACTATGACAAGTACGTGATCTTTGCCTCCTTCAACCTCATCTGGTCCACAGTGATCCTGGAAGTGTGGAAGCGTGGCTGTGCCAATATGACCTACAGGTGGGGGACACTTGTCATGAAGAGACAGTTTGAGGAGCCCCGGCCAGGATTCCATGGGGTCCTGGGTATCAATCCCGTCACCGGCAGGAAGGAACCTCTGTACCCCAGCTACAAGAGGCAGTTGCGCATTTACCTGGTCTCTCTGCCGTTTGTGTGCCTCTGCCTCTATTTCTCTCTGTATGTCATGATGATTTACTTTGACATGGAGGCCTGGGCCTTGAGTCTGCACGAGAAGAGTGGATCCGAGTGGACCAGTGTCCTGTTGTATGTGCCCAGCATCATCTATGCCATTGTGATTGAGATCATGAACCGCCTCTATCGATACGCTGCTGAGTTCCTAACTTCGTGGGGTAAGACTTGATGCCTGTATTTATGCCTTGTTTGCCTATCAGAAACGTTGCTTGGCTCATAGGATTCCTATCACTGCTACCTGGCAAAGCAGGGAGGTGTGGCTCTGGGTGCACTCTCGAGACTGGGGGCGGGGTTCGTCAGTTTTGTGGCTCTGTGTCTCTCAGCTCCTGGTTATCGTGGCACTCACTCAGTGTTAGTCACTGCACTCCAGGTGCCCGGCTGGCTCTTCATCCATGGTGTCTCATTTTCACCTCCTCAGGACGCCATGAAATGGAAGTTTGTTTGTCCTCAGGGATAAAGACACAGAGAGTTAGCAAGATTCAGACAAATTGTAGAGCCAGGCTAACCCAGACTCTGTGTCCAAAACCTGTGATCCCAGTGCCATAATTTGGTATTTTCCGCTGAGGATAAAGTGGATCGAATTACCTTCAGATACTTTGGCCAAATGAACAACGTTCACAGGACCGAGGGTGGCCATTGGCCTGCGTGTAGCGGGTACCCTTGTACGTATCTGTGGTAGAAGGAAGTGGTCGTGGTTTGAAAATGCTCTGGATAGGCCATTTGCTCTGGAGTTATTCACTCAAACAAGTAAATATGCAGTGCGATTTCCTACGAAGAAGTCTATGCCGTAATTTCATGGACCATAAAGATGTTTTAAGTTATTTTTGTCAGTCTTTTAGCAACTATTGTCCATGGAGTCCTTTCCGTGTGCTGTTACTGGACTAAGGTTTTGTATTATTTATTGTCCCGACAGTGACCCTGGGAGAAGCGGGTATCCGCCTTGTTTTTGTAGCGAGGAGGCTGAGTATCGGGAGGCTCCGTGACTTGCCAAGGACAGACAGTGGCTGAATAGCTGAGTTGGGGTTCCAGTACAGGCGAGCCTCACACCGCCTCTCTGCAGGGTGACACTTCTCTTCAGGAGCGTCTTTGCCCTGCTGTCTGGGGGCCAGGACTGTGTCTCCTTTCCGTAGCTCGGGAGGGAATTTTGAGTTGCTCTTTAAGTGAATCCTTGTAGGGCACACGGACAGACACTTTATCGCCCTCTTCAGAGGTTGCGGTCAGTTTCACTGTGGCCACTTGTTCAGGGGCTTTTTCTGGGTGGCTGTCTGTGGGATCGTTTGCCAACACCTCCCATGATTCTTTGTTGCGGTAATACTTTAACAAGAATTCCAGGGGCACCTGGGTGGCTCAGTGGGTTAAGCGCCCGACTCTTGATGTTGGCTCAGGCCATGATCTTACAGTTTGTGGGTTCAAGCCCCGTGTCAGGCTCCGCGCTCGGGATTCTTTCTCTCTCCACCCCTCCCCCACTCTCTCGTTTCTCTCTCAAAAATAAATAAATAAACATTAAAAAAAAAAATTTCAGAACACCGTGCTCTTGTCGTACCGTGGAAAATGTGTCCTAATCTTCGTTTCTTCCTGTGCGATGTTCTTGAGGATAAGCGGCAGCCTCGATTGACAGTCTGGCACATCTACTCGCCGAGGCTCCGTTGCCTGATGTCTCTGCCTCAGCACATCTGCCTTTACCCCACGACAGCCCGCCATACCGCTTTCTTATCTGAGAGAAATTTCCTCTCCTGTTTCCTTTTGTAGAGAATCACAGATTGGAATCTGCCTACCAGAATCATCTAATTCTGAAAGTTTTAGTGGTGAGTAGAGTTTTTATGTACAAATCCATTTGGATTATGAAGCTTACGTATACTGGTGATACTTAGAAATATAAATATGAAAACTGGTTTCTAATTTAAGATATCAGGTGGTTAATATATTTTGTACAGGTAGGCAGGGTTAAGTGTGCTTACATGTATGTTGAATGCTCTTACTACGAAGACTTCAAGTATAGAAATTAGTAGGGTAGCCAATTTCTAGTTATTTAAAAAACTATTTCAGCACATTACAGACATGTTTCTTTTTCCTTTTGGTGACTTCTTTGCTTCACTATTTAACAATTCTCTCAGTTGCCCACAGTCTGTTTAGTGATGGACCATTAACTTTTTTTTCTTTTTTCTTTTTTTTTTACTTTTTGAAAGAAATTTCTAAAGTCTGATAGGTTCCCAGCATGTTTTGGTGGGGGGGAGGGAGGAAACGGAGAGAAGGCGTAGTGTAACCTGCTTGCTGTTTGTGTAAAAGCTCACGCATTTTGCCCTTTTCCCACTATTACTATAAAAAAGAAGTACCAGCTTGGCAGCACTTGATTTATCAGGAGCTTACCGCAGCCATTGGTAGCATGACTGAGGATCGAGAAAGCCGTAGAAAGAGTCCTCTGACCTCTCGACTGGACCACAGTCCGTGTATCTTACTCCCAAGAAAGGGTTCCGGAGAAAAGAGTTTCTGTTCCAGCCAAGAAATCATTGTCAGAAGCTTGTTGTCTGGTTGTTCAGGCCTTAAGGGATCACAAAGCCCTGACAGGAAGGTGCTTAGGTTTATGGGAGTAGGTCTGATTATAGAGGCAAGTGTGGCAAGTAAAATACAGCATTTTTTATAAATAGGTAATGCAAAACGAACAGTTTTAGCAGTTTGGACTTTAGAAAAGGGGCAAGCAGCCATGCATCTCTAAAAAGTCCTTGAAGGCCTCATTCTAGCACTGAGAGATGCTTGACGTGCAGAATGCTGGTGCCGTCTGGCTGGCCTGGCGTCTCTCCGTGGGGCCCGGTGGGCCAGGCCTTGCCGGGAAGGAAGCACATCCTTCGGCAACTCAGCGTTAGCGAGGAGTCCGGGTGGACCCCGTTGCCAGGTCCGCAGGGCCCCTCAAGTGAACGGGGGGTGGGGGGGTGGTCAGAGGTGAGGTGGGCAGGGAGCGAGCCCGCCCAGGCCATCCGGCTTGCCGGTGGGGGCTGGGAAAGGCGGGGCCTCGCTCTTCCTCTTCCGTTAGAATGTAGCGGAAATGTGCGGGTGCTCCGCTGTTCCGCTGGTCCCTCAGGCCGTGGGTCCCAGACCAGTTCGCTCTCCAAGCTGTTGGCAGCTGCCAGAGGTCTCCTCTGCTCGCCTCTTGCGGTATTTGCAGGGTTTCTGGATGTGCTTAGTGAGGAGGAGCAGGAGACACAAGTCTGCCATCTGGTGAGGGCTGGAAGTCCCTCGTTGCATTGTTAATGCCGTATTTACAACTGCGATAAAGTACCGTAAAGCAGTGTGAAATGTTGCCGTCTTTTTCTTGGCAGTTCAACTTTCTGAATTGCTTTGCCTCCCTCTTCTACGTCGCCTTTGTCTTGAGGGATATGAAGCTGTTGCGTCAGGTGAGTGTGAAAAGCAGGAAGTCTCAGTCTTGTAGGTTTCAGAGGTCCTTTCCTGTATTCAGGTAACGATATTATTGTTATGGATAAAATCTGACATTTTGTATATTTCTAAGCCAATTCTAAGTGAAAAACCATTAGCAATTGCACTGTATATCGTACTCAACTGAAAACAAATTCGTCGAAGCTAACCAACTTGTAAAATTAATCATGCGGTACAGGAAAACACATATATAGTTCATCTCAAAGCCTGTAAAAGCAATTCTAATGGAAAGTATTCCTTAATTGAAGTTTGTGTGTGTGTGTGTGTCAGAGTGAGAGGTGATTGATACAACCTTAAATAGGTCTTTCCCATTTCGTTTTTAAATTGATATGTTGTTAACTTTTATAATTTTTTTTTTGATTTTAGAGAGAGAGAGAGAGCACGAGTTGGGGAGAGGGGCAGAGGGAGAGAAAGAATTGTAAGTGGGCATGGAGTTAGGCATGGGCTCGATCCATGACCCTGGGATCATGACCTGAGCCCAAATCAAGAGTCAGATGCTTAACCGACTGAGCCACCCAGGTGCCCCAAGAGTCTCTTTTTTTAAACAGAAGATGAAGGACAAGGAGATGGGGGAGGACTTTTAGAATAATGCACTTTTAATCCTAGCAAAGGTAGTATGTGATGGAAACACTCCTATCCATCTGGGGTAAGTGGAAATTGACACAGCACTTCTAGAAACGCCTAGGGCAGCTTTGCCAAGAACCACAGTCCATCCTCAGTAAGCCATCAGAGACAGGGCAAAGATTCGTGTACACAGGCATCCGAAGAGCAGCATTTGTAATAGTGAAGGTTGGGAACGATACAGTCAACAACAGTACGTGGGCTGCTTGTATTTTACATGCGATTGGAAAGAAATATCCTAAGATGTTAGCAGAGGTTCCGTCATGGTTGTGGAATTATGGGTGGCTTTTTTACTACTTTCTAAGCTTACTACGATGAGGAGGGTATATTCATTTTATAAGTTTTTTGAAGTTTCGCCAAACTTTTTTATTTTTCAGAGTCGGCAATATCATTTAGATTATTATGTTGTAGCAAGGATGAGATGACAAAAAACAATTTCAAATTAAATTGTTCCCCTGCCAGCTCATTACTGATTTCATTTCTTATTATAATCTTATTTATAACTGATTTATTTCTTATTATAATCTTACTTATAACTTTTTGTATTTTAATGTGTTTTTCCTGTGGGAAAAAACAATAAATTGGAAACGTTATTCTAGCACCTCGCTTTTCTGATATTAGTTGTGATATTAATGGTATGCTATTTGTTGAAGATTCCATTTTATTTATTGCATAATTATACACATACTGTGATTTTACTAAGCTACATTGTCAGATCTTACTTCTCTGCTTCTTTTTAGAGTCTGGCCACTCTCCTGATTACGTCCCAGATCCTTAACCAAATTATGGAGTCTCTTCTTCCTTACTGGCTCCAAAGGAAGCACCACGTGCAGGTGAAGAGGAAGGTGCAGGCTTTAAAAGCGGACATCGATGCTACATTGTACGAACAGGTTGTCCTGGAGAAAGAAATGGGAACCTATCTGGTAAGTGTGAATATTGCCGAATTAACCATTGAGTAAAAGCGAGTAGCAGTCAGGCACTGAGCTCCACAAGTGTGGACCCGCTCGCTGGCCCAGATGTGGCTACTTTGGAAGTGCTCTCCTGCCAGCGTCCGCGCCAAGAGCTCCTTCACCGTGAACGTGAACGAGGGGGGACCGCGCCTTCGGTGTTGCGGCCCTCAATCTGAAGTTAAGCCTCACGACAGCAGGGGGCGGGTTTGGCCTGCCGCGTCGCTGCTTCCCCCCCCCCCCCCCCCCCCAGGACGCCAGGCAACCCTTGCTGCAAAGCTGCCCCGGGCCCGGCCGGCTGTGAAGAGGCCGCGTCCTGCTCACTCGCCGGGGCTGCTGCAGACTCCTGGGGGAGGCGGAAACCCGCCGCCGAAAATGGGGCGCCGCGCTGCAGAACCTTTCCGGTTTCCCTGAGTGGTGTGGGAAGTGTCCGTGGTTCCTTCTCGATCAAGACTTTCTGAGTTCCTTTGAGGAGCTGCACGCAGATCACTGCAAGGCTGGCCGCCTGTAACAACAGTGCAAGGAAGCACCCGGCTCGTGGAACCTGGCCGTGTGTTCACGGGCGGGGGGCGTCGGGGTCGTGCGCCCTTCGGGTCCCGGTGTCCTGTGTCCTGTGTCCTGCACCTTCCTGCGCGGTGCGGTCTGCTTCTCAGTGAGTTAGACCCTGCAGCGGCTCGGTCAGTGAGAGTCCGTTACCGTTCAACTCTCGTGGTCTTGTTTTCCGCCTTCGCGCGTCATCTTTTGACCCTCTTGGCCCACGTGCTCCTTCTTCTCGTGTGCCCGCGAGTGTTACTTGGTGTGTTCATCTTGTGGACGTGTGTCTTCCCTCTCTGCTCGCTTCTTCCTGCTCGATCTTCACAGCTGCCCCAGGGGCCTCTGTGGCTTAGCCTAAAACCAGGGGTCTGTAGCCCCGGCTCCCACCTTGTGGGGACCTTGGGGGTTTTGCAGAGCCAGTCGACACAGACTGCAGGTCAGGGCGGCAGCTGTGGCTTTTTCAAGGACAGGGGACCACTGTTCTAGACCCTGGTTTTGTAAACAGCCTAGCCCCAGTAATGCTTCAGGGGAGTAGGTGCCTTTGAATCCCTCGCCCCACAGGATACAGACGGAGCCACGTCCGTTGGCCTGCGGGCTGGAGTCGGGCCAGGCTCCCGCTTACCACCTTCGTTTTGTTCCGTTTCTCACCTGTGCAGCTGTTTTTCTGGTTTTTGCGTGGTGATACGCGTCTTGATGAAATATGCATATATGCACTAGCATTTTCTGTCAGTGCTGTCTGTGGGGGGGAGTGTGATTCAAAGCATACGCACGGCACACTTGGCTAGTAACACTGCTTATGTTTGTATGTGAAGCGTCAGAGAAAACACAGGCGTGCGAGGAAGGAGCACATTTGCACCTTGTGGTCGAAGGGCTGGCTGGCTGGGGCCTAAAACCTCAGTCTGTGTCTGACTCCTTTCCTTGCTTGCTCTGGGGAGCGGCATTTCTGGCCGTATTTGTTTTTCATCCTTCCCTTTCTGGTGGAGGCCGGACAAGCAGTCTTTCCCCTGAGCTCTCTCTTCCATCCCCTCCGCCTCTCCTCTCGTCTGCAAAGGCCCCTGTTCCCAGTGCCCGCCTGCAGCCGCCACATCTCCCGCTTCCCCGCCTCCCTGCCCCAGCCGTCGGCAGCCCTCCTGTCCCAAACCAGGCAAACCCGCACGCGCTCCTGCTGGCTGTGTCCTGTCTTTCCTGCCCCGGCGTCTTGGAATAATTACTTCATGTTGTCGTCTCTCCTTCCCCTCTTCTCTCCCTGTAGTCACTTAGAGTCAGCTCTCATCTCTTCTTTTTCTCTGAATTATTTGGACAGACGACATCATGCCCCCAAGTGCCCCAAACCAAATTCACAGTCTTCTCCAGACCAGTTTCCCCTCCTTTCCCCCTGGCTCGCTGACTCATATACAGTAGTTCAAGCAATAGGTCCCTCATCCAAGCAATCTTTTTTATTTTTTATTTTTTAAAACCTACATCCAAATTAGCATATAGTGCAACAATGATTTCAGGAGTAGATTCCTTAATGCCCCTGACCCATTGAGCCCACAGCCCCTCTAGTAACCCTCAGTTTGTTCTCCATATTTGTGAGTCTCTTCTGTTTTGTCCCCCTCCCTGTTTTTATGTTATTTTTGTTTCCATTCCTTTATGTTCGTCTGTTTGTATCGTAAATTCCTCACATGAGCAAAGTCATGATACTTGTCTTTCTCTAATTGGCTAATTTCACTTAGCCTAATACCCTCCAGTTCCATCCATGTAGTTGCAAATGGCAAGATTTCATTCTTTTTGATTGCCGAGTAATACTCCATTGTATATATGTATATACCACATCTTCTTTATCCATTCACCCACCAGTGGACATTTGGGCTCTTTCCACAGCTTGGCTATTGTTGATAGTGCGGATATAAACATTCTCATCCAAGCAATTTTTTTTTTTTTTTTTTAATTTTTTTTTTTTTCAACGTTTATTTATTTTTGGGACAGAGAGAGACAGAGTATGAACGGGGGAGGAGCAGAGAGAGAGGGAGACACAGAATCGGAAACAGGCTCCAGGCTCTGAGCCATCAGCCCAGAGCCTGACGTGGGGCTCGAACTCCCGGACCGCGAGATCGTGACCTGGCTGAAGTCGGACGCTTAACCGACTGCGCCACCCAGGCGCCCCTCATCCAAGCAATTTTAATTCATCCAACAACTATATGCTACTAAGGTGACAACTGTCAGAATCTGAGACCTCACCTTTTTGGCATCTCATGACATCTGATAACACCTTGGTGAAGGACGGAGGTGAGCGTTGCTTTTCCCGTGTTAATAGCTCTCTGCTGTTAATCCCTTGGTGACTGAATCAGGAACAAGATTCTAGGCTTTGCTTTTCCAGTTCGGAACCTGTCGTTCAGCCTGGGCAGGAAGCAGTGCACTCGCTTCTCCTGCAGGCCCCGGGTCTGTGAGCGAGCGCTGCGGTTAGCGGTGCTGCTCCTTGACTTGCTCGAGGGGCTGGGGTCCTGGGCGATCTGACACGCTCCCTCCTCACCGCCTGCACATCCCCCTCTACTCTCTCCATGGAGCGACAGTCCGGTATTTGCTATTTCAACTCTCTGCGTGTGTTGGGAGAGGGGACATGCTTCTGGGTCACATTTGATCTAGACCACTGTTTCCTACGTGCTGGTCCTTCCCTCTGGGTGTATTTTTCTCCACACTGAAGTCAGCGAACTTAGAATTGTATTCTCTGTAAAGCTCATCCTGACTGCTACACGTGAATCTAAAGTAATATTATCAAGTTTTGGGAAGAAAGACAATTTGACTGGAACACAAAAATCGTTATAAAAGTAATACTTGTTTAGGCACAATGGGAAGCTTGGATGATGCAGGACAGAGTGAAAAGTAAGGAAAAAGGAAACCTCCCTAAGGGCCCCCCTGGGGGTAATCCGCCGGTGTCTTTCGGGCCTGCTGCGCCTGCCAGGGCTAAGGCCATGGGTGCCTCGGGTCTGCATTGTGCTGCCCCTGCCCTGCGAACTCCCGGATCCTGCCCGACTGCACAGCTGCGTGACTATGACTTTTCGTGATGAGTCGCCACACCGTAAACGAGCTGCCTTCTAGTGAGCTAGACATTAAGAGACTTGCTAAAACCGTAAACGAGTGCCACTCTCTACACTGAATGTTTTTGTCTTGGAAAATGCAATTATTTTTCAAGCAGTATCTCATTGATGTTAATGTTTTTGTGTAAGCGAATCAATGAGAAATATTTCTTACGGTGTTGAGTTTTATTTTCAAATAGGTAAATATCACGAGGTAGACTCCTGTAAACAAAAAGTCTTTGCTGTCCTCAGTCATTTTTGAGAGTTTAGGGCTGCAGAGACCAGAAGGCTTGAAAACTGCAGGTCTGGAATAGCCCCTTGCTTTTTTCGTTCTTCGGGGCGTTGGCTCGTTGTGAAGCCAGTGTGTCCCATGGTTTCCCCACGAGATTCCAGTTTAGCGATTCTGGGAGAGCACCTTCCGTCGCACCCCACCCGGAGCTGTGACGTCAGGCTGCCCCGCGCCTTGTCGGATCCGTTGCTTGACCTGGGGCTGGGCTCGTTGCAGGGACAGAATTGCCCTTTGGAAGGAGTAAGTGACCTGCTGGTAGATATTTTGAGACTTCCGGTTTCCTGTCATTGGTAGCTCTTTCAAAAAGTTCTAAATTGTTGCTGTTAGATGTGAATGCTGTTGATTTTTGTATCTTTTTACCCAGCGACCTTGATGAACCCTCCCATTTTTTTTCTAATCCATTTTCTTGGGTTTTCTTGGGTTTTCTGTGTAGACAGATATTTCAGCTATAAAAAAATGGCTGTTTTCTTTCTTCCTTCATCTGTACAGTTTTTATTATCTATTGGACTCATGAATATGTTCAGTATAATTTGGACAGAAGTATTTACAATAGGAATCTTTCTCCAGCTCCTGACTTTTTTTTTCTTTTTTGGTCTCCTCACCACTGAGTGTCAACATTTATCCCATGTTCTTGGTAGGTAGCTTTTTATCAGTTTAAAAATGTTCTTTTCCTTACTTGCGCAGTTTGTATTGTGAAAGATGTTACATTTTATCAAGTTCTTCGTTTGCTTCTGTTGAGATTATTGTATTAAGATTTAATATTCTCCTTTACACTAATAAGTTTCCTTTTTTTTTAAAATATGAGTATTTATTGTCAAATTGGTTTCCATACAACACCTAGTGCTCATCCCAACAGATGCCCTCCTCAGTGCCCATCACTCACCTTCCCCTCCCTCCCACCCCACTCGTAAATTTCCTAATGGAACATCTGCTGAAGTGGTTAACTCTTCTTGCTCACTATTTTTAAATATGCATTGTCACGTTGAATATGTCAGTATTTATTTAGGGTTAAGTGCCACTGTCTAATAATTTTTCTTTCTCTGTTGCTGAAGTCACTGTCCCCATGTCATTTATCATGGTAATTCTTAGCGAGCATTCAATATAATATTGAATAAGGAACAGTTTTAGGAGAAAAATGGTCAGCCCCTAGTGTCCGTGTGCTGCTTGTGGCCTTAAATATAGTACTTTCTTTCCTTGTTGTATACTCAGCATAGGGAACTCATAGACCTGTTTCTGCCCGGCTGGTTTGAGGATCTTTGTTTCCATTCATCTAGTAAATAGATACATAAAATTAGTTATGACTTCACAGAAATACCACAGTGTTCTTCGTGACTGCTTTGTTCTTACATTTTGTAAGTTTGTCTTAGTTGGTCTTTGCTAACTTGTAGCTAATCGGGTAGACTGTATCTTGGTTAAGTATTTTTATTTTAGTATGCAATTATTTACATTGTTGAATTTGCATTTTTTTCTCCTTGCTTTTGGAGTGCGTCCCTAGTTTGCTAAATTTACTGACTCCAAAGCGCTCAGTGTAAAAGTCCTGATAAAGCGTTAGCGTGTGTGTGCTATGCTCAGTCCCTGCGTGAGATGGAGGCAGAATGCACAGTGCGCTGCTGTGCGGACAAGGGGCCCCCTCGTGTTGTATGCTAAAAATGCCAGGCCTGAGCATGCCTTCTGGAGGCTGCCCATTGACACGGGAGGATTTGTCTACACAGCTCTGCAGAGGCTCTATCTTGTACATTCTGATCTGAAACAGCAGTTTTGAAAGCCGAGCATAGGCTATCAGGATTTCTCAAGACCCAATTGTGGTAAAAATGGTGTGACAGCTAAGGTTTTTTTTACTCTGCTCTTGATTTCTACGCTTTTCAGAGAAGTGGATTGATGCTATACCGCTGGGTGTATTTTGGAACCACTTCTGTGTGCTGCAACACAGTGTATGGAAATACTTTCCAGAGCCAGATGCTTCCAGAGAGTCGTTGAGAAACTACTCACCGCTGAATCCCCCACTGAGCCCCAACCCGCCAGCTCTGGAGGCACGTGTGAACCTTGAAAACAGCCAGAGCGGAGTCCCTGGGTTCGTGCTTTGTCCTCACACCCAGGCCGTCTGAAAGCACGCTCTGCCGTTCCCAGTATTCTGTACCTAGGTTTGGGCGTTTTCTGCCGGAAGTAGAATCTGCAGCTCAACTAGTGAGCCTACTGTGCGCGTCTTGGTGAAAGACGGACTCTGAGATACATTAACAATAATTACAATAATTCATTTTATTAAATTTTTTTTTTCAACGTTTATTTATTTTGGGGACAGAGAGAGACAGAGCATGAACGGGGGAGGGGCAGAGAGAGAGGGAGACACAGAATCGGAAACAGGCTCCAGGCTCTGAGCCATCAGCCCAGAGCCCGACGCGGGGCTCAAACCCACGGACCGCGAGATCGTGACCTGGCTGAAGTCGGACGCTTAACCGACTGCGCCACCCAGGCGCCCCAACAATAATTCATTTTAGAGAATATTGCTTTAAAATATTGTGACATACATTTTTATTAAGCTGGCGTGGTTCTTGCCTGTGCAGTGGATGATCATGAGGAGGCCCGAGGATGCCGAAAGCCGGCGACATGGCCTTCGGCATCCTGAGGGCTGGCTCTGTCGCTCAGTCGCTGCGCGGCACAGAGAACTGCTCCTCTCGGGTCAGAATAAGCACCTGTTGTGAACAGCAGGCCTCCACTGAGGAGTGAGGGGTTGGAGTGCTCGTCGCCTGGTCCTATAGAGTTTTGGTGACGTCATTCAGGTGGCCAGTGGGGGTCACCGATGCCCAGGCAGCCTACTTCAGTGAAGGCTTCTTTGCCCAGTCGTTATAAAGATCACGAAATAACCCACCTCGTACTGTTTATGTTTCTCTCCCACCAAGTTGAAGGTATGTGATGACTGTTTTCCCTTTCTTCCTTTGGACTACACCTTTTAAAATGTTGTTAGACAGGTTTTTAACCATAGTTTGAAAGGGATTTCTTCATGTTTCTATGGTTTCCCTCGCTTTCTGCTGTGGATTTCTTTCTCTGGCCTCTTTTGTATATTTGCTACTTCTGTTAGGGTGACTCTTGAGAGCTCCCTTATGACTATCAGCTTTTTTTTTCTTTCCTTTTTTTTTTTAAATTGGGATATAATTCACATACCATAAGATTCACTGTTTTGAGTGTACAGTGTAATGATTTTTAGTAAATTCACAAGGTTTCACAGCAATCACCGCTACTTCCAGAACATTTCATCATCCCCGAAAGAAACCCCACGCCCAGTAAGCAGTCCATCCCTACCCCAGTCTCTGGCAAGCATCAGTCCACATTCTGTCTCTGTAGGTTTGCCTCCTGTGAGCACGTCATGGAAATGGAATCATACGGTCCGTGATCTTGTGTCTGGCTTCTTTCGCTAAGCATAACGCTTTCAAGGCTCAGTCCACAATACAGCCTGTATTGTACTTCGCTCCTTTTTATGGTCGAGGGATATCCCGTTGTATGGATATGCTACATTTTATTTGTTCGTTCATCGGTCGATAAACATTCGGAACAAGTTGTTTCCACTTTTTGGCCATTAGGAATAAGGCTGCTGTAAACATTTGTGTGCAAGCTTTTGTGTGAACGTACGTTTCTTACGAACATCCATTGGTTACCGTAGGCTAGGTCGTATGTTCACTCTGTGTTTCGCTTTTTGAGTAACTGCCAGAGTGTTTTCAAAGGCAGTGGTACCATTTTATATTCTCGCCAGCCATATAGGAGGGTCCCGTTTTTCCCACCTCTCTGTCAACACTTGTCATTTTTCGCCTCCCCCGCCTGTCAGCAGTAGCCCCACTTACTACATGTAAAATGGTATTTCGTTGTGGATTTGATTTGCATTTTCCTAATGCCTAAAGATACTGACATCTTTTCATGTGCTTTTTGGCCATTTGTAGATCTTCTTTGGAGAAATATGTATTCATATTCTTTGCCCGTTTTTCATTCAGTTACCTTTTTATTATTTCATTGCAAGAGTTCTTCGTATATCCTGAATATAAATTTCTTATCAGGATGTGATTTGCAAATATGTCCTCCCATTCTGTGGGTTAGCTTTTTATTTTCATGAGTGTCCTTTGATGCACAGGTTTTTAACTTTGATGGGAGTCAAATTTCTCTCTTTTTCGTTGCTTATTCTTTTGGTGTCCTCTCTGAGAAACCATTGCCTTATCTGAAGAGAGGAAGATTTACTTCTGTATTTTCTTCTAAGAATTTTATGGGCTTAGCCCCACGTTTAGGCCTGACCCCTGTCGAGTTGAGTTTTGTAGGTGGTGTGAGGACACGGTCCAGAACCATTCTTTTACACGTGGATGTCTGGTTGCCCGAGCACCATTCGTTTAAAAAAATGATTTCTTCCTTCATTGAATGATCTTCGCACATTTGTTGAAGCCCGCAAGACTGGGGCGCCTGGGTGGTTAAGTGGGGCTCAGTGGGTTAAGTGTCCGACTCTTGGTTTGGGCTCAGGTCATAATCTCGTGACTTTGTGGTTTGAGCCCCGCATCGGGCTCTGCCCTGGCAGCATGGAGCCTGCTTGGGATTCTCTCTCTTCTCGCTCTCTCTGCCCCTCCCCCACTTGCACTGTCTCTCTCTCTCTCTCAAAATAGATAAACTTAAAAAAAGAGAAAAGAAAATTGTACGACTAAAGACACATGGATTTGTTTCTGGACTCTCAGTGCGATTCCATTGACCTCTGTGTGTCTGTCCTTATGCCATTCCTACAGTGTCTTGATTACTGTAGCTTTGTAGTGGGTTTTCAAATCAGGAAGTGAGATTTCTCTCTGTCCTTTTTCAAGATTGTTTGGCTCTTCTGGGTCTCTTTAATCCCTTATGGTTTTAGGATTAGCATATCCATTTCTTTTAAAAATGCAGTTGAAATTTTGATTGATTGGGATTGCACCGAATCTATTCATCAATTTGGGGAGTATTGCCATCTTAACAATACTAAGTTTTCTAATCCGTAAACATGGAATGTCTGTCCATTTGTTTAGGTCTTTTTTTAATTTCTTTCAGCAATGATTTGTGGGTTTCACCATACAAATCTTACCCTGTTAAATCTATTACTATGTGTCGTATTTTTGATAATATTGTAAATGAAATTGTTTTTTAAATTTCATTTTCAGTTTGTTTGTTGCTGGTTTATAGAAATATCATTGACTTTTGTATATCGATCTTCTATCCTGCAGTTTATTTTTAAATCATTTATAATTAGACCTAATAATCTTTTGGGGGGTTCTTTAGAGGTTTTTCATATATAAGGTCATGTCCTCTGCAAACAGGATTTTTTTTCCTTGTTCTCCATGGCTCTCATTTCTTTCCTTGCCTTCCTTTCCATTCCTGGTAGAACCCCAAGGATAGTGTTGAATTGAATAGAAGAGTTCAGAGCAGACATTTGTGTCTTGTTCCTGATCTTAGGTGGGACCCTTCCAGTTTTTCACCATCAAGTGTGATGTTAGCTGGGGTGTTTTGTAGATGCGGTTTACCACTTTGAGGAAATTCTCTTCTGTCACTCATTTGTTGAGTGTTTTTATCATGAAGGGGTATCAGATTTTGTTTTTGTTTTTGTTTTTTTTCTGTATCTATTGAGATGATTGCATATAGTTATAGAAAGTATACATTTATATGTTATGTACATTACTGTGCTACATATAAAACTTTGTTGTGTCTATTTATTTGCTTTTGCTTGCTTTAGATTTAGTATACTATTCTTTCTCTAGATTTTTAAGGAGAAAATTTCAGTTGTTTTGAGATCTGCCTTTTTTTTTTTTTAATGAAGCATTTATACCCATGAACTTCCCTTTGAGCACTGTTTTCACCACATCCTTTACGTTTTGATATGTCGTGTCTTAATTTTCATTCATCTCAAAGTATTTTCTAATTCTTCTTGTGACTTCTTCTTTGACTCATTGGTTTTTTAGGAATATGTCGCTTAATTTCCATTCAATATGAATTTCCCAAATTTCCTTCTGTTACTGATTTCCACTTTCATTCCACTGTGGTCAGAGAAGATACTTTGTATGATTTTTAAGCCTCTTGGGTTTGTTGAGAATCGTCTTACGGCCTAACATCTCCTCTATCCTGAAGACTGTTTCGTGTGCACTTGAGAAAAACGAGCATCCTGTTGTCGTTGGGTTGAGTGTTATATAGATATTGACGTGGGGCCGCAAGCAAATGGTCAAGAAAGAATTCTTGAGACATTTTCGGTGCAAAAAGGTGCTTTTATTATAGCACGGGGACAGAACTCGGGCAGAAAGAGCTGCACTTGTGCTGTATGAAGCTGATGGTCGTATGCTTAGTGCTGAAGGGGGAGAGGACATGCAGGGAGTATCAGATCATAAATGTTTCTTCAAGTTTCTATTAATAAAACTACTTCTGCAGCATTTCTCGAGTGCTCATCATTCAGTTCGATAGTAATTGGCGATCCGCACAGGTAGTCACGAGACCCTTTGAGAACGTAGCAAGCAGCACTTAATTTGGCCCTTAATGAAAACTCTGCAGGCTGTAGGTCAGCCTGCTGGACTAGAAGTGAACATTTCCCTGCTTCTGTCCCTCATCAGATGTCTGTTCGGTCGCTGTTCCCGTGTTTGGGCGTGCCTTCAACCCTAAACCAGGAAGTTTAAAATTCTGCCTTGCCGTTCACTTTCTGCCTGTGCAGAGCCCCGAGGTTAGTCAGAGGTGAGATCCTCGAGCCTTCTGTGCTGTTTCCTGGGATGATGCGTGGATCCTTTGCACGTGCCGCGTCTTCTAGATCCCCAGGAAAATGTTGGAGTTCAACCAACCCCCTGTGGCTATTTCATTCCTCAGCTTGTCCTTTTGAGCTCTCTGGCTAGTCTCCTGTTTGCCCCCGCTGCTACCCATTGCCTCAGGCAGACCAGTGTTTAAAAATTCTCCTCACATACTCAGGGGGAAGCCCTCAGCACTGGAAGAGACTCAGTGAAGTTGAATAAAGACAAGCCTTTTGAGCGGAATCTTGTAGGTTACCACTAACCAGGCCAGATAATGACTTCCCTCTGGGAATGAGGCTCTCTTTCCTAGATCTCCAGCCCCAGTCTGCTGCTCCCTTCCCATCCTGGTGGTGCATGCTGGGTTTTTTCAAGGTTGCTGCAGAACTGGGGAGCAGGAGATGAGATGAGAAGAAGTTAAAATGCTAGACGATCGAGCTGTTTTTCATGACTCTGTGCCACCAGAATTGCTGCAAGCCTTTGGTGGACTTCCAGAGCACTTGAAAAATTGGCCCTGGCACGTTTTGCCCTTTTGTTGTTGGTGTTGATTTTATGGAGGGGCAAACTTCTGGAGGTCATCGCTACGTTCATTGGCATCACCACCAGCCGTTTTCTGATGGGGGGTCAGGGACTGAGGTTCTGGGGAACCCATGATGTGAGCGGGCAGTCATGTAAGGTTTCTAATAGTGATGTCGGATCATTTCTTTTTACTTGGTTAAAAGCAAACATCTTTAGCTTTGCTGTTGTTTGTTATGTAATAATTCAGTGATTTGGCACAACGCAATGAGGAGCTAAATCGTTTTTTTCATTCTTTCGGGGACTTAAATACAAAATTGCTTTTGAATTTATGTAAATTCTGTTGTTGACAAGAAGAAATTGGGAGGAATTCTAAGATTGCTTTTTGGTTGGAGGCTGGTGCCTTGGATGGTATTGCAAAGTGTTGCTGTCATTATATAATATTAAAACAATTCCTGTTTTTTTCTTGTGGTTTACATTTTCAGGGTACCTTTGATGATTACTTGGAGTTATTTCTTCAGTTCGGTTATGTGAGCCTTTTCTCCTGCGTCTACCCATTAGCAGCTGCCTTTGCTGTGTTAAATAACTTCACTGAAGTTAATTCGGATGCCTTAAAAATGTGCAGGGTCTTGAAACGTCCATTCTCAGAACCTTCAGCCAATATTGGTGTCTGGCAGGTAATTATTTGAGAAAACATGATTCCTTTGGGGGAAAAAATAGCAAAATGGGCCATTATGATTAAAAACAAAGGTGCTAAGGAGAAATTTGAGAAATTTAGTTTATTTTTTATTTTTATTTTATTTCATGTTATTTATTGCCACAGACTGTGTTGTGTCACTTCAAAGAGTCATTTACTTTTTCTGGGCTTTGCTTTCCTTGTTTTGAAAATTGGGGATGGGGTGGGGGAGGTAAATTATAATTTCTGTGACCCCTTTCAGATGTAAAAATTCTGATAGTTTTCTAGGAAAGTAGCCAGGTGGGACTTCACTCACTGAGTGATGATGAGGCCCTCCCCACTTCTGTGTGGGTTGCAGATCACGTCGGGAGTCTGACTTCACCCCTGCCCAGCAATAATGAGGTTCCTTTTCCAGTTTCTGCTGGGGTGGTTTCAGATAAAGCCTAATGGAGAGTCAGGCCTTCTGCCGCCACCCAGAGACCACGTGGGAACGTGGGAACACACACGAGGCACTTGTATTCGTCCTAGCAGAAGAGGTATCCGTGGGAAGGTCTGGCGGGAGACCAGAGTTCTGGCCCCAGTCCCGCAATAGGAAGGACCCCACCCTCCACGCTGGGTGTCAGTGGTATCCAAATGGGTAACCTAACGAGGTGTTGCCCCTGCTTTGCCTGCTAGAGTGGTGTTAGAGGAACCAACTGAAACAAAAGCTTTAAATAAATTGTAGAATCTAACACCTAAAATGTCCAGGTTTCTATTTAAACAGTCATCATACCAGGAACCAGGATGAACCAAAAAGAACAAAGGGGCGGTCAGTAGATGCCACCATCAAGGCGACAGATATTAGAAATATCGGACAGACTTTAAAGCAGCCTTGATCAAATGAATATACCTCAAACAGACAGAAAAATAGAATATCTCAGCAAAGAAAGAGAAGACATAAAAGAGAGGCAAATAGATATTTTAGAAGTGGAAAATATAACTAAAATAAAAAGCTTAGTGGATGAGCGCTGTAGCAGAATGGAAGAAATAGAGGAAAGATCAGAAACTGGAAGATAGAGAATAGAAATGATTCAATCTGAACAGCAGAGAAAAAATAGACTGACAGAGTAAATACAACCTCAGAGACCTGTGCGACCGTAACAAAAGATCTAACATTCCTGTTTTCAGAGTCCCAGAGGGAGCGGGGAAAGGAGGGGCTAAAAAACGCCTGAAGTAGTAAGTCCAAGACTTTTTCATTTGGCAAGAGACCCAAAACTACAGACTCAAGAAATTGAGTGAATCCCAAACAGGATCAGCCCCCCAAAGTTCGTGTCCAACACACGATAATTAAACATATGAAAACTAGAGACAAAAACTTGAAAGCACCAAGAGAGAAATGACGTGTTGTCTTTGGAGGAACACAATTAGAATGATAGCCAGTTTCTCATCGGAAATAACGGAGGCTGGAAGAAAGCAGCATGGTATTTTCCAAGTGCTGAAAGAAAAGTAGTGTCAGTACAGAATCCTGTATTCAGAGAGAATATCCTTCAAGAATGAAGGGCAGGGGGGCTGGGTGGCTCAGTTGGTTAAGCATGGACTCTTGATTTCAGTTCAGGTCGTGACTTCACGGTTCGCGTCAGGCTCTGCTCTGACAGCGTGGAGCCTGCTTTGGATTCTCTGTCTCCCTTTTTCTCTACCCCGCCCCCTGCTCTCTCTCTCTCTCTCTCTCTCTCTTTCTCAAAAATGACTAAATAGGGGCGCCTGGGTGGCGCAGTCGGTTAAGCGGCCGACTTCAGCCAGGTCACGATCTCGCGGTCCGTGAGTTCGAGCCCTGCGTCGGGCTCTGGGCTGATGGCTCAGAGCCTGCCTCCCCTGTTCATGCTCTGTCTCTCTCTGTCCCAAAAATAAATAAACGTTGAAAAAAAAAATTAAAAAAAAATGACTAAATAAATAAACTAAAAAAAAAAAAAAAAAAGAATGAAGGGGAAATCAAGACACTCTCAGATGAAAGAAAACTAAGAGAATTTGTTGCCAGAAAATCTATGCTAAAAGAATAGCCACTTTATTGATGGATTGATTTTTAAATGTTTATTTATTTTGAGAGAGAGTGAGCAGGGGAGGGGCAGAGAGAGAGGGAGAGAGAGAATCCCAAGCAGGCTCCACACTGTCAACGCAGAGCCCAATGCAGAGCTTAATCTCATGAACCATTAGATCACGACCTGAGCCGAAATCAAGAATCAGGTGCTTCAGTGACTGAGCCATATAGATACCCCTTAAAAGAATAGTTTAAAAAATTTTTCTAAACTTGAGGAAGTGATAAAAGAAGGGACCTGGGACTGTCAGGAAGAAAAACCATGGAAAGCAAAAATACGAATAAACATAATTAGACTTTCCTTCTCTCTCTCTCTCTCTCTCTCTTTTTTAATGTTTATTTATCCTTGAGACAGAGACAGAACATGAACAGGGGAGGGGCAGAGAGAGAGAGGGAGACACGGAATCTGAGACAGGCTCCAGGCTCTGAACTGTCAACACAGAGCCCGATGCGGGGCTCGAACCCACGAACCGTGAGATCATGACCTGAGCTGAAGTCGGAGGCTTAACAGACTGAGCCACCCAGGCACCCCAGACTTTCCTTCTCTTAAGTCTTTAAAGTTACGTTTGACAATTGGAACAAAAATTGTAACACTATCTGATGATTCTAAATATATGCAGGGAAAATATTAAGATATTTTACAGAATGGTAAAGGGAGGTGAGGTTTCTGTACATCCTTCAGACTGATAAATGGTGACACAAGTAGACTGAACATATGTAGATGGTCCCCAACTTACAACGGTTCAGATTATGGTTTTTTGGCTTTACAGTGGCGTGAAAGCGATATGTATTCAGTAGAAACCATACCTCAAATTTTGAATTTGGATCTTTTCCCAAGCCAGTGGCATGCAGTATGATCCTCTCTCGATGTTGGGCAGCAAACCACGGCTCCCAGTTAGCCACACAGTCATGAGGGTAGACAACTGATACACTTAGAACAATTCCATACCCACACAACCATTCTGTTTTTCCCTTTCAGTACAGTGTTCAACAAATTACAGGAAATACTCAGTACTTTAGTATAAAATAAGCTTTGTGTGAGATGATTTTGCCCAGCTAGCTGTAGGCTAATCCGAGGGTTCTTAGCACATTTAAGGTGAGCTATGGGTTCAGCTCTAATTCAGTAGATTAGGTGTAGTAGGTCCATTTTTGTCCTACAATATTTGTAACTTACCCTTTTGGAACACAACTCCTAAGTCAAGGAAGATCTCTCTCTCTCTCTCTCTCTCTCTCTCTCTCTCTCTCTCTCACACACACACACACACACACACACAGTAATATGCATAATCAATTGCCAAGAAGACATAGCAGGCTTAGTGTGTGCACAATGAACAACAGTGGTTTAAAATACGTGAACCAGAAATTTATAGAACCGGAAGGAGAAATCGACAAACCCGCGAGTATAGCTGGAGACTTCACGCATTTCTCAACAGTTGGTAGAACAAGAGCTAGGAAGTCAGCAAGGATATGGAAGGGCTCACCAATACCACCACCATCAGGTAACAGAATCAAATCCATATTACAGAGCACTCTGCTCAGCACTTGTAGAATACACATTCAAGTGCTTACAGAGCATTCATCCTCGGGCAGAACACAAACTTTAAACATTTTAAAGAATTGAAATCATGTATAGTATGTTCTCTGACTCTAGTGGAATCCAACCAGAAATCAGCAGGAGAAAGATAACAGGAAAGTCTCCAAACACTCGAAAACTAAATGCATGGTTTTCTTGAGAAAGAAAGAGAAAGAGAAGGGCATGAGTGAGGGAGGGGCAGTAGGAGAGGAAGAGAGAGAGAATCTTAAGCATGCTCCATGCCTAGGCTGACATGGGGCTTGATCTCACCACGGTGAGATCATAACTTGAGCTGAAATCAAGAGTCAGTTGTTTAACCAACGGAGCCACCCAAGCGCCCCCAAATGCACGTTCCTTAAATAATGATGGGTCAAAGAGAAAGTTTCGAGTAAATTCAGAAGACATTGAACTGAATGAAAATGAAAGTACAACGTATCAAACAGCTAAAGCAGTGCCGACAGGGAAATTTGTAGCACTGAATGCATACACTAGAGAAGAGGAAAATATCTCAAACAATAATCTAAATGCCTACTCGGGAAACTAGAAACAAAGCACAAAAGAAACCCAGAAGAAACAAAGAAAATAATAAAGATAAGAGTACAGTTGGATGAAATGAAAAACAAAAATAATAGAGAAGATTACTGAAAAGAGTTGGTTCTAAAGATCAATATAGTTGACAAGATAACCAATATAAAAATAAAACAGCAGGTACCACTACAGACCCTTAAAGTACCAAAAGTATTGAAGGGAATATTATGAGCAACTCTGCACATATAAATTTGACAACTTGGATCATTGCCTCCAAAAATACAAACTACCACAACTCACCCAATACGAAATAGATAATTTGAGTAGCTCTGTAATTATAAGGAAATTAAATTTGTAATTATACATTTCCAAAAAAGAAATACATTGGCCCAAATGATTTCACTAGCAATTTCTAAGAATGAACCCCAATTTTACACAACTTCTTCCAGAAAACAGAGGAGGAGGGAATGTTTCCTAATTCATTTTATGAAGGCTAGTATCAGTGTAGTAGAAAACCAGAGTGCGAGACAGGAGAACAACAAACCAACATCCCTTGTGAGTAAATGGACAAAACACCTTAATAAACTATTAGCAGACTGAATTCAGCAATCTATAAAAAGAAGTGTATACCATGACAAGTGGGATTTAGTCCAGGGATGCCAGCCTGGTTTAATATTAGAAAATTAATCTGTATAATCTGCCATTTAATAGTTTGAAAAACTGCATAGTTGTATCAACCAATAATATCAAGCATTTGAGAGAATCCAACATTCCTTTTTGAGAACTCTCACAAAAATAGAAATGGGGGTGTTTCTTCAACTTGATAAGGGACATCTATTTTTAAAAAAAATCTAAAGCTAACATCATACTTACTGGTGAAAGATTGAATGCTTTCCTTCGAAAATTAGGAACAAGGCAAGGGTGTTCACTCTTGCTACCTTTATCGGACATGGTACCAGAAGTTCTAAGTAGCCTGATAAGGCCAATGATATCTCTGGTTTACCCACTAGCTGACCTCAGGTGCGTGAGCAAATCCAGTCAAAGTCAGCTGAGACCAGAAGAATTGCCGAGACGAGCATATCCTAAATTGTCCACCCACAGAATCATGAGCTAAATAAATGGCTGTTTGAAGCCAGAGTTTGGGGTGGTTGGTTATGTAGTAATAGCTAACTGATAAAGGAAGTCTCAGTATTCAATACATATCAATTCTCCTTTCATTTACAAATTGACCTACAAATTAATTTACAAGTGGAGCACTACGCCAGCCCAAGGTTTTCTTTTAAGCCGGTAAACGTATTGTCACATTCACAGGGAGAAATGAATGAAATAGAAGAACAAGAAAGCTATAAAGAAGAACAGGGACACTTACCATGTATTAAAACTTGTTACATAACTTCCGTTATTAACGTGGTGTGGTCCTGGTGCATCAGTAGACAGTCAGACCAGTTAAACAGAAGAGTAAGTCCAGAAATGGATTATGTGGTCTATGTGAAGTCTCAGTTCAGTGGGGGAAATGATTGTCCACTAATAGCATTGAGATAACCAGGTCTCCAGAGAGGGGGGAAAGTTTGCTCTTCTAATGTTAAAAGAAGACCAGGCAAGACACAGAATGGGAGAAAAAATACACAATACGTATGTCTGCCAGAGTACTTGTGTTCAGATTAAGAAACTCTTACAATTCAGTAAGACATTTCAGCCTTTGGAAACAAGGACCATGATTTGAAGAAGTACTTCACCAAAAAACATATGTGAATGGCCAGTGAGCTCATGAAAAGATTTATAATTAGTTACCGGGAAAATGCAAATGAAAACCAGAAGATAGCACTACATACCCAGTTTAAAATGAAGATCCGTGGTGTGAACGTTGGCCATGATGTGTAGTAACTGCAACTGTCATACTTTTCTGGCGAGGATGCGTCATGGCGCAGTCGCTTTGCAGAATGAGATGGAAGTTTGTTAAAAAGTTGAACGTACACCTGCCATACCCTCAGCACATCGGCTCCTAAATATCCAGGAGAAATGAGAGAACGTGAACATTTCAGGATGCACGCATGTGTCTACAGTAACTTCCTTCAGAGTAGTCCAAAACTGGAAACAACCCAGGGTTCCATCAGTAGGTAAATAAATAAAGAATGATGGTATATTCATAAAATGGAATACTACTCCACGGTAAAAATGGAAAAGACTAGATATAGATATAGAAATAATATGGCTCAATCTCAAAATCATCCTGGGTGAAAGGATGGGGAAGAGTATGTACTATGTCATTCCAGTTATGACATCCTGGAGCAGTGACAAAACTGCAGTGACGAAAAGCAGATCAGTGTTTGCTTTTGGGCCGGTGTGGAGAGAAGCATGGATTGCGGTGGGTCACGAGGAATCTTTTGGGGGAAGTAGAATTACTCTGCATCTTGTTTGTGGTGGTGTTTTCACAGGTATGTACGTCAACCAAAACTTAATGAAGTGTATACCTTCAACGAATACAGCTTATTGCACATAACTTATAGCTCAATATGGCTGTATTTGAAAAAATCATGTTTCACTATAGAGGAATTAAAAATGCAGGAAGCCAGGCACTCTTCGATACTGCTGATAGGAGGACGAACTGGTCAGTCTCATGGAGTGCAGCTTGACGTTATTTATCAAAATTATGAATGCGTGGTACCTTTGACTCAGTTCCACTTTCAGGAGTTTATCCTAATTCCGCTCTTGTTAAATGATGTATTTACATGGTAACTAAATGGAACAATGACTGTCATAGCAACTAATGCCCACCAATAAGGAAATGGTTAAATAAATTCCGATACATCTCTGCAATAAAATATTTAAACAGTTGTGACAAAGAATGAGAGAGCTCTTTGAGTGCTGACGTAGAATAGTCTCCAAGACATTTTAAGTGACAAAAGCAAGGGACCGGACAGTATGCATTGGGCTGAAAGAGGGGAAGAAAGGGCACATATATTCGAATTTCCTTATCAAGTTTGCATATAAAGTATCTGGAAAGGCAAAAAAAAAAAATTAATAGTGGTGATCCTTTTGTAGGGAGCACAGGAGCTCGCGGGCAGGTAAGGGGTACATGAGGGCAAGGAGACTCTTCACTGTAACTTCAAGTTTTCAGTTCTGAGCTACGTAAAGATAAAAAAGGAATAAATAAAAAACTTTACGTTACTTAAAGAGAAGATAAAGTCTTGAGTAGGTTTGTTGTAAAGAAAACTCCGGAAAAAATCATCAAGTTATACAAAGATTGCTAAAATAAGAAAGCGGAAATTCTCCATGAGACCAGATATTTATTCAGTTGGGATCCAATCGTGCTTTGTTTTGCTTCTTTTAAAATTTTAGTTTCTAACAGCAATTGTATTTTTTAGAATTAGTGGGACTTTTATCTGATTCTTGTTTTAAACGAAAATACAGTTGGCACACAACGTTACACGTGTTTGGGGTGTGCAACACAGTGATTGGACAAGTCTATATGCTCTGCTGTGCTCGCCACAAGCAGAGTACCCGAGTGGGTGGCCAGGCGTTGCCATCACGACACCTTGACCGTATTCCCTGTGGGCTGCAGCATTCCTCCCCGCGACTTGCTCGTTAGGTAATGGAAACCTCTACATCCCTTCCCAGCGGTTGGGTCACTCGGCAGGGATCAAGGTTGTGCACGAAAAGGAAGAGCGACCGAGCAGTGGTCACGTTTCCGCAGTCGGTACTCTGTAGTGGGCTCTGGGAGACTCCTCCACGGGGCCGTGGGTCAGTCTGTTCAGTAGCTCGGTGGGGCACGTGTGTTTTTCCGAAGTCTCCTGGGCGAATGCCACTCGAAAAGGATCACGATAGCTGGTGCCTCTGGTGTAGCCGGACCAGCTGTGGTCTGTAATGTGGCAGAGTAAGACAGTCACAAAAAAATTCCATTTGAAATCATACTAACAGTTTTCGAATGTGAAACATTTTTTCTGGTGGCCCCACCTTAGATTCCCTTTAGGTACGAGCAGGGTAACTTGAACAGCATCCTCCTCTCGGACGTTTTCCAAATTCTCAGGCCCCTGGCCACCTCCAGCTGGGAAGGTAGAACATAGTGCTTTGGATATTCCAGCCATAAATATTGAAAACGCCTTGCAACGGCCTGACTTTTTTAAGCCGAAGAAAATCACAGCATTATAGAGAAAAAGTTTTAAATGTACTTGGGATATTTGGAACGAGGGAAAGGCTTTTTCTTTGATTTTATGTGATACAAAAAAAGGCTGAGGAAGTATGGAAGAGGTCATTGTGGTTTTTAATTTCACATTTTTTTTTTCCTTTTAGTTGGCTTTTGAAACAATGAGTGTTATATCTGTGGTCACTAACTGTGCTCTAATTGGAATGTCACCACAAGTGAATGCCCTCTTTCCAGAGTCAAAATTGGACCTCGTTTTGATTGTGGTAGCCGTGGAGGTAAGTGAAACTTCCAACGTATTTTAAATAGTCTCCACGCAGACGCCTCTGTTTAAGCAGAGATGACCTACAGACAGCAGTGGTATCCCTGACTGTCCGTGACTGGCAGTTTAACGACACAGATTTCCTGGTAAGAAGGCGAGGTAGTTCAGGTGACGGACAGACACGCATTTCTGGTTGCTGCCCAGTTCGCAGAGACCATCGCCGGGGCGGGCTTGGGAAGGTGGTTCTTCCTGTTGCGCTGACCTGTCCGGTGCTGCGTGGAGAACTTCCGTATGAAATAGAATTCTGCAGATTTGACGTTTTTTTAGCCTCTTCTGTCATTTCTACGTTCTTCCGCAAATGGATCCTAAGAAATGCTTTTTGATAACGACTTAAATCTCGTTAGCAACAGGTGTGGAATTCATTGTGAAACTCTAGAACACCCAGATGTGATATGTATCAGGAAGGCGCATAATAACCGTGCATACGAAGTTCAAGGAGGCTGGCTGGCTGTACTTTTTAGGTTTTCATTTTGTTTATGGTGGTTCCGAATATGGATTACTGTAACATCTTGAAAATTCAGCACTGACCAATTGCAAATGGACGCATTCGCAGGAATTTTTTTATTGCTAGTGCTTACTGTGACCTTTCATTTTTAGATACTTTAGAAATAGAGCAGTTGTGAACATTTAATCCCGCAGAATTTAGCAGGACTGTAAGGCGGTGGTTCGTGTACCTAAGGCCTCAGGACCGAGGGCCAACCAGCAGTCAGAGTGTGAACTTGTGCCTTTCCAGGAGTGGCTGAAGAAACGGATTCTGCTTTGCTGTGTTTATCTTTCTGTGTATTTAATAGGAATCTGTGTTCGTGGCGGATGTTCTATGCAGAATATGCGTTTTGGAGAATGATTTTAGACAGCAGTGACTAGGAGGGAAAGGGGACGGCTCCAGCAGAGAAAAGTAGGTCTGCTTTGAATTGTGAGAGTTGAATAGGATTTTGGAGAGCTATTTATTTGCAAGGCTGGTTTCTCACCTGTGTAAGTGAGAGATCAAGACAGAGGCGTCTTAGACGGCCCGCTGCCCAGGCTCATGGCGTACCTTCCATTTAGGATGTGGCCTTTAAGTTTGTGGGTCTGGGATCTTGTCTTTGCCAGTACACGCAGAGCTAATTAGGCTTTTGGGACTGACCGACGCTTAAAACTAATGAGACTCACAAAGGACTGACCAGAATGCCAGGCAGTTAACTTACCATAAGGAGATACTTTTCCAATGACGGTAACAGTTGGTGTTAAAGTTAAAGTGGAATTGGTTTATTAGAAGATTTCTTGGTAAATTGGGAGCCAGAACAAGAGGAGTATGAAAGTCTTGAGAGACATGGAAGGACCTGAAAACCGTCCCCTCCCCCAAATCGAGCAGAGCTCTGCCGTGAGCCACATCTGGGGGTTCTGTTGCCAGCTTCTGAGCGATGCGGGACGTGTTCACTGCCCGCTTCTTGATTTTGCCTTCGCTTTCTCCAGGTTTCTGGCTGGTCCAGAGTTCTGTGTATCCCCAATGCTACTTTCTTCTTTTGTATTTGCTGATGTCTTAACATCAGATATTTGGGGCCTGGTTCTTCTCACTTAATTTGGGAGATATCCTGGTCTACAGGAGCATTCTGCAGATGGCACCCAGGAATTTGCTGGCCTGCGTGGGGTGGGCCGCAGTATTTCTGTGGTGTTCGGCTAGAGCATCTAAAAGTTCTGTCTTGCTGGGCCGCCCCTGTGCTGGCCCTTTGGCTAGAGAACAGGCTTGTCTTGGGACTTTTTTTTTTGTCTGTGCCCGTTGGCATTTGTACTTGCCCTTCCTCAGCACTTAGTCTAGGACGTATACCTGGGGTCCTTAGGGTACTGGGGTCTGTGCTGAGTCAGCCTTCTTTCTACCTTTCAGAGTTTCCTTGTGTTTATTTTGTATGTCATGTCCATGGTCTTTGGTTGTTCTTAGCAGGAGGAGTAGTGAAAAGTACTTCTGTTCCATCCTTCCAGAAGCAGAAGTCCTCACTCTGTTAATTAATCTTTTTGTTGTTTTTTTTTCCTTTTTTCTTTCCTCTTTTGCTTAGGACCAAAGTCCTTTCTTTGGGCCTGGCTAGCACACTTTTATTCCTTATGTCTCAGCTGAGATGTCACTGGTCTCCCAGGCTTTTCCGATTCTTCCATCTCTGCTGGATCTCTTCTGTTAGCCTATCTTGAAGCCTCCATGGCCCTCCCTCATGGAGATTATCCCGTTTATATGCCTGGCGCTTCCTGATAGGCGTGTTTATGTCATGTCTGTCTCTCCCATGCACTGTTGGTTTCTTAAGACCAGGGATGGGGTCTACTTTTCCATCTAGTAAATAAGAGTACTCACATGAACAGTGATGGTAGGTATACAGTTCAGTGCTGTGAATGTGGAATGAATAAATTAAGCTATTAAAAAAGAAAATGGACATTCTTTCTTTCTTTTTTTTTAATTTCAAAACACAGAATGGGGGTGCCTGGGTAGTTCAGTTGGTGAAGCATCCCACTTCTGCTCAGGTCACGATCTCACAGTTTGTGAGTTCAAGCCCTGCATTGGGCTCTGTGCTGATAGCTCAGAGCCTGGGGCCTGCTTCGGATTCTGCGTCTCCCTCTCTCTGTGCCCCTCCCCTGCTCGTGTTCTGTCTCTCTCAAAAATAAATAAACTGAAAAAAAATAAATCAAAAGAAAAAGAAAAAATGGGTATTATTCTTTTCTGATAAACTTATATTCGGTATTAATTGTATGACTGTATTTGTTTATAACGTTTTCTGAGTTCTACTTACAGAACACAAAGTGGCAAGTGCTCTTTTTTTTTTATTCCTTAATTATACACAGTCACTATTGAGAGCTACTATGTATATGATACTGAATCTGGTGCGAAGGAAAGACAAAGCTGTCTTTTTATTTTTGTCCTCAAGAGCTCTGCTTCTTAATGTAGCTGAGAAGATGTGCACATTTTACACATACGCGCACGCACACGCACGTGTCCACATACATACACTATAGCTTAGTACATCTACCTACTAAGAGACGCAACTAGGCAGAATAAATGATATGTCAGGTGACTGGTCTGTGGTGACGTGGAGGAGAAGATCATCACGACTGTCATCCAAAGACAGGGGACCCTTTGTGGTCTTCTCTTCTTTGGTGAGTTCTGAGAAGGCTTGGATGTGAGTTAATCCCGACTTCCTCTGTGCTAGTGGAGACTTCCCACTCTGAATTCTAGCCCAGGTAGAATCTGCTCCTAGGATGTAAGTTGGGGATGCCTGGCAACCTGAGGGGTGGAAGGCCAAAGCTCAGCCACGGGCTGTCTCAGCCACCGACTTTAGAGTCAGTCATGACACGGAAGAAACGTGTTTTTCAGCTGAAAATTCTTCCCCGTAGGCCAGAATGCCAGCAGTTTTGGGCTGTTTCATTGCCAGCTAGACTTATACCTCTAAACAAGAAGTATTTCCTTTGGTTACCAAGATTAAATCCTTATAATAGTGATTATTTTGGTGTGTTCTGTTTTTTTTTTTTTTTTAATGAGCTAACTCATAGAAATGTTACCAATATTTGTTGATACAGAGATCCTTACTAACACTGAGATCACCCAGAGTTAAGTCACAGGGTGAAGGAGTGTAAGGGGGTTGTAACTACATGTATACAGCTTCCTCATCTTTGGTTTTTATTGTGGTGAAGTAAACATCGGAAATTTACCGTTTTAACCTCTTCAGAAATTTAATTGTGGTAAAAAAAAAAAAGCCCCACATAATATGAAATGTACCCTTTTAACCACTTTTAATTGTACAGTTCAAGGCAGTAACTGAAACTCTTGTATCTGTTAAACACTAAGTGCCCATTCCCCCCTCTCCAGCCCCTGGTAACCACCATTCTCCTTTCCGTTCTTGTGAATTTGATTACTCTAGGAATCTCACATAACAGAATCATCCAATATCTGTCCTCTTGTGTCATAAGGTCTTCAGGGTTCATGTGTGTTATAGGATATGTTAAAATTCCCTTCCTTTTCAAGACTGCATGATATTCCCGTGGATGTATATACCACATCTTACTTACCCATTCGTCAGTCGATGGCCACTTGGGTTGCTTCCGCATTTTGGCTGTTGTGAATAATATTGCTGTGAACGTGGATGTACCAATATCTCTTTGAGTCCCTGTTTCACTTCTTTAGAGTCCATAGCCAGAAACAGAATTTCTGGATTATGTGGTAATTCTGTTTAATTTTTTGAAGAAACACAACACCATTTTCCATAGCAGCTGAACCGTTTTTACATTCCCGCCAGCAAGGCACAAGCATTTATTCAGTTTCTCCACATCTTTGCCAACATTTGTTATTTTCTGTTGTTTGTTTGTTTAATAATGGTCATCCTAATGGGTGTGAGGTAATACCTCATTATAGTTTTGATTTCCCTGACAAGCAGTGATGTTGAACATCTTTTCATGTGCTTTTGGCCGTTTGAATATCATCTGTTCAATTTCCTCACCCGCTCTTTTTTTTAGTGGCCTTTCGCTTATTTGTTGACTTGTAGGAGTTCTTTATACGTGCTGGATATCGATCTCTTGTTAGAGACGTGACTCGAGAATGTTTTTTCTAATTCTGGGGGCTACCTTTTTACTCTGTTGGTACTACCCTCTTAATGCATAGAAGTCCAGTTTTTTCTACTTGTTTCTTTTGTTGCCTGTGCCTTTGGTGTCATATCCAAGAAATCGTTGCCAAGTCTAATGTCATGAAGCTTTTGCCCTTTCTTAGGAGTTTTATAGTGTTGGGTCCTAAGTTTAGGTCTCTGATCCATTTTGAGTTAAGTTTTTCTACAGTGTGAGGTAAGGGTCCAACTTCGTTCTTTTGCCTGAGGACATCCAGTGTTCCCAGCACCCCGTTGAAAAGACTGTCTTTTCCCCAGTGAATGGTGTTGCCATCCTTGCTGGAAATCACTTGACCATAAAAGTGAGGGTTTATTTCTGGCCTCTTAATTAATTTCCATTGGTCTATATGTCTGGTTTTTTTTAAACCGCTTTATTGATGTGTGATTGACATACAAAAAGCTGTATGTGTTTAATATATATAACTTGATGAATTTGGTGATAAGTATCTTTCTGTCTTTATGCCAGTACCACATTGCTTTTAGCACTATAGCTTTGTAGTAGGTTTTCAAGTCAGCAAGTGTGAGACTCCCCACTTTGTTCTTTTTCAAGGCTGTAAAAGATTGTTTTGGCTATTTGAGGGTGTGTTTGCTTTAAGGTGCTTGTAGTAACTGTAGCTATTTACTGATTTTTTGGAAACTATTGATCAAAAGTTGAGTTATATTGGCACAGATTGGTATTAAAATAAGTCTTCCCTTTGTACCAAAGTAGTATATTTGAGGATTTGCTGTTTTTATTTTATTGACTTTCTACCTATTGAGAGGACCCCAGCTTTGTTTTCTAAATTGAAAATTTTGTGTGTCAGGACAAAATCTAGCTCAGAGAAAGTGTTAGAAATAACCCAAAAATTAGTAAGTTAGCTAGTTTTATTCTAGTGTTGCTGAGACCTGAGCTGAATGCCATCTGGTCTTGTAATGAATCCAAAAAGTAGAAAGTTTAATATAAATTAGAAAGTATACGTTTTTGGTTTATTACCATGTAAGTCTGCAAAATGCTACTGAAATTACAATTCAGAATGTTAGAGAGAGTTCATTAAAACCATCCGTGGATCAGATTAGCAATGTTTCTAAGATATTTCCTTTGATCTGTAGATAGGTTTTCAAATAAGGAAGTAAAATCTTAATATTATACTTACTTTCTTGTTTTTTCCTGAAATCTAGATAGTGTCAGTTTTAATTACTGAATTTAAAACAGTGTTTTGCTAGTAGCACATTAAATTAATAGCATGCTGTACTTAACATATATTCATCCATGGCCCCTAAAAGAATAGAAATTTCACTAATTCGAAACCTAGTAAATAAGCCATATGTGTATTTAAATTTTTGTGTAAATTTTTAACATCTTGATGGAAATAGCAGTTTAAGGTATTTTATCTTAAAGCTATTTTCTCCAAATTAAGTAATATCTAAAATATATTTATGGGGTGCCTGGGTGGCTCAGTTGGTTAAAGTGTCTGACTTTGGCTCAGGTCATGATCTTACGGTCCGTGGGGGTTCGAGCCCCACCTCAGGCTTTGTGCTGACAACTCAGAGCCTGGAGCCTGGTTCGGATTCTGTGTCTCCCTCTCTCTTCCTCTTCCCAGCTTATGCTCTCTCTGTCTCTGTCTCTGTCTCTCTCTCTCTCTCAATAGTGAATAAATAAACTTAAAAAAATGACAAAATGTATTCATGTAAAAAGAAAAAAAGAATTTGTTAAAACAAAGGAGACTTAGAAAATTTAACAGTTTTATAAAGTTGGAGTTGAGAGTTAGTATTGTCACAGTTTAAATTGTAGATGAATTTGATTGTTTCAGTAGTAACGCCAGGGAACTTTAATTTTTATTTAAATTTTTTATTCAGGTTTTTTTTTTTTAAGCTTGACATAGTAGAGCATAAAATTCAATAAAAGGCAAAAATGATCATTATGCTTGGTAACACAGGGTCATATGTCACAACTTTTGTGTATTTACTGCCATCTAGCGTTTCCTTTAAAAACTAAGGACACTTGAACGCTATTTTATTTGTAAAATGTTACAGAAATTTGTTATAGGCTGATCAAGAGAATAGCCTACCAATGTATGAAACCATGTGAAAATTCCATTTTTTAGGTTAAAAATATCCAAAACCTGGTGGTGTTAGAGTCCAACCCATAAGATTAAATCAATGTCCAAATAATGTATTTTAAAAATAAGCATTATCTTCACTTTTGAGGCAAAGTTAATTTCTTTATTTGATGTAATTTCAAGCAAAGGATCACTGCTTTAAGTGAGGGATTACACTTGGGGCGGCTGGCTGGCTCAGTCGATAGAGCACACAACGCCTAATCTCACGGTCGTGAGTTTGAGCCCCACGTTGGGCATGGAACCTACTAAGCAGAAACCAGGGAAAAACAATGAGAAATTACACAAAGGTCTCTAATTCCTAAGAAAATAGAAAGGACTTGAATTCTGTAAACAGCCTGTGTTCGATGATCTCTCATTTTAGCATTAAATGCATTCACAGTCCTCTTTTCGTTCTGAACTTGGCAAGATGCACCAGTTACACATTCTGAATGCTAACAATTCTCCCACTAAACGCTATTTTTTTCCTAAGGTGAAAGTGCGTTGACTCTTCACCCTAGAAGTTGCATTACATTTCTAATGTTTAGGTCCTGGTGCCCAGCAAGCCAGTTCCACCATGCATATTTAATCGGTAGTTAAAAAAAATATCGCTTCATTGCACTTTCTTAAATTAAAAAAAGAAAAAAGAAGTTATGTGATTTTTTTTTTTTCTGGAGCTGCTTAGAAACAGAACTGATTCTCGTCAGCTTGTAATGACCAAGGATGTCTTCTGGGAATGGACAGAGGCCTTTGGGTTCTTTTATGCCCTAACTCGCGGAGTTTATTTTTCTGTTAAAAAAAAAATGGTTTCAGACTTCAAGAAAAGCTGCAAGTGTAATACAGGTAATCTTTATGTTTATTTTTTATTTACAGGATTCGCTCATTTGTAACATTTTTCCACGTGAGTGCTCGCTCTCTCTCGATTCATTTATGTTTAGTCTCTATGTAGGAATACATGTGGGTGCTTCCAGGTATGGAGATTCTGTCCCTCTCCTGCCCCTTCATGCGTCATGGCCCCGGGCCAGTCACCTCCTCTCGTGAGACCGTTTCCCTGACCGCCGATTGAAACTAGTACGGCTTCTCTTCCAGGGACACCACGAGGAGGAGAAGTAACACATGTGTGACAAGTGTCTGCATTGTGCCGATGCTTGATAAATGCAGGTCTCGCTGCCCCTCTTCCAGACGAGCTATAGACACGCTGTGCATGTGAAGCTCCCCCTCTGCACTTGGCAGAGGCGCAGGGGTGAGAGCTGTGGTTCTAACTGGCTCCGCAGCGGCAGAGTGAAGCTGTCGTTGTCTCTACTGTCGTTGTGGCCATTACTTGCTCAGCGGGCAGTGTAGCCGCGTGGAAGTCGCTTGGGTGTCAGAGCCTGGAGGCAGCTGCGTTAGGACCTCGGCTCTTCCTCTTCCTCTCTGTGTGCCTCAGTTTGCTCAGATGTAAAAGTGAGGGATGCCAGCTCTGACCCGAAGGAGGAAGCGAAAAAGTGGTTAGCAGTGAACATCGACACCGTTGTTAGGGGTTCATACCTTAGCAGCTAAAGCCCTTGTGCCTCCCTCAGCTCGGAGCTACCTTGCCCTTGGCTTTGTTCCCCAGGGTAACTCGAATTGGTTTCTCGGTCAGATGTTAGTCTGCCTCTCTTGCGTTTCCCTCCTGTGACGTGACTCCATTCTTTTCCTCTTCCCGCTCCCACTCCCACTCCTCAGTCCGGCCCCCCTTCCCGCCCATTATCGCACCAGGTCTTGCTGATTCTGACGTCCGAACATCTGTCCAGTCTCCCTTTCCTGTGACCGGTGGCGTGGCTTGAGTTCAGGCTTTCACCATTTCTCGTCTGGACTTGTTTTTAAAACAACTTCATGGATGTCATTCACACACCATCCAGTTCCCTCGTTTCAACCTCACATCCCCCCGTTCTCACCTACCCTTTCACGGCAGATCGTCGCCGGCCTCCTCGCTTTATGCCCTCATCTGCCCCATGCTCTCTCCTTCTGGAGTGGTTGTTCCAAAACACGGTACTGATCCTATGTCTCCTCTACAGCAGCCCTTAACGCAAACCTCCGTGGCTTACAAAGGAGCAGTGCCTTGGTTGAATCTCAGAGTCTTTTCCACTGTCCTTTCCCCGCCCCCCGCTGTCCCAGTTCACACTCGGGACATCCCAGAGCCTTTCCTGTGAATGAATAAATGGCATTAGCATTTCCTAAAACCAGAGGACAGTGATGTGTCTCTTCCACCAGACCGAGTTTCCTGGGAGCATTGGCAAGAATAGGCATGCAGTAAACATTCAGTAACTGAGCAATTTCCACTGAATTGCCCTTACTCTTTGTTTTCAAATGATTAAGCAGTTGCTCATTAAATGTATGTAGTCATGTATAGTTGTTTTTTCAGTGAGTATATGGTTAGTGGGAACTGTTTAAGAATTAATTTCTTAATTAGTGGGGCACCTGGGTGGCTCAGTCATTTGAGCATCGGACTCTTGAATCTGGCTCAAGTCATGATCTCATGCTACATGGGTTCGAGCTCTGCCTCAGGCTCTGTGCTGACAGCTTGTGGAGCCGGCTTGATATTCTCTCTCTGCCCCTCCTGCCCACGCTTTCTCTCTCTCTCAAAATAAAAGCTTAAAAAAAAAAAGAATTAATTTCAACTTTATGATTAAAGACTTTGTTGTATTTTGGGGAGGTATACTAACAAAACCCTTAGGTAAAATATTAAAATTATTTCTAAGAAAGTGAGCTGAATTAGGCAGTATGACACAGGGGTTCAGCACATGGCCTCTGGGTTCAAATCCTGGCTTCACCACTGATGAGCTATCTATCTTTGAGTGAGTTTAGTACCTACAGTTATTCTGAGGATTAAATGAGCAAATATACACGGCATGCTTACTATAGTGCCTGGCAAGATGAAGTAGTCAGTATTTGTTAGTTGTTACTGTTGTTTCAGAAAAAAAATCTGTTCTCATAGAAGTCTCTCTACCTTATTGAAAGGACTGATTAAACTCTGAGAATTCGATTAAAAAGCTTGATTATAAAGGAACCCACAACCAAATGAACTATTTTCATTTGGTACCACTTCTGAACGTCGGAGCATGTATCGGGCTCCTAGCAGGGCAAAGAAGGTTTTTGACTTTTGGATTAGGGTACTTTTGAATGGAATTATTGAGTTGGGTTTTGTCTTCCCTTTATTTCTGTGATAATCATGGTAATTTTCTGGTCTTTCTGTAGGCTGTCGCCCTCTTCAGTTTGTATCCAAATAAAACATGGCTCTGCGTTCTTTGAATGGGGTGGGAGTAATTAAAGATCGTCAAGGCACATTCTTTCATTGAACGCATATTTATTGTGTGCCTAAAACATGCCAGATATTACTAAGGTACCGCCCTGGCTTTAGCAGTTTTTCCAGACAGGATCTTCCAGGACATGGAATGGATCACGATTCAACAGAAGGCCTGTTTTCTGGCCTCCCAGGTGGCCCAGCTCTCCCTCCCCTCCCGACGGGGCCTGGACTGGCACAGGCACCCCCAGCCCGCTGGGAGGGGGCCATGGCGACAGCGTCCCCTCACTGAGACGAGTGCACACCAAGAGGCATTTCGTTTCCGGATCTGTTTAATGTGTGGCATTCTTGTTAGCGTAATTGGCATAATTTAATGAAATGGAATGAAAACTGATGAAATGTGTGTGCTAAAACAGAGAGAGCCGTCATTTCTGTGAAAACCTTTGGAAAGACTCCATAAAGACAAGTTACTATCAGATTGGATAAAGATGAGGCAATTATAAAAGATTAGGGACAAATCATAAAACGATGGACAGCGTCCAGGTTCTGTTTTCACTCTGCTCCTCGTGTGTCTTTAAGTTTTCCTTCTTCTTTAAAGAAAACAATCCTGAAGCTCTTCAGCGTTGCCTAATGGGTGTTATTTATGCATGGGAGACTGAGAAACTCCGTCGCTGGATCCTACTCAAAGGAAAGGTCTTGGCCCTACGTTAAAATATTTGCAAATAAATCATACTTTAAAAGGTTTGCCAAAGTAAAACGTGAATGATACGCATTTTTGTGATTCCTCGTTTTACCTACTTTGTTGATTAACTGAGGAATTACTACCGCCTGAGTGAGTTTCTTCTGTCCTTGGGGAACGTGGCATTAGGGGCGTGGCTCAGAAGTTTGTCCCTTAGCGCGAAGACGTGTTTTGTTGAAGAACCCAGTGTCTCCCAAATTGTTGGTTGGGACATCACCTATTTAAATATGAGCTTACAAATTACTTTGTATTCTTCTAAGGTATTACAGTGGTTAAGCTAACTCGAGTCTTGTCCTAGAAAGTTTAGTAAAAGCAAGCCTCACACTTCTGAAAGAGATCAGATTGTATTAAGAATAGCGTTGTTTTCAGAAAAGAATTGTTCAAGGATTAAGAGTTAGAAAAATCAACAGTTTCTCTATACTTTTAAGGCACAATTTAAATGCCTGGCTGCATTATTTTCTTTAAGTGAAACCTCAGAACATGGTATATATCCATACTCAAACGTGGGCACTCCAATTCCAAAAACAACTGGAATGACTTGGTTATTTGTCTCTGAGAACTGTTATTCTGCTGTGCTCTCGGTGACGCTCCCAAGGCCTCTGCCAACTACCTGCTCCCTCTAATATGTCCTGTGCTCCCTGCTCTCATGCACGGACCCGCCAAGTGCACTGGCCTTCTGTAGGACTTACCTGCTAGTCTCCTCCTTGTGTGACAGTGATCTTCTGTTTCAGATGCATGAATCAGCCGAAAGCCAAACTTGCCCCCTTTCTCCATTTTTCTGTTTTATCTTTTGGGGGATGGTGTGACGAGAAAGCAAAATACATTCGAAATGCTTTCAAAATGTTTTCAATTTTTCCCCCGAGGGTGGGAAGCAAGTTTTGCTTCAGAACGCGGAAGGACGCATTAAGAACATATGACTACCAGTGTTTATAGTATTGGATGCAGTGTTGAGAAGTTCCAAATCCAGAGGGAACCCATTGGGTAGGCCTTGTGTGGCAGGGGACCTCTTGGAGGAAGAGGGAGACATTGGGCTGCCCCAGAAGCACGTGTGAGCCTGGGAATGGTAAAAGCTGAGACCGAATGGGTTTCTCAGGGAGGGTGAAGAGCATGAATTGGGGATGAGGGATAAAATGGGGAGAGGGTGCCCGGGTGGCTCAGTCGGTTGAGCATCTGACTTCGGCTCAGGTCATGACCTCACGGTTCGTGAGTTCGAGCCGCACGTCAGGCTCTGTGCTGACAGCCCGGAGCCTGAAGCCTGCTTTGGATTCTGTGCCTCCCTCTCTCTCTATGCCCCTCCCCTGCTCGTGCCCCCCACCCTCTTAAAAATAAATAAACATGAAAAAAAAATTTTTTAAAAGAAGTGTGGGGAAACTGATAGAGGGCCCAGCGCTCACGGTGAAAAGATGACATTCCATTCCATTTCATTCCAAGGGGTCTCTTCTGACACGCCCAGGGGAAAACTGCAGTAATCATTTATCCTCACTGATGTAACTCTCCTCGGTGACGCCAGTGACAGGTAAACCTGAATAGGTTGGAGCCTCTAGTCCTCCTGTGACTCCAGGGAGTTAGCCCCTCGTGGGACTCTGCGGGGGGCCGCAGTGGGTTTGTTTCTGTGAAGCCTGGCCCCATGCTTGTAGACGGTGTGGCTGTCCTCCACACTGCCCCACAGCCTGCCCTCCTCTGCCTCAGTGCCTTCTTGCTGTTTCCACATCGGTCCCGACCGCTGGAGTGCGCCCAGCCTTCTTTCCCATCATTCCGTCCACCTTGCCTCTTCAGTGTCTGCCGTCCTGCTGGCTGGGTCTCAGTTCTGTGTGCCCGCATGCTTGGTTTGTTTTTTTTGCAGAAATACAAAATGCTTGTTCTTCAGGTTTTCCTTCTGTGCTTTCACATGGCTTGTTTTGCTTCCATTTAAAACACAGCTTCTGAGTTTCTAGGCCACACTGGAAATGCAGAGAAGATAAATGGCACTCTTGCTCTCTAAGAAGGCTTGGGCCCCCAGGCAGAGCATTTCAATACTCATTTTTGATGTCTCTCTTCTTGTTTTTTCGCTCAGTTAAAATCGTGCCTTTAAATTCACGTTTATCACCACGTAGACCCTGTTTAATAACCCGTTTCCTCTAGGAAGGTTTTCCCACTTTAGCAGTACCCCCGTCCCAAAATGTTGTCTTAGTACTCTAGGTCCGATCCTGCTTCAGGAAACACTTACCTGCTTCTTGCATTGGAATTTTGTTTCAAAAATTGGGCCAGGCTTCAATATCACATTCTTAGTATTATCGGCGTTGATAGACTAATTGGATTAGGTGAAATGGTGTCAGTTTGCCCAGCTCATAATGCCTCTAGTTTTTTTGTTTTGTTTTGTTGTCACTTCTGTTTTCCCTCTGCCTCACCCACCTTTAGTCTGTAACTTAAAAGCTGCAGAGGTTTAGAGGGACTTTAGTTTCTTCTGTAGTCCCCCAGGGTGCCATGTTGCAAACACTGGATTAAATTGGAAGCCGTGTGACAGTGTTTTATGGACTCCAGGGTGCTTATGAATATAAGATGTGAATATTACCACTGTCATTTCTTCCTAATCAGTGAAATGTGTTCCTAATCCCATTCTGCTATGTTACTAAAAATGGACTATTTCCGAAGAGGTTAAGAACCACGAAAAGGAAAGATTTTGAACGTTATAAGAAAATTTCTTGCATCCTTTAGTTACAAACACTTATCTTCCAGCTGAAGGAATAGAAATGCCATGTTTCACGTATACACACATAATGTGTGTGTGTGCGTATGTGTGTGTGTGTGTGTGTGTGTGTGTGTGTGTGTGTGTGAAATGATATACCTAATCTGAGCCTGTAGATCAAGTTTCTCCTCTGGCAGCTCGAGCATGAGGTGGAAGATGAGCCGCAGAATGGAAAGATGTGACCATGGCATGCTGCTTGCTGTCAGTGGTCCCCAGCTGTGACCATTTCTACAAGTTCAAGGGAGGATTCAGTGCTTCCATTTCAGGTTCATTGTAGCACGCCATGGAGAAGCTAATTGGCACCATCTGTGCGAATGACTGAGTCTGTAATGTGGTCACTGGTGCACAAAGAACTCAGGTTGAAGGAGTATTTCACGGCAAAAAGGTGGTGGGGTTGGAGCAGAAAGAATACAGTCGATTAATATTCTTTTGTAATGATCATTCTTTTGTAATGATCAGAAAAGCAGCCACAGGAGGAAAGAACAGCTCTCCGATAGGTCACCAGTATCCTTCCAACTGAGAGTTTAGGGAAGACACGTGAGCACGTCTATGGGGACAGCTCGCTGCGCTGCCTTTGCCGCTAGATTTGTCCGATGCGTCCGTTCTCAAACGTGGGCATTTAAATTTACTGAGCGTGGGCGCCCCGGATTAGGAATGAGGTGTGTGTTCGGCTGTGAAGGTACAGCACAAGGACACGTCTTGGAATGATGGAGTTGTTCCGTGTCCTGATGATGACGATGGTCTCACACCCCAGCGCGTTTGTTCAAAGAGCTGCGCGAGTGGTGTTTACTCTGTAAATTTAAAAATGAGGTTTAAAATACATAACACTTTACTGAAAAAACACGTTTTGGAAAATCTTTTGCCTGTTGTTCAGGATATGCTTGCAAGGTGGAAGACGTGATTCTTTCCCAAAACTGATTAAAACTGAAGCGACCTAATACCAGTTAATCTAAAATTTGATTTTGTATAGCAAGTGGCTTTTTTCAAACTCCAAATAAGATTTTGTAATCGCATTTTTAGAGGTACTGCTAAAAGGAACGTGTCAGGAGGCATCGGTGTCTTTGGTTTTCCTTTCTTTAATCTCTCATAACTCCTGTCAACATTAAAGGGGATGCTCATCCAGAGGACTGCTTTGCCGACGAGGGGAAATTAATGAGGTGAGCCATGGTTTCAGACATTTGAGAATTCACTGGTCATGCCTAAGAACAAAACTGATCCCCTGTTTTATATTTTGCTGTTTTCAGAATGTAGGCCATGCACACAAATGCTGATAATTGTATGGCGAGTAATACGCTCTTACTGTTAAGCCTTTCACTGGCGCAGGATATTCCTCATGTGTTTCTAGAAGCGTCAGGGCAGGTGGACGGGCAGTAAGCAGCAGCACACTGGGAGCGATGAGGGAGGGACAGAGGTTGATGTTGGTTAATGGAATCATTAAAATCTGTAAGGTTGTATTTGGTGATTTTTAAGTAAATAATTTCAAACTAAAAGAAAATTTTTAAGCAACTCGGAATGTTACATTTACTTACGAGTTTGACTTTTCTGAGGATTGTTTCAGGAGTCCTAAGGCAAGAAGCTATTAAGGGTTTAGCCAAAAGAACATAGTTTTTAAATATGAGAAACTAAATAGTATGTAACTATGATCTAATTGAAGGTTGATTTATCAGTTGAGTTCTTATTTTGTAGTTTTTATGTTAAAAAGTTTTTTTAGTGTTTATTTATTTTTGAGAGAGAGAGAGAGACAGACTGTGAGTAGGGGAGGGGCAGAGAGAGAGGGAGACACAGAATCCGAAGCAGGCTCCAGGCTCTGAGCTGTCAGCACAGAGACCGACATGGGGCTCCAACTCACAAACTGCGAGATCATGACCTGAGCTGAAGTCAGATGCTCCACCGACTGAGCCACCCAGGCGCCCCTGTAGTTTTTATGCTTTAAAATAAAGGTCCGTGACCTTTCAAAACTAGGGCGCCAAGCCCTGTTTATTCAGTCCTTTTAGAAGAAAGAGGTTTAAAATCTCAAGTCTTGAGAAGGGTCTTATTTCAAATCTTTATCAGCTGACGTCATAGTTACCAACTCACATGTTAGCTAAGATTAATGGAATTTGACTTTTCAGGATGTCCCGCCCTGTCGTCTCGGTCAGTACGTCACTACCCCTGCTGTCAGTGGTGCCCGTCGCACTGCTAAGGGTGGCTCACGTGCTGTGCGCGCTGGTCTGGGAACCGTGAGTGATTTGCAGGAACGTAAGGCGCTCAAGCCAGCCTGCGAGTCAGCGGGCCGCTTCCTTCCTGGCCCGTGTCTCGGTACGGAAAGCAGTGTCATCGGAGCTGCGGGTGCGCTTAGGGAGAGCTGCGGTGCCTTCCGGCCCAGGTCTGTCCTTCTCCGTGCACCGCTCAAGTGTTGTGCCCCGCGGCGTTGCGGTGAATCCTCTCCTTCCCGAGGACGTTGTTGGATCTGCATGTCGGGTTTCCCGCTGCCGGGCGACGTTCCCGTTCCTGACCTTGCAGCTGTGGCGCTCCACCAGCCTCCTCCGAGGCCATTTCCGGGCGGACATTGGAACAGGGGAGGGGGTGGGGGCCTGCCCTGCGGAGAGGCTGCCCGCACCCTCTGCCTCTGCACGTTGGGACGTTGTCCCGGTCGACAGACGGTGTCCCGTCGCGACTGTGCTGCTTGCTCAGAACCTCGGCTGCTGCCTCGGCTGCATTATTCTCTCGAGCACACGCACACGCACACGCACACGCACACGCACAGGCGAACAGAGTGCCGAAGACAGCAGATGGTGTTCAGGTGGGCATTTCCGTCAGTGGGAGAAAGAGCTGGCCGCAAGCTTTCCTTTTCAGCTCTTCTTTTTGTTGTAGACGTGTAACTTTTTATCGACTTATTGGAGAAGCTGTTCTCTCCCACACACATACACGCCTTTGTGTGGGGACAATGGTAGCGTGCCTCATTTCCCTGTCTTGAAATCTGATGGTATCTTTTGATACGGTTGCATTTTTGTTGGTAGCTGACAGCAAGGTATTTCCTTACAGAAATAATGATCTTCTTTATGTAAATTTTTAAATTTATTCTTTGACTAGTGGCACATTTACATGATTCAGAACTTGAAAGGTTCAACGACGCGGTGATAAAATCCCTCCACTTCTGTCTCCCAGTCAACAAATTCTCTTTCATGAGGGCAATCACCGTGATAGGATTCTTACATGTGCTTCCTGGGAGATTTAATGTGCGGATAAACAAATGTATGTAAGAATAATGATTCATGAGCAGAAGTTAGTGCATTTGTTTCACATCCAGTTGTTGCGTACAAATAAGAACGCTGACCTCTGATGCTATAGAGCTCTAGAACTTATGGCTGGAATGATCTTTTACAAGGCAGTTTTGACTTGTTCGGGATAATAGAAGCTCTTGCGTCATCAGTAGATGATGGGTTGAAGGATAACGAATGACTGGTGTGCTTGTAACTTTAGGTTTGGATCTGTTTTACCTACAAGTTAGGAAAGGCGAAAGCTGCTTATTAATAACGAATATTTTGTCCTGCTTGTTGTCCGGGATAGTACCAAGATTGGGTCGGGCCCAAAGCAGAGGAGCAGTCTGTTTGCCAATGTGTCATAAGTTTTTAATAAGAATGAATTCCATTATTCTTAGGCCAAAGCTCGTTGAAACTGATAATCATGCAACTATGGGTAAAGAATCCGTTGCAGCAGGGTCATTCAACAAAGATGCCCTGGGTTGCCTGTTGAAGTTGCTTTTCAAAAACATGAGCTTCGTAAAATTTCAACAAATGTATTCTTTGACCTGGAAATTCTACTTGACGTGATCTCTCGTCACGAGAGAGGAACTTGGGACGGGGATGATTCAGGCTCAGTGCTGCCATTCTCTGGACGGGCTTCCGGTTTTCTGGCTGTTCCTCACTCCCATCTGCTGCGTTCCTCTTTCTCCCTGGCCCTGCATGTCCCTCTGCTTCCTTCTGCCTGCCACTTGTCGTTGCCGCCCTCTGAAATGTATCACGGTCCCCTTTCTGCCGACCACGCCTGCTTTAGGCTTCTTTCCTGCCGAATTTTCTCTGACTGCTCCGTGAGGTCTGGGGCCGTGTCCTGGTCTGGGGGCACCAGCGCTTTCCTGAGCCCCTGCTGGATTTGGGCCCAGAGCGTGGCCACAAAGGCAGAGAGGCCACAAAGGCAGAGAGAGAAGAGAACATCTGTTTGGTGTGGAATAGGAACAGCCATCTCCCGAGTCAGAGAGCAACGTCTTCGGAGCAGGGCATGTCTTTTATGTGAATTCTCGTTGCTAGGCGTGAAAAAGGAACCAAGCGTGCATAAACCTTACCCTATCAGTGTGTTTTTGAATCCTTGGGTCAGTGATCCATGGATGCCCTGGAGGGCTTCTTTTGGCTGTTTTGTTTTATTTTACTCTTCCTTGGGAAAGAGCATGAAAATGATGTGCATCCAAATTAATTTTGTTCTGAATGACTACAAAGATATAGCATGAGGGATTTTGGGGGGTGATGGAACTGTTCAGTACCCTCACTAAAGTGGTGGTCGTGCAAATCTATGCATTTGTTAAAGTTCATGAAACTACACACAAAAAAGGCAACTTCATCGTACGACAGAAAATAAAATTTAAAGACAAAATAACTTTAAAAATTTCATGTATCCCTGCACATAGGTATCTGTGGATGTCATTAATTAAGGAATCACTATTATACTGGATGAACTGTTGTGTGACTCCATTGTAAATACTGGGATTTCGAAGAACCTATTCCGATTATTTCCCAGTCTTTGTATCTACCTCTCCTACCCTATACACACCTACCTGTATTTTCATATTTAGTATAACATCAACTCTAAATTGAATGAGGATAGCAAGTCAGAGATAATAGCCGATGATTTTTTTTTTTGTTTGTTGTTTCTAAATCATTAGGAAGAGTTTTGCGCCATTTTATATGGGAAGTTGAAGCAAAGGCAAGGCATTTGCAACCATGAAAGCATCAGTTACTTTTGCCTCTTTATTTAGAGAGAATCCTCATGCCTTTCACTATCAGACCTTTAGTCTCCTCTTTGCATTATTAATATCATTATGGGAAGAACTGAGACTTTAATCAAGGCCGCCCGTGATTCTGCCCTTCTCTTTGTTGGCAAGATACAGTTGATGTCACACGTGAGGCTGCCAGATGAATTGATAGGGTAATAGTTGAGGACATATCCATGGTGACCCCCAGTGATGAGAATTTCTGTTCAGTGGGTAGAAAGAACGTCACTGGACTTAGGACACTGCTCTTGGTTCTTTCATTATGTTTTTCGTTACCATTTAAACCACAGAACTGTGAGATCACATGTGGCAGGGTGTTTTTACTTCAAGACCTGCTATTAGTATTTTTAAAGGAATTACAAAGCAGAAATGCAATGCAGTGACTTCATTTCATATGTTAAAATATTAACGCCAGAAGAAACTCTGCCATAGACATTCAGAAAGAAGGTAATCTTATCTGAGTCACAAGAGACCATTATTTTACCTTCATTCTTATAAAACAACTTGGGAAAGCTAGAATAATTACAAATCTAAGAATAAAATGAAGTAGATCTCGGTGAATTCTTTGGGTAAGGAATAAGCCACGATTCGTAATTTTAAGGAGTGTTAAGAATATTTCTCCAATATTCTTGCTTTTAAAATATGTGTTACTTCCTGGCAGTCTTTTTGCTGTGTCTTCAAAATAGTTGAATGTTGTTGAAGTAGCAGGTGGATGTAATCAAAAGTTAAAATACCTGTACTCATGAGCTTAGACTCATTTTTTTGTCTTCTTGCCTGGAGTTCATTAATAGTATTCCACATACAGGTTTTACTTAAAAGAATATTCAGATTTTCCTTTTTAGATACATGCATGCCATTTAAGTTTGAGACTTTTTCTGTGCCCTAACATAGGATCAGGCTTTTAAAGGTTCTATGTGTGCTTGAGAAGAAAATAGACCCTTTATTATAATCATGTAATGTTATCAGTGTCTATACCTTATTAAAGCTCTACCGTATTAAACATATTGCCTAGGTCTCCTAAATTATTGCTTTTCGTCCACTTGTCTTCATTTCAGAGTGGTGTTAAAGTATCCTATTAAATACTATGGGCCTGTTACAAAGCACCTACTGTAGTTTCTGGTTTATGAATGTAATTGCTATGTTATTTGGTGCATAGAGATGTATAACTGCTATATTTTCATTTTAAATTGTGGCATTAAACATTATAAAAGTATTTCTTAGTCATTTTTAATGTTTTTTGACCTAAATTTTACTGTCTGATACTAGAATTATATCTCCCTCTTTCTCTTTTTCTCCAACTTATTCTTATTTTTAGCTTTCCTGAATCACTTGCATTTAGGTGTGTCTATTATCTGTAGCATAGAATTTAGTTTTCTTTCGGAAGATAGTTTGGAATCTTTTACTTTTAACTGATGTGTTAAGCCCATTTGCATTAATTGAGATGCCAATGTGTTCGGTCTCAACTTTGTCATGCTATTTTATGTCACATATTCTATGGTATTATGTTATATTTACTGTGTTTTTTTCTCTGTATGGTCTATACTCTGTTTTTGTGAGATGTTTAGGAAGGTTTGTTTTGTACCTTTATAGTTATACCTTCTATAATGTCCTTAATTCTTTTTTTTTTTCTTTACTTAGATATCTACTATTTGGTTTGTCAGGGTTTTTTTTTTTTTTCATTTTTATTGTGTTTTAGTGTTTATTTATTTGAGAGAGAAAAAGAGAGTGCGAGCAGAGGAGGGGCAGAGAGAGAAGGAGACAGAGGATCTAAAGCAGGCTCCATGCTGACAACAGAGAGCCCGATACAAGGCTCGAAGTCACAAACTGCAAGGTCATGACCTGAGCCAAAGTTGGACATTTAACCAACTGAGCCACCCGGGTGCTTCTGGTTTGTCAGTTTTAAAGAAACGTCCTTTGATTATGTTTTATCTCTTTGGCAATTAATGTATTTTCCTTTCTCCTTTCTCCTCTCATTTCAGTTGCACCATTTCTGCCTTGTCAAAATATTCAGCATTCGTATGTGACTTTTTGAGTCCTAGGAAGCAGTTAAATCTCTCTGGTGCTTTCCATCGGTCACTTTTTTTCATGAAACTTGTTCTCTAGTACAGTGCTTCTCCAACAAAAGTAGGCATACTAATCATTTGTACCTCTTGGATTCTCATTCCTTACATATGCCACATATGTATGTGGCAGTGTTGTGGCAATGAACCCTACTTTGGGTAGTAAAAGATTCCTCAAGAAGAATTTTTAAGTTCTTAAATGTTTAAGACTGTTCTATAACATTTATATTTGAAGGACAACTTAGCCGTATATAAAATATTTTGGTTCAGTTTTCTTAAAATTTCCTGAAAATGCTCCTGTAATATTGTCTTGGTTTATTCCTGTTAAACTTTGATGTCAGCCTGGTTTTTCCCTTTTTGTGAGTGACTTGGTCATTTTGCATTGAGGCCCACACGTTTGTTTTTACTTTAAAATTTCGTCTTTAAAATCTAATAGTTTTAAGGTAGGTATATGTCTCAGAGTTCACTGGTTCAGACCACAGAAACACAGTGGGCTCTTTCAAATGAAGTTTCAGATCTTCTTTTATTTCTGGAACATTTTCTTGAAGTATAGTTTTTAAAATTAATTGTGTTCTCATGGTTTTCTTTAGGGTTTTCAGTTATATGTATGTTGGATCTTCTTTTCCTGTTTTCTATATCTATCATTTTATTTCATTTGGACATTTCTATTTAATTTTGTCATCTTGGCTTTTTTAACTCTTTCTTTGGTGTCCTTTATTTTCAATTCTATCTGTTCTTCCTGGGCACTTTGTGGTTTAATCTTCATTTCTAAGATGACTTTGTCTTTTTCTTCAGTTCTTTGCTGGGCTGTCATTCTTACTTCACATCTTCCCGTTTGTTGGATTGTTTGATATTTCGGTTCTGAGTTTTTAAATAATTTTAAAGTTTTTAAATTTATTTAGAGGTTTTCTTTCATTTTTGTAAATGCTTACTTAATATTTAATTCCGGTTTGAATCTCGAATTATAATTTTCATGTGGTTTCTGTTTTGTTTCCTTGGTTTTGGGGTTTCTTTATTGTTTTTTATTTTGCTTGTGAGCAAAACCAAAAACTGAAACAACTTGATTCTCAATGTCTGTTTTATTCTCCTCGTAACTCTGTACAGATGTTAGTGCTAGTTTTCTGTTCATTTTGAAATGAATGATTTTCCTGGACTAGCTTTAGTAGTGCTAGCTGGCAGGGGTAAGAAAATCACTCATCAGCTCCTTGGGTCACGGTGCTCCCTGCTTCTGGTGTGGCAAAAATGCTTTTCCCTGTTCTCTTTTTTCTTGGGCTAAGCATTTTTTTTTATTGAGATATTATCTACATACAGCATTATTATTAGTTTCAGGTGTACAACATAATGATTCAGTGTTTTTACATATTTGAAATGATCACCACATTTAGTCGAGTGGACGTCTAACAACACACAGCTACAGCTACAAATTTGTTTCTTGTGATGAGAACTTTCAAGGTTTACTCTCTCAGGAGCTTTCAGATAATCAGTACAGTATTGGCTATAGTCATCATGCTGTATATTACATCCCCACGACTTACTTACTTTATAACTGAAACTGTGTACCTTTTGACACCCTCATCCATTTCACAAGGACACTTAAGTTGTTTCCATATCTCGGCTATTGTAAATACTGCTGCAATGATAGGGGTGCCTATGTCTTTTCAAATTAGTGTTTTTCTTTTCTTCAAATAAATACCCAGGAGTCGCATTGCTGAATCATACGGTAACTCTGTTTTTAATTATTTGAGGGATTCTGCATACTGTCTTCCACAGACTGCACCAACCTATGTTCCCACCAACAGTGCACGAAGATTCCCTTTTCTCCACATCCTCGCCAACACTTGTCATTTCTTGTCTTTTCATAGTAGTCATTGGGACTGGTGTGAGGTAATATCTCTTTGTGGCTGCAATTTGCAAAAAAATGCTGTTTCTTTAGTGAGTGCCTGTTTTGTGGTGAGCATTGCTCACTTTTGTGTGAGCATTGCTCTGATTTGTGTAGGACCATAATTTCTACCTTTTACTTTCTTCTCCCATCATCACCAGCCTCCATGAGATACCTGATCCTTCTATGTAATCCTTCCCCCAGAAATGCTGCCTTCTTAAGACTACAGTCTCTGGTTCTGTTCATTTTCAAGTTCTGTCCCTTTGATTTTTCCAGGAAACCTCTGATCCACCGTATCTCAGACCTGTTTTCAGTAGTTCCTCACTCACAGAGGAAATTTCTCTTTCTGTGGGTGATTTTAGTTGTTGTCCAACACCTCTAGAGCTCTTTTTTTCCTCTTTGCCTTTTTTCAAAGTTTCTGACTTCCCACATACATGTGGGCTCTAGAGCTGGTGTTACTGGATTTGGGTATCGATTTCCCTATTTTCATGTAACCTGAAATTCACGGCATTCCCTATCTCCTAGTGATGTTGTAGTCATGAATAATGCATGGCTTCATTTGTTCTCTCCTTGTTGATCAGTTTTGTTTTGTTTGAGGATGTATTGAGAGGTTTGGATTTAGGTGGCTCCGTTAACCTACAAAAACCCAGAATTCTGTAATAGTATTTTTATATCTGGAAAAAATTGAGTTTATTCTGGCAGTTTCAGACAGTTTTAATGTATGGCATTCATTTATGAACTGAAGAAGAATGCATTCATCTTCTATTTAGCTTATACCGTATTTTATATTGCTTGGATTATGATTGTACTTGTTCTAATTTATACCTAGTGTGTTACAAAGTCCACTGTTGTCAGCATAATAGCAAACGTCTAGTACGTTATCTGTAAGGGGCCTGCTGGGTGTGTTGTGATATTTCAGATGGCCGGGAGGCATTTTGAAATTACATTTTTATAAATATACAACGATTGAACAAAACGTGAAACCCTTCCCCAAAACTCATCGCGCATAAACCTGTGATTTAAATCCTGTGGTTGCTCCACACCACCGAAGAGGAGTGCGGTGTGTGCGTTGCGCCTGCTTTAGGGGCCGTATGTAAACACACGTGTATATCCCTGCACATCTATCATAAACACCAGTTTCCACCATCGTTGGAGTCTGTTAAGCTGGAAATTATTTTAGGCCCTAAGAGAATTTTAAGGGACGTCTCCTGTGACTTCTTAAAGCAGGGCTGAAATAAGGATATAGATGCTATATTCTGTAATATTTATAGGCTACTTTTTTATAAAACGTATCTTGGGGAATTTGTATTAAAGTGTAACGTACGTATAGATACTGGTCGTGCGTATGAAGCTCAGTGAAGTTTCAGGAAGTAAGCATATTCACGAGACAGAGAACATTGTTCCAGAAGCCCCTTCTGGCCTTCTGGCCCTTCCAGTCAGTGCCAACCAGAAGTAACTACTCTCCCGACTTCTGTGGCCGCTTAGTTTTAACTCTTCTTAAATTTCGTATAGGTTGTATTACACACAATGTTTTTTTCAGTGATCTCAGTCTGTTGAAAATTTTCCCCAACTGTGCTGCTTTCTAAGCGGTTTTTTTCTCTGACTTGTTGATGACTGCTTTAGTATTGCTGTGTTGATGTGCATGCCGAGACTTCCTCAGGGCTGGAGGCGAGCTGCGGTACTCCACAGACACACGGTTTCCCGCATTGGAAAAGTGATCATAAATATTACATCTCTAAGTCCAGTGAGGAAATTCTCAAAATGGTGGCTAATGAGAGAGATTAATAAAATAGGAATATATTTAAAGATGTGGTGACAGAACAGGACAATTAGTATGTTGCTAATTCTGAAAGTGAGTCTAAAATGAGAAAGATAATTCTGCAGTCCATATGTTAGTCATACCCCTGACTGAGGAGATAAGTTGGCAGTCTTTTTTAGGCTTCCTCATTTTCATCATTTGCTTGGTTTTATTTCCCTCAATGTGCTGATTTCAATGACTTTTTTACTTAATACTTTCTAAGTATATTATGTGATTATGCTGGAGTATATTGAATGTTGTCATTTGAAAAGAGAAGTGATTGCTGTGTTGCAAAACAAACAAATCCAAAGCGGAGAGATGATGCTGGCATGTTATAGTGGCGGCAGATCCTTGGATTTGGAGGGAGGGATTTCCAGAAAACCTGAGGGTTGAAGTGACCAGTCCTCGTTAGATTCCTCATAAATTGCTCACATTTCGGTATTGAAGACAGAAGGAGAATTTGCCCTGGAGAGGAGCAGGTTTGGAAGCTGGCCTGTGCTGGTCCTGCTTGTATCAGCCTCCTCCTCCTCCACCACTCGGGTCTCTTGAGGAACTTAGGAGGAAAAGTGAAGAGAGAGAAAGAGTCTTTCCCTGCTTAATAATTCTACTCCCTTACGTTACTTCCTCCTTGTGCAGGAACAGAGTGTGGGAGGATGAATACACGATCCACACACAACGCTTGTTTGAGATGACCAGCTCCTTTCTTTCTAGAAATTCATTCTTGGGCGGCCCTGAGAGATTGGTCTCCTGGCTTTCCTCCTCTCTCTTTGGCTATTCCTTCTTGACCTTCTAGATGGGCTTCTCTATCTCAGGAATCATCCCCTCCCTCCTCTCCTGTCCCTCGTACACTCCCTGCATGACTTGTCTGTTCCACAGTTTCCGCTGTTCCATGTTCAGCGGAAGTTGTGGAACAGACAGGTTCCTGTCTACCTGATGCGCCCACCTGATGGCGCCCAGCGATCTAAAGTCAGCCACCCACAACCCATTTCCTCTATCACTGTCAGCCTAGTCTTAGCCAAGACTTACGACCCTGACTGCCACGCTCAAGCAGCCAGCAGCCAGTGTAGGCCATCACTTTGTCTAAATTCGGTTCTTCCTGACTCAGATCCTGTGTGTGAGCTCAGAACAGGCCGTCACTATTTCTCTCTGGAATGATAACGTCTTCTTAGCTGGCATCCAGGCTCGGGGACCTCAATCCATTCCGCTGCTAAAATGATTGTTCTACACACAAATCTGGCTTTATTCTCTCCTTAAAAGCCTTCAGGCTCTCCACCATTTTCAGGATTGAAATCCAGATTTAGCTTTGCAGTCTGTTTGTGAAATCGTGCAGCTCGTCTCCACTGCTCTCCTCCCCACATTTTAATAATACCTTGCTCCTTGAGGCTTCTCCAAAGGACCGAGCTCTTGCTTGCTTGGCATTTTAGGTGGCACTGCTTTCTCTGCTGAGAACCCTTGCCGGGCATATTTAGCTTAAATTGCTCATTTGCAAATCGGTTTGCCTAAAGACAGGGTGCAGTGAACATGAGTCATTCTTTTTATCTTTGAGCGTCGAATCTCCCTTTTGTGTCCACAGAACCTCTGACCTGGTAAGGCACAGTCCACCCCACAACTCCCCAGAAGCCGGCAATGCCAGGCACGCCCTTCCCAGCCTCCCTGGCTTCTGGGCCACGAATACAGGCACGTGATTTATTTTCAGACAGTTATAACCTTGCCACTCCAAACTTTGAGCTGGAAGCGAGTGGTCCCCGAAAGGAAGTACTGTGCAGCGTCCTCTCCGGTGAGGGATGCTGTTGCAGAGGCTCTTGTCAGGGCTGTTACGTCTCTCTGTCTCGCAGCTGTGGCCCTGGCACCCTCACTGGATCAACTCCGTGCTTGATTTTGGACATTGCTCCTGGCTGGGTGACTGCCACGCCTGGTTCTTTAGACCTTTCAGAGGGTACGCAAGCAAGCTGCCTGGTTTCCTTTTAACAAACCCCTTCTTTGTCCAAGCAAAACAGAATCGGTGTGTGTAGCTTGCAAAGAAGAACCCTGCTTGACTCAAGTAGATTCCAGCATCAGTGCCTTCAAGGGCAGAGGGAAGAGTGTAAGTATCTCTATGACTGCAGTGACATAAGACACACGCATGAGAATTGTGTAAGGCTCTTAGCTTGCACATAAGCGAGCAGTCACGATACTTACCGAGAGGAGCTTATGCTCTGTGTGTCAGTAGCATAATTCAGGTCACAAACTTTCCCAGGAAAAGAGCACCGAAACATTACTATGAGAGTGAAGATGGTAGAAATGTGGGTGTAGTAAGAGCTGTGGGCCTTTTATTAAAACATTTTGTATCGTCGTGAAATACGAACAAGAGAATTGGCCATTTAAACCATTTTAAGTGTACAATGGAGTGGGAGCGATTACATTTACCACGTTGCACAGCCACCACCATGAAGGGTTCACTCCCCAGACCCCTCTCACCCAACCCCCTGACCTCTCGTTTCAGTCTCCATGCAGCTGTCTACTCCAGATACTCGTAGAATTATTTGTCCTTCTGCCTCTGGCCTCTTTCGCTTACTGTAGTATTTTCACGGTCCCTCCATGTTGTAGCATGTATCAGAAATTCATTCCTTTTCATGTCTGAATCTTACCGCATTGTATGGATAGACCACATTTTGTTTATCCATTTGTATGTTGGTGGACGTTTGGGCTGTTTCCGCCTTTTGGCTATTTTAATATAATTGTAAATAATGCTACGGCGGACATTGGCATACGGATATGTTTGAGTCCCTGCTTTCAGTTCTTTTGAGTGTATGTCTAGGGGTGGAATTGCCGAATCGTATGGTAAGTCTACCTTACACTTTTTGAGAAACCACCCAACTGTTTTCCATACAGCTGCACCATTTTACATTCCACCAGCAGCGCGCGAGGATTCCCATTTCTCCATATCCTCGCCAACACTTCTTTGCTGGGTTTGTTGTTGTTGTTGTTTTAATTATAGCCATCCTAGTGGGCGTGAGGTGGTTATCTCATTGTAGCTTGCGTTTTGCTTCCCTGATGGCTAGTGACGCCGAGCACCTCTCATGCATGTGGGGCTTCTCGACTGTCTCACTGCACCAAGAGCATCTGGGTCAGTTAAACGAAGCTCCGTGCCATAATTGGCATTTTTCCTGGAAGCGAGCGAACAGCGCTTCTTTACCGCGTGTCATTTTATCACCATGCCCAGCCCTTAAACATAAGGCTTCCGTGTAAATACTAGTGAAGGCTTGCCAGTCAGCAGGGTTTCAAAAATCATCCTTTTTCTTCAACCTGATGAAGGGCATATACACAAAACCTCTAGCAAACATCTCGCTTACTGGTGAGAGACCGAAAGCTTTCCTGCTAAGATCAGGGACAAGACAAGGATGCCCACTCTTGCTACTTGCCATTTTTAGTCAACATTTTCCTGGAAATTCTAGCCAAGTAGTTAGGCAAGAAAATGAGATAAAAGATGTCTAGATTGGAAAGGAAGAAGTGAAACACACAATCTCTGTTTGCAGATGACACAACCTAGTTAGTAGAACATCCTAAAGAATCCACTAAAAAACTATTAGAACTAATAAATGAGTTCAGAAGACAGAAAAATATACACAAAGGAATTATATTTGTAAACAGTAGCAATGAGCAGTCCCCAAATGGGATTAACACAGTTCCATTTATAATAGTATCAAAAAAGAATAAAATGAAGCCAGTACCATTAAGATGGCAATACTCTCCAAAAATTGATCTACAGATCCTATGTAATCCCTATTAAAATCCCAGCTAATTTATTTGTAGAAATTGATCCTGAATTTCATATGGAAATGCTAAGGACCCAGAATAGCCAAAACAATCTTGAAAAAGAAGAGTAACGTATGAAGACTCGTAATTCCCAATTTCAAAACTTACTACAAAGCTACAGCAATCAAGACTATGTGGTTCTTGTATAAGAATGGCTATATAGATCAGTGGAACAGAATTAAGAGTCCAGAAATGGGGGCGCCTGGGTGGCGGAGTCGGTTAAGCATCCAACTTCAGCCAGGTCACGATCTCGCGGTCTGTGAGTTCGAGCCCCGCGTCGGGCTCTGGGCTGATGGCTCGGAGCTTGGAGCCTGTTTCCGATTCTGTGTCTCCCTCTCTCTCTGCCCCTCCCCCGCTCATGCTCTGTCTCTCTCTGTCCCAAAAATAAATAAACGTTGAAAAAAAAATTAAAAAAAAAAAAAAGAGTCCAGAAATGAACACATTTATGGTCAGTTGATTTTTTTTTTTTTTTTTTTTTGGCAAGAGTGCCAAGACAATTCAGTGGGGGGAAGAATGATAGTCTTTTCAACAAATAGTGCTGGAACAACGGAATATCCACATGCAAAAGAATGCAGGTTGACTCCCCCTACCATGTACAAAAATGAACCATGTACCAAAAAAAAAAAAAAAACTCACGATGGATCTGTGACCTAAATGTAAGACCTGGGTTGGGGGTGGGTGTGAGGGAGGGACATGCGGGTTGGCAAGAGGGAGGGTTTTATGGACTGGACCTGGAAGGTCTTGTCTTGTCTTGTCTTGTCTTGTCTTGTCTTTTCTTTTCTTTGAAGCATAATTCTATTTTTATTTTATTTTTTTAATATAATTTATTGTCAAATTGGCTAACATGCAGTGTATACAGTGTGCTCTTGGCTTCAGGAGTAGATTGCTGTGATTCATCGCTTACATACAACACCCAGTGCTCGTCCCAACAAGTGCCCTCCTCAATGCCCATCACACGTTTTCCCCACCCACCCCTGCCTTCCCCCACATCAACCTGTTTCTTCTCTGTAGTTAAGAGTCTCTTATGGTTTGCCTCCCTCTCTGTTTGTAACTAGGTTTTTCCCTTCCCTTCCCCCATGGTCTTAGGTTAAGTTTCTCAGATTCCACATATGAGTGAAAACATATGATCTCTGTCTTTCTCTGACTTATTTCACTTAGCATAATACCCTCCAGTTCCATCATTGCAAATGACAAGGTTTCATTCTTTTTCATCGCCAAGTAGTATTCCATTGTGTATATAAACCACATCTTTCTCCATTCATCAGTTGATGGACATTTGGGCTCTTCCCATAATTTGGCTCTTTTTGAAAGTGCTGCTATAATCACTGGGGGTACAAGTGTCCCTAATGCATCAGCACTCCTGTATCCTTTGGAGTAGTACCCTTTCCCAGTAGTGCTATTGCTGGTTCTCAGGGTAATTTTTTTTTTTTTTAATGTTCATTTATTTTTGAAGGAGTGAGAGACAGGGTGCTAGCAAGGGAGGGGAAGAGAGAGACGGAGACACAGAATCTGAAGCAGGCTTCAGGCTCTGAACTGTTAGCACAGACGCAGGGCTCGAACTCACGAGCCGGGAGATCATGACCTGAGCCGAAGTTGGAGGCTTAACCAACTGAGCCACCCAGGTGTTCCAGGGTAATTCTGTTTTTAATTTTTTGAGGAACCTCTGCCTTGTTTTCCAGAGCAGCTGCACTAGTTTGCATTCCCACCAACAGTGCAAGAGGGTTCCCCTTTCTCAATATCCTCACCAACATCTGTTGTTTCCTGAGTTATTAATTTTAGCCACTCTGAATGGCATGAGGTGGTATCTCATTGTGGTTTTGATTTATATTTCCCTGATGATGAGTGATGTTGAGCATCTTTTCATGTGTCTGTTAGCCATCTGGATGTCTTCTTTGGAAAATTGTCTATTCATGTCTTCTGCCTATTTCTTCACTGGATTATTTGTTTTTCAGGTGTTGAATTCGGTAAGTCCTTACAGATTTTGGATACCAACCCTTTATCTGGTAGGTCATTTGCAAATATCTTCTCCCATTCTTTTGGTTGCCTTTTAGTTTTGTTGATTGTTTCCTTTAAAGTGCAGAAGCTTTGGGGTGCCTGGGTGGCTCAGTCAGTTAAGCGTCCGACTTTGGCTCAGGTCATGATCTCATGGTTTGTGAGTTCGAGCCCCGCGTCGGGCTCTGTGCGGACAGCTCAGAGCCTGGAGCCTGTTTCAGATTCTGTGTCTCCCTCTCTCTCTCTCTGACCCTCCCCCGTTCATGCTCTGTCTCTCTCTGTCTTAAAAGTAAATAAACGTTAAAAAAAAAATTAAAAAAAAAAAAAATAAAGTGCAGAAGCTTTTTATTTTGATGAGGTCTCAATAGTTTATTTTTGCTTTTATTTCCCTTGCCTTCGGAGATGTGTCGAGTAAGAAGTTGCTGCGGCCAAGCTCAGAGATGTTGTTGCCTGTTTTCTCCTTTAGGATTTTGATGGTTTCCTGTCTTTCACTTAGATCTTTCATCCATTTTGAGTTTATTTTTGTGCATGGTGTAAGAAAGTGGTCTAGTTTCATTCTTCTGCGTGTTGCTGTCCAGTTCTCCCAGCACCATTTGTTAAAGAGACTGTCTTTTTTCCATTGGATGCTCTTTCCTGCTTTGTCAAAGGTTAGTTAGGCACACATTTGTGGGTTCAATTCTGGGTTCTTTGTTCCATTCCATTGGTCTATGTGTCTGTTTCTGTGCCAGTACCATACTGTCTTGATGATTACAGCTTTGTAGTAGAGGCTAAAGTCTGGGATTGTGATGCCTCCTGCTTTGGTTTTCTTTTTTAACATTACTTTGGCTATTGGGGGTCTTTTGTAGTTCCATGCAAATTTTAGGATTGTTTGTTCTAGCTCTGAGAAGAATGTTGGTACTATTTTGATTGGGATTGCATTGAATGTGTTGATTGCTTTGGGTAGTGTCGACATTTTAACAATATTTGTTCTTCCAATCCATGAGTATGGAATGTTTTTCCATTTCTTTGTGTCTTTTTCAGTGTCTTTCATAAGTTTTCTGTAGTTTTCAGTATACAGATCTTTTACCTCTTTGGTTAACTTTATTCCTAGATATTTTACGGTTCTTGGTATAATTGTAAATGGGAGTGATTCCTTGATATCTCTTTCTGTTGCATCATTATTGGTGTGTAGAAATACAACCGATTTCTGTCGATTGATTTTATATCCTGTGGCTTTGCTGAATTCTTGTATCAGTTCTAGCAGTTTTTTGGTCATTTCTGTTTACATTCTGAGGTCTGTGGAGATCAGCCACAGCCATTGGGAGACCACGTGGCCACTGGGAACCTGGGAAGTGTTTTCCTGCCCTGTGTCCAAAAGAAAGAAGAAATTTATTTAGGTGAATAGCTGGCCATCTCTGCTACAAGGAGGTTGCCATTGGTTATTCTGGGTCTTTACAGTTCTGAAATTCTGTTCTTCATTCGCTTTTCCTCATGGAGTCCTACAGTTACAAGAACTTTGAAGAGGTGAGAAGACTAACACTGAATTACCTTTTCCTTGGACATAGGAAAAAGAGGAAAGTTCAGCCAGCAAAGTTTTTCACAGCAATGCTGTTTGCAAAAAAATATATTCTGTGGTCTTGCAAACTCATCTGTTTGCCAAGTCATATGATACTGGCTTAAAACCATGATGATCCCCACTGATTTCTGTCCTGTTTCCATGAGTGCTGAAAAGGTAATCATTGTTCTCCTTTGTGCTGGAGAAGCTACATGAAGCTTCCGAGGATGAATGAGCACTTTTTGTAGGAAAAAAAACAACCCAGTGGTGGCTAAGTGAAAACCAAATGTGTGCATTGGATCCTGCGCATCGAAGATCCTCTGGGATGGCCAGGAAGTTGGACATCTCATTGGGAACGGAAGGTCCTCACCTCAGTGGCAGGATCATGGGAGTTAATTTGTTTATCCATCTAACTAAGTTGGAGTCCCTCGAGGGCATCTGTTTTGTGAATTTGGTGTATGTATTGTCAGTTGAAGAGGTCGTCACACTCCAGCTTTGAGCTTGTCATCTAATTATAACGTGCTCTGTGGATATGATTATAGAGACTGATGGAAAAGCAAAAGAGAAGCAGAAGACAAGAGGCACCGTAAACAGGCACAGTGCCATTTATTTTGAAGGACCTGTATTCTGCAGTGTTTTGAGGGATCTTGCCTAGGTGTATGATGGAATCTTGCACTTCCCCTCAGCCCACATCATACATCTGCTTTCAAATGTGTTGAATATTTATGCCTTTATTTTCAGTTCTATGCCTAAGCGAAACGTTGCATTTTTGAAAAACTTTCACAGAAAGACTATAAACCAGTACTGGTTGAAGCTTGGTCTGCAGACTGCTGTGAAGCCCACAAAGTGTTTGATACTGGTCAACAGTGAAATTAGTACAGAGGCAGGGTAGAAGCGTTTAGAAATGTCTCAGAAAGTTTGACATTGCTGCGACATTTAAGCATGCGGTCAGCGGTCTCATGTTGTTGAACGAGGTAGAGGCCAAGTAGAGTAGAATGCAGCTTGCATGGTGAGCTGTGTGTTGGGCAAGCTCATTTCGCTACATGCGGTGTGTATGCGTCTGCTCTGACTGCGTAACAAAATACCATGGACCGGGTGGCTGTTTAAATAACAGAAATTAGATCTCACAGTTCTGGAGGCTGGAAGCTCAAGATCCAGGGTGTCAGCAGGGTAGATTCCATTCTGAGGCCCCGTCCCTTGGCTGTTAGGTGGCCGCCATCTTGCAATGTTCTCACATGACCTCTTCTTTGTGTGTGCGTTCAAAGGAAGGGAGAGAGAGAGAGAGAGAGACCTCTTTGGGGTCTCTTCCTATAAGGAGACTAGACTCGTTACATCAGGGCACCACCCTTATGGCCTCATTTAATCCTACTTATGCCTTTGTCAGCCCTGTCTTGAAGTTATAGTCACAGTGGGGGTTAGGGCTTCAACATAGGAATTTGGGCAACACACAATACAGTTCAAGCCCCAGTAGGGCCGTACGTAGGTCCATAATGGACAAGGAATTTAAAACTTTGGTCCTTCACCACAGATGGTTTGAGAAGCTCTGCTGTAGACATTAATGGGGCTAATTAACTTATTTACAAGTCAATATTCCTAATACCAAAACAGGAAACAGTTTGCTCTAGATTAAAAATGTTTGAGGGGCGCCTGGGTGGCGCAGTCGGTTAAGCGTCCGACTTCAGCCAGGTCACAATCTCGCGGTCTGTGAGTTCGAGCCCCGTGTCAGGCTCTGGGCTGATGGCTCAGAGCCTGGAGCCTGTTTCCGATTCTGTGTCTCCCTCTCTCTCTGCCCCTCCCCTGTTCATGCTCTGTCTCTCTCTGTCCCAAAAATAAAAATAAACGTTGAAAAAAAAAATTTAAATTAAAAAAAAAATGTTTGAATATTTTTGAAGTGTACGCATCTCGATTTCCTATAAAGTTGTTTGTGTGAAATGTCGACCCTTTGGAAGAGATTAGATTAAAATCTGGAAAAGATGTATTGAGTCGTTAATTCCTAAAGAGGCCTGGGCTTAAGCTTGATGTAATTACCGTGCAGTAGCTCCTCTTGTAGAGGGGCTGTCTTGTCCGTGCAGTGGACTCATACATCCGCGCCTCCGTCTGCTGGCTCTGGCCTTCCGGCTGCCTGAGGACACCGCCCCGTAGACGTTCAGTAGGCACCACCACGGCGGCACTCAGAAGAGAGCACAGTGGCCTCCCGGGACTCCGCTCTCGTGCTGCCTTCTTTGTCTGATTTCCTGTTGCAGCAAATGGTTTCACTGTCTTCATGGCAACTCCCTTTGAAACCACGGGCCATTTTTGCTTTCCTCTTTTCCTTTAGAGCTTCCTTTTGTCTCCCACCTGCTGATCCTGCCTCTAGAATGCCTCCTCCTTCAACCTCCTTTCGGAGGTGCCATCCACCTTCAGGGCCACTGTTGTCATGCCTCATTGGCGAGTGCCTGACTGCTCTCCTTGACTCCAGTTTCTTCCTCTGCCGTCTGTTGTTTGTGACGCACAGTTCTGACCATCTCATTTGTGATCGGAAAAACCTTTGGTTGTTCCCCTTTTCATAACATAAAGACCAGCATCCTTAGCAAGGGACTTAAGATCCTCTGTGATCTGTCTCTTAGCTGTCTTTCCTCCCCTCCTCCTCCCACCACCCCTCCTTTCACCGACACCTCAGTGTTTGTGTCTTCCTGCTTTGGTGTCTGCCTGGAGTTTCCTTAGTCCTCGAATTTTCTCCCATTCAGTTGCTGCTGTCAGAGGACCCCTTGTCCTCCAAGGACCAGTTTAGACGTCACCTTTCCCTGGTCTCCCCATTTAGGATTAATGATTAATTAATGTGCTTCCATAATGTGTTCTGGTATCATAATAGTGTTTCCCACATAGTCTCTCTTCTTTGACCTGTGTGTGTGTGTGTGTGTGTGTGTGTGTGTGTGTGTGTATTTTTTAACATCCTTCTCCTATTTGTGCCTATATATTTTAACTATGCTTCTTTTAAGCAGCATATGGTTAGGAGTTACTGTTGTAACTGGTCAGTTACTGTTGTAACTAGTCTGACAATCTCTGCCTTTTAATTAGGATGTTATAGCATTTATATTTAACTTGGTTATTGATATGGTTAGATTTAAGTCTATCATCTTGCTGTCTGTTCCCTTTTCTGCCTTCTAATGAATTCTTAGAGGTTTGTGTGTATGTGTGTGAGTCTATGTTTTTTCTCCTTTTTGGAATTAATAGCTACAATTCTGTTTATGGCCGTGATTGCTTTAAGGTTGATATTATACATCTTTATTTTATTATGGCCTGTCGTCAAGAGATACTATATCACTTCATGTACAGTATGAGAACCATACGATAGTATGTTTATACTTCTGTTTATCTCTTCCTTCATAATTATGTCCCAGTATTGAATCAGGACCCTCTGAATACTCTATCTGATGACCCATGAGTTAGGTTTTCCAGTCTGGCTGGTGGGAGCAGACACTTTCTCAGTCCTGTGTGAGCACCAGGCACACTGTTCCCTCCAGTCCATTCAGATGCTCCCTTCCCAGACTTCAGGTCGCTTCCCCAGACGTGCGGCTCAGGGACACCATCTGCAGACCTCCTCATCTGGCACACATTTGGTGTCGTGTTTTCCCTGGACTCTCGCTGCAGCTCAGGGAGCCTGCTGGGCACAACCTTACCGTCTCTCCCCTTGCTGAGCCCTGGAGACTTTCTGTAGGCAGCAAGCTGGAGTGACCGGATGCCCACCTTGTTTCCTGTGTCTCAGGGATCATAGTCCTTCATTGCTCAACGTCCCGTGTCTTGAAGACTATTGTTTCATAAAATTTTGGCTGTTGTTACGTTGGGTGGGAGGGTTATTTCTTCTTGGCGGACGTGGAAGTTGCCCCTCGGCGTATTTTTAATCAGTAGGAACATAATATTTTTTAATACAGTTAATTATGTAGGAATGAAAATAAAACCCTTTCCATTTCCACAAAGGGCACTTCTGTCTTTCTAATCACCAAGGCCAAAATCCAGGGAGTCCCTCCTTGACTCATCTCACTGCAGCCCTAAATCCAAACGTCTTGTTCACTTTAAAGTATATCCAGAATCTGACTGCTGCTCACCACTTGTCCTGTTGGCATTGTGGTCCCGTCACGATGACTGACTCTGGCCGAATTCCCGAACCTCTTTGTACCTCTCTTCCTCACCTGTAAGATAACGTGTGATGACAGTACCTACCTTCATATCATTGTCATGAAAAGAAGCAAGCAGGTGTTTTTAAAGTGCTTAGAGCGGTGGCTGGTGTTGATTCAATGACAAGTGGCAGACCTGGTTCTCTCTTGGCCGGCTCCTGAGATGTCCATCTTCCCCCGCCTCTGCTTTTCTCGTGCACCCAGAGCCGCGTTCCGTGCTGGAAAGTACAAAGCAACGAGAGGGCACGGGTGGGGGTCTTCCCATTGTTGTCAGAAACCGACCTCTGTGCTCTGGACATGTGTGACGGGAAGGCAGATGCAAAGAAGGAAGAGGGTTCGCTACTTTGCCGGCGCGGGAGGCTGCAGCAGGCCAAGGGCTCCGATACGGCAAGCCCTCCCGACGTGAAAGGCCGGAGGGGTTTTACAGGAGAACACGGGACCTGGGCAGTCTCCGTAGGCACGGGCCACGTGCTGCCACGTCCTGAAGGTGGTCTCGCGCCTGGCACTGATGGTGGCCATCCAAGCCTCGCTAATAAGCATACGTTGAGGCCAGCGAGATGTCAGTATGGGTACAGAGTTCCCGGCACAAAGGGTCCTACAGAAAAACAGGTGAAGGTGGGGAGGGAGGCTTCGAGAATGAGGAGGGCAATATTTGTTCAGTTTGAGGTCCAGCCTGGCTGGAGCACTGGTGGGTCCCTCTTCATTTCCGTCCGTCTCTGAGTACCAGACCTTTTCTCCCGCTGCGGAAGCCTACAGGCCCCGTTCTTGTGGGACTACGGATACAGGCCGCCCTGATCCTCTCCGGTGTCAGGGCCCATTCGGGACACACATCCTAAGACTGAAAGTGGGAGGCCACGGGGGCAGGCCAGAAATGAAGGGCAATGACACGAGCAGCCATGAACCCAAGCCAGGCAGATGTCTTCTGCCTGACCGTGTGTGTTCACAATTAGGATTGACATGTGAGGAAAGATGCTAAGGTTTATTTTATGAAAGATCGTTTTGAGGCAGAGATGGAGATTGGATGTTAGACGTTAATCTAATATGGAAGAGCTAATGCAGACTCCACTCTCAGGCTAAATAGAATTGGAAACGTCAGTCTAGAGCTAGGACCTCGTTAAAACATTTTTCTGAGATTTTGCAGATACTGTCAAATCAGTAAATTGATGTATGAACTGTATTTGGTAATTTTCTAAAAAAATCTAATTTGCGTTACTAGAGCAGCAGCCAAAAAGCCCAGTAACCATAATGTATAAATAAATTCTATTAGAAATATAATACTTATTTGTGCATCATTTTTTTTCTTTTGCATTAAGTGTCTTTGTATCACTTAAAGCTATAGTCTTTAAAAATGGTGTCATTCAAGTGGTGGTGAAATTGTGAACATTGCTTATAAAAGTTCACTAATTGGTCAAATTAATCAAGCTATACTATTGCTGTTTATAACAATTTTAATTAAACCATGAAATGGGATAACCATTAGGTAGTTAATTTTTGTCACCTTGAGAACAGCGTGGTTATACCAAAACTAAATGTGATTGTGTCATATTTAACACATTACTATTTAAAAAGATCATCTTTTTTCCAGTCGAGCTGGAGATATGAACAGCGTGCAGAATGTAAATTCCGGCTGACTTGGTGGGATTGTTGGGGAGTTTTTATATAAATCTGGTGGGTTCAATTAACCGTCAAGTGAATCAACCCTACAGTCTTGCTTGCTTGCACAGTGACATATTCAGTTAGGTCCAAAGGACTTGGGAGAAGGTGCTTAATGAGACCGCGGTGAGGTAATGACCTTACGATGTTTTTCGCTGACATTTTTACGAGACCATTGTAGGTTCGCATGTAGTTGTAAGAAATAATACACAGAGATCCTGTGTGCCTTTTCCCCGTTTCCTCCAGTGGTAACATTTTGTAGAACTATAGGTCACGTCACAAATCAGGACATTGACATTGATCCAATCCTCTGATCTTGGTCAGATTTCCCCAGTTTTACTGTGCTCATCTGTATACGGGTATTTAGTGCTGTATAATTGTGTCACGTGTAGGCTTGTGTATTCACCATCATAGTCAGGATACAGAACAGCTCAGCACTGCAAAGATCCCTCTAGTCCTTTTATAGCCCCACTTACTCTGCACCCCCCACCCTCACTCACCCCCTGTATCTCCTACCCGTGGCAATCACCAGCCGTTCCCCATTTCCAAGAGTTTGTCTTAAAAAAAAAAAAAAGTTACATGATTAAGTCATGCAGTTACATACCCTTTGCTTTTTTCACTCAGCCCAGTTTGCTGAAGACTCATCCAAATTATTGCGTGTATCGATAGCTTGTTCCTTTTTATTGTTGAGTGGGAGTATGGTTTGTTTAACCCTTCAGCCATCGAAGAACATTGAAGAACAAATAAAGCCACTGGGAACACTTGTGCACAGGTTTCGTGTGAGCTTCAGTTTTCATTTCTCTGGATAAGTGTCCAAGAGGCACTTACATCGCTGGGCCCTATTTGCACGTTTAGTTTTCTAAGCAGTGGCCAAACTTTTTAGGTGCCTGTACCGTTTTACATTCCCACCGGCAGTGAATGACTGATGCAGCTTGTCCACATCCTTGCCCGGACGGCGGCATCACTAATCTGTATTTTCGCCGTTCTGATGGGTTGGCACGGATATCTCGTAGTGATTTTAATTTACATTTTGCTTCGGGCTAATGAGGGTCGCCATCTTTTCGGGCTTATTTGTCATCTGTGTTTCCTCTGCGGTGAAATGTCCGTTGATGTCTTTTGCCCGTTTTCTAACTAGATTTTCTTTAGACGGTGAGTTTTTACAGTTTTTCGTGCAATCTAGTTAGTAGTCCCGTGTTGGGTGTGTGGTTTGCAAATATTTTCTCCCAGTCTGTAGCTGCGTGGAGCTTTTGCAGAACAGAGGTTGTTAACTTGGATGAGGACCTCTGCGTGACCTTGTAAAGCTTGGTCTTTTTTAAAAAATAGGGAGAGGGGCGCCTGGGTGGCGCAGTCGGTTAAGCGTCCGACTTCAGCCAGGTCACGATCTCGCGGTCCGTGAGTTCGAGCCCCGCGTCGGGCTCTGGGCTGATGGCTCAGAGCCTGGAGCCTGTTTCCGATTCTGTGTCTCCCTCTCTCTCATGCTCTGTCTCTCTCTGTCCCAAAAATAAATAAACGTTAAAAAATTAAAAAAAAAATAAAAATAAAAAATAAAAAATAGGGAGAAGTACCTTCCATAGAATGAGAACAGTTTTCTTTTCAAATTAATTTTATTCCTTTTTTATTCACTTCCTTCTTTCCCCCACTTTTGCCGTCTCTTTAACATCATAAACTTTTCTCGTTGTGAAAAATACTGCAATTATTCAAAGTATAATTTATTTCAAGTGTTCTTAAATAAGTACCTTTGCATTTTTCTCCTACCCTTCACAGACATCTAGAACATTTCCTCTTGGTTTGACCACGTTATTTGTAAGCATTTGTTGGGCTTATTTATTTATTCACATGCCGACTGTAGACTCTTCCCCTTCTTTTCAAAACCACGTCCACGTGCTGGTGGCACTTCATTTTTACCACAGTTAATAGTGACACAGTGGCTCCCTAGAGCCTATAAAGGACATCTCTGAGTTTAACATTCATTGTCTCTGCTGATGGAGATCCCCCCACCGTCCACGGGCATCTGGAGACCGGCCTCTGCTCCACTGAGTGGCCTGGTCGCTCGGCCACCAGTGACTGTGCTGCACTGTGCCACCGCCAGATGTTTGGGATGTTGCCTCTTCTCTGCTCCTTCGTGAAGGGCTTGGCCTCAGCCGCGAGGACCTCCGGGCGGCGCCGGCTCGTGGCGTGCCAGCCTTCGAGGGACCAGCAGCAGCAGGGGTCGTGGGAGGGTGGGGGCGCCTCACACACGTGGCCGGTCCGCATGCGGTGCCGGCTGGGGAAGCAGCCGTGGGCAAGCGTGCCCCAGTTGCACGTGCGTCCTGGATAGGGTGGTGAGAAGGCTTCCCAGGGAGAGCGAGACCGGAGGGTGAGGCGGTGGCTCCTGGGCCTCCCTGGATATGTGTCCTTCCCTCCTGTGAGGCAGGGCAGGGAGAGCCTAGAGCACCCACCCTGCCTTTCTCGAAGCGCGTGGCAGAACAATTCTCACCTCTTGGTTTTGGGGTTTTTTTTTTTTTTTTTTTTTGCTGTCTTGTCTGGACTCTGGTTAGAGAAGAAGGCACTGGTGAGTTTCCTGGACGCTAGGGATGCAGAGGAATGCGTCTGGCAACTCGGGGTAAAAGGGTAGCAGTGTCAGGTCCGTAGCAAAATAAAGCCCTGAAGTACTTTTTCTCCTTATGACACTAGCTGTGTTCCGCAGTCTTCCCATAAATAGGAATCGTGACTCATTCGGTTGATTCAGTAAGGATTTATGAGCACCTGCTCGATGCCAGACACATTTCTTGCAAAGATGGATGATACAGCAGTCAGCAAAAAGAAAGAAAAACTCTGCCTTCGTGGAGTGTATATTCCAGGGGGAAAGATAATGAGTAAGATAAGTAAATATTCAGGATGTGTTAGTGGTAAGTGCTAAGGAGAAAACTAAGGTAAGGAAGGGAGATGGGCCTTGTCCTCATAGGGTGGGGAGAAGGCTTCCCAGGGAGAGTGAAACTGAGCCACGGCCGAGAGAGAGGCCCTGCTGTGGGCCTGGGCCTGGTGTGTTGAAAAAAGGGGCAGCTGGCTCAGTCTGTGGAGCACGTGACTCTTGTTTCTTAATGTAAATTCTAGTTAGTAAACACGCAGGGCACCATGGGCTTCGGGAGTAGAATTCGGTGGTTCATCACTGCCATACAGCGCCCGGTGCTCATCGCATCAGGTGCCCTCCTTAATACCCAGCCCCCACCCAGCCCATCCCCCTCCAGCTCCCTGTGTCAACCCATAGCTTGGTCTCTGTGGTTAAGAGTCTCTTATGGTTTGTTTCTCTCCTCTTGTTTTTCTCCTTCTCGTGTTTTCCTCCGTTTTGTTTCTTCAGTTCCACATGAGTGAAATCGTATTGTATTTGTCTTTCTCTGACTGACTTCTTTCACTTAACATTATGTGTACATTCTGGCTCCGTTGACGTCATCGCAAATGGTAAGATTTCATTCTTTTCGGGGGCCGAGTAATAGTCCATTGCATATATATAGACACCACATCTTCTTTGTCCATTCATCGGTCAGTGGGCATTAGGGCTCTCTCCGTACTTTGGCTAATACTCATAATGCTGCTGTAAACATTGGGGTGCGTGTGTTTGGATCTTTGAATCTGTATTTTTGTATCCTTTGGGCAAATACCTAATAGGAACATGCGACTCTCAATCTCAGGGTTGTAAGTTCAGGCCCCACGTGGCATGGAACCTACTTAAAATTTTTAAAAAAATTAAATCACAAAAAGAGCCCAGGGGCTCCTGTCGCTACATTGGAGTGAGCAAGGCAAAGAAGAGATAGTCCAGAAATGTAACAGAGGAAACGGGGAGGCAGATCACGTGGGGCTTTTCAGGTCACGGGCAAGACTTTGACATAACCCTGGGTGATGCGGGAGCTGCTGGGGGTTCTGAGCAGAGATGGGCGGTCAGAAGTATGTGTTGGTGGGGCCACTCTTGCTGCTGTGGTGACACAGACCAGAAGGGATAAGGGCAAAGGCAGAAAGACCAGTTCAGAGGCCGTGGCAGTGATCTGGGACGGCAGTGCCAGGGTCCTCGGCCAGGGTACTGAGTGTACAGGTAGCAGAGGTGGTTGGCCAGATGTATTTTCGAGGCAGAGTCAGAAGAAGTTGGTGACAGGTTGCAGGTGGGATCTGGCAGAAACGAGGCATCGAGGATGACCCCCACGTGTGGCCTGAGCACCGTAGAGAAGAGAGCTGTCATTTCTAGGGTAGGGCCATTGTAGACGAGTCGTGGCAAACAAGGTCTGGATGATACTGTAAGAGCATTAGGTCTTCTTTAAAAAGTTGACTGTTAGGAAGCATACGCAAAGGATAATAAATTACGCTCATTTAAATTTTTTTTTTTTAATTTTTTAAATGTTCGTTCATTTTTGAGAGAAAGAGAATGTGTGAGTGGCTGCGGAGGGACAGAGAGAGGGGCACAGAGGATCCAAAGCGGGCTCCGAGCCGACAGCAGCAAGCCGAGTGCAGAGCTCGAACTCCCAAACCATGAGATTGTGACCTGAGCCAAAGTCGGAAGCTTGACCGAGCCACCCAGGCACCCCAAGTATGCTTACTTTACATTGTCGTCTTACAGGAACACCGTATCTCAAATTTATTCATCATAAACATTTTTGGATAGAATGTTTTTCTTTTTTTCTTGAACGATGTAAATCTTGAATTCTTCACCTTTTTCAGCTCTTCTACAGAACAAGGTGCCTCTGTCTCTGCTACAAATTGAAATGTCAAATTCATTTGTTCCACAGGGATCTTGCGTCCCTCTTTATGCATACTCATAAGATCCCAGTCCTGTGGGGGGAGTAAGAAAGTGCCCTGAGGCACCATATTATTTTCTTAAACATAAGTAAAAGATGTGAAAACCGGAGAATAAGGACCAGACTGAAACAAATTCCACTGGCTGACGGTTTTGGCTTCTTGACTTTGTGTGTGTATGGATCACATACTCCTCTGGAATATCTGTCACAGAATGGCAGTGTTTTGGTTCTGTGATCTGAAATGATGACATGAAAAGAAGATGGGAAGAAAATGTGATGCCTGTCTTCTGATGAGTAAGAAAGCCACTCTGAGGTTTTGAAGCAAACCTCAAGTAAAGGGTTTTAATGTATGATTTGGGGCTTCACTGGAACCCGGGTAAAGCCCTGGAGATGATGACATCTTATGTAAACCACCTGCCCTTCAGTCAGTTCTCTAGTGAAATGATGTCAAGGGAATCCAGCCTGTAGGGCAGTCCCTGGGCCAAGCAGGAAAAATGCCCTTACAATTAAAGCAATTTTAATTCGAATCTGATTTTCCCATGGAAAAAAGCAAGGTGAGAGAGAATTTTATTCTTACCAGGGATCCAACGTTCAACATTTTATAGAAATTACCAGGCACATTGGATTTAACTATAATCATTTCCAACTATAAATGGCATTCCGTGTATACAACTTAAGCTGTAGTAAGAAACCCAGTTCCCAGTTGCAGACTTGTATCGCACACTGTGTCAGAAAGCTGCTTTTGTTTTGGTCTTAGTTTTCCTAGAGCAGATCAGAGAAATTGCTGTTGTACTTTGAGAATTCAGAAGACTTTCATTCAGATTTTTACCACCATCTTTGAAAGAGACTTTGGACAAGTTGGTAAATTGTTTAGAAGCTGATTCAAGAACAATTTTCTGAAAAGACTTTCTCCTCTAAATCAGGTGAACCAGCCTGAGTTTCAAATACGTCCTTCAGCAGTGGTGGAAAATATATACCAACACAGCCACAGGGGTAATCACGTAGGTAGCAGTTATATTCCCATCCGTTTCATAATTGTTATTTACACTTCTGAGTGGAGGGAGCTCGTGCTTTTTTCTTTGGTTCCTCTGCCTTTGGCTTTTTCGTCTGTTTGTATTGATTTTTCTCCCCTGCAGATCGCCAGCACTTTATTGCACATTATTGTAACAAGACTCAGAACTTCAGTGCAAATGGCAGCCATCCTTGGGTCTGCTACGCGGTACAAAAATCCTTCTTTCTCAGCTGTGAACTGGCCTCAATAGAGTGCGGCTCTTAATAGGATGCGTTACTGGGCAGTGATGAGACCTTCGTTTACATGGCAGCATTGAAAAATTGGACAGATCTTAACTGTGGGGGCAGCTGCAGCAGCCGGGATTGGCGTAAAGGCTGTGAGAAACTAGTCCTTTTTAATTTTGTCAGACATGATTTTGTAGCCACCTGAGAAAATGAACTTTTGAAATGTTGTGGCCATAGCTCGTTTCCCTTGGCCTAATGTGCGGTCCTTACCCGCCCCCCGGTCACGTGGCCTAGCTCTGTCTGTTCCCATCTTGCTTACATTGACCTTGAAGGGGCAGAGAAACTTGCTTTGTGACTTGGGAGCCGGCACATTTGATCTCGGGGCCTACCCCTCTCCTCATCCGCTGGGGTGAAATTGGTGGTGGGCTATTTGTAAGATGTGGATTTCCCCAGAGGAAGAGGATTGGACAGTACGAAAAGTAGACGTAAATGATCAAAGTAGAAGCTTCCTCTAAGTATCTGAGAGTATTTAAAGGTGTGTAAACCACTAGAGGGAGCCCACATTGTTCTGATTTCCAAAAACTATAGTGTTTAACAGCTTGATTTTATTGGCTGTGGAAAAGGATACCTTCTACCAATGATTTATGGATGCATAGTTTCAGTGATCTCCATCAGTTCACTCTTAAGTTGGAAATGGGAAATGGCCGGGTCCAGACACTGTCTACACTGGTGATCCTGTGCTCAGTATCACAGAACGTGGTGTGGGCGAAGTGATTTGGGCAAGGACCTTGCTATGGCTCCAGGGTCCCGGGCTTTCCCCTTCCCCTTCCCCATAACAGCCCCTGCCATCTTCCACCCTCCTCCTGCCAACACCCTGGCAGATTTAGTCCTATTCAGCAGAATGTCAGCGATACGTAGCTGTGGGCTGGGCCCTGGGCCCTGGTGAGTAACATAGCCATCCTCATTAGCCCAGGACTCTGAGGCTCAGGTGCGCCCAGGTAGCGGGTGGTGGCCTCTTTCCACCTTTCCTCCCTTTGCCTCCCCCTGGAGGGCTCTGTCCCAGTGATTTTGCTGATCCCTTCACCGGTCAGATTCTCTAGGTTTTCTGTCTTGATGTTAATGGAGTTCTGTTAGTGTTTCTTATCTGCGGCGGGCCTCGTGCATAGAAAGGATTACTCAAAATTACTTGTGTTTTAGTACTCAAGTTATTGAAATTGTGAATGTAAAAGACAATGTTTCTTATGCTCAATTTATAAAGCTTGTGTTTTATTTGTAAATCTAGTAAATTTTGAATCGCAGTCACCTTCATTAATATTCTGATTAACATTCAATAAACTTATACATAAGCGCATTAGGGTTCGTTAAACGATCAACCTCCACACAGAATTAGTTAATCAAGTTAAACTTTACTCGCAGACTTTGTCTGACCCGAGCATGCCAAAGAGCTTGGCAAAGCATCCTTGGACTCTAACAAGCTGACTCTTCTGAGCAAAGAGCAATGCAGATCAAATACATCTAACTCGTTAAAGTAGGTTAGACTCTGTTAAGCACGTCAAGCACGTTAGAAGAAGAAAGCACAAGATAGCTCAGTGGTGTTTGGAATATGTGGCTGTGACCTTCTGATAGGACATAGCCAAAGTTGTTTACATTCACTGCTTCACCCCAGGGCTCCTTATCCCCCCAGAGGGAACAGAATTACTGTCACAGACCCACACAGAGCTGAGGTTAGGAACTTGACGAGGCTGGGCCGAGGCCCAGGACTCGGAATGCTTCCGGTATTTCTGCCAGAGCCAGTTTATTGAACCCATTTGCTAGGAATGGCTTTTATAGTAGTAAGACTTTGTTCACCCATTTAAAACATTTTGGAATTTATAACACTTGACCCCTTCTACTCCAGATGTGACTCATTTTGTTACTGAGAAATTCGGGTTAATTCAGTTCCTCACACACCACCCTCCCCAATCCTGCTACAAACCTTTTACAGGATTTTTTGGTTCCCCTTTTATTGGTTTCTTTGACCACCGTTCTAGATCGACCTATAGGAAGTCAAATAGACTGGAAGCTTATCCAGCCTTTCTAAACCTTCCTAGGTTACCCCATCCCAATCCAGAATGCATACACGGAGAAAGCTGAAATACTTGTTGTGATAATTTCTGGAATGGGTGTGTTTGTGTTTGTATGTGTGTGCATGTGCATCTTAGCTAATGCATCTTTTCAGGTCTGAAAGATGAATCCTGGCCTCAGGTTGATTACGTTCAAGGGTGGTTTTAGTATCAGCATCTGTAGAGTTAGGGTTTGGGATAAAAGCTGAATACATCGCAGCTCCACATCTCGTCGATCCTAAGGGCATGTTTTCTCACTGTCACACCTCTGAAAGTGCCTGCATGCAACGGTGGCTGCCATCGGCCAGCACGTGGCAAATTGAGCGTCTCTCCTGGTAGCACGATTGGCAACCACAGCCCCTCCGGCTTTCAGCACAGCGGCTGTCGAGCCCCCTTTGAAGACTGGAAAATGAGCCCGGGGTGGTGCAGAAAACCTGTCTTTGGCTCCTGCCAACGAGCTCAGGCAGAGAGCATCAGTGAAGCTTCGGGTGTAGGCCAGCTGCTCGGAAGGGCTGCTGGGTACGCGGGGGAGCGCCCCTCCGGCCCCTGCCACACCCCGGCGCTGCTGGGCCGCACGAGGTGGCTCTGCCCCGGAGCCCGGAGCCCTGAGCGCCCTCGACCCCGAGAAGAGAGCGATTCCCAAGGGTGGGGCTCTGGGTGTGGGCGGAGAAATGAGGGGCGGGCCAACGGCTATCCCGTGCTTTGTGTTCTTACGTGCCCCAGGAGAGGGATGGTTTTAAAAGTCTTCCGAAAGGGGTTTTAAGAGCCCCTTCAAAAGGGACTTCTAGGTGGTGAGAACACGCCGTGGAAGGTTTGGGGTGAGGTGAGGTGCTCGCGGGAAGTGGGGTTTGCCTCCTGCTCTCATCCCTTCCTCCCCAGCACCCAATTTTTTTTGCACTGCTGCCGACTCCAGCCTCCGTGCTTTGCAAGTTCCCCCTTCCTCTGGTCAGTGGCTCTCCTGGCTGCCTCCTACCTCCGCCGCCGCCACCGGGCCCTCCTTGGTAGATGCCTCCCCATCTAGAGCGTTGCTTTATGTCCAGGCTCCTTGTTTGGAGGCATATAATCGAGCCACGCTTGAGTACATGTTGCTATGGAAATGTTTTGTGTTTGCTTCACGCGCGGATTCCGCACCGCAAGGGACCGTAAGGTCCTTGTGATAGGGTCTGCGTCTCCCGTGTTCCTTCATTTTACCCAGACTGGCAGCATCGCAGTGGCTCACTTGACAAATACTTGCTGACTTTAGCTGGGCCCCACATGTTAATAGACGTCAGAACTCTGAAAACATTTAATGAGAAAACCAGGGCAAGTGCTTCCCCTCCCCCGTCCCCAGTGGTTTCTCTCCGGGAGCTCCGGGACTCTGGTGACGGAGGCTGTGGGCCAGCCCCTGATTGTGCCTGGGCTGTGATTTTTCCCTCCTTCCTCCGTGTTCCCCACCCCCTCCCGTTACTCTGGTCCGGGAACTTACTCCAGCGCCCCAAGCGCTGCAGCCTGAGGACCCTTGCCCTGCAACCCGCCTGCTGGTGAGGGGACACGTAGATCTGCCCAGGAGCTTCCCAGAAAGTGGGAGGGACAAACAGCAGCCCCATCGGCCGGCAGGGCCTTAGCCTGCTGCACACACACCTCGCAGCACAGAACAGGAGTCGGTACCTGAGGCTCAGGGAGAGAGACGTGAGCAGGGCGAGTGTATGTTGCTTCAGTTCTTTGAAAGTAACTACCAGGTTGTCAGTGACCTGACTCACAGCCGAGAACTTCTTCTGGTGGGGACAACACGTGAGTCATTCCACATGAGAAGTACAGAGATTGTGCAGCAAAATTAGAAATTAAGCATCAACATGAAGATCTGTACCACGAACGTCACGTTAGGGTTCTCGGACTTCCTGTTTAGCTCAATTTGTGTCGCTTGTTTCCTTCTTTCTTTGAATATATCATAAAATCGGTATGAGAAGTATTATATTTGGGGTGAATTCTACGGTTCTGCCAATGAATTTGCCGCAGGGGGTCGCTGCCCAAGTAAACAACAGGCTCACGAGGGTCCGTGGGAGGGCAGAGGGCTTGTGGCAGGTGGCAGGGTCACAGGGAGCCTGAGAAGTGGCCTCTCCCCTAGCCCTGGGCCTCCCCCTGCTGCGGGAACCGGAGCCCGGAGGAGAGGCCCTTCTCCTCCTCCGGGACTGGTGGCAACAGCGACACGAGTGAGTCTCGTTTTGAGTGCTTGGTGTCCTATCTACATTTATATTTACATTAAGCATTTAATTCGTTTGGAAAGGATTTTTGTTTTTGAGGCAAGAGTCCAACTTCGTATTTCCCACAGGAGTGTCCGTTTATATTCATACCACTTATTAAATAAGCCATCCCTTCTAGCAACCTGAAATCTCTATCATACGTTTCAAGATTTTCTGTGTCACTGACCTTGCGGTCTCTTTTTGAGCCAATCCATATCGTCTTAGAGCCGTCAAAACAAGTTTTCGCATTTGGTATGGCAAGTTTTTCCCTGAAGTTTTCCCTCCTCCGTTTTTCCCCCTAAAGATTTCTTGGCAGTTCTCATACATGTATTTTTCCATGTGAACTTTAAAATTATTTAGTTCAGTTTTAACAAAATCCATTGGGTTCTGAATGAAATTGTATTAAACCTGTATATGAAGTTGGGGAAGACTAACACTTTGTGATAAGTTTGCTCATCTAAGGACACTGTATTTCGGGCCTCTGTGTATCACCATCTTATTACATATCCTTCAATACAAATGCATGGATTTCCCCATGTAAGCTCTGTACCTCTCTTGTTTTCCTTTGGTAATCCATTGTTTTTATTGCTTTCATGAGTAGTATTTTTCTCATCAATTTCCATTTCTAACTAGTATAAAGAAAAACTTTTTAAAAAATACTTGTCTCCAAGAACTACTAAGCTCTCTCATTAGTTATAATTGTTAGTTGTTTCTTGGGTTTCTACTCATAGCTGTAATGCAAATCATGTTTTCTCTTCTCTGCCCATACTTACACCATTTATTTTGTGTCTTCTGCCACTGCATTAGCTAGGGCCAAAACAATGTTACTAGTAGATGTCCTTTAGTTTTGATGTCAATGGTGATGACCTCACTGTTGCACCACTGAATAGGTTGTTGGCTGTAAATTTGTAGTAAACGGCTTTGGATCTTATTCTATTTTAGGTAGTTTGCTTTGCTTGCCTGTTTTAATTAGGAATGGCTATTGAATTTTATCAAGTGTTTTTTTAGCCTCTGTGCCTTATTGGCAGGGTTTTTATTTGTTCACTTTTTAAAAATGTAAATGTAATAAATTACGCTGCTAGTTTCCTAATGCTGAGCCGTCTCAGCAGTCCTGAAATAAACCATGCTTGGTCATGTTGTTTTATTCTGTTAATTCACTGCTGGATTCTACTTGCCGGTGCTATATTTAGAATTTTCGCATCTATATTTACAAGTGAAATTGTCTGTAGTTTTCTTTATCAGGTTTTGGTATTCAGTATATCCTAGATTCTTAGAATGAACCGGGGGAACTTTCCATCCTTTTCCATGGTCTAGATCAGTTTTATTACATAGCAAGTATCTGTTCTCTGATGCTGTCTGCTGCCCAGTGTTGTTGTTGTTTTAATTTTTTATGCGTATTTATTTTTGAGACAGAGAGAAACAGAACAGGAGTGGGAGAGGGGCAGAGAGTGAGGGAGACAGAATCTCAAGCAGGCTCCAGGCTCCTAGCTGTCAGCACAGAGCCCGACGCGGGCTTGAACCCACGGACCATGTGATCATGACCTGAGCCGAAGTCGGACACCTAACCGACTGAGCCACCCAGGCGCTCCAGCTGCCCAGTGTTAATGAAGGTGTAGGGTAACACCAAGCTTTTTATCTTTACCATTATGATTTAAAAATAGGATCCTACTGCTCTAAAATGTTTTTTTTCCCCTCTCTTCTATATATAGATATAGATATAGATATAGATATTTTTTTTTTGCTTGTTACTTTGCTTGAAACGTGAAAACATAAAAAGTTTCAGGGTTTCAGTAATTTTTAGGCTGAAGGCTTATTGCAACAGGAAGGAACGAACGGTTGAAGGGAAGAACTATACACATAGCATCCAGGGCTTTTGTCGTTGCCTAGTTGAAGATCTGGAAAGGGGGAGGGCCCTAGATTTAGCAGGAAAGAGACAGCAGGGCTAGTTGTGGGAAGCCTAAGTCCAGCCCCAGCTCCCTCACACTAGGTGGCCAGAAGCAAGCCTTCCCTGAGCCACAGGCTGTTTTCGCCTCACCCAGGTGTCACGTTCCTAACTGCTGAATACGATTGCCATGAGGATCGGGAAAAATAATACCCACGGACTTCAAGATCCTCAAAGCACTGTTGATGCAAAGGGTACTTTTATAGGATTATTCTTTTCAGATGATTGTAATAGAAGACCTCATCAATGAAAGGACATTTTTATTTGTAAATGTTTAGGTAGTTGTTGATTTATTGTAAGACAGTGTCTTTGATCAGGACCACTACTGACCATGAGATAAAAAAACAGGTTTGAAATTTTGTTAAGTAATTTCGCTTTTAAAGATGTTACACTATGCCCCAGTGAGCCAGGCCAAGTAACACTTTAACTTCCTGGTGCCATTTACAGTATTTATTTAGAAAGGAAACAAAACGCAAGGTCATTTATTTTGTAGGTGTCCGTGCCCTTTCTGCCTTTCTTGTCCTCATAGAGAAAGGCCTTTTCTAAGCCCTTTATTTGGTTACCTAGAAATTAGAGACTTATTAATTTATGTTACTTATTTTTTATTTTTTTATAGCAAAATGCTCCTTTAGCGCGCACGCGCACACACACACACACACACACACACACACACATACCAGAAGAGAAAAATAATTTTCTTTAGCAGGTGCTCACAGTACCAGCTGATGGAATCAAAACATGTTTTGAGTACCTGAAATGAAAGTTATTGAAGAGTTCATTTTATCAAACTGTGTAAGAATCCCCACAGTATTATGGTGAAAATGCACTGCATCCTCCTTTGTCCCCCTGTGTCTTCAGTGGTCACCCTAAAGAGTATATAATCCGCTCTCTTAGCACATAGCGGGCCCCTGCTCAGCAGTGCACCAAGCTGCAAACAAAGTCCACATAATCCAGGGTCATGTGCTCTGGGAGACAGTATAGCCCTCCCCTCCCCTCATTCATGGACAGTCTTGACTGATGAATCTATGGAGCAGGGTCAGGTGCTGGGGCCACTGATGTTAGTCATCTGTGTCTAGTGCATGGCTGGGAGGCAGGCCGAGGGCTGAGTGGTGCCCCTGGGTGCATCAGCGAGAGCGGTTACATGGAGTCTAGTTACAGAAGTGTGGCTCCCCTGATGAAGTCCCGTCTCACGAAGCAAGTTAAAAGAACGAAACACGCCGCCTAAAGGAGAAATTGCAAGATCCCCCAAAGTCTATACAAATACACAGTTACTACACTCACTGAGGAAGAGGCCTGGGGTCTGGAAGCAGATCTTTCTCATTTTGGGTGGAGTCGCTTAGGAAGTCATTCTGTGCACAACACATGAGCAAAGAGGAAAAAGGGAGTGAGATATTTTTCTAAAGGAACGATCGTCTTGTTGGATTTCTGCTTTGGGGTGTTCGATGGTGATCACTCATCAGTGCCCAGAGCACAGGAAGCTGATAGCATATAATCATGTGTTCCAAGAGAAGATATAATTAAATAATTCTTGAACATGACCAAAAATTGAATCTCTTAAGAGACAGATTCAATAAGCAGTCTCTTTCGCTAACATCGATGTCTTAGTTATTGGATTGCCTGCCCATTAGCCATTTCTTCTGGAAACTAACCCCCCCTCGCCCCCATGCCTGACTGCAGCTGTGTCCCCGCCCTGTCCTGTTCCCTGCCCAGTGGTGAGCACATGAGCACTCAGCCTAAGCTCCACTGCACCTCCCTTCCTTGGAGGGTTTGGAATCGCCACCCAGGGTAGCTTGTGTCCGTCTGGCTGCCCTGCTGCACGGGGGACTTGTATACTCAGGAGCTGTTGTTCTTTGCCCTTTTTGCCACATGGTTTGGGAAGCAGAGAGACCCCCTCAGAAGGCAGAGAGTGGCCAGAAGTGGAACTCAGAAAAAAACCATCTTCAGGGGCTGTGGAAGGTTAGCCCGTTGATCCGAGTGCATCCTCCTGTGTCATTCTGGAAGGCATGGTTACCCTGGGAGCAGTTCCTGGAGCAGAGGTGTTCAGCAAGTAGCTGGATTCCCCCCGGGGAGAAGGTAGCATAACTTAGATGATTGTGCGGGTGCTTCCAACCCTGAAATCCCATGGTTCCCTAAAGGCACAAGTTAGGTATCACTCCTAGTACTTACTGTAATTTAGAAGCTAGATTTTATAAATCCTTCTGCTTATAGTTGACCAGGTATATTGTTTCCCCTTTTTTAATATTTATTCATTCTGAGAGAGAGAGAGAGAGAAAGAGAGAATCTCAAGTAGGCTCTGCCCTGCCAGTCCAGAGCCCATCATGGGGCTTGAACTCATGAACTGTGAGATCGTGACCTGAGCTGAAAGCAAGAGCCAGACGCTTAACTGACTGAGCCACACAGGTGCCCCTCAGTTTCCTTTTTAAATCTTATTTTATGTTTTGAAAGTAATGCATAATCATAATTCCAAAGCCCAATATTCCTTTAAGACAGAGTAACAGGTCACTGCGCTTTTCTAGTTTCCTGGAATCAGTGACTCAATATTCGAGCCCTTTCTTCTGCTAGTCACCTCTACCTTTCTACATAATGTGTTTTTCAGTTTTATTGACTCCCTACTTTGTAACACGATTGTTTTTTTAAAAACTTTTATCTTTA